>NC_081251.1:18393910-19075577 GCF_030490865.1 Poecile atricapillus
ATTATTCTCCATAGTATCTGGAAAAGAAGAAGCCCCCACCAAAACAAGAACTAGTTTTATTACTTGTATACTTTTCAGGTGTCACAGTGAAACTCCTAAGTACCATACAAATAGTGAAATTCTTGCTTTAAAAACACATTAATTTCACTGTTTCACATCTTCACTTTGACATTTTTCATTTAACGTCTAATCACAGAATTAATTCTTTAAATATTTTTACTTTATCTTTTCTGCAAGTTGTAAAATTATTGAGATTGAAAACCAAACGCCTCCCACTAAACACACATGGAACAATATCATAGAGTTGTATCAAAGAATGGTTTGGTTTAGAAAGGGATCTTAAAAGATCATCTAACTCCAAACCCCCTACCACGGGCAGGGACACCTTACACTAGACCAGGTTGCTCAGTGCCCCATCCAACCTGGCCGTTAACTCCTCCAGGTCTGGGACCTCCCCAACTTCCCCAGGCAACCTGTTCCAGTGTCTCAACATTTGCTTTTCTGGTCGCAAAGACCCGCTAAGTCCCGCTTTCGGCAAAGGGAAGCGTGGGCTCAAGGCTATCGCCAGTACAGCCGAGCCGAGCACGGGCCGGTTAAGCAGGAGGAGCGCTCGGCGGCGACAGCGCCGCTTGAGAGCCCCCGCAGCCCCGGGCCGGGCTCGCCGCTGCCTCCGGCGCCACCGGGGGTCCCCCGGCCCGGACACCCCGCGGCGGGGGCGGGCCCGGCCGCTCTCACGGCCTCCTCCTGGCACTGCCCGAGGCCGCCCCAGTAACCACCCGGACACCTCTCTCGCCGCGCGACCGCTCTACTCCACTCCATCTAATTTCATTTCATTTCATTCCATTCCGTCCTGTCCCATCCTGTCCCGTCCCGTCACCTCCGCGCCGCCGCCGCGTCCGGCGCCGCTCCCCCCGCACAGCGCCTGCGCCTGGGCCGGGCCGGGCGGGGTTGCGCGCGCGCAGCTCCCGGAAGCGGCGGACGACGGGCCGCGCAGAGGGTCAGAAAGCATCGGAAGCGACGAAGGGGGGGGTGCCTGCCTGGGCTGGAGGGTCGCGATGGAGGACGACGCACCGGTGATTTACGGGCTGGAGTTCCAGGTGAGCGAGAGGGAGGGTTAAGGGAAGGCTGGCAGGTGCCGGTCCTGCCTCCGAGAAGGCGCTGGCCGCGAGGTTTGCTGTGTGTAATGGGGTAGAGTAGAGCCCTCCCGGGGGAAACCGGCGTCCTCTCTCCCCCTAGCCGGGACCGGGGGCACCACGGGCGCCGCCGGGTTGTGGTGGCTTTTGGCAGCCGCCTTGGGGTGTTTAAGGGTGGCTGGACGGCGGCCGGGAGTCGTTCCGCGCTCCAAAAGGCGCTGTGTGCGGGGCGGGTGCGGGGCCCGGCCAGGCTCCTTCTCCCCATGGTGCCCGGGGGGTTCCTGCCCGGTCACCGCTCCCTGCTCCGCCTCAGGAAGGGCTTCGTCTGGCGCTGGAGTGGCACGAAAGTACTGTCAAGGACATCCTTGATTCTGCCTTGTCAGAATAAAGAAAAAAAAAAATTTAAAAAATTGCTTTTCTGAGGAGAGAGCATGAAACTGTTTCCAATAAATTACGAATTTTAGTTGGTTATACCCTACCGTAAAATTGTGTGAACTTTGTGGGATCTCCCTGTGAGGTCTATGTATGTGCATTTGTCTCATGGGACAAACCTACCCCTCACATCAGTATTTTATGGCTGTAAGGAAGTGGAAATGTCTAATTTAGGAACTTACTGATCATCTTCTTAGAGGAACACAGGTGTTGTGTTTAATGAGGTTTCTGTAAGTTCTGGGAAAGCAGAGTGAGAGGGACCCTAATTCATTTTTCCTCTTCCTAAGGGCTTTACTTCCTTTACCTAAGGGCTTTTATGTGTTGTTTTTGGCCAGCGGCTGGCTTATCATCACTGGCCATTATAGCAGTAATACCTGCAAAAGAAAAAAGCAATTCATTCTACAGTAGAATGTATTGCTTACATTCATTACAGTAGTAATATAAGTATCTACACATGCCCTTTTTTTTTTTCTTTTGGCGCCTTTGCTGAAGTGTTTATGAAAAGTAATATATAAAGGTTCTTTGTAACAAAAGTTCTCTTTACTAAGTAGTGTGCTCTGTAGTCCTGACTATACCAATGGATTTCATTAGCAAATTTTGTATTTGTCTGGTTTTCCTCTTGTGTAGGAATTCACCTGCACTAAATGTTGAATCTACTTAAATCTGATCAAGTCTGACATTATGCTGTCTGCTTTGCAGGATAGTATTTTGTGATTGGCTTGAGATGGCTGTAACTTGTACTTCAAAACTAATGAAACTTATACTTAAATCTCTTTTGCAGAAGAGAATATATATCCTGTACTTAATAAAATTCATAGCTCATTTCTATTAAGTTACATATAATCCATCTTTCAGGAATTTGGGCAAGCTAGTGTGTGTTGTCTGTGACCTCCATGGACCTGGTATCCTGCCCCCTCCCATACCATATGTCTCCTACAGACTTTTTCTCTCCTGTGAAGTATGTAACTTGTTTGAGTTGTCTGTCAGGAGGATAAAGAAAAAGGATTAATAAAATGGCTATAATAAAAGGAAATTACTGTTAATACAGATCTTAAGGAGATGGTGAGGAAAGAAGAGATGATTTATACATCATAAGTCAGGGAGCGTAGAGATGAGGGCTCTGTTCCTGATCTCCATTAACTCCCAGTGTGGCTTTAAAACAAATTGCATCTCTGTTCTTTTTGAAAATGGAGACACTAATATAGAAACTTAAAACTAAAACTGATCTTGTTTTTCCAACTTCCATCTCCAGATCTAATAAGAAAGATTATTATTTTTTCTTAAACATAGTGTCTTCTGTGTTGCTAGATAATAATGCTTAGCTGTATCAACACAATTACTGTTTTTTGGCTGAAAGCATCTCTTCAGACTAATTTTTCAGCCAAGTTTTAAAAATCATGGCTTTGCTTCTTATGTTTGGGCTCCAGCAGCCAGTGAAAGTCCGTCTTTGGCCACTGATGCAGAAAGTGTAGTCGTGTAGATGTGCTTTTCATCTGATCTAATGTGACCATGTTTATAGGAACATAAAGCTAATTCCTCTTAGGTGCTATTCACCAATTAACTTAAAATTATTTCTGCTTGGTTTCTATTCATTTCTATGTACAGAATGTGTTCTGATGTATTGGCATACATAAGGTAACTTAATGAACAAATACATTCTCTTTTTTAATTTCTTGGGTGTGTCTGTGAGTGATAGGAGAATTGTACAGACATGCACATTATGTGTGAATTTTAGGGTGTATGTCTCTTTTTGTGACTTTTTAAAAGACAATTTCACCATAATTGTTCTGGTTGTCCGTCTGCAGAAAACGAGAAGATTACAGTGGGTGGTGAATGAAAATGTGAGGTACTGCTTGAATTGAGGTACTGAGTGATGTGACTGTGGCTCATGATGAATACAAAGCAACAGCAGCAGCTGCAGAACATTTCAGTACCAAGGTGATTCTTCTAAAAGAAATCTTGGTAGAAATAATCAATATCCTCAACTAGAAGAATGTAATGAATGAGGTCCCAGAATATCGCTAAGTCCTGATTTTTTTTCAGTGAAATTATGTTGTTCATGTCCCGTGTAAAGTTGACCTGGGCTTCACTCTCTAGCCTGAAATATATGGTATGTCTAGTCCGTGTTGAATTTGCTTTCAGTTTCAGGGAGTTGCAGTTTTCCGCATGTTTTTTGAGGGTTTAAACAGTGGTGTTTTGAGCAGGTGTGAAAGCACCACTGAACATCCCAAAATACCATGTTTGCCTTCATTTAAGGTTGACTGGATAACATTTATAGCCCTGGAAATGAGCACCAGGGAGACCATGCTTTCTGGGATAGGCGTTTGGCTCCAGCCTACATCTTGCTTGTTTAAAAGCATGCAGAAGCCAGCCAGCATCATGAGATGAGGAAAGAGAAACATGACTTATGCCAGAGAGTGATCATTTTGGAGTGTGTGTTTGGCACATTTAATTGATTTTGGGAATGTACAACACTGAGCTGAATTTCAGCATGCTGGATACTCCTACTGTATGTCAAAAGTACATAAACATGTGAGGGAGAAGGACAATGAGCAGGAGGCAAGGACAGCAGAAAGCTGCCTGGCTGAGCACAGGGTTGTACGTCCCATGGGCAGCTCCAGCAGTACCCTGAGATAGGGTCTGGCTGAAGCAGGCTTGAAAAAAGTGCACTGATGCTTCAATGGAGTTAGTGTTCTGCATTGTGGTTGTCATGCTTCCTGAATAAGCAATATTTGGCCAATTTTGTGTTGTCTATTAGTTAACACATTTTATGAATATGAACAGACACTTGATTTTGCCTGCTTGCAAGAGTAAGATGAAACTTAATTTCCCTAAAGCCAAATGTGTTTTCTTAGAGTAAGAAACGTAAAGCAAAATACCAACTGAAATAGATTGTAGAAGACCTGTGACCAATGTGCTTACACCTATTGTCATCAGTATTTATTGAGAATAGTTCAGCTGACTTACCTGTGATGGAGTAAAAACCAGGTTTTACTAGATAGTGGTAAAAGGGGTCTTCCCTAGAAAATGTGTGTTGCTTGTGAGCTATCCAGGGAAAGTTGTGCTGGCTTTCAGACTCGGCTCTGTTCCCAGTATGGGAATGCAGAGCCTATAGCTCCTGTTGGCAGTGGTGTTCTCTTCCCTAGATGAAGCTTTTATAGTCTCCTGTGGGTTCAGGGAGAGTGGTCTAAGCAGAACATACTTAATAATTTTGGTCCAGCATTAGCAATGTCTTTGGAAGATTTACTTTGAAAATTGAATCAGTTTAAGAAACTGCATAATAATGTCTTACTAAAATTCCTAGCTTTTGTGTCAGTTCTCTTTTTTCTCTAAGATTACTTGCCTCATGAGTGCCAATCCTGTGTATTTTAAACCTTTGTGGTTTAAAGTGTTACTAGAGGAACAAAAGTAGCTAAGTGGCAAAGCTCTCTTAACTAATCCCCCAATGATCTTCATAATGCATGAAGTGGAACAGTTGGAAAGTATTTTTTTAGGATCCTTAAGCAATTAGTAGGATCTTCCTAATATTAGGTAAGGTACAGAATAATGACAATATAAGATACAGTTAGGTGAACTTGAAGGAACTTTTACATGATAGTTAACTTCATGACAAATGAATGAGTTTTCTAAGGATGCTTGTGCTATGCAGGTCTTTGTGTGCAGATTGCATTCGTTGCTGTGAGGATTTACAGAATCTGACAATCTTTGGAATGGGGTCAGTGCACTAAATACGTCAGTGGTGGGAATTCTTGTGCTGTGAAAGACTTGGGGAAAGCAACTGTCTGAGAGCATTGAAGGTCACCTGGGCATGTGTGCTGCCAGCCTTTTCACTGATAGTCACTGCAGGTTGTTAGAGTCACTGAGAGAGTCTCCTACTGTGGTGGGAGAAACAAGGCTGTCTCACCTATGTAAAAATCAAAGTGTACTTGAAAATTGAAATTGTGCCAGAAGGCAAAAATAACATTCATGACATTAGCAGCCTGGGGCTTGTCTGGAGGAGGCAGCAAATCCAGCTCCTCACCCCAAGTATCAGTACACTAGTTCTGGTTTTCAACATAAACAGATGGTCAAATAACTTTAAATTCAGATTTAGGGATTGCAAGCCAAATACTGTATCCTTACATTTTCCATTGGAAGTTCACGGTTTGTTAGTACAGATTGATTGTATAAATTTCAAATGATGCCTGGTTTGCAGAATATTTTTTGTTTGTATTAAATGTAATACAAATATTCACACAATGGGTTCTGTTTGTTTTCTTGTTTGCTAACACCAAACTAGTGCAATGCATCAGCATATGTATTGAACAAGTACTTTTTTGTTTGTTTATTAATGCTCTAAATAATAACAGTCAAATAAACCAAACAAAAAGGCAAAAAAACAACCCAAAACTTTGTGCATTTGGCTCATATTTTAAAAGATGTTGAGGAGTGAAAGCTTTTTGGAAGAAATTTATGAACAAAGTGTAGAGAATCAGTGCATTGCAGTTCCATAATGCACTTAGTTTAAACCAACCTTCTTTACCATTTTGAGGTTTGTCATTGTGTTCTTCTGGATCATCTTTGTGTTGCCAAGTACAACAGACTCTATTCAATTTCTTTTTATCTAAGGTTTCTATTATTCTGCAGGTGGCCTAAATTGTCAAGGGCAAGGTAGAAGGTGACTTTTGCCCAGCAGCACACTGAGCATAGTGTAGGCATAGATATGATGCCCAGTCTCCAGTTAGTCTTACCTGCATTCTGCTACAATGATTATTGTTTCTTTGCTTTATCTTGATACTGCTGTCTGTCATGCTTGTGTTGTAGGATTTAAAAAATCCTTTGCATGTCCATTTATCCTAGTGAATTTGCAGTTCATTTGTCATCCTGTTAGTTAGCTATGAACTATACAAGTTTCCTCACAGGCTATTGATAAATGTGAAATTTGGACATGTTGCCAAAAATATGTGGTTCACAATTGGTTGCTAAGATTTTTCTCCTAGAGTTAGGCCTTCTTTAAAAATGAAATTATGTAATTGCACAGATTGTTGCATTGTCTAGCACTAGCAGGTGAGATGTTGACAGCATGTGTAAGGATTACTTGTTTCCTTGCTGCTTGTGTCTTTCAGATGTATATTCTGGTTATTTTTTAAGCATTATGGCAGTTTTTTTAGTTAGTAAGTAACAGTTTAATACCTTGGGTAGAATCATAAAATTGTTTGGGTTGGAACAGACCCTAAAGATCTTCCAGTTCCAACCCCTCCCTGCCGTGGGCAGGGACACCTTCTACCAGACCATTCAGAGCTCCATCCAGCTGGGTCTTGAACTCCAGGGATGGGGAGTCCGCAACCTCTCTGGGCAACCTGTTCAGTATCCCTCTCACAGTAGAGAGGTTTTTGTTTTTTTTTTTAATAGCCAATCTAAACCTGCCTTCCTTCAGTTTAAGGCCATTCTCCTTTGTGCTATCATTGTGTGCCCTTGTGAAAAGTCCCTTTCCACATAAGCCCAGCAGTAAACTCTTTTTGGGCTATATAAAGGTCTGTGTTCTATGGGTGCAGACTTAGGAAAATAATAATTTACATTGGTTTAGATTAATCAATATTCATTTTACTACACCTTTTTTTCTTATTTTCTATCTATGATCTGCAGTCTTAAGGTAGTATGCTTTATGAAAGACTCCATTTGCAGCCTGCTCTGGCAGGTTACAGTACAAGATGACAAAGTAAAGGCACTTCCCTTGATCTTGACAGCCCTCCAGATTCAACTGTATTGTTCATTACAAGGATTACTTGGTGTCTTCGTCTGTTGAAAGAACTTTTTTTTCTCTCAAAGTAGCTCAGAATAGACAAAATTGTATATATCTTTGTGCAGGAGACAAATTGTTGATTGTTGATTGTGCTGATACTGATATTATGAATCACAGTCTTCCTGATTTATGAAGGCTTGATGAGTCTGAACTTTGTATCCTATGTATGGATGTTGCAGGTTTGTTTTTTTTTTTTGTTAAGGAATAAACAATAGTGTGTTTCTTCTTGTTTCTTCTTTTTTCTCATGCCTTTTATTCTTTTTTTCCTTTTTTTTCTGCAAAATGGAAAATTGTTTTAGGGAAGAGCTAGAGAAGCTGATGACATAAATGTTTCTATGTATTTACACAATTTTATCTTGGGCACTTTCTGTCTTAGTTTATGCATTTTTGAAAGCAGACTGATGAGAAAACTTGAAAAGCTTTGAAAGGGCTGGAAACCTCTTTTATTTCTTTATTTTATTAAAGATCCTGGAGGTCTCCACTTCTCTTTGATGTATAGAAATAACAGAAGCTTCTTTGATTGAAGGAGATACATAGCTGTTGGCTCATTTCTAGTGTTTTCTCAAAATAATTCAAAGCAGATCTCTTAAATGAAAAAAATGCTTGTAAAGATCTGCAAATGTAAATTCTGTTAAAAGGCAAAAGCTTTTCTGCAGTCATCTTGGTGGACTTAAGCTGTATCTAGAACACTCTAGGCTTGTTGTAGATGAGTGCTGCATAAATAAGAAAGTAAAGCAAATTGGTATGGATTCACACTGATCTGCATTTGAATATTTTGAACACAAGCTACACATTGTGTTTTCTAGTTCTTTTTTTCCCTGTGTATAGATGTAAATATAGGTATAGGCTATTCGCCTATGCCTTACTAAGCTTGTTGCATTTTTTAAAGTTTTTATACACCATCTTACACAAAATATTCTGTTTAAATTACATGTTTCAAATACCAGAAAAGAATTATCTGCTCTATACAAGTCCAGAGATGATTCTGAAAAATTAGGTTTTTTCTTATTGCTATTTCCAGACAATAGCTTTGCTTTATTTAAGAAAGGTCAAATATCTTTAAGTTGCTTTTCGAGAATTAAATTACTCTAAATTTGGGTATTGGGATATAATATATTACAAATACTCCCTTCCAAGCTTTCAGGCATCTTTTTAATATCAATTTTAAAAGAAGTTTCAAATAGAATGATATTGAAGTGTTCCTGAATCCAGAGGCTAACAAGCTGCATGACAGGATGGTAGTAAGAAGAGCTATTCAGCAGTTACCTGAATCCTTCAGAAGTCTTTGCTTGCAGTATTTGCCTTAGTTTCTGGAGAGGTCTGTGCTATTTTATGCCAAATATGATGTGAATTGCAAGTTTTTTTGATCAATCATATTGATCAAATCATATTGAACAATACTATTAAGGGTCTCATTGGCATGGAAAAATAGCAGACATTTCTCACAATATATAGTTCCTAAAAATGCCTTTAGGTACTAGTTTCCCTCCCATTTACTCAAAATTTTCTAATAGAGTCTCTACTAATGACTAGTGTAAACTAGTGATTGTGATTTTAGTTCAAGCTTTGCTTTATTCATCAGTGTCTCCCATGGCCCTTAACTGCTTTGGTATGTGGTTGAAGAAGCAAGGCAGGGACTCTAGCAATGCCATTAACATAATACAACAAAGAAATAACATAATGACAAAAGTTTTAAAGATAAATAAAAATTACTTCTCCCATCATTCAGACAGCTCTTATCTCTAATGGGCTGCAGTAGAAAAGAGGAGGCTTGGTTTTTAATTTGCTTCTAAACTTGGTGGATAATGGTGAAAAAATACTAATTTTTACACAGGCATATTCAACCTGAGTGGTGTGAAGACTTCCATAAGAACAGCCTCTTTCTTCGATATCATATAATTTTTTAACAATAGTTAAAAATTGTCTACTGTTCTATGGAGTTTTTTCAGATGATAAAGTTAGTTTGGAAGAGATGCTGTGTTTAATGTTATTCCTGTTATAATGAAGATCAGGTAATGTATTTAGCACCTGTGTTCCTCAATGCTCACAAATACGAGAAATTGCACAAAAAATGTATTAAGCAAAATGGACATAAAGGCCAGGAAAGTCTGCCTTTTGTAAGATTGTAATGCTTAAAATGACAATTGATATATAAGTTTCAAGATCTTTGCTGAAATTAATGGATTTCATTAATTGTACTTTTCTAATGGCTGTCTTCTTCCCTAGGCACGAGCTTTAACACCTCAGACAGCAGAAACAGATGCAATAAGATTTTTGGTTGGAACACAGTCTCTTAGATATGATAATCAGGTAATTTTTCTGTCAAATGTCAGTTGTAATTTTTACCACTTTTTGTAACATTGTTCCAATATCATCCCTCTTCCTTTCTCCTCCCTGTTGAATATGAACATTGACAGTCAAGTTGAAGACTTCTGTGGGTAGAATGTAAAGATACTGGTAAATGTAGGCGAATGAAAGCTGTGTGTATTTTCTGAAAATCATATTGCTCTTCTAAATTGTATGACTAAATCAGATTGGTTTAGTAAAGAAACTGCCATATTTTGTTAATTTGAATCTATAGATGCTCTGGAGCTATCTTTAAATCCCTGAAGAGATGCAAAGTAAAACAAAAGTCTTTAAGCCTTAATTGCTTCTACTGGGACTCGTACATGCACAGTTCAGTGTACATGATGCTTCATAAACTGTATTTTTCAATATTCATTATTGACAATCATCTGTGTCCTTTCTGATCATGAGTTTAACAACTAAAACTAAAATTTGAGTAACTTTCATGGCTCAGTTTCTATAGGGAAATTTCTTCTGAAATTAAGTGTATGAGTTGTAATTGTACATCAAATCAGCAATTGTACAAAATCAGCAATTTTAATTTTTGTGACTGTATTTCAGTAGAAATCATAATGAAACAAGCTCTTAAGGCTGAAAAGGTTAGAGTGCTGTACTGAGTGCAGGTGGCAAGGCATGGTTAGCAGGAGAGCTGCAGTGGTGGCCTCTGAGAAAAGGCTGGGGATTGCCTGTGCCAGACATGGCTGGTTCAGTGAATCCACTTCAGGACACAGGTGAGTCAGTTTCCCATGAAGGCCCTGTGCTGTAGCAGAGGAAAAGAGTGAGATGCAAAGAGCATCAGAGAGAAAACACCCATAACCACCACTGCCACACATCCCTCTGCCCCACTTGAAAGGGTCAGAGGAGTTTGGGGTGAAGTTCAACCTGGAATATGGGGAAAAGAAGGTACTTGTTTATTTTAGCTGCTAATGAACTAATTCATTCACCCAAATCAAGTCTGTTTTGCCCAGAATATTAGTTAGCAAGTGCCCTCCCTGTCTGTAGCTTGGCACATAAACTATCTCATTCCTATTCTTCCTGGTTTTTCCCCTTACCTTTCTTGGGGGGAGCAGGTGCCTGGGTTGGGGTCTGTCAGCTGAGGCTAACACGCACCACAGAAGTCCCTGGAATTGAATAGAGTGACTGACTCTTTTGAAAGTGGCCTGAAATGAGCTGCATAAAATGACTTGGAACCAAAGCTTTGGGATGTGTAAGCTGTTAATTGCCAGTGAGGTTTTGAGTTCATTACTCAATGATAATACTGGATGAGACTTAAGAAAAGTTATTCCAAGGGGAATGAAGTATTCAGGTTATTTACATTTCAGGTAATACTTGGGCAAAGAGTAACAAAACTTAGTTAAAAGTTCAATGCCCATTACATTTTTGGTTGTGCTGTCTCTTGCTTTTCAAATATTTGATTATGATGTGGTTTGTTTTTTTTACTGTGATTTCTGTGGTAGTTTTACAATTTGCTCAACTAATTAAATCCTGATAGAAAATTGTTGTTGAAGAGTGATTCTCATTTATTGGGTGATAGCCAACAGGTCTTTAATAATTTAAATTTTCTGATTTTGGTAAGTTTATTGAATATATGCTATGTATTTTAGAAATGTTTGCATATGTTTCAACTATGTGTATGCGTTTCTTTTTCCAGTGAATAACATTAACAACAGAAATACAGGACAATTTCTAGTGTATTCACAAATGTTTGGAGGTTATTGGCCTTTAGCTGTGCCTCAGGCCATCATTTCTTCTCAGCTAGTTCCTCAATTCCCGAGAAGTGCCCTAGGCCTCAACTCATTATAACTTAATTTAGCACTAGATTCTCTACATTTGCTCAAAAACTTTTTTAGTTACCTGACCAGACTTAGGAGCTTTCTTGCAACACTTAAAACTTTACTGAGTCCTGCACAGCGAGAGATTTTATCATGGGCAGGTTATTTCTTCCCTTCTGGTCATGGGCAGGTGTAGCTCAAATGAAAGAGCAATAATTTTACAGCTGGCATGATAACTTTTGCCTTATTGAGGTTTATTGCTGTATAAAGCAAATTTAGGTATTCATAGGAGAATATATGTAAGGTAAAAATATTTTCCTATTAATACTAGTATTTCAAAGGGAAGGAAAGTTTTTTATAAGATTTTACGTTATGTTAATATTTGACATATTAGTTGTATATAGTATTTGACATTTGGTCCTCATGACATGCTGCAAATGGTGTAAGTAGTAGCACTCTGTTCTACCTGGTGTAGTTTTGGAATTTTTGTCCTCAATACTTTCATTGTTGCTAAACTTAATGTGTTTGTTGTACACATTGGAAGTATCCAAGTATGTAATTTAGTCTTTTCTCATCTCATTCTCAAAACTCTTCCAAGTTATTTTCAGTCTTGTGTCTTAGAACTTAAAATACTAATTTTCATGATTTGTATAGTGCATTGCAGCTACTGTACTCAGCACCTCAAACCTTGCAGTCAGTTCTGGGCTCCTCACTGCAAGGAAGACTTTGAGGTGCTGGAATATGTCCAGAGAAGGGTGATGGAGATGGTGATGGGTCTGGAGCACAGCTGTTAGGAGGAGCAGCTGAGGGAGCTGGGGTTGTTTAATCTGGAGAAAAGGAGGCTGGGAGAGGGGTGGGGGTGTCTTATCACTGTCTACAGCCACCTGAAAGGAGGTTGTAGCCAGGTGGGAGTCGGTCTTTCTCCCATGCAGGAGACAGGACAGGTGAGAGGAAATAGCTTTAAGTTACACAAGGAGAAGCTTAAGCTGGTTATCAGGAAAGATATTTTCACGGAAACGGTTGTAAAGCATTGGAAAATCTCAGTTTGGGCCTTTCATGAGCTACCTGTGTGTTCCACCAGTTTACATCTGTCCATGTTGTCAGCTGAATCAGAAACATAACAGCAGATAGAAATTGGTTATCTGTGCCTTCAAAGGGCTTCAGATGGGGTAAAGGGCACTCCCTTATGTGCCAAGTGATTTTTAACCTGGTTAGTGTGGGAAGACATATATGTTACTGTAGTAAATGGTGTTTAGATTTATGGTTCACTTTCTTGGGTGAGAAACTTGGCCTGATCTGCCAAAGGGGGCTCCAAACAAAAGCAAGGTATGAGGTTAAAGTAATCAAGTGATCTTTTTTGTTACTCTTTAAGATGACAGTTGTTGGGTGAATGGATAGTGTTCTGATTCTTGAATAGATACCTAGGTTCAAGGCAGCAAATGAAGTCTCAAAAGATAACTTGCTAATCAACTGCAGAGGCAATTCTATGCCTGGGATAACAAAATGGAGGAATAATATAGGTGATGAGGTCCAGGATTATGTTTGAAAAAGGAGTTTTTGATAACTGGGCAGTAAAGAAAAAGGTAATGTGTAAACTCATCCCCTTAAAAATAATGGTGTTTAGATGAAGTTGAGGCCTATCTTGCAGTTTCTGTATTTTAAGAAAATCTTCTGTATTTCTGTATAGCTAAGATTTTTGCAGTTTCAGTGGTTAATTTAGTAATCTTGATTCAGTCATGATGATAGGAGAACTCTTGACTTTTTTTTCCTCTTTATTGTTCACCCAACTTTGAAAATTAATTTTTAGTGATTTTACATTTCTTTAAATTTTTTTTTACATTTCTTTAAAATTTGTTAGTCTTCTAAATTTATCTGTCCACTGTTGAGCTTTGGGGAATTAGTACCGTGAGTAAAGTTCCTTCTGTATGTTGTGCTAGGCTAAAATCTTCTGAAATTTCATGTATTTCTGTGGCAACTATAGAAAAACAGCTAACTAAAAAAAGGGAGGGAAAAATGATAGAAATGTAGACCTATTAAAAAAAACCAAACATAGCAAAGAAACCTGCAGCAAACAAAAATGAAAATAATAAAAAGCAAACTTAGTTCTGTCTTTTAAAAATATTATCTATATATTTAAATATTACTGGTTTTCTTCATATTTCAGTACTTTGTTTCCATATAATATGAAAAGATTAAATCTGTATCTTGGTAAAGGTATGTGACTGTTAAAGTGAACTCTCAGAAAGTTTCTTACTGAGTGTAAAGTACTTGCTTCAAAGAGGAATCCTTTCCCTCTCTCCTTCTTTCTTTATAGGTGGTTTGAATTAGATGATTTGCATACAGAATTGGTGCAGACATTTAGACTAAGGATTGTAATGTTGTTATTTTTGTTTATTGCTGTAAGAAGTATTGAATTGTAATACATGGCTTATTTACTATTAGCAATAAAATGAAAAATCACCTTCAAGCTTTAAGTTGAAAATTGAGAATAATGGTGGTATTTCCTCAAACAGGGAAGCTGCTTGTGTTTTCCTGGAAAAGTTAATCTGGCATGAAATCAATGATATAGTAAATTGTTAGTAAAACAATTAATTAAACTAGATATTGGTTATAAAAATCTCATTAAATTGTTCCATATAGTCCTTGCGTATAATTAAGACCCACAGGAAAACATTTGAAACCCTAATGTTCTATTTTATTGTATTTTCAGATTCACATTATAGATTTTGATGATGAAAATAACATTATAAACAAAAATGTTCTCCTTCATCAAGTGGGTGAAATTTGGCACATTAGTACAAGTCCTGCAGATAAAGGTGTACTAGCAACCTGCTACAATAAAAGTAAGTCCTTTTTAAATATGCTCAATTTGTACAAGTGTTTTGATATTTTTGAATGTGTTACATTCAAACCTCTAGCTATGTGTAGACATTTTCAGTTGGAATTATCAACACAAACATTTCTAAAATAATCTACAACACTTTTACCTATACTTCATTTGTGTCATATCCTGAGGTTGTATTGGTTAGAAGTCAGCTTCTGCATTCATGTTAAGAAAATCAGCAAACTAAACCTTATGCTTGGCTGATGAATGCAAAGCATGGCAAATAAAATATATTCCTGTTACTTTAAGCATCGTTTTTCTTGGTTTGTATGTTTACTTTTGAAAGTGCAAGTAAATGGCTTTCCAAATATGTTGGCATCAAGCTGTACTTAAAACTGCAGATGAAGTTTGTATGTGTCATTTTTCATATGTGAAATGCAGGTATGCCCACGGAGGGCTACAGCTTCTTATCTGTTTCCTCAGTAGGAATGATCCTTGTCTAACCTTACTGTAAGTGCACAGTTATTGAGATTAAGGATCCCTGTGCAATTCCTGAGTGAGGCAAGTGTGAAGATTTTCTGTCATGAGGCTTGAAAAATCCACTTGCATCACTTGGGCAAGGGGATGATTTTTCTCTCTGACAAGAAATCTGATGTGTCAGTTGAAAAAAATATTACTTCTTCTAGTAACTATTACTCAGTTCTTTCATGGAAATACAGTCCAAGAGTATAAAAATTAAGGAGTAAGTTTCAGGCTTTGTACATCTGTGAACAGCTGTAGAGATGTGTGTTCCTGCTGCTCAGCCTTCTGGTTGTATTATGGGAGAGGATTCCAAGATTGCTTAGTTCTCCTAATTATTTGGATTGAAATAAAACTGCTAAAATTTGAATTTCTTTCAGAAATTGTAGGTGATGTTTTAAAAACAAATGATAGAAGATAAGTTAAATAGATTTTTCCATTGAAATTATTGTGGGCGTTTTGATTGAGAACCTTTCTGTGAGACTTCCAATTTCCTTTATTTGACCTAATAAATAATATGAATGTTTTCTAGTCCAGATTATTTGTGTTTTAGTTTATCTGCTTTCTTAATATTAAACTCAACTGTTTATTCTTCATGCATCTTACTTTAGAATTATCATCTGGTAACATTCTGCAGAGAACAAGATCTCATTCTCAAATGGTGATTACTGACTCTAAATAGCAGTGTACAGAACTGAAAGCATACAATGTGGGGTTCTTTAATGAGGAATACTGAGGTCAGCAAACAATTTATTTCAAGTAGTAATGCATCCAAATTAAGCAATCAAAACCTTTACAACACTGAATGTATTGCATTTTTTTGTTGTTTTAAAAAGACTCAACTCATTTTCTTATTGAACTTCAAGTCAAATGATGCTTTCAGGAACACCTGTAAGTATTGTGCCCATCTTGTGTCTGGACCCAGCGTTTCTGTCAAAACTTGAATGTTGTTTAAACTGGGAGACTGGAGAAATGTGATGTGTGGCATTATTTATTCTTAGCTGTTTTTTTAAGTTACTAATAGCTATTTTTTGAAGTTGCTTAAAGAAGTGATAAAATGTGGCATTGAAGTGGAATTATGTACATTTTCCATTTCCTAGCTTACTGGATGAGTTAATGGAACAGGGTGAAATTTCCTCCTTTATATTGGGAAAGATACAAGTTTTCTTTTGCTCTCACATTTGCAAAGAGTTATCATAACAGAGATATGAAAAAAAAAGATGTAGTAGGTGCAAATAGAAGAGCACTTTGTCACAGCTCTCCTGATCTTTGATTTTTATATAGGAAGTCTGGGGAATATAAATTTCTTTTTTCAAATGCAGTGAAAAATCTTTCCGCAGTATCCAGTTGTTATCATCCCCTTTTATGTTTTTGAGACATTAAGACTCTTGTTTGTTCTTTTACTTAACTACTTGATAGTTAATACTACTGCCTAAGAGTCACAGATGACACCAGCAATCTTGATCTATGTTTTGAAATACAAATGAGGTGCTGGTGTTTGCTTCTCTTTTCTCATGAGGGGAAAAAACTTAGCAAAATAATGTAATATGCAGAGCTTTTTGTTAATTTCTGCTGAGTGCTAAGAATTCCATATGGGAAATGGGTATGTGCATTCAGCTGGTAGCAATAGGTTATTTCTGGGGTCAAGGTTCAAACAGAAAGTTTAAACCATCTCTGTGTGTTTGTGAAGAGTGCTGATGTAATAATGCTTGGAAGTTTTGACTATTCTGGTTGAGAGATGCCTTGAATTGACATACCAGAAGTCTTAATCAAAACTCAAAAAAATCCTCTTTTATGGGGAAGTTTCTACATTTGGTTTGCGTTTTGGTTTTTTGTGAGGTTTTTTTGTTTGTTTGCTTTATATTTCAAAGACAATATTTTAACTACTTCTGTAAAATCCCACACCATCATGCTTAGATCTGAAGCTTTTTTTCCATGTGTGTGGACATGTAAATGTGTATGGGTTATTTTCTTCTGAATCATACAGGTAGGAAACCTCATTCAGTAGTAGAAAGAATCCCTGGCACTCTCTGGAAGCATGATTTTTTTTTTTTTCTGCCTTCATGGATATATAAAATATCCATGACTTGTCCTTTACTTGTGAGTGAAAGAGGCATAAAAGTGTATAACTTAAAATGAATGTATTTATATAATTATTATTACACCTCGTGAAGAGCAAAGTCATGTACTCATGAGTCATAATAGCTATGCTTCTATAACAGTAAAAAATAATTTCCTTGTGCATTGGATTATTTTCTTTAAGTGCTTACTTTTGATAAAATCAGATTATTTGCCCATAAATAGCTAAACCTGCAGCAACCACAATTCAGTTATTCTTTTGAGATGAGCTTTTGCTTTTAGAAACTCTAGGCAAAATATGTCAAAATGGCCAAGTATAGCACATTTTGATGATCGGATGCAGATTCTCCACTTGTATTTGTGGCTTCACTACCCTTTTACATAAAGCCCATCAGAATATTTACTAACAATGATTTTGCATATCTTTAAATTCTATGCTTTCAAGAAAAGAGCATCCTCCTAGAAAGTTAAAATAAGATGGCTTAGATAACTTTCTTGTTCACAAAAAGTCATGGAAAAAAATAAATCCTTGCTGAATATGCAAATTTTACTAGAGTATCATTGTACAATTAGGTTTTAAAAAGGAAAATACCTTCCTGACTCTGAAGTTAAAATAAAGGAAACCACCTTTTTTTGTTAGCCTCATTATTTACAACTTTGTCTAATTTTAACATTGAAAAAATAGAAAGCTTTATTAATGATGCATTCTCAATTATGATATTAACTAGAATAATAGTGGTTCCAGTAGCATTGGAATAATTGTGTCTTTGGATATTAACCAGAAATTTCATTTTCTAGGACATTTTGTCGTAAATAAAAAATTGTGCAACTATTTTTCCATCTCTCCTCATGTGCACACTTCAAAAATACTGACTTAATCACACAATTAAAAAGGGAGAACTTATTAGACTCAATTCCTGCCTCGATTTTAGTGGTCTCCCCCGCCCACCAATCATGAATGTGACACTTAGGAAATTTTATACTGTTACAACTGATGTTATAGGAAGATGATTTTATTATTAAGTAATAGGCTTACTACTTATGTATAATCTTGTCCAACCTCCAAAAACAATCAGGAATTTACTATGCTGAAGGCACAGCACTTGGCCTGTGCTAAACATTTCCAATTTACCAATATTGTGTGCTAGAAATGTATTAAGACCATTGCGGTGTAACTGGCACTGCTTAGAGACAAGGTGTGTCTTGAGGAGACACTGAGAAGTAGCTTCTCCTTTTGCAAATGTGTTTGGCAGCTATTTGATGTTGTGAGAATTAGGAATGTTGTATTTTATCACAGATTCCCTAACTGAAGGGAGAAAGTGCATAAAGATGTGAAAGAAGCTAAATAAAAGAGGAGAAAAGAAGGATTATAGTCTAAATATCTTGGGGACAGGGGAAGAAGGCTTTATAGAATTAGTATCTGAAGTATCCAGAAGAACTTACGTACTATTAGTCAGTTTTGTGACAGGTTGATGCATCATTTTTCTCTTCTACTACAGCAAATCAACTGAATTAAAACAGGGGTGTGGTTTTTTTTTTCCTCTTAGAGAATAAGATTGTTACTGATAGCTTTAAAGTAGGTAAAAATCAAGGGCAGAAATTATTTTGGTAATCTAGCTTTAGAAGTTAGGTTGTTAAAGTTCAGTATGAGACAGATTAGACCTTAAAAAACCAAAGGGTTGGATTCTTGAGAGAACAGCAGAATTTAGAGATGGTTCTTGGGTGATGACAATGGAAGTGACGGTAAGCTAGAGTGCTGCAGTTGCATTGTAATTTGTTTAGTGCCTAATCTCTGAAAATTTACTTGTGCTTATTTGTCTATGATACTTATTAATAGCCTAAAGTTATGCTCAGCAAAGCAGAAATCATAGTTTGCTTTACATTAGCCCAGAATTAAAATGGAGGATTCTGCATTTAGTGCAAAATCCCTGTCAGAACAAATACTAGGAACTTTAGACCTTTCTTCTTTTTTGCTGATCTGACTAGTCGTAGTCAGTTAACTATTCTCTTTTTTATTACTTTCATTAAATTAAAATGGGACAGGAATGGCACTTCCAAAAAGTGAAAAAGTAAGGTGACAAAGTAAGTAAGGAGACCACAGCATTTCTTAGTACAAATGCACATTTAAATATCAGAAAAGAAGAATTAAGGTGGGGGTTGAGGGTCAAGAACATACCATCCAAATAATAATATGAACCAATGAGAATAATGGTACACTAAAAATAATAAGTTTTAAAATGAAGATAAATTAGTCTTCAAGAAGTTGGTAACTAACCAAGCACTTTCTTCAACTGCTAAGGGGAAAATCATTTCACATGGATATTCCTACTGCAAGTTTGAAAGAAGCTTGCTTCATTATTCAGAAGAGCATCCTAGCCTACTCTAGGATAATTTTTTCATTGTGAAAAACTGAAATGCCAAAACCTTGTAAATCACACCAAAGAGGAGTCACTTGAGAACTAGAACAGTGGAGACCTGACAAAGTGCAGGACTCCATTGGAAAATTATCTGTATACAGTCACATATATATATACAGGGGAATTCAGAAGGCCATTTCATGGACTTTTAATTGTGTTCTGAGGCAACAAGAAATACCAACAGTCAACAGACTAGGGTGTGTCTAATGATTTTTGTATGTAAAGTAGGTGATGGAAGCCTCAGCTCTAGAAATGGTTGAAAAAATTTGGATCCCTGCATTGATATGATGATTAATATGATGTTGGGTAATACTTGGAAATACATTGATGCCCTTTTTGTCATTCCAGCTTATCATACACTTTCATGAGGTGTTTGAAAAAATTCTGAGTTAGGTGGATGTGCAGTGGCAGGTACAGATTGTATGCGGGTTTGGGGGCTGGGGGGAGTCATGCCTTGCATTTGCTTTGTTTCGTACAGAACTTCTTTTTAATCTGTTGCCTTTTTAATACATCCCTCCCTGTCTCTCACCTGCTGTTTTAGGACACTATTAAAATGGAGGCAGACTATTTCCTGTGGACTTATAAAGTAACCTTCAACTATATCATTAAAGGAATGGGGAATTCAAGAGGATTTTTCTGTAAGCTATTTAATGAGTTCTGCAGCTTTTTGCCAGCAATGGATTTCTTCTTTCCAAGTGACTCTTGGATTTGGTCTTCGTGGACCAGATTGAAATGAATGATCACGGTGATGAATTCGGGGAAAGCTGCCATTCTAATACAATATTTTATAAATATAATTATAGCTTATACAGCATTATTTGCAAAACCTGAATATAGCTTTCATTATATCCTATAAAATAGAATTAATCCCCAGATTTATGCATTGCTCTGAGATACAGATGAATCTACTTAGCATGTCAGCAAAGAAGCTAGTGGCTTGTTTGGATTTTGATACTATGTAATGGCCAGCTGCTTGGGTAGTTACTGTTTTCTGTCAGATGTTTTACAGATACTTAGAGGTGGTAAAACTGAGAAATCAAGGGTTAAGGTAAACCGCTGGTGGGTTTGTGTGACATGATGGGGAGATAAAGGGAAGGAAATAGAAAAATGATCTAGGTGGAAGATAATTTGCCTGCTGAACCTCCAGTTGGATCTAGGTAGTGGTCTCCATTACTGCAGATGTGAATTTTCAGGATGTTATTGTATGCAGCTACTTAAGCGTATCCCCTGGGTGCAGGGGAAGGATATGCATGGAGGGGCAAAAGTGAAGGACCACCAAAAGTAAAAATAAATCACGACATAATTGTAGTCAATTGTACTGTTGCCTGTTACGGGTCTAATAGAGGAAATGCTTGCTGAAAGACAAAGTGAGGAAATAAAGGCAATGGTAGAGTTGGAGGAATAAGGAGATCCTGAGGAAGGAGATCGATCCCAAAAGCAATTCAGGGATATATGAAAACACAAGACAGTATGAGGTGGTAAAATAGCTTTTGGGCAATCAGTTCTGTGGGAGGCTGGTGAAATGTTAGAGATAAGATATGGTCCTTAGGTGTAAGCAGACATTTAGTGTCTGTCAGTACAAAAATCTGTTGTTGTGGTTAAATGTCTGCATGTTTTGAGTTTTGATTGAAATTTTTTGGTTTGCATTTTGTTTCTTTTTTATCTGTGGCAACTTATGCTGTTTTCCTGAGACCTTGTTTTTTTTCCTTTCTGTGGAAGGATCAGAGAAATAATGGAAGGATCAGTGAAATGAAGGATCAGTGAAATAATTTGCAAAGTCTTATATTGTTGGATCTAACTTGTAGTTTTGACGTTGCTGTAAGATGAACAGTGGTCTAGAGACTTCAGCTTCTCTTTTAGCTGCTTTAAACTGCGCCAGCAAACTAAACAGAATGATTATGCTGATTGTTTATGCAATTGTGAATTGGGTTGCAAGGGTATTTTCATGACCACAAGAGTACTTTTATGTAATTGAAAACCTGAAAATTAGTATGTCACAATATAGGCAATAAAAATAACAGCATTAAAGTCTGCTTGGAATGATTTACTCTAATGATGTTAGGTTGGGTGGAAGCAGATGTAGAAAGTGTGTATGTGAGCTGTATCAACACTGAAAACAATTTAAGAAGAAAACAACCCTTACCTACTTGTTTGTGAGGGATAGAACCTGCTGGCTGTGAAAATCTTAATGTTCAATAACCAGGTTTTGGTATCAGTCAGCTGATAGCATGTTTGTTGGGGGCTTTTTTTGTTGTTTTTTTACAGTAATATTGTTATAATGACAATTTTTGCTGAAAAGTGTGACCTGTAGAGTAAAATAAATTAAGTAAATAAGTAAATGTAACCTGTAGAGTAAAATAATAAAAGGTTATATATGTATTCTAATAACTTGGAACAGGGCCATGGCATTGACCTAGGGACTGACTTGGAGTAAACCCTACTGTTAAACTGTGAGGGTACTCCCTGAGCAGTTTTGGTGTGGGCCAAGTTACAGTGTACTTTCAATGATGCCCAGATGTAGCCCAAGAAATTCATGATTAATTGGACTGTAGACTCCTTCTTTTAACTTAGCCTGCAAAAAAATTCAGTTTGATTGTGCTTTCTGGCCTCAGGGCTGGAGACCTGTACCTGACATTATTTTAAGTTGCCAAAAAATGAAATACCTGTAATTGTTTTCCATTACAGACTTCTATAAATACAGACTGTTTGTTTTGGAAAATGTATTGAACGGAAACATGCAGGTACTTCAGAAATTAGATGAAAGACATGATAAAGATGTATATGAAATAAATTATGGTATGAAGGTCTGGTCAAGAATTTCTGTTCTACTGATCTCAATAATACGGTGGTTCTATTGTGTAGCTTTTCCCACAAAACTAAGAGTAATCATTTTATTGATAATTTCAGCCTTCTAGAGAAGAGGATATTTTGAAACAGTTATTCTTTTTTGTATAGCATTTTTATAGTGTCTGGAGCTATGGGGCAGTTTTGTTGTGATAAGGATTAGCAGGTGTTGTAGGTTTGTCTTAAAGAATCTTGATGAATTAAAATGAAAGCTTCAAGCTACTGAATTTGAAGAGAATGTTTAATTATTGGTATTAGGTGCATGCATTCATTGAGGCAAGATTAAATTTCTAGCTATGACAATTCTCTTGTACTAGTTCTTTCTTCTGAAGAAGGTTCTTTTTTTCTATCTGCTTTCGGATACCAAATGCTGAATCAGATCATGAACTGCAGTTGTTTGCCAGCTTGGTGATTTCTGAGTTCATAGAAAACCTGATAAGGTTTTCATGGGGCTGTGAAACAATCACTTCTCTTTTGTTCTCTGTGCCCTTTGTAAGGATGCTGATGTTTTGCTGATTTCCTCATCTACTGCTGCACATAAGGCTCAGAAAACTGTCAGTCTTAATATCAAGAGCTGTTCCTGAACTGTAACTACCACTTTAGAGTACAGCATCATGTTGGGATGGTTTGAACTGTTTTTCTCTACGTGCATTAACTAACTTCTGTAAACAAAGGAGCTCGTCTTTTGAGTCCTTCTATTCTCACCTTTTGCATGGCATGAAATTACCTTAAAGTGTCAGGTCTGCAAGACTAGTAGTTGACAGTGTTACACTAATAATGCTGTTTCAGGAGCTTATAGTGGAATGCCTCCTCTGGTTTTAACTTTAGCCTTCCAGATAAATCTTTGTTTTAAATCCATGAGATAAAGCTAGATGAATTCCTTTCATTAGGAAGAGGTAAAACTAAATTTAAAAGCGGAATCTCTATCTAATCTAAATTTAAAAGCATAATTATTAAGTTTCTATGTTGCTGTCATCTTTTGTATTTGTGCTTGCCCCTGCTTCTCCTAAGAATTTAAATTCTTATTCAGATTTGTAGAAACATATGTGGAAACTCATTTATTGTCCAAGTTCAAATGTATTTTTAAACTCCTGCACAAATAGGTTCTGCACTTCTGTTTCGTGTAGGGACATAGAAGGCCACCAGAGGGCAAAAGGAAGTGTGACTGGACAAAGCTGTTACCTGCAAATTTCCACATGCAGGCAGGCATGGTTGCACACACATCCTGGTTCTCACTTGGATTTTTTCAAACAAGATAGGTGTCCTGGTGCAGTGGTTATGAAGACTTCATACAAATAGCTTGCATTTGTAGATATAGAGCATACAAACACAAAACTAGTATTTAATTTTGTTGAAAATAATTTGCCTTTAAAATCCATTATTTCAAAACAATAAATCGACAATGAGTTATGGCTGTCTGGTGCATTGCACATACACACAGTAAACTCGTGTATTAAAAAACTTTTCCTCAGAGAAATTCATCAGTAAGGATACTGGAAATAATGCTGCTGGTGATGCTTCATCTGCTTAGTATTAAAGACAGCAGGTGACACTTTTGCTTTGCTGTAATGAAAGGACTCTGTGTAGGGAAATCATTGGTACAGCCATGGGATATGCTATAGTCATTAAAATAGGCACAGAAGTGGAATGCATCTTTAAATATTCCCTCTTCTCAGCAGCAGTGGTGGGATGTACAGAAGATTTATTCCCGTAGTTTGAAGGAAGAAACAAATGTCCTTGGTGTTCTCCTAATGTTCTTTTAACGTTTTAACATGGTTTTTTCCTAGGAATTTTAGCTGTTATTTGTAATCTGTGTTCCTTTACAAGTAGCTTGCTGTAAGGTTTTAAGTGAAATGGTAAAAAAATGCTAAACAAGTGAAGAACAGCTTGAGAAATCGTTTAATGTTAATTGTGTTCAAATTTGAAGGTCTCTATGCATAGATACATATTGAGTTCTATCCAAATGAGAGGTAACATAGTTGTCTTACCATAGTCTGTGCTATAATCTTGCTTGTATGTGACCCTGCTGTAGGAGTAGTCAAACTCAGTAGTGTCTCAGCCAGTGTGTAAGAGCCACTGTATAGTGAAAACTGTGGGACCATGGACCATGTATAATATAGTTAACTTGAAGCACAGATCCTTGTTATCCCTTGATTTAGGATTTCATCTTTATTTGACAGCGATTATCAGGATAATTGCAACATTTTTGGTATGAAGCAAAAGAGAATGAATGTCAGAAGAGGGAGGAGAGAAAATGACAGAAATTCAAGTATTACAGAATGGTCAAAAAAGAGTGCTTTAAATGCAGAAAGTGGATAAAATGCTTCTGAATTAGTGCTGTCACTGAGGAATAATCTCTTGAATTATCAGACTGCTCTCTCTTTCACTGTTAGAAGGTTTAATTCTCTTCCCTTTTATTTTTTTAGCTTAGAACAAAAGAAGTGTTTTTCTGTGTCTAATTTGAAATAGTTTTTAAACTCTATTTTCAAATATTGGTCTGAACTAATATAAAAGACTGCAAGACAATGTGCTCTTTTGCCATCTCCAGTCAGTGCTATTGTAGGGGTAAATAACATTTTTCGGAAACATGTAAATTCTTACAGTTTGTGTCTAGGAATTTTTGTCCAATGAGTTTGTCACATAAGTGAAAGTTAAAGGCTTGCTTTTCTCTGTATTAGACTAGTTTTGGACTAGAATTCAGAGTTATTCCAAAATAATGCAAGTGAAGCCAAGTATACTGTGCAAGTTCTTTCCAGTAAATGTTAGGACATTTTGTAATCTCATTTTTTTTTGCATTCCATATTTTGTGACCTTTCTACCATGAAAAGATAGCCTGCTTTCATTTTCCATTATCCTATCCTTCTTGGACAGTTGGAGAAGCTGAGGGAGTGTCTCTTGCTTCATACTCTTAAGACAATGATAAAGATTATTTCTTATTTATCTTTTTCTCTTTTTTTTCCCGTCTTGCTGACTTATCAAGATCACAATTCAAGTACTAGCAATATCTTAAATAGTTAGCAAAATTATATTTATAAACTAGCGAATCTTGAGACATTTTAGTTATCTGATGACATTGATTCTGTAGCATATTCTATTATCTGCAAGTCCTCATATGAAACCATGTTAAAATGTTTTGAGGACTATTTTAATTTGAGATTTTTCCCCTTTTTCTGGGTGATAGTTTGCAACCTTAATTCTCTTGCATGAGGTTTTTATGTGTCAGCAAACAAAAAAATGTTCCTGACCATTAGACATAAAACTTAGATATTTCTGCTACTGCAGCAATTTGACTGACAGAGCTACAGGAGGTATGAGATTCAAGGTTAATATTTTGTCTCTTTTGATGTTGTGAAGACTGTTTTGCAGCTCAGCATAGTTTTATGATATCCACTGTGAGTACACGTGCCATCTAGTAAACAAACAGCATTTCTCCACTGTTCCTTATAATCAAAATTACGGTCACCATGACCTTCAGGGCCCTTTCTGCAGAGCATTGTTAAACTTTGAGGTTCCTGTTGGTCTGTTTCTCCAGCCTGTTTCTGTCCCACTGATGTTCCCTGAGGTCATTAATGAAGATGCTGAACAGTGCTGGCCACACTGCCAGCCCCTGAGACACACCAGTAGTGACTGGCTTCAGATGACTTTTATGTCACTGATCACAACCCTTTGAGAATGGCAGTTCAACCAGTTTTGAACCCAGCCCTTATGGAGTTCAACCTGGCCAGGGACACAAGCCAGCCAACTATTGCCTCTGAAGAGCAATCTGTCTGAAGCTGTGGGAATGTTTCATTTGAGTTAGAAGTCTTTCCCAAGATACCCCTCTTTTATTATGTTAAATAAGTTATGTGTCAGTTACAGACTGGGTAACGTTGCTCCCTATATGGTCAGGCTACTAGAATGTTCGTTCCCTAAGGTTATATATCATTGTGCCTTCCTTTGTCTTGTCTGTGGTTGGTCACCCCCACAGAGTTCTCTCCATGGTTATTGTAGGTCGGCTTTTGGGCATTTTCCGTATTTTCTTTTATTGCTTATTAAAGTGTTATTTTCCTAGTGCCAACTACTGCTCCCTCTCCTGTTTATTTTTCCGCCACCCTCTGCCCTGAAATCATGGGACCTGAGGTTTGTCGCAGCCACCCTCAGTGCAACAAACCCTCCTGTCTTCAGTTTACCTGTGAGGATATTATGGACCAAAGGCTTGTTAAAAGTAAATAACATCAGGTGCTCTTCCCATTTTTACCAAGCCTGTTTTTAATTTAATTTTGACTGCAGAACACAATCATATTTTTCAGATATGATATCTGCTTCATAAATCTGTACTGACTAGTCCCAGTCACCTCATGTTTAGAAATATTTTTCAGATTTTCTTAATCTGTCACCTTCCTGGGCATTAAGGGGGAGACTGACTAGTGTATAGATCCTTTTTGTTCATCTTAAATGCAGGAATGCCATTTACTTTTTCAGAGTCCTCAGGAACCTCTCTTCAGCACCATGACCTTTCAAAGTTAATTGAAACTGGCCTCATAAATACATTGGCCATTCCTCAGTTCTTGTGAATGCATTACTACTAGGATCCAATTTCTTTAAATATTCCCAAACTTGACTTTCCCACTGGTCTTGGTAGCCTGGGATCCCTCAATCCTGAGGACAGCAAAGACCCCTCCACTAGACACTGAGTTTGTTAAAGTCCTACACAAGGACCAAGTATATAAATATGAAACTCCTTCTTATTGTCAGAAGATTGAGCTATCCTTTGTTCCGTCCTTCTAGCAGACACCAACTATGTTGTTGCCACCTTGGTCTACCTTCTAATCCTAAACCATAATCTCTCATTGGAGCTGGAAGCTCTATGCAGTCTAGTTGCTGATGTTCATAAAGGGTGGTTCTCCCTTGTCACCTTCCTGATCTGTCCCTCCTAAAGATCTATACCTCTAATCCCAGCAAGATTGCACACACCAATAAGTTTCTGCATTTGAAATAAACATAAGGTGTACTTGGTCAGTACTAGTAAGGAATTGTATCCCATATCTGAGCTGAAGATTTGACCACCAAGGTATTTCTGGGTTTGTTTCTATTTGGTTATGTTTTCATAATTGCTTTTCTAGATTATAAGCCTTTTTGGGATGAGCTATATATCTTTCTCCACTTGAGTTCTAATAAAAAAATGCGGTGGGGTTTCTCTCCTGTGAGTGTTTCTTAGGTGTAAACAAATGAGAACTGCATAGTTAGCAGCCAACTAATGACATGATGTATTGTTTGAATGTGTCAAGTTGAGAAAACTACTGACTTGCATATTGCAATATTCAGTCTTTTTCTTTCTCTAGACCTTTTGATGTGCTAGTTATTGATACCTTCAACTACAAAAAATCCCAACCACGTTTTTCTTGTATTAAAAAGAATACCTTTCATATTGCAGCATTTGTAACTGATCTAATGAACAGAAAACAGAATGTATCTCAAAATAGTGTACCCAGCTGGTAGATGTTTATTTTCTTCTATTAATTACTTTTGCTTGATGTGTGAGCACATCTGGAAGCTAGCTTCCCAAATTGTCCAGTTAGTGTAAAGATACAGGCAGCTTATGATTCCGAGATCTAAGCTTTGAATCCCAAGTTATTGCTGGAAGAAATTTTGTGTGTGTTGCTTGTGGCCACACATCTGGATTTCTGTTGGGGGGAAGTACCAAGTGGAGACTATGCAAGGCTGATAGAAGGGGTAGTGAACCTACCTTTTCCGGTTGAGCTGGTGGTTAGAACTTGGTTCGTTAACCTTGAGGCAGCCATATAAACTGCTCATGTTGGATGGAGTGGCATTTGTCCTGCTTGAGGTAGACTTATTACAGAAGTTATATTTGTCTTTGGAACTCCTATGAAGTAGAGTGGGATTGCTGGAGGTTATTTAGATATATTCTTGAATGTGTAACTGTCTATTAAGATATCCGATTCAATAGGGGGATAAGTGGTGTGCAGTTCCCATCAACTGGTTAAGGAGTACAATTGTTAATACTTTTTGAAATATCAAGTGGGAACTTAAGTGTATTGGTTTAATTTAATCTTATTTCAGTGACAGCTGCCGTGGTTTTGTTGGTGATGAAAATTAGTTGCCTCCATGCGACAACTATTGTGTGTGTAAAAGTAGCAGTGTGGACAATGCTGTTCAGCTCCACTCGCCTTTGTGATAATGGAATCCAACGTGTAAATATCCCTCATTAAGTTTCATTGGTGTACTGTGCAGCTTTCCTCAGCACAGAGTTAAATCTCACGAATTATTTTTATATGGCCAGCCAATACCTTTTTGCTTGTGTGCCTCTCACTGTTGTTGCAGCTTTTACATTACTGCAGCCAAATTCTGCCTGAAGAGTAGAGTTCAGCTCACCAGTATAGCAATGGCTGCAGATTTTTACTTGGGCTGTCCCCATATGGCAGAGTTCCAGAAGTGCAATCAGTGAATTTTGACTTCCCTCAAACATATGTATGTCTGCAGAGTATATCATCAGAAAAGGTCTGTGCTGAAACATTGTCTCAAATCACCTTGGAATAGCATAAGAAGCATCAGCCTATAAGAGTGCAATTTATGCCTTTTCCAATTTGACTGCCTGCTTTCTGCACAGTGTCTCCTGTTCTTCAATAGAAAATGATGGGTTTACCTGTTTCTCCATGTCATACCCCATGCCTTTGCATACTCCTAGATCGTTCTATCTATGTTGATGTGCAGCAGGTGAGGTTTTTAAAACCTCCTTGGACATCAGTATATACAATGCTAACATATACTATTAAGATGAAAAGTGAGCTGCTGTGTTTCCATGTGTTGCGGGTTTGTTTGGTTGTTGGTTTTTATTTTTTTTTCTTGTTTTTTTGCGGACTGGTGGGGTTTGTGGCTTTTTGGGTTTTTTTTGTGTTTTTTTTTTTAAATCAATGTTTGGTTTTTGGTAGCTGAAAAGTGCATTTAAGTAATGGAAAGAAAAATTAAACTGCCAGTACTCTTTATTCCTATACATGTCTCACTCTCTGTATTTCAGAAAAAATATACACAGGCTCTTAGGACAAAAGATGAAGCTACTAACCCAGAAAATGAATGGTCTGTTTCCCCCCTTTTTTTTGCCTGTGAAGGACATGATGTTGAATAAACAGAATACTGTTTATTTTTTTAATTAATTGATTAAAAATGCTGAAAAGCATATTCTTTTTAAAAACAAAATATGCATACCTGAGTAATTTTGGTTTTATTTCTTAATTCTATTAAACTTGAAGAATGATGTTCACATCGATTGGTAAAGAAGAGTGCTGTTTGTCAGTGGAGGGGAGGAGGGTTCTGAACACTAGCTGCTTGTTCCTGTCATACCGAGAGCACTAATGGGCACCAGCTGGGCTGTAGCTATAGCAGCTTCACCACTTCAGCCTTGCACAGCACGAGCTGCTGTGGCAATGCTGCAGAAGGGCCTCCTGTGCAGATTTAGGAAGTACACACTTCAGTTGTTGTTCCCTGGGCAACAGAATAACTGCAGACAGCTGGCTTTGCACCACCTGAGCTGATCAAAGAGCAAACCCTGTCAGGCACTGATACTTCAGCTCCTCCAGCTTCAATGTGAATGTCTGCAGGCAGTGATGTAGGAAGCATTGTCATTCAGGTTTCAAGGTTAAGCACATGGGAACAAAGTAGAATGACAGCAAAAAGTAATATGAAAACATCATTGCTGTAGATAGTACAGTCAGGTGTGTATAGCTACTGATGATCAAGAGTTAACTTTAAAATATTAAATTAGTGGTGTATTTATAAAATGTGTTTTGGAATTATTCAGAAAGAGACTTGGAAGCTAGCAATAATTGGCTGGAATTTGGGAGAAGGAAGAACAATCAAGGGTGATATATCGTGTGTATCATTAAGAAAGACCATAAAGAATGATTGAACACAAAGATTAAAGTGGTGTGTGAAGTGATATTACTATGGAGGACCTATATCTGGTCTGCTGGAAGCTTCTGACAGGTCAGGACTTCAGCAACATATGCCAGAAGCATGACAGGTGGATGAGTGAACAATAGTGAACTGTAATGTTCTCTGATGTGGAACCTATATAATTCGGATTAGGATCCACTTGAATATGTTGAATAAGAGTGGAGGGGTGAGAGGGGCAGGTGGTAGCTTTTCTTAAATGTCCATTTAAACTCTTTTCTTGTACTTCTTTTATATTATAGTAATATCTTCTTAACAGTTTGCTTGAGGGGTGACATCTTTCTAGAGGGATGCTAACTTGTTAAAATACTGTTTTAAACTTTGTTGCGAAATAATAAAGATTGTTTTTAATTACTCCTCTTAAAATAAATTTCTCCTTTATTTTTTTCAAGTATCTGTATTTCCTTCAAAAGGTAATAATAGCTTCCCTTTTGGAGAAGCAGCTCCAGTGAGTGAACAGGGTGAGGAATAATACTGAGTTTTAGCAAGTCCTAGATCTGCATTATTCCACACCAGGCGAACAGAGTTGGTGTGTTTCTGAATGTATTTAGTCTTCATTTGCTGAAACTGCAGAATATTGATTAGTATCCACACTTCCACTGAGGGTTTGGTTTTTATATTCCATATACTCTTTGGATTTTTTGTATTTCATATTTGTTTTAGTAATATTTGATTAAAGTCTCTCTAAAGTAATTTCAGGTGGGGTTTTTTTGCCTTTTGTTTTGTTGGGGATTTTCTTGGTTTGCTTTGGGGATTATTCTGGACTTTTCTTTGGTTAAAACTCAGACCACTAGACTTTGAAGTAGAAGAGTTTCTTTCTCTAGCTCTCTTACAAAAAACATATTTGAGGAGTGAGAATTTCAGTAATGCATGAGAAAATAATGAAATTACTGGGTTGTTTTCAATTAGAAAATCACAGGTCTAGCATAGCAAGTATGATATTTTGTTCATAATAATATAAAACCAAATAGACGTCTAAGTAAGTGCCCTTACTCTCTATGGTGACAAATTAGACTGTGTATTTCTTGTTTGGCTATTCTGATTTACTACATCAATCAGTCCAGATATCAATTGGTATCTTAGTATGTTTACTGAGGTTTCATGTTAAGTCCATTTTGAAGCTGTTATTTATTAAAGGGAATAAATTAAGAAGACTTTATAAACAGAATTCATGATATCTGATGCTCAATTTTCTTCTTTGTAATTTTGCAGTCTGTGTCATTTTCTGAAGGAATCTTTATAATAATTTTGAATTACTTAAAATTTTAGGTTCTTCTGTCTAAGTCTGGAAATATTACAAAGCTTACTTCTTTCATTCTGCAAGTCTTCAACTATAGGAATTGCTGATGCAAAATCAAGAGCAGTATGAAGTGCCCAGGCCATCCCTTCTAGCTTAAAAACCTACCAGTTCATAAAAAACAGTAATTTTCTACAACAGCAGGAGTGACTTTCAGTGTCCTGAACAACTTTATTGCATCTGGAATCAGCAGTGTTCTTATTTCCATAGATTTTTGTTTTTGCATCCAATCCAGAAATGATTGTGTAGTTTTTAAGGAATGTCTACTGTGTTCCAGCAGCAGCAGTGCAGTGAATTGATTTCTTGTGCATGAAGGAACTTTATCAAGGAATAATAGGTACTTGTAGTTAACTGTACAGGTGTGTTTCTTTTTGACCTCTGGTTAGTAACTTCCTCTTATTTTTAAATTTCAGGCAGATAATTTTCCCCCAGGCTTATTTCTTTATCTTAATTTAAGTTGGAGCAATTCTCCAAGGGGAACAGTGTTTGGAGGAAGATAAATGGGATGTCCCACCAATCTACAGCTTTTGCTTTTTTTTCAGTGTTGGAACCAGCTGGTAGTATAAAGCTAAAAATTGTCATGGAAATAGTCCTCATTGAGCAGTTCTTTTGCGTGCTTCAGGGAAAATTGGTATTGATCGACCACATTGTGACCCTTTGCAAATTGTACAGTCTGCATGCAGAGCGTTTTCTCGCTTACTCCATTTGTGAAGTAGACACCAAAGATGGCCTCATGTTCTATAGCCATGATTATCTCTTAGGCTTTGGCTGAACTCAACAAAGTTTGAACTCAGCAAAGTTTATTTCTTACGTTTGATTACTGTACCTTTATTACTACCAGCTTCATGCATAGTTGCTTCCTAATTCAGTGCTGTCAAAGTACAGGATTACTTGTTTATTTCTTAAATTCTGCTTTGCTTGTTTGTAAGCCAGGATCATTTCAACAGAACTGGGTAGATGAAACTATGTGCAGTCACTCTAGCAGATATTATACTCTGTCCAGGAGATAATAGTGGTGGACTTGGGGAAATAGTGGTTAACAGAGGGTTGTTACAGTTGGAACAAGTACATTTAGCTCCATACTTAGCTATACCTAGCAAAAGATATACTGAAGATGTATGATGAATTAGATAAGGGATGAGGAGGAGCAAATATTTCCCCCTCTTGAATGAGGAAGAACAAATATGACAAAGATTCAACAGTTCATTGTCTCATTTCTGGATCATTTTACGTGAACAATGTGTGAGGAATACGAGACATCCTTCTTAAAACCTTTGACTTATTCCCTATGAAAGTTCAATAGTGCTTAGTAAACCCTGTAACATTTTTCTTAATACACTCAGTGATAAAACTTAAACAGAACCTTATCTATTCTCTTCTGCATTGGTGCTGTGACATAAATAAAAATTCTTGTTTAGGTATGAAGTAGAGATGGTTTCCAACTATATAAAAGAGGCATTCCTTTTAAAGAAGGCATAGAAGCACAGCATAGAGACACTGTTTAGCTTGGTTTTCATTCTTTTACAGAATAACTGGCATTGCCACTTAAATATTAGTTTCACACTTGTCTTTTAGCATTTTAAAGAGAGAATATGCGAGCTGGTAGATAAAAACATTGTCATTTTTTATGCATATGTGCAGTAATGTGATGTGAAGATAGTAAAAGATGGGAAAACCTGGAGTTTCTCTTTGCCTGTAGGCATTCTAGATAAGCAGTGGCACTACAGAGATGGTAGTGAAATTACCTAGTAACACTGGATTTTTAAATTTTCATGTGATTCCTTGGGAAATAAGGCTATATGGGTAATGCCACAAATACTGTGTACTGTTAATGAGCTTTTCATGTGGCCATGGAAAGCTTGTTGTGGGTCTTTGATTTCTGTGCAGTGAGAGTTCCTGTTTGTGTTTATGGATTTCAGTAGGTTTGTAGCTAGTGGTTGTTCGATTAAGAGGAATGGTGACCTAGAAAAAGCTCCACTTAATCTATCAGAAGAATGACACTTTAATTCAGCACTTAGATTTGACCTCTCTTTTCCAAAGGAGAAAATGGTATATTTTAAAAAGTTCCTTATATAAAGGTAAATTAAGCCTTCCTTTAGGCCAGCCATATTTAAAATTACTTCTCTGGGTGGCTGTGGAAATTCCATTTTGGTTTCACACATCTGAGAATTAATAAAGTGTGAGAACTGTCCAAGGAGAAGTTAGTAGTGCTCTTAATAAAGTCTTTCTTCTACGGATTTCAGCCATGTATCTAATTCCAGAATTTCTCCAAAGTTTAAAATTAGAATATTTGCAATGCACATACAGTTCAAGATGGATGGACATTCAGCAGCTGGAAACTGGCCTGTCACTTTCCCTGAGCATCACCAAACCCAGCTGAAAGCAGACAATAATGTCTGTGCTGAGTGTTGAAGTTTTGTGCTTGTTGGCTTTTAGTGTTATCCCTTTCTAATGTTCAATTTAATTTATCTCTCACCACTCATTCCAGTGAAGTAAAAGAGGCATGGAACTGCACAAAATTCTGCATATGAAATTCTTCACCAACTTGTACTTCAGTTTTCAAACCTCCAAAGTGTTACAGGAGCCTGGATCACATCAAGTTTCTGGGGGATTTTTCTCTCTCTATATGTACACATACATATATGCTTATGCTTTGGCCTCCCTCAGTCTTCAAAATAATGCTTGTTTAGTTGTTTTAGGCTTTTCAGTCTGGAAATCTAATTGTGCAAGGAACTAATATTCCAGTCTTAAGAAGGTAAAACGTCATTTCAAGGCTGTCCTTAAGATTGTGGTGCTGTGGTAAGAGGAAAGATGTCTTGAGAATGTGTTTCTCCTCACCTCCCTCCATGTAAAACCTTTGCCATGCAAAGCAGCAATACTTGAAATGTCAATCTTTTTATGGAGTATAAATTTGATGTTGCACTTCAGTCTTTGTTTTTCAGTCTTCCCTCAACTGATTTGGCTTATGTGGAAGTATTTTATTTGTTAACGATTAGAATTCATATAATATGGTGCCAGTATAGCTACTCATTTGTCTTGCTTCAGGCAGGAAAAGGAGAGCTCAGTACTGTGGAGTTTATTAAAGGGATTTGTTTACTTTTCTTTCTGGTATTCAGAAGAAAGGTAAATTTGTCTATTGTATATTTTTAAGTTTGTTGCTTTATGTGTGTGTGTGTATGATACGTTCTCACTGCTTCTTGAACAGATGCAGGGCATAGAAATGTTAATACATGTGCTCCAAGTTTTACCAACCACAGTTTGACATAATTTGGGACCACCTAGCCATCTACTAGCAAGAAATGTTGAAACCATGAGAATGTGGTCTGCCGTAACTTTTCAGAAAAAATATTGTTTAGGAGGTGGTTATGCAAATTTTACAGGCAGCGTCACAATTATCTGAGAATTTTAAGAAAAGTGGAGTAACAGCAGATTTTTGTAAATGAAATAAAAAGTCTGAATTGAAACAGAACCAGGATAATGAATGATCATTGTTGGATATTTCTGCACATGTCACACCATGAGAGTGGAAAGGCCCTCTTTGGTTTCTGTATTCAGACACCTGCTATGTAAGATGACCTTCATAATCTCATTATACTTAAATATATTCTAGTATATATCTAGTAATTTTAAATTTATCAAAACTGAACAATACTTAAAATCAGTCTGATCCTTTTCAAAATCTGGCTGAATAAATATTTCTATTTGTTAGCTAGCTTGTCAGAAACAACAAAAAAATCCTCAAAAAAACATCAAAAAAACTTCAGAACCAAGCAAACCCAAAACACACCCATCCATCCCAAAACTACTTCAGAAGTGATAGCTGATTCTTCATTTTTAATTATATCATAGATTGTACTGTAAATTTTAAGAATTTATCTCACCACTGATTACTAGTTGAAACCTTGTTGGTTAAATTTCAACTAAAAAGAAAAAGGTAATATTTATTAGGTACTTCTTGGGGAAGATAGGACCTATCAGTGCATTGAAAAGTGTTTTGTGCAGGCCACTTTTTTTTTTTTTTTATTCTCTTTCCCGAAGATTAAGTTTCTTTGTGTAATTTTAAGATTCTCTTTAGATTTGTAGTGGAGTTCTGGAGAGGAAAGATGGCTTGATGAACATGTAGTTTGTTTTCCATGATTTGCTTTTATGGTTCTCTGCCATGATCTTGATAATAGTGGAAAAGCTAATGCTTTAAATGCATGGTACAGACCTTTTAGAAGTTATAATCTACCAGACACTGTTCATTACTGTTCTGTCACATTGAAGTGAAACATTTGATAAATCTCCCCTTCTTACTGCGCTTTAAGTTATTTATTACTTGCATGGTGTACAAAGGACACTGTATGTGGATTTGCCCTATGCCGAGGAAAGGTAGCCATCCACTGCTGCTTTCTTCTCTTTCTCAGTGGCACGCAGATCTAGAGTAAACAATTTGCCTGAAATGATTCAGAAATAGCTATTTAGTTAGCATGCTCTACAATTAGTTCAATTAAGTGTTAATAAATAAGGAATTTTCTATCATCTTCAGATGTATGGTCTCTTTTTACTGTATTTGACTCAAATATCAAGTGATTGTGTGTTCTGAATTCATATCAAGTCCTCCTCCTATCCCTTTCCTGTCACAGAAATGGCCTTTTTCCCCCCCTTTTTTCCTACAGGTTTGTCCGAACTACCTTTTTTTTTTTTTCTTTTATTTAATATATCTGCAGTTTAAACACTCTTGTATTCAGGACTTACTATATATCAGATATAGTCCTATTCTTCGTCCTAGTCTTCGTCCTATTCTGTGTTGTTTGGGTGCCTTTTTTTCTATATAGAGTATCCAGATTGGTGATATTTGTAATAGCTATTTTTTTCTCCATTGCTACTATTTTAGCCAGAGAAGGCCTTTTCAGTGTCTTTCCCTCCTCTTGAAGACACTCTCCTTACAGTTACTGCCATTTTCCTTTCCCCTGATGAAGTTGGTCACAATTGCTCACGGCTCTATAATCAGATGCTCTTGACTAAAATCAGCTAAAATGTACTTTGAGATAGAGGCCTCTAAAATTACCTCAGAAAAGAAAATGTATCTCTCCTTGCTGCTTATCCTCTGGACTTCTCATTTAGCTCATCTCACAGCCAGCAGTCACTCCCCTGCTTTTGCTTACCGTGGCTGTGACTGGTTCCTTTGTTTCTGCTGGAGTGGATCACACCAACCCGTTCGTCTTCAGTGAACCTGGGACCAGTGGCTGGAACAGCATGAACATATGCACTGCTGCTCTGGTCTCCTCCCATTCTGCACTGCTACAAATTGCTATATTGGGTGATGGGCAATGCCATATGTGCACAGACCGTATGGTATTTTCTCCTCCATCTACAGTTGTCTTGTTCTTCATAACTTGTAATACTTGACTATATGCATGTTAGTTCAGTTTCTCTTTTTTTGGAAGCCGTTTTTATTTGCTGGGGTTAGAGGCATGTACTTACATGGGAAACATAATTTTGCAATAAACAGTTACTGGTAGTAAAGGATGTGAGACAATTCTCTGGATTAAACTGAAGATAGCTGTTAAAAGAAAATGTTTAAATGATGTCTGTATCTTTACTGTTTAGGAATCAAACAGTGTAACTTGTGGGTCATTTTCATTAGCATTAGTATGGGGAATGAAACTTGGAAAATGTGTGTCTCAAAGAGTTTTCATGAGCACTGAATTTTCCTTTTGTTCAGGGAGACACACATTAAATCGTGCTAATTAGGAGTTTTGCAGCAACTTGACTGCTAACTTGAGGTCTGTGTCTGTAGCCACATTCTGCATTCTTTGAATTCATCTTGGCATTATATTTTTAAATATTTCAAACAGCAGATGTGCATTGCTTATAGATTTGTGTAAATGTTGGTGCAGTGTGTACAAAATACGTCTCCCATACAATGATCTGTTGACATTATTCTCTGTTGCTTAGCTTCAGACACTAAAGTCATGACATGTGCTGCTGTTTGGAGGATGCCGAAGGAATTGGAATCAGGCAGTCATGAATCCCCTGATGATTCATCAAGCAACACTCAAACCCTGGAGCTACTCTGTCACCTTGACAACACAGCCCATGGCAATATGGCCTGGTAGGATTCTGCATATTTTATACTCCTAGAAAAAGCCTGAAGGATAGACCCATGCTGTTAGTTTTGTGCAGATTTATATTGTAGAAGCTATGCTATGCACTTTAAAAGTATTCCATCTTAAAAAAAAAAAGTATAAATGGGATTTTTAGTCCCAGATGTTTCATAGATTAAAAACATTTATTATAGTCCTGCAAACACATATGGAGTAACAGCCTGTGTACTGTTTGAAAGTGTTTTTCCCCACCTGCCCCCATCTAAAGCCTTAATGCATAAAGGTATAATACTTAGAATTTGAGTCTTTTAATGGAATATAAATTTGATCTTGCACATAAGTTTTTCTTTTCTAGTCTTCACTCAACTGATTTAGCATTAAGTGTGAGTAATTTATTGTTTCATAAGGATAAGAATTCATTATGTTATATGGTGCCTGTGTAACTACTCTTTATCTGTTGTATGACTCAAGACAAGGAGAGCTGTGATACAGCAGAGGTTATTACAGAAGTTTGTTTCCCTTTCTATTATTTAAAAGAAAGTTAAATTTGTTCATTGTGCGTTCTCAAGTTTGGTACTTTATGGATGTGTGTATATGATATGCTCTCACTGCTTCCTGACCAGATGCAGGGCATATCTTAAGTTTTAAATATCCATTTCTAGCCACAGATTTCTAGTTTGAGTATTGCAGATTAAATTTTAACCAAAGAAAAAGGGTAAGTTGAAGGTAATATTTATTAGGTGATTCTTGAAAAGATAAGACATATCAGTGCATTCAAAAATGTATAGATGACTTTTTTCTAAGATACGGGTTTTCTGAGTGTTAAATTTCTTCCTAGTAGTGTCCTTTAATTCTTTGCTACATACTTTGATAATTACATACCTTGTAATTATTTTATTATTTTAATTCAATTTTTGTTGATGCTTTTTGATATTTAATATTCCAAGCTATATTGGAAAGAGTTTGTTTTTTGTTTTAGTCTTTATCTTTTACCCTTTTAAGTTTTGTGCTTTTTGTCTTATAATTTTCCATAATTGGTTTCTATCTGATGTTGGAATGCCAGAATTTTATATAGCAGCTGGGTAACTGAAGGAGGAATAGGAGGCACATCACTGCTTTTTATCAGGATGCAAATTATATGAATGCCCAGAATAATTTCTTTTCCTCTAATAACAGTTTATAACAAGCTCATGCACAGTTTTCAGTCATCTGCTATCTGATTGTGTTCAGTACTTAGTGCTTACAAATATCTGCTACTATTTAATGTCGTTTATCTATGTGCATATGTATATATATGCATAGAGATTTGAAAATGTCCTGTGTTACAGAGAGATAAAAGGTGTAAACAGAATGCTTGGCATTCGTACTCCTCACATCATCTCAGGCAAGCACAGCTGAGTTAGAGGATTTTGTTTTAGGGTAGACTTTTCTATTCCTGTCTCACTCATATTGGACACAGCTCACAAATGAGTAAATTAGGCCTTTTGTGCTAAATGTGTTGGAGACCACACCCCACTTACTGGTGTGTTGGCTACAGCTAACAATCTTTGTATTGCACTTCTTAGGTGTTTAGAAAAACATGAAGCTATTTAGACACTAAGGGTTCAGTAGCTGAAACCAAATGTAAATCAGAAAAGCAGTTTTCTTCAAAGCAAAGTGAAAATACTTTTCAAACCACAATGTAAGACCGCTGTTCTAGTGTACACAATCACTATGAGATCAGTGATGGTCTGGCACCATATACTTGCAGTAAGAAGGATCTGTCATTTGCCTTGCCACTAGAGCATGCATACCCTTTACATTTTGCCAGGTAAACCACAGGCTGAACACTGGACCTGAGTTTAGTGTGACCATGTGCACTTTAAGGAGGTTGTTTAATCCACAGCATGCAGTAGAGCAGTGTGAATGCAGCCATGAATGGTTGGATACGGGCTTCATTTTTTAAGTTAATTTCGAATATTATTAGTCAGAATACATGCTAAAAAAAAAAAAAAAAGGATAAAAGACTGACTTCTATCCTTATGTGCTGGGCCTGGAAGAGTGGGCAGAGATGCCTGTACAGTTTAAAGATGCAGAGTGTAATGCTGGTGTCAACCTTCGTGACAGGGACTCCAGAGAGCAGCTCTGAGAAGATATCAGAAAGATATCTGGAAGATATTTTTTGTAAGTCTTGGTATCCATAGCACAGATGCTTCATGAGATTTATGGATCTGGTTGCAGATCATAAGTAATTGAGTTTTAATTGTAAATCAGGAAAAAAAGCAAAACTATCTTGCACATGCAACTGATCATGTACTCTGGCATCTACTACCCTCCTCTGGGGCTTTATTTGCTTGTAGTTTTGCTCATGTTTACCCTGCTCTGCTTTGTTCCTTATCATCCTTTATTCAAGGTAAGCCTGGTAGCTGAAAAATTACCTCAAAGAATTTTCTGTTTCTAGTATCATGCACTAGGAAACACAAGGGGAGGATTTTTTCCGGGTCTGGTGTGTCAGGTGTTGGTTCTGTTCAACTCTGTACTGATGATAAGACCTGATTCTGCATTTTTTTACCTTTATCTCATCTCCTTTATGGAATGCTGTGTTCCAATGTCTCTGAAATTTCTTACTAAAAACCAGCAAAGGCATATTTAATACCAGTTCTCTTTTGTGAACGAAGACCAAAAGTGTTTTCAATCGATTGTGACTAAAATCTTAAACTTTGCTGGTGTGTGAACACTGTGCTCCTCCCACTCAAGAGCTATTGAACTAATTTTCTAGTCTTGACAAAACCTTTGGCAAAAATCTAATCTCCAAGACATAATAGGCAAGTGAAAAAGAAATTTGCTTTTCTACAGTTCCATTTTATCTGGATTGCATGAGGTACTGTGTTTAAAAATGAAGCATACCCCATTCATTTTTAGTTACTGAGATTGTTTACTGACTCCAAGCTTTGAATTTGGGACTCATCATTTTTACTCAAACTCTTGTATGGCATAAAGAGAGTTCAGAAAAGTAAACAGATGCTTAAATTAGGCCAACAAATAGGCTTGTTAATTGTTCTGTTTGATTCTAGCCTAAGATTTCTTCATCCTCTGCCTGCTGTTCCTCATATAAGCCAAAATGGAAAGATCTCAAGTGCAAAAATCCTGAGTGAATTACTTTCAGTGCGGTAAACCCCAGATACAGAAATTTGTGTGTTTAGAAAGGAAAAAAGTCTCTTCAATGAAGTCTTTCTGTAGATAAATATATGTATTCACACAGAGTTAAGCCCACATAACAGTAAGTATGTTGATCTATGCAATGTTGTAAGATGCAGTTAAAGGAACTTTCCACTGGGTGTCTTGTAAGAAGCAGTCCCAGGTTGTGTTTGCATGGGAGAGCCCACAGAAACTGGACAGCAGTTAATGAGATTTTGATTATTCCTCTAAGTGCAGATTGGAGGAATTCTTGTCTGTTAAACCCCTGAAAACTCGTATTTTAGTATTTAGCACAGTAACCTACTGTTCTATTTCTCTGTCAGTTTTGCTGCAGACTTTTCTGTAGTAGACTTGACAGAATAGTCCTTGGAGAAAGAAGATACTACAAGCCATAAGAGAAAGTATAATCTCTGAGATCTTGAATTTGTAACACAGCAGAGAGATCCTCCTGTATCAGCTGGAAGCAGGCTTGCCTCTCAATGTTTAACATCCTACTTTTTGCTTTCCAAAGGTTGCATGTATAAAATAGAGTAGATCCTGTTCAGTACTAAGCTATGTGTTTCAAAAGAGAGGGGAACAGGTGAAGTAAGTTAGATTGTGATCTATGGAATAAATGTGGAATAAAATGAAAATAAGGGGAAAGTGTTAGATGAACAGTGAAATACAACTGTAAAGGGAAAATGAATGGAAGTTACAGAGACAATATAGGTGGAGGCTCAGTTCTCAGGTGAGGAATGAAGAATTCATGTTTTATATAGAAAACAAGAGCTGCTAAAAATTTGTTTGAAAGGGATGAATATGTTAGGAATAATGATAGATTACTTCATTAGGCTTCTCTACTAGCTCAGGTTGTTTGTTTTTTTTTTTGTGTATCCCACTCAATCAATTCTAGATATGAACATGCAAATATTACCACATCTAAGACAATGTAGGGAGGAAGAAAAATTATAAATTTTTCAGAGTCACAGATGTTTCAGAACTCCAGGATGTTTATCACTAAAATATTAAATTAGAACTTTGAACTCACAAAGGAGAAAGTTATTATAAATGAGCTATTCCCACACATTTTAAATACTTAGATTTTATTTGGTATTTCATTGAAGGTCTCCAAACAGAGTACAGAGAAGCACCGTCTCTTCCTTGGCCATACGTAGTACAAATCAACCTCATTAAGGTTGGCTTTTTACAGAAGTACAAAATTTGCTCTTATAGTCCTTTCAATTGAGTAGAGATTTAATTAATTTAAGATAAAGAAGATTCTGTACATAACATTTTATTGCTTTCAGTTTTATCATGTTCATTCCATTAATGCACACAGTCACCTGATCAAAGTTAGGCTCATTTGTAATTGATACCCTGAAGACAAATTACTGAAATCCAGTAATGTTTTACTTACGTTTTCAGCCTTTAAATTTATTAAAAAAAAAAAAAAAAAGCCCTCAGAAGACAAACCACTCCAAAACATTTTCAAGTGAAAAATCCAAGAAGTAGGAGAATCTGAAACTCAAGAGAAAAGTGAAAACGGCGTTTTTTCAGGGCTCTAACACTTGCATGCATTATTCAGGTATCACTTCTTTTTCCTTCATGATGTTGGTACTTCTTCTACAGTACTCCTCTATAGGCTTCAGGATATATGTGTAAAAGTTCTGCCATAGGGTTTCATTAAAAAAAAAAAGTCTAAAACAATTTAATAGTCTGTAGCTAATGAATATAAACCTGAAAGTAGCAATACTTTCAGAAGGATTGTATGGTCTTGAATATGTGGTACAGTAGCTTTTAGATATGTTTTATTGCAAAAACATGTAATAAATACAGTCATAAGTTTTTTAACGTTAACACTTCATATGTTGCAGTACCAGAAATATAATTGTGAGGACAGAGCTCCCTCTGATATTTGCATAGAGGTTTCTTTGAGAGTGTCAGGACTGTCAGCTGCATATTCTGGTGTATAAACTGAACTTTGTATTTTCTGGGGGGCAAGGGTTTTGTAACAGCTGCCCAGCAGATATTAATTATATCTTCACATGATGCACAAAATTTCAGAGCTGTCTTAAATTGTCAGCATTTAAGAATAATTCTTCCACACTTGATTCATTCTATTTATTCCATCAGCTACTTCTGATATTACAGTAGGTAAAGAGACAGTTTTTTTTTTTGCTTGCTAAGTGACAAGTTGTAGTTTCACTGCAAATGTATTTTAACAGCTGCTTATCTGTACTGATAATGCCCTTTGTATTCTGATCTATTCTAAATTGGTAAAAGTTTAAACTGTATTTATGTCCCTACTCTCTTCATAATTCCATGTAATCCTGAATTCTTCATAGGATTTTCTTCTCTTGAATCTATGATACTTCTTTATTATAAATAAAATCATCTCTTATATATAAATCCAAATGTTCAGTGTTCAACCATTCGTTGTCTTTCTTAAATTTTCTCTCTCCTTTTCCACTTTTGCCATCATCTAAAATATGTCTCAAACCAGCAGAGTAATTTAGAGCATTAATTTTTTCATTTTCATTCCCTTGAATGTTTGTGGTAATTTTGAGTGCTTAGTATTGTGCAATTTTAGAACTTTAAGCTCTTCAATGTAATCACTTTTCTAGGGAATAAAGGCGATTCATTAATTGGATACTGAAGTAATAGAACTCTGTATTATATGCCCTGTTTATTATGTTAGCTTTTAATCAGCATTTATTTGACTTTACTCATGTAAAACAGAGGGAAACTTAGACAAACAAAAATCTGACACTGAAGCAAATACTAAACGGAAAAATATTTATTTATTCATTTTTGTGAACTTACTATATGTCTTTAGTTAACTTATAACTTCTGATAAGTTATATAGATTCTATATGCTTGAATGAAAATTAGTTTTTATGAGCTGTTGCTGTTTGTGTTTAGTTTGGGTTCATAATTCATGATATGTATAAAATAGTGCAGAAATTGTGTTACCCTGCAAGAAAAAAAAAAGGGGGTTGTAGAGTACTATATCACTTCTCCATCCAAACTGAACATAGTTTAGTTTCTGCTCTCACTATTTTTAAAAGGGGATTTCTTTGTCTTTGTAATGTCACTTAAGTTATTCATACCACTAAAAAAGAAAGGGTTGAAATCTGCCTCAACTGATTTTGCAGGTGAAATAGATACTTGTTTTTATTATGCTACTATTCTATTCTATTTATTCTAATAGTTTTATTTTCAGTCTTCCTGAATTGCTAAAAATGTTAGTGGAAAATGTTAAAGAAAAATGGTGTTGCAGAACTGTGAAAAAATTAGTTATGCAGGAAAAATTTAAATGTTCATGAGGAACTAACTGAACAGGTGCCCCTGTTTTCCTGGTATCGGACTCCAGTTTGCTCTCCAAAACCCCATTAAGCATTTATTATTTAGAATATTTATCCCTTAGAGTAGAATTCTTTCCAGCACAGTATTCTGGGATGACTATAGATGTGGCAATGTTGCTGCTGACACTTGCTTGCATAGTAGTTAAAAATTCAGGGTTTTCAAATGTCCTTTGGATATCTATTGAATGAAAAATATTGACCATTGTACATTTGTGATTAAGTGCATATATTTGGTAAAATGTCTCTCATTGTATGAGAATTTTGAGATGAAGTGTAACTTCTGTTCCCTGCAGCAGAATTCAATACACTGTAAAATAATCAGAACTGATTTCATTCAGAAATGTGGCTGTTCTGTAGAGCACTTGGGTAGGGAACAGGAACTGTGGGTTCCAGGTTGTACTTGGTCTGATCTCCTGTCTCTTAGAATTAATGTCCTGGTTATCTGATAGGCAAGAGTCATCTTTAAATTGGAATAATTTTAATGCAAAGAAGGCACAATATTTGAGTTCTTAATATGTGAATTTTTCTAGTGGGCTACATGGAAGCTGCAGGATGGTCTGCTGAGTTACTAAATGCATGGGTATATTTTCCATTTTTCAGTGCATGAGAGTTTTCAGTCTAGCAAAACTTTTCCATTTATAGAAATAAACGGTTGTCATTTCTGTAATTGCAGTTAAGCAGTAGTTAATGCTTGCTTTGTCCATCACTTGTGGCTTAACTGCAGTTCATGTCAATGAAAGTGTTTGCGTGTTGCTTTTTTCCTCCTTAATCTATAATGGAGGACTTTGAATTGTACATTTGTAAAAGCTCAGTTCGTTTATTGATAAAGGTGTTAACTATCTTTGCAGAACAGAAGAAGATAATGGGGTCCTTTCATGTGTGCATTTGAGTGAATATTTTAAATACTCTTATTTTTTTTCTAAGGTAATGTTCTCTGTAGGATTTAATTTTATTCTTTATACCAAAAACTACTAGCTGCAAGCTTAATTGAAGCATCCTGAGTTAGATGATAACAAAGTAGGGTAAAATGCAACATATATAATTGCTTGTCTTCTGTTTATAGATTATTTAAAGAGCAGCCCTGAAGTTGCCACTCAGTTTCTGAGTGGCAACTGAATTTGATGACTGTCTTGTCCATTTATGAAAACTGTAAGTGTCAGCAACTGTTGGTACGCTGAGGGAAATGGTACTGCCTGGTTTATTTTTTTTCCTTTTTAGACATCACCACCTCTGCTAGGCTGAAAACTGTTCTAAATGTAAACTTAAGTTTCTCTGAAATTTGTATCTTGCTTCAAAAGTAACTTTTTCTTTTCACTCACCAATATTTCCTGCCCTCCTCCATAGTATTTCATGTTTAACATTCAGTCCTGAGTACAGAACATAGCTAAACATGTTACAAATGGAGATCTGAGTAACCTCTGCTTAAGCTTACAAAATCTGAATGAATGATCACTTGATCACTACAACCACACCCATAAACTAAAAATGAAATACAGGTAAAATGGGCATCTCACAAGGATTGAGTGAATGTTGGAGAGACCTTTTCATTGCAAGGTATGTCAGCTCGGTTATAATTGGCTCTAATTAGCAGGCTGTATTCAGCTGTAAAAATTCTTTTATCTTGAAGTTCAGTGATGCTAGAAGATAGGAAATTTCTTTCTACCTTTGAAAACATCAAATAAATTGTTTTCCATGTAGCTTTTGCAACTAAAAATTGAGTGATTTGTGTAGGAAAGGTGCAGATATATCAGGCATATAACATATAACAGGCATAAAAAATACTGATCTCTGACTTAAAGGGCTCTTAAAGGGTTAAGTGGTCAAACCAGATTTCACTGTCTGTAATTAAAAATATATCTATGTAGATCAATGCCAAATGCCAGTTATATTTTTAGCAATATGTAAGTAAGATGGTGGACTTAAACAAATGTGATCAGAATCAACTTGAAGATTTCTTAGTTACCTATTCAGCCATGTGATGGTCCTGATATCTTTCAGTATCACTTTGGAAAACCAGATAGTGGAAGCTAAATTGCGATCACATACAGGTTATAGTGCATTAATTTTCATTATCCTGTCTATATCCTAATCCTGTTTTCACAAAATATTTTCATCTATTTGAAGGATCTAATTGATGTATCTGTGCAGCACAACTATATGAAAATCTGAAATACACATTGCAGTGCCAGTTGGTTTCTTTGCGTTGTTATGGGTAAAATGTAGTTGAACATGTAATTGAAACTGCATGTCATCATTTTTGTTATCAAAACTCATTTTCAGTCACTTCTAAGTTTCTTCCAAGTTGTACTATACAACTTTTCAAAACAAACCTTTCAAAAGTTACTAAATAAAAGTTGATAAATAAGATTGGCAATACTACAGACAAAACAGCCAAATTTATAATAAATCATAGAATTTTTCTAGTCCAATGTTCTTGTTAAAAGACATTTAAAAACATGATGGTAGCTTAATGTGCTAAATGTAGTCATTTTGTCCAAATACAAGAAAACTCATTACAAATGGGCTTTTATAGGTAGGTAATTTTCATGGATTGACAACACAGTAAGGATGCAGGTCATGCTTGCAGCAGAAGACAGGTGCAGAAGCTAGTCCTTTCTTTATTCTGCTGTGTTGCTGTAGGGAAGAGTTCAGTGGGTAAGGAGTTAGCCAATGCACCCTTTTAGTTATAGTTCCAGATTTTTCTTTACAAAACAGCAAACAGGTGCAGTCATTTGCCTTGTATATCTGATACTTGTTTTACTAAAAGTGCCTAGTAAAAATGATAAAACTGTTTATACAAGGAGCAAGAGTAATTTGAGAGGAAGGTATCACCTAAGAGTAATTGAGTTTTGTTGTATTAATGGCTTAAAAAAAGATACTCTGTCACTTCTTTCTGTTACCTGCAACTTCCTATTTTTTTTCCTTGTGTTCTATAGCGTAAGATTAGATGAAGGTCAATCACTTGGATCTGTGGCCAGTCAGATTATATCCAGTGTTTTAGGAATATAGGAGTAAAGCAAAATCTCGGATAGAATAGAAGCATGCATAGTGTGCAGTGCAGGCTTAGGAAGGTTGCTAGTGACTGCCTAAGGCTGCATCTATTTGTGCAACCTTCTTTCATCTATCCCTTCTGTTACAATCTGAATTAACACAGAAGGGCAAGGAAAACTAAGTCTCTATGAATAAAATGGATCAAACCCAGAAAGGTGTGAAATATACCCCAAAACTTGATTAAAACCAAATGAGGTTAGATGTTGGTGCCAAAACACTTGATATATTTTATTTAATAGTAAAAGAGGCAAAGAGAGAACAAGAGAAAAGAGAGGACAGACTAGAAAGATAAAAGAAAGAAAGAACTAGGAAGGAAAAAGAAAGAAATAGAAATAAGATGTATGCAGGGGTGGGGGGACAGGGAGAGAGTAACAGGGGTGAGGTAGAAACATATCAGCCTTCCAAGGGTTCCAGTGGTATCTCGTGGCTCCCCTTCATCTGGTCTTCTTGGTGGTGAGGGTCTCCTGCTGCCCACTGCTACCAAAAAGTATAGAATCCAATGGATTAAAAAATGTTTGTAACACTGAGGTGGGAACGGCCACATGCCTTCCCTGGGGGAGGGCAAATTTGACATTGTCCCTTGCAGCACTGTGGATCTGTTACATCATGTTGCAGTGCTCTGGTGCAGGGTTTGGGGACTCCCTTGGGAGGACCTTTGGTGGGGCATGACGCCCCCTTCACCTTTCCCGGGGTGAAGGGGTCCCACAGCTGAATTCCTCAGTACATGGGAGGATGGGCGTTCACTGCCACTCACCAGAGGTGAGTTTTGGGGTTTTTTCACCACACACCCAAAACCTCTCTCCCCTCACCCTTTGGTGCAAGGTTCTGTGAAGGTCTGTTGGAGCCTGGCAGCCTATAGCCCTGGGGATGTGGTCTCCACCCCAAAAATGCTGAGTTTGATCCCTCTGCGAATGTGTTCTTCCCCCCACAGCCCAGACCTGAGTCACTTTATTTTGTCTCCATCAACATGCAGTCCAAGGGCCCATTCAGGGTTTGGGTGGTTTTCTCTGCAGCTTTTATACAGTTTTGCTGTAATAGGCAAAAGTCTTTCATGAAGATGTTTAAGCCGTAAATTATAACATTTCAGTCTTCAACCATCCAATTACTGAATTGATTCACCCAAAATGCAAAACAAACTGGAAAACGTATGTCTAGTCATGGACTTCTGATAAACTTCAAGCCGTGGGGCTTCAAATAGGTACTGAAGATGAAAACAGTGTATCAAATGCTCTTAGCTGAATTTTCACTCTTAAAATTGAAAGAAGTTTCTCCATTAACGTGTTGATACTAAAGTTGTGATCTATACCTTCAGGTCTGTTGTTGCTGTAAGATTATTGGGAGGTTGCAAAACTTGGTTACAAAGGTGTTACAAAATTACAGAAATAGAAGCCTATTCTTGTAAAATGACAAGTATTCTTTCAACCTTACTGTAACCTGAAGCAAGTTTATTAAGATTAGAGTGCATGTACTTAGCTGAGCTACCCATACTGACTGGCTTAAATATGCTGCTTTTCATAGGCAGAATAAGAGAGGAGGACTGATTTCTTGTATTCCTGCCTGTATTTCATAAAGTGAATCACAGGTTAAAAGCATATGCTTATTAAATCATGATGACAGCTGCAGAATTGGAAAAAGTTTGCATCAAAACTAATACTTATGATTTTTGGTGCACCTTCAAAAAGGATGCATAACACTCCATATGAACAACTCGGAGGTTTCGAACTTAAACCTTCTAAAATTAGTGTACATCAAGATCTCTGGTTGTGTTTCTGTGTGTGTATGCAGAATGACTGCTACAAATTGCTAGTTTATGGCAGATTTTGGACTTAAAATATGTGATGGATTTCATCTAGAGGAAACCAGAAGGAATATGGTTTAACATGTTTTGATATAGACCAGATCCACAGAATTAAAATGCCTTTCTAGTTCAAATTCTGATGGATTTTAATGCTGGGTTATTTTATTTTGTTTTTCTCTTTGTTTTACAGTGTTATGTGGGAACCGATGGGAGATGGTAAAAAGATTATTTCACTGGCTGATAATAACATATTACTGTGGGATTTGCAGGAAAGTTCAGCCAAAGCTGTGGTAAGAAATTTTCTTTTAACAAAACACATTATACTTGAATATAGTGCAAACAGCAATGTTCCCTAGCCTAGAATTTGCTAATCTTTTAACTATTCCTTCAGAAGTATCTTGTTGCCTATAAGGTAGGTGGGGGAAATGAATAGTCTACCACTGCCTTAAATAAGAGTGGTTAAAAGTAGTATTTTGGTATCTGTTGCTAGTGGGTAAATGTTTTCTTTGTTCTAGAGTTCCCTTTACTGTCCTACTGCTTTTATAGCCAGTAATCTACAAAAAAACAGCGCTGATTTGCTGAATGTCTACAAGTGGAAAAACTGATGATCAGTAAAGCCAAAGGTTACTGAATTCAGATGATGGTGTAGTAACTCATGTTGGTTAATACCATGCAGCCCTTTATTTAATTTACCACTCTTGATTATAGGAGCATAATATAAGTTTCTCTATTTACTATGTTCTCCTTTGAATTCTCAATGTTAGTTTAATTTACTAATGTACAGTTTACTCAGATAATTTCACTTGTTTTTTCATAAAAACATCTTATTCAGGAACATATATAAAGAAGTGTCATTGGCATAGATTTTTGTCTGTTTATGCCATATCATAGAATATATTTAGAAAACTTTGAATGATTCTGTATAATCATTTAGCTAAGTGTCTGTGCTTATAAATGGACACTTGTTATGTCAAGGACAGTACTACTCAATTGATCTTTTGTCACTTTTAGCTCCTCAGGTCAAGGTTAATTTTTTTTTCCTGGATGCTACAGAATCAGTTTTTTCAACTTAGTTGAGACACTGTTCCATAAACTCTGTTGGTACCATTTGACAGTGTGCAAATAGATGATGTCTTGAGTTATTAGTGTTTTGCTAGATTTCACATAGTAACAATATAATATTATATAGTTTAATACTTTATGTTTATAATTAAGCCCTTTGAGTTCCTTCTCCAGATGAGAAACTTTAGCTTTTTATTTTTCACCTGCAACTTCAATTGGTGTTATGTTGCCTTCCAAGGCTCCAAATTAGTGTTTGTTTTTATCAAATTGATGTTGAGAGTTTCTGACAGCTTGCCTCCAGGTGATTGTCTGCGGCATTGTGTCCCCTGGATTTGCATTACACCTGTATTAGTCAGTATTTCTTTCCTAATGTCTGCATAATACACAAACCTTTCTGCAATATTGAAAAACTGCTTTGGGGTTGGTACTGCTTCCGTGCTATAGGTCCTCCTGTCTCTTTGAAGTACTGAGACTGCTAGGCAAGTAACTTAACATCTTCTCTTTCTCCTACTTTCACTCTTTGTGCAGTTCTATCCTCACTTGCTGAAATTCTTTTGAATGTTAATTAGTATCTTCAACCACTTTCTCAGATTTTTTCTTAATCCCAGCCTCTCTGAAATGTCCCTCCCCATGCAGGGGATTGGCATTAAATGATCTTTAAGGTCACTTCAAATCCAAACTGTTCTATGGTTCTATGATTTCCTTTGGGATGCTGTCTGGTATATTATCTGTGTTTCTCTGTGTGGAAATCTTGTAATGAATGCCAAATTTTATGGGTATTTTATGCCCCATTTTATACTGCTTGGGAATTATTTACTGGAATTTTGTATGTTGTATTTTCTTGACACTATTTCTTTTCTGAAAGCTAAACTCCCACTCTGTCACACAAATGTTTGTGCAGATAACTATGATTTCCATTTTCTTTTCCTTCCATTGCTAGAATTATGATCTCTGTAATTTTTGAGAGGTATAGACTCTACCAAATTTTCTAATTTCAGCCTGATTTGGGGAATCAGTATTTTTGCCCTCAAAGCAACATTCAGCTTGCAGATCCTTTCAGTATTTCAAGTAGAATTCCTTATGTAGAATATTTTTTTATTGATACTTCTAAAATATGCTTGTACTGCATCAGATGCTAATGGCATGAAAGAACTCTAGAAGGCAAAGTTGGCAATAAAGAAATTAAGGGGATTTCACCTGTGACATTTGTTACATGCTTTTATTTTTTATAGAAGGAAATGAATAAAGCCTAATGTGAAATTCTGTATTAAAGAAACTGCTGCACCTAATGAAGTAGATATATCAACCCTTGACTGATATCTTCAGATAGGAGCATTTAAAAATGTTTGTTAAAAACCTTTGTTTGCAGAAGTTAAGAATGTTCAGATTTTACAATTGGACTCTCAGGAGGCTTGATATAGAATTTGACTGATCCTCTATATTTCCATCTAAAATAATGCAGTATCTCATGTGATTGCACGATAAACAAGAATTATTTGGAAGTAAAACTTTACCTGAAAATAACTGTTTAGCATAATCAGTCTTCTGCTCCAGCAGTTTTTTGTTCTTAGATGATACTTACTTAAATACCAAGTTATACACTGCTTTTAAAGTGAAATTTGATAAAGTTCTCTGAAAACTGACACTCAGAGGACGTATTTCCATGCACTAAAATCTTGAGCCCAGTGAATAATTTCTGAAATTCTTGAAATTTTAGAATACTGAATTTTTGTCTGCAGCAAATTTGTCTTAAACATGTCTTTGGATCCTGAGCTAGCGGGACTTCAGCTGAACAAGTCTGAGGAAAGCATAAGCATCTCTTTAAGAGGCCTGCTATAGACTTTCTAGTAATGAAAATTATGACAAGCTGAAGTGCACTATCATAGGCTTTTTCAGGACTAGAAGTAACTGGTGGATTTCTGAAATCTTTGAAAATTGCTTCCTAACTAGGAGATTAACTCCCTGTTAAACTCTATATGTGGCTGAAAAATAATAACTTCTATTCTGTAGAAATTTTATGTTTGCAAAAAAAATATGTAGGGCTGACAGTTAAAAAGAGCAATAAAGAAAAACAAGCAATGTTTTGTTATACAGTTGGCTTTCTCTTTATAAAAACAAACAAATGAGTAAAACCCTCCTCCATAAATCAACACTACCCCAACTTTTGCTGCTGTAGTATTTAGAATGCGAGAGAAATCTGTGAGAACAGGTTGGTTATAAAACAGATAGCATTAGTAGGGGCAAGCAGTAAATATATTTTCGATTTGGTTATCACCATGTACAAGGAGTGTTTGTAGGCTAATGAGCTGTTGGTGAAACAGTGATTTCTTTCTGTGAATATCCTGTTTATAAGGGATTGTTGCATGCATAATATATCATAATTCTAAAAAGCACATGATTTGTATTTTAATGTTTTTTGATCTGAATGTAAAGAGAGATTTTCATGAGATATTAATAAAATGAAGGGGTTTTTTGCCTAGAAAACAGATATAGTGCAGTCTAAAGGAAAGAAATCAGGTCTTGCTGCATTTAAAAAAGGCCATGTTAAGGCAAATAAAAAAAGCCCACATTTCCTTTATATGCAGATACACAGAGGTTATGTAAATGACAAGAAAAATTGTCTTTATTGTTCATTAAGATGAAAGGTTGTCCATTTTTGGAATCTCTTAGCCACCTGATGCCTTATCACCTAACATGGTGTTTGGTTCAAGCAGGCAGTGACTAAGCAGGACATATTGGTGTTGAGGAAATGTCCCTGATTGACCATCCAGGAGTCACTCTGGCAGTTCCATCCCCGTGATCAGAGAGTTTGGGCAGCTCCAGTGGGCTGAAGGTCCCCTCTTGACTCCCTGTGTGCCCCACCCTCACACATACCAGGTTTCCCATAGCAGTGTCTCAGTCCTTGTGATCCTTTAAGTCACTTTATCACGGTGCAACAGCAAAACAACATCCTGGGCTGGTGCCTCCCATGAGGGACTCTGAATAAAGAAAATCCTGGAGTTTTTTACCCTCCCAGTCTATGAAGCAAAAGTTCAGGGTCTTCCTTCTCTGTCCTCTGCTCCTGCTGTGTCTCTGAGTGTTCAGTCAACTAACTGGTGACACAGGTCCCCGTGCCTTTTGTTGAGCAAATGGTCAGTGCTTCTTCCCAGCCTCTTACCTCAGTTCTCTCCACTATCTAGAGCTCAATCTGCAGTTGTCACTGGAGTTGCAATCTGAGCTACCTCCACTGAATGCTTTCCTCAGTACTAGAAAACTTATATATTCTGTAGAGATTCCTAAGCGGAGAACGTCCTTATAAAATATACATGTTGCTATAGACTTATAATTAAAATAACAATGTAGTTCTGAGTGTATATGTGTTATAACTGATTAAATCAAGAGCCTAGGATTAAAATAATAGAAATGTCACTGTGTTTGAATTGCTTTTTCTTTTTGTAAAAAATACATGATGATGTTCAAGTTGAATAATATCAGCATCATTAACTAAAAGTAAGATCAGGTCTGCTGTATCTGTATCAGGTAATAGAGGTAAGGAGGTACTCATTACACTGGTGCAGCACTGATCTTCCTGTTTTTACAACACATTTCAATTGCTTCATTTTTATTGTATAGGTACACATTATAGGCCATTTTAATGGCAAGACATAAACCAAATGCTTCTCTTTATGGATCTTTCATGTTTAGATAAGTTGGTCTAAAATTCAGGTATAATACAGATGAAAAACTGAAAATATGTGTCTTCAAAATTTTGTACCTGCCAAACTTTCTGCTTTTGTACAATGATCAGAACTTCAGTCCCATTTGCTTCCTTTTCTGGATCTGCCCATGATTTATAAATCACAGTGTTTCATTAAAATTAGCCTGAAGAATTTTAGAGTTCCCAATACATTCAGAGCTTCTTGGTAATAAAATTATTGGTGTGTTCATTCTCTGAATTATCTAGTCATCTTAGGATAAGAAACATTTGCTAACTGTAATTTACTGTACAGTTCAGTGGGTTCACTTTGGTTTTGGTTTGGGATTTTTTTTTTTATTTTCTTTCAATGTTTTTTTTGCTAACTTGTTTCTTCCTTACAGTATTCAATTTGCCTGTATTTACATTAAGACAAGCTTCTCCTGTCATTTTGATCACTCCCCTTATTATTGTTTTGAGGACATTACTTTCTGGGGTGAAACTAATCTTATGCTCACTGCATCATTACCTTTTGCAATTAAATTAGCTATTCTTTGCCATTTATAATCATTAGCTGAACCCAAGAGAAGCCCAGACAATCCACAAGGTGTGGATGGAGTCTGCTGAGAAGACGACAGTTAGTATTTCTGTGTACAGATTTGAGGTCAGATGTCAACAAATTGCTAGAGCTCTTCCTTGGGTAAATACAGTATATTTGGTGAGTGGTGTGCGACAGAATGAAGTAGAGATGTTAAAATCTAGATATTTTTCTGGTTTTCAAATGTTTTCACAAAGGGGATAAATGGGTTGTGGTTTTGATAATTTTAATCCAAACTATTATAACTATATTCCTTTTAGATTTCTTGTCCCATCTGCATTGGCAGTGGCATTCCAGGCAAGGTGGAATATATTCTAGGGAAGATTTCACAGGCTATCTGGATAAAAGTGATGTATCCAAATACAAAGGATGTTAGGAATAAGCATGAGATCCTTTCTTGGCAAGATAGCTGCTGTTTCTCAAGGCAGGAGATAGCATGTGGAATTTAGTGGAGAATTTTTTAGTGGTCCATTATTACTGAAACTAGAATAAACATGGATTAACTATAGGAGGGCAAAAAACTGTCCGAGGAAAAATAAAAGGGAAATTAGTGGATCAGAATGAGAATAGAAACCAGCTGATGGACTTGGAATCAATTTTATTCAATGATCTCCTTAATGATAGAAGTAGGAATGAAATAATGAAAATTATTGCTGGTAGAACTTGGAATGCATCATCAGCATATAGGGATAACATTATATTTCAGAGGATGAACTTGATGTTTAGCTTAATTGTTGTAGTATAAAGCAGAAAACTTGTTTAAGAAATAAAAATATTTTCTTACTGTAGTGTAGAAACTCAACACTTAAAAATATGTGAGTTCTGTTACTTAGCTATTCTGAGAATAGCTCTGAGCTGCCAATATGATGAGGCTATTTGAAAACACAAATAGTTTTAAGATGGTTTGGACATCAAGAATGGTTATGAAAGGACACATGGTATGGTTTCCTGCAGTTGGAGGAATTGAACTCAATTTACAATCCTCATCAACCTTTCTGTTTCTGTCAATAACAAGTCAGAAAAACACTCATGCCTTTTAATGTCAATCTGAAAAGTGCTTGCGTTTGTCTACTTAGTGTAGCCATTAACATATCTTTCTTCCAAGTACTTTCCTATTTTGTTCTTAGTCACATAGCTCTTTCCTTTGGAAGAAAGCAGAAACAGTTGGTTTACTGTCTCCATGCTGCTTGTGGTTTTCCTAGATAATTTCTGTACCCTTTTACATTTAATATATGTTGGGTTTTGGTTTGTTTTGAAGGATACTGTCTCCTTTCCTCTTTCCAAGTCAGTCCTTATGTAATCAAATTTTGAAGCAGGAAAATCAACCTCAGTCCTTGATATTTTGACAAAAGGAAGTTGGAGTAAATGATACTTTCATTTGAATACATAGAAATCAGTCCTAAATCCAGGATATTCTAGGACAGTTTTTTTCCTATTTTGGTACTCTGTTTTTGTAAAACCCCTTCCTTCATTGAGGATAACATAAACAGTTCTATTCTGATCATGTTACGTTGTATAATTTTTTTAGAAGATTTTTTTCTTATTTCAAAGTTCTTGTGCAACTGTAGTATAATATCATGCTGCCCTTCTATTTTTTTGTTCTTGTGTCACCAGATTTAGACATTGTTCCAGCTAAGCATTTAGGAATAGTGTAAAATCCATCCATACTCTGGGAACCATTTTACACTTTTCAGGATTTCATTTTCTCCAGATTTCTTTTCTGAAATCACTGTCATCCTTGTGCATTGCAAGAGTAATTCCTAATTTTGTTGTCTAAAAGTAGACATTCTTTTTTTCCTTAATGTAAGTCATATTTTTGTGTTTATAAAATAATATCATGAATTGTTTACTTTCTGTATCCAGTGAGGTCCTCACACCTGCATGTCTTCATTATCTGGACAGCACAGATTCTAGTCTTCATGTAGGAATAATGTTTAAAATACACCTATGTCATGTTTTCATTCCCTTTTGTAGTTAGCTTTTCTGCATTTAAGGAAATGGAGGAAAGAGTTGAAGTTGTCCATATATTCAAGTATGAATTAAAATTATAGCTAAGGTGTTTTTGTACCTGCATTTGTGATTCTGAACTGCAAACTTTGTTTCCTTTATTTCTTGGATTTCCAGGAAGGAAACTTTTAGACTTCCTTCTGTTACATAAAGATTCCTTCTTATGTATGAAAACTTCTCTTATCTCCAGATAGTCCTTTAAATCCTTGCAGTTGCTTTCAGGTTCACAGATGACATGGAAAAGACAGTTGATTAGCGGGTTGTTTGTATATATAGCTGGACATCTGTATAAGGAAAGATGTCATTTAATTTACTTATGAATTGCTTGTGAAGGCAAGGAAGAGTTGGCCCATCTACCATGTATGTGAATTTTTTCATATGTTAAGAAATATCACTGTATGTATGTATGTGCTGGCCTCAACCTAAACTTTTGACTGCAATGAAAAAAAATTTCATCTTTTTATAGTAGCTTACATTATAAAAGTTAAAATGAGAAGACTTAAACATATATGTATATATGTCTTGAATGCTGGAGAAAGTATTGTCTACTGCTGACAAAGACCTTCTGCTCTGAGTCATATTTTGAATATTTGATGCTTTCCATCTCAAGAGATACTTTTTTAAATACCTGAGAAAATACACTCTCTTTGTTGGATCTATCTTACTGTCAGTGTTAATATTTGCTTCCCTCCCCCCAGTCTAAGATTTGGATGGCCAAGCCTGCTTACTAAAGAAACTTACTTTAATTTTTGAAATTACCTACACAAGCTATGAATATTCTGTTGTGCCTGGAATCTAGTGTCAAAAAATAAAAAATTAATTTTATTATATGGTGTCTAGTGTCCTGTGCAGTGGTTTTTGTTTCTATTAATAACCTGTGAGTTGTAGAAAGGCTTTCAGACAGTATTTGTTATAGAGGAGGAAAGATGTTAGAGGAGTAGATTTGGCCACAGTGTTAAATTATTCATTAACACATGAATGCCGGGAATTTCATATTCTTTAAAAGAAAATTCTAGTTGCAGTTTCTAGATTGTTAATCATAATGCTAAAGAAAGATTATATTCTTGGTGGAGTTGTAGTAATAAAAATTTAGCAAAATATATTCAAGAACATGTATATAATATGCAAATATATTTAAGCAGTTTAGTATTGACAGCATATTTTTGTGTTGATGTCAGTTAAAGTTTATGTAAACAGTTTGGGTTTGGGTTTTTTTAGGTTTTAGCCTTTTTCATCTGCCAAAGCATAATATTTGTGCTGAGAAATCTACTGTTAAGTAGAATATTGATGTTGCACTAGGACCCAACAGGATCTAGTGAAGTAATCTGCTTTTGTGAAATACCTCATAATGAAACATTTAGAAATATGAAAGTTGCACGAAAGAGCCAAATAAGTCTGCTGTTTGTGTAGCTGCTTGAAATTTTTGTAAATTTCATATCTGATTAAATGCAAATATTTTGATTTTCCTCTTCGTCTTTAGGTATGAAACAGTTTCAGTAAGTGATTGGAAGTAAAAGTAATTTGCAGTGACGGCAGCTTTGATTTCCCCCATGTTCACATGGAATTGGGGGATAACTTGCTCTACAACTATAAAGAGAAAGTTGATTACTTTAGACATTCTTTTCATTAACTGTGGAGATACAGAGCTGCTTGTTCCATGACATGCAGCCTGTTTTAGGAATTGAAACCTTTCTGTCTCAGAGATTGTAGATTTGTAATTGGTGTGTACTGTTATTTTAACAGGTGTGTGTGTGATGACATGGGCATTATTAAAGAAATAATGATTTCTTTATTTTTAAAAGGTGCTATACATTTATCAAAGAGTCTTTGACACCATAATTCTGTTACTACAGATAAAATTTGGCATTTTGACATGGAAAAAATATTGTAAGACTGTTAATGAAGCTAAATGCGTGTGTGTGTGGCAGCTACAGATCTGTGCAGTGTGCCCTTGTTGTCTATCTACTGTTTCAACAATGATCTGAAACTGATTAATTTATAGAATAGTACAATACTTCTAATATTTTGGCATACATTATACTGCATAAGTCTTTAAAAAAATAGTGATAGAAAATCAGCTCTAGCTTTTATTTGTTGCTTCTTTACTTTTTTTTTCTTCAGTCTTCAGATTTTGCAAGTCCCTTGCACTTGGAGCAATAGGCTATTGAGCAGCTTTGTCTTCATTGCAACTAATTTCGTTTTAGTGTAACATTTAGAAACATTGCCAGCTTTGTTTCATTATTTTAGCTCTCTAGTTCCGCAGCCTTGGAAGGGAAAGGACAATTAAAATTTACCTCAGGAAGATGGAGTCCACACCACAATTGTACCCAGATTGCCACAGCCAACGATACCAATGTCCGAGGGTGGGATACACGGAGCATGAGGTAATAAGAGCCTGCAGTCGTGTTCTCTAGAAAACACAATCTCCTTTGGAGGTAGATTTAATTAATTTATCTAGCATAATTTTTTTGTTTTAAATGGTACGTGGCAAACCTGTAGTTTATAAAAGGAATATAAAGGCTTGCACAGCTGATGCAGTTACAATCTACCGAGGAGTTTTCTCTGATATTCCCCGTCAGCTTCAATTCTAGCTTGTGTCTTGAGTTTTATTGAACTATGTACTAGTCTCACAAGGATTTGTTCAATACATAGAGATTACCTGACTAAAGCTGTTTCGTAATTCAACCTGAAAATGGTTTAACAACAATCCTGACTATGCTATGAACTGTCTTCATATCATTTAAAGGTGACTTTACTTTTTGAAGGTAATTCACAAGTTAGGTTCGCTCTTCACTTCCGATTTTAATGAAGTGTTCTATACCATATTAAAGATTGTAGCATACTAGTTATAAGAAATCACTGAATCAAAATCATAACCAAATAAAAGCTTTGAATATACCTAATCAGGCATTTCTCCCCTTGGTTAGTTGTGATTTTGATAAGCAAAGGAGTGATGTTGTGCGTATCTGTTGCCATGACTACTAAAGTCTCTTCAAGCTTTTTTAAAAGTACACTTTATCCCCTTAGCACACAGTAATTTATCACTAAACCAAGAAGACTGATGTCTTGCAATAACTTTTGTTGCTTTAAAGGGCGATGACTTTAAATTTAGTTCAGTGGTTCCTGCCAGCTCAGAGTTGTTGCAGTAAATCCCTTGTTTGCTAGACTTGTGTGGTTTTGCCAAGAAGATTTATTTAATGATGGGAAGTTAAAAATACGGTAATTATAAGTCACTTCCTGTATGCTTATCATCATGTTTGAAAATTCTGTTCTTTGCCTTGTAAAATGATGTACTCAAAAAGTACATGCAATAGTAGTCTCATCTTCAGTTACACTGTAATATATCTATTATGTGAATATTTCATAATAATTATGCTAGAAGTAGGAGTTTAAATTCAGGGCAGTATAAGAAGCATAAAATGAGGAGGGAGGGAGGAAACAAGGGCAGAAAACTGTTCTTCCAGCAAAGTGAAGAAAAATACTAGAAGTAGCTAGAATAGCTGCTCCTGCAGTGTGGTTATGATAGCTGCAGGATAGAGGGAGAACACTCTCTTGGACACAGCAAACAAAGATGGGGAGAAGAAAAAAAAAGATTGGCAGGAAGAGTCCTAGACTAGACTAAGAAGCAGTCTTAATCAGAGAAGAGCTTGTGGCGCAGAGAAGACAGACACTAGGCTGATTGGATGTAGAGAGAGAACATTATCAGGAAAACTCAGACTCCAAGGCTAAATTCTAAATAATATGTAAGAAGAATAATATGAGAAAGCGGAGCCAATAACTGGAGAAAATGGTTCATGTGGTCTGGCATTAATCTTATGATGTAAGTGGGAAATTCAGTGTATGTATTATTGCTGTAGGTAGGGTTAAAAGTGACGAAAAGAATATTCATATTTGGAGAGAAAAGTCGAATAATAGTTAAGTTGGGATAAAGTCTTTCACGGTGAGTAGTCCTGAATATACAATGGACAGAATTATTTTTAAGCCCTTACACACATCTCTAAGCTGTGCAAGAAAAAAGTGAAAGGTGCAGTGAAGGAGGAAAGAAGTGTTTTACTGCAGCAAGCATGCTTGACTTAAAATTTTTGCCATATACATATTCTAAGAAAATAAGTGGAAGCTTGAATTCCACTCCTAGAATACCTGGTAGGAAGGCATACCTGAATGATATCCTTAGCCTCTCAAACTCTGAGAAGAGTGTTGATGCTAGATATCTTAGTAATTTCACTGGTGAGTGCCAGAGCTGTCAGGATAGGGCTTAGTACAGGCCTGGTATACTTTGAATCTCTCCTTCTGGAACTATTCTGCTTTGTATTAGTAATTAGGTATTAACAGCAAGAGACGATCTGATCATGACAGAACACCATAAGAATATGTAGTTTTCCCAAGAATTAGGAAGTTTTGGTCAATGTGTTTACTGAAGAGAAACATTATTTGTTTAAAGAAACAAAAAGCTCATTAAGTGTTCAAAAGTTCTAGTGAAGGTTGTAGGAGACAGTCAAGTCTAAGCAGAACTTCAGAAGATATATTGGTGGCTTGGAGAAAACTGGTAATAGCTGAAACAGAAAAAAACAGACAGCCCCCAAGTTTAAGAGGCAAGGTAGAGAAACAAACTGATGGCATATGATGTTTTGAATAGCTATGCTAGGTTGTTAGCAGTACTACAGATGTTTTCTAAAGTGGTCCAGATGGATGAGGTTGCATCTGGCTGAGCAATTTAAGGGCCACAGGTGAATTAGTGATAAATGCAAGAGCTCAAGAAGGTAAATTCAATACAGAGCAGTAATAAAAAGCTGTCATTGATATCTGTTTCAACATTTGCATTTCAGCTTTTCCTACAGGGAGAAGTACATGTCATAAATAGGGTATGAGGATAACTACTTAGGGGTGAAGAAGTTCTTATCTGAAACTGTTGTGGTTTAGTAGCAGATATTTATAAGAGTTGTAGAGCTGTGCTAGAATCATCTGGAACTACTGTTTCCTTTTAACTCCAGATGATCCTAATAGAAACAAACACAGAAGGAACAAAGCTTCAGAGCAAGCTGAGAAATCTATACAAGTCACTTGCTAACAAATGGGAATTCCCTAAACTCTGCACTAGCAATGGGAACTCTAGGTCTGTGGGTGCTAAGGGGATTATGCAAGTTTCCAGGGAAACAGATAGGCAGAGTGCAGTCAGCTTTTTATAGACCACTTAATTTTTTTAATGTTTTACAGGCAGATATATTGTATAGAAAATGCACATGGACAGCTGGTACGAGACCTGGACTTTAATCCCAACAAACAGTACTACCTGGCTAGCTGTGGAGATGACTGCAAGGTGAAATTCTGGGACACGAGAAATGTCACTGAACCAGTGAAGACACTAGAGGAGCATTCCCACTGGTAGAACAAATTATCTGCATGCTGTTTTGTGGGTGGATGGCGTATATCATTTATTCAGCTAATTATTTTACCGTTTAGGAACAATGCAAACTATGTTTGTGCTATTGTGCATAATAATTTTTTTGCACAGAGGAAAAGTTTCAGCATGTCAATGTTCATTGTGTGATTGTAAATTAAGAGTTTAGACAACATTAGTCTAATTGGCAAGAAACTGTTAACATTGTTAGGAGATAGGGTACACCTTTGAGAAGCACAGAACTTGGCCTGTGGGGCCCAGCTGGGACACAGGTGTACCTTCCCAAATGGAGCCTGATGTGCCACACCTGATGTGCAGTAATAAAGCAACTGCCATCCATCCTTTTGTTGTCAAATGGTTGAAATGTTCAGTAATGCAGCTCCACTTTTTTTATGTTCTTCACAGTCCTTAAGTCAGAATATGCAAGTGAATCTTTTTATTCTCTGAGATAACATTTAGAGCCTGTATCTACTGCACTGGTCTGTGGCTGGAGTAAGGAGAGAATCTTGCCTGATGTCTGCAAATTTACATGCTTACAAAAAGATGGATTATTCATATTTTATAAAATTTGGGTTGGAGTAATTCTTGCAAAATAAATCCAGACCCTAATGCTGCTTTAAGGGAAATGAAAATGGGAATTAACAGAAGCATCATTTATACTTTTTTTCTTCAGAATATTCAAAGAAAAAGAATAAAACAAGAACCATAAGATGTTTGGTATTAACTTCATATGTAAAATGTAAAAATTGAAGAGAAATATAGTCCTACATTTGTTTTAGGAACTATTTTAAACTTTACTGTAAGAACATTGTGAGGTTTTTGTTTAAAAGGCTTATTTTTTTAATACATATTTTGCTTTGGGGAAATTTTTTGTATTTAGGACTTGAGTATTTATATGGCTTATTCAACAACGAATTGGAATGTACCTTGAAGGAATACCATTGAACGGTGTGATTTGTTTTTGGTGTTGTTTTGGTTTTTTGCAATTTACTTATTGAATTTTTAAGACACCTCATAGAAAATAGATGACATAGAAGCATAATAGTCAAATGAGGATGGCAAAAAAAGTCTTTGGAATGAAGTGTGTTACTTTAATGCATATTTAAAACATTGGAAAGATGAATTTTTACTGCTGCTTTTAAAAACAAAGTTTAACAGTGAGGTGCTACCTGCCATGAATAGTCTCTTGTTCTCTCTGCTTTAACTTTTTTAGGGTCTGGAATGTCAGATACAATCATTCTCATGATCAGCTGATCCTTACAGGAAGCAGTGATAGCAGAGTTATTCTGTCTAATATGGTATCAATTTCTTCTGAACCATTTGGCCATATGGTAGATGATGATGAACTCAGTGACCAAGAGGACCAACATCAAGAAGAGAAGTATGACGTTTCCTGAGTTTTATGTAGATGCTTATAATTTGTCATTTCATTGTAATGGTTTACATGCTATTTTTTTGCTGACTAGGATTTTTGTATACAGGCCTATCAGGTAAGTAGTTAAAATTCCCACTTTGCTCTTCTTTATTTAGTCTTGGGTGGAATACACTCTTTAAATCTGATTGGCATGGTCACTCCACGTTCACTGGTAGGAAGGGAATGGTGATGCTGAGGATGAGTCCTAAAGTCCACTGGGTTGGTGAAAAGATTCATTTTAAGGGAGCTTTGGTTCAAGTCAAGCATGTAGAATAATCTGGGTTAACTGAGAATTTGAAAATATGCTTTTGTATTTTCTGTATGTGTGTTAGGACCTGTAGGAAATGTTACCAGTGTAATGATGAGCTCCTGCACGGGCAGAAGAAAATAAGTATAAACACATTATTTTTAAAAAAATTTGCTCATAATATCTCTGACTGCTCTGGAACCCAGTCACTCATGAGACCTAGATCAAGAAAACCGGAAGCTTGGTTTCAACACTCTTGGTAGAGAATAGTACATGCTATTGGCAAAGGTTTGTAAACCCATCCATTTGGTTTTTGTGGAATCACATATTTTCCTTGTGAATTTTGGAGGGATGGGTTTAGTAAAGAATTAACTGAAATACTAAAATAATTTTATACTCAATTTTAGGTGTTTTCAACCTTTTCATTGTGCAGTATATGATGCTTATTTTCCTTTTTACATGCCTTTGCAAGTGTATATATGTGTATATAAGGAGTTCTGTAGATTGAGATTGTGGATCGAGGGCTGAGGCTTTCTAATTTTGTGAGCTTTGATGGTGATCTTCAACAAACTCTTCCTTTACAAAGTGAATCACAGAATTACAGAAAGAATTAGATTGGAAAAGACCTCTGAGATCAGAATCCAACCTATGACTGAACATCACTGTGTCAACTAGACTCTGGTAATGACTGCCACCCTCAGTCTTTCCTTGAACACCCCCAGGGATGGTGATTCCACCACCTCTCTGGGTAGCCCATTCCAATTTCTAATCACCCTTTCTGTGAAGAAATTTCTCTTAATGTCCAGCCTAAATCTGCCTTGGCATAGCTTGAGGCTATGTCCTGTCCTGTCATTTGTTGCATGGGAGAAGAGACTGACCCCCAGCTGGCTACAATATCCTGTTAGGCTGTTGTAGAGGGTGGTAAGGTCTCCCCTGAGCCTCCTCTTCTCCAGACTAAACAAGCTCCAGCTCTCTCAACCCCTCCTCATATAATTTACTCACTTGGCCCTTCTGGGGTCCACTGCCATTCTCCGGACAGCTCTACAAAGCCGTCTGCAATGACACTGGTGGACTAACTCCTGAATGATCTTTTAAAATAAAGAATAGTCAGATGTGATAAGGAACAAGGAAATCCCAAAAAAGATCCCCTAGTTGCTCAGCTGTGTTTGCTAAATGTTTCAGCTAAAATTTTAAATAAAGTTTAGGTTACTTCTCTAGTTGCATTTTTAAGGTTGCTCTTGAACCTTAATTTTATTGATACATACTATATAGTTTTGCTCCAAATAGTTTCGGGTTTTGGTGTTCTGGCTTCATTTAAAGGACCTGGAAACTATTCTTTTTTTAATACTAAATAAGAAAGTTTTTCCATATATAGAAATGGTTAATTTTAAATGTACAGGATTTCTTTAGAAGATTTTCTCTATGTATTGTAAGTGCCTGAAAAATCAAGGAGTATCAAATTAAATGCTTAAAAATTTGCTCACATCAGCAGTATATATTTACTTTCTAGAATGTAACTGAGTTACAGTGTTTTAAATATAGAATCAAAGAATGGTTTGTGTTGGAAAGGGTCTCAAAGATCACCTAGTTTCAACTCCCCTGCCATGGGCAGGGACATCTTTTGGTTCCTTGTCTTTGGCTGGAGATTGCGAGTTATTCTGTACTGGATGGAAGATAAATAGCATTAGTGGAAATGAGAAAGAGACCACATTTTTTTTAATATGGTGGGAACGCATTAAAAATATCACAAATAAATAGCATTCTGACAGACATTGTGTAGTAGGTCATCTGGAATTCTGAATTTCTGTGGATTGTTGACTGCGTAGGTGGCCTCGTTAAAGCACTAGTCATTATTTTAGAGTAGAAATTTTTGAATCCAAGGTCATCCAATGCAATACAACAAATATAAAGCATCTTTTCCAATGACTATGGGATGGATGTAAACCACATCATGAATGACTTGCATAGTAATAATGTAGAGCCCTTGCCTGTTCCCAGAGGCTACAAGAGTATCAGTTCTGCATTTGCTTTTTAAATATGTGTCATTCAGCTGATCATCTGTTTTCTATAGAACCTGGGAAAGCGCATTAGCTTTTGTAACTTTTGCTTGGTACTGTAAAAGTCTTGTTTTAGGCTTCCCCTTCCACCCTCTCATTATGAGTTGAGTCAGAAGGATGTTTGCCAGCTGCTGCAGCCTTGAACTGTTGCCAAATGAATGTCTGTTTAGCTCTGAGTGCACAAATGAAGTAGGGCATAACAGCTGTTGGGAATACTTCCTGTTAGGCAACCACTAGTGCCAAATATTTCAGCTCTGATACCCTTCTAGAGACCTGTGTGAAGAGTCTTTTGCACCATTCCATGGGTACTGTCTGTTGGGAAGGTAGAATTAGAAAGAAATTATAAATATGACTCTTTAGCCAGAAAGGCTAAGGAAGAAATACAAGGGAAGGCACGGGTTGAATAATTCAAAGAAACTGGTCTGGTATGCCAGAACACATTCTTTCCCCAATAAAACTAAGCTGAGACCCCTCTCCCCAACCTTATAAGGAAAGGTCTGAAGGACCCTGAGATAACTAAAAATATGCAAAAGCAGCGATTTCTATAGGTCGCACACAAATGTTACTGCATTAGTATACTTAGAAAGATTGGTTAGTGAAGGAATAGAATATTCAATGTATAGGTTATATAAGTAATTGTAAAAGAGAGTTCTCTCTCTTAGCCCTCTTGGCTCTCTTGTCTCTCTTGGTCTCTCTTAGCCTTCTTGCCTCACGCTTTCTACACTCTTGCTGCTCTCTTTTTCCTGCTCTTTCCTGCTCTTCTTTATCCTCTTTTCCTGGCTCTCTCACTTCTGTTCTGTTACCCTCTTTCTTAGCAATTTTAGCAGTCTTGAACTCATGTATTCATATTTTACTCCCTTTTGTATTGTTCTCTCCGAGCCTGCTTTGAGCTCTATCTGCTGGCTCATAGCAGGCTCTCTCTCTGTCTCCCACACCCTGAAATAAACTACTAACATCTAACTCGACTATAGAGGTCTCTGCCGTGTCTCAGACCGTCCAGCACCCCAAAAGTGTCTCTTACAACTGTCTCTTTTGTAAAATACAGTTTTTGACTCCATGGTTTAGTGGGGAAGGATTGTTTTTGATTTTTGTTTGGGTTTTTTTTTTGCTTGGCTATGTTCTAGACTTTCAAGAAAATGTTATAGTCTCATCAGGTCCATTTATCCTGTTTTGGAGGACATCTGATTTGTTATTAAACAGCACACAAATACTGTTAAAGAGAATGTCTTTTTCAGGCATATCTTGGAATACACCAGGAAGAGCATATATTTGTACAACTAGTGTCTCTAGCCAGTCACCTTCAGACTGAGTACCATATCTGTCTCAGAAGGTTGGAATATCAAGTGGAAAGAAAGGAAAAGACTCTTTCTGCATTTTATTTGTCCTGAATACAATCACTTATAAAAATGCTGTTGGATTAAATATAAAAATGATTAGTATGTGCCAGTTTAATCTTCAAAGATTTATTTTTTCTACTTAGAAAAGTCCCCATACTTTGAAAACATTGACTTGCAATACTGTTCTGCATAGTTAAAACTCCTTCCTGAGATTTTTAAGACTTGTTAATTTTTAATATCTTTCAGAGTAAATTTCCTAATTTTTACTGTATTTCTTAGTTGGAGACAAAAAGTATGTCGGTTTAACCCTTCCTTGTTCAACTGTGTAGGGCTGTGCATGAGTCTACCCACTCAATTATTCTTGCAAGATTTACTGCAGTATTTGCCTGGTTTTTGACTTTGCCAACCAAAAATAATTATTTGGAGATAATTTTTGGAGAAAGAAAATAATTCAAGTTCATTGCATAATAAATAGACAAACTAAAAGTTGCTGTATTCCATTCTTACTAAGAATTTCTTCTCAGTGGTTTCTCCCTTCAGTGTTTGTGTTGACACCTTGGGCCTATCTGCTCCCATCTTAGAGACCAGAATGTGCTTGAATAAGCAATATAACTAGGACTGTTACATGAAGATCTGTCTCTTGTTGAGATCAAGTGACTGCTGGTTCCTCTTAGCTGCTGGTTTAGATCAGACTAAGCCTGTCTTTTCCCTACTTTTTAACTGCTGCTGTTGTTTCTTTCATCAATCAAAAAATGTAAGAGCAGGCAGCTTCCCTGTATCATGTCAAAGGTCTCCCTAGCCTGTATCATCTGTCTCATAGAAGGCAGGAGGAAAAATAATAGAAATAGGAAAAGGAGATGTACTTCCCCTGGATATGCTCCTAGGCCCTGACTATTTACAGGGCCTCCTGAATAATGTTTGGAGACTTTTGATTCCTCCATGTATGGTTTTCCTTTGCAATCAGCAATATTCTTGGGTGTATCTGTATCTGGGTGTTTTTGTTTGTTCTAAAACATGCCAGCTGTGCACACACGTTTTTTGTGAAATGTGTCTAGGAGAAATATGCCAACTGTATTTCTTTTCTTGCATTGAATTAAGAAAGGCTTCAGTGCTTTCTGCATGGGAAGCACAAAGCCACTGTTTAAAACAGGTAGTCTAAGAAGAGGATGGAGTTGTCCATAGAGAAGAGCTATAGGCATGTGGCCAGAGGACAGCTATGCTATATTCTGATCAGGTCCCCAGTCTGGGTTATTTAATGCACAGTTCAAAAATTAAGATAAAAAACAAACAACTGAGAATGAAGTGCTGTACTAGTTCAGTTTCTAGCACCTTGATCCAGAGATAGAAAAATGTGTACAAAATAAATGAAAATAGAGCAGATGAGGATGAGTACTTGGGTTCCTTTAAGTTTCATCCCCAAAACAAAGCTAATGTGTCTGGATAAGAACATGAGGAAAGATTTTCAATGTCTAAGTTTGAACAAAACGTTTAAAACATGGGATTATTCCACAGCTGTGGATGCCATTGCTTGTCAGGCTTCTCCTTGACCTCTTTCTTTGGTGGCTTTGCAGTCTGTTGCTGCAAGAACTTTCTCCCTGCAACACTGAACTTGACCAAATTTTAAACTTCCTGAAGGTGACTGTCAGCTCAGTAAGATACTAGAAGAGCACTGGGAACTGTCTTCCCCCTAAGGGAGGTAGTGACTGTCTTCTATCCTTCCTTTAGTCTTTGGTCATCCAAAATACTGATGTTAGTGAGTGATTCTTTATGTTACTGCTTTAAATTATTCTGATACTCATTTTAATTCTACATTGCTCTTTCTAACAATAAAATTACTAGGTTCTTGCAGTTTAGTGTGGCCATCTTTACTTGCCAATCAGGATTCCTTTTCTTCAGTCACTCCAATATATTTGTTTGCCTTATAGGTTTAAATTATGAATTGTTAGGTCTCTGTTTGATATTCTGGTGATACACAGCATGACAAGAGTATTTGGTATAGGAGCACCAGCAGCAAGGTGCATGCTGCATTTACAGCGGTGTTTCTATTCTTCATGATTTCTGTGGCCAGAACTTTGCTCAACTGTTAATGGGGGACTTGCTTTTTAAGAGAAAAAGCTTATTCTGTAATCATAACAATGAAAATATTTATATGGTCAATATGATTTTGAGTTTATACATCAGTCCTGGAAAGGAAGCTATCCTAAAATTTTAATTTTGCAGTGTAAGCTACCAGCTCCCTTAGTTTACTTTGGGGTTTACAGGCTTAAGATGTTTGCTGTTTTCACTGGCAGAACTGATTACTAAGGTCAGTACGCTGCCTTCTTCCTTATGTTACATTTTTTGATGATATGTTCTAAAATAATGGTAATCTTTGTTATTCTTTGAAGATTGTACCAGAAATTCCTATCAGAAAATACAGTTTTAGTGTTTTTCTTGAAGGCTTATGTTTCCATCTTTTTCATCATAGATGTTAGCGTTTGATACAAATAGAAGATCTAATACAAACACTTCCCAATATTTTATATTTAAAAATGAGAGATGTAAAGGATTAGCTCTTCCAGTACAGAGAATCTCACTTGAGATCAGGAACTGTTTAATGAGATATTATGTGTAGAAACATCTTCAGCTATCGGAATGGACCAGAGAGAAAATGGTGGCTGCCCTCTCTGTAGAAAAAGACTTCCTTCAAAATTCTGTCTAAATAAGTTGGTGGTATCTACTTTTCATGATAGAAATGTGATTTAGAGTTTTTTGAATAATAAATCACATGGCTTCACAATATTACATATGAACTGTGCAATCTAACATAACACCTTTGTATATGCATCTGTGACTTCAGGAGAGAGATTTGTCAGCGTTGATATTTTGAGAAGTATTTGCCAAACATGCTGGGGCAGGCTTTCAGGATATTTTCACACAGCTGTCAGCAGTGTTAAATTTGATGCTATTTTACTTTTGATATTAATGTCTTGGAGAAACCAGAAGTCACAGGATTATGCTATGGAATTAACCAAGAGACCTAATTAATTAAAACAGGTTAAATAGTTTCTGTTTTGAAAAATGCGAGGATTGGGGACTTCACTTCGTTGGATGTATAAGAAGCTGAGCAAAATGTAATGCAGCAACACTTTTCAGTTCCAAGACTATTTTCTTTAAAAGCTTTTGGTTTTCCTATAGTATTTCTTTCTTTAACCCTCACCAGCAAGTATACCTTCCTTAATTTATTTTTCATATTAGGACATCTGTGAAACCTGTTATATAAAAATATGTGTTTCCTATTTTCCTGAGGAAGCAATTCAGAAAGCTCTTTTTTGAATAAAAAAAAGGTTTGGAATAGTATGCAAGACCAATTATTATCTATAAAAAATGTGTTCAAGAATAAACATACTTGAATTCAGGCTTTTTAAAGTGATTGAAAAAGCAAATAGTGTTGTCTAATCTTACCATAAACAATTTTCTCTTGAAGTCAAAAGGAAAGTGCATCCATGGGCTTATTCCAGAATTCAGTGCTATGCTTTTCAGGATTCATTTTTGAATGCTGCAGTACATGCTGCTGCTCTATTGATTCATTTCTATTTCATAGTGATTTTTGGATTAAAGAGGATTTAATTTTGACTGTGATAAGGAATTAATGATTTTTGCTGACTGAAAACCATATTTTATTGAACACTGGTGACAAAACAGAATTGCAAGCACTGCAAACTTAAGTGGTTGTTACCATGAGAAGTAATTGGAAATAACAGCTTTCTACATGAAAACAATTATCCAAGGCTGATCTGGCTTCTTTCTTGAATCTGTAACACAATTAACCTCAAAATTATCTAGTAAAATAAAAGCTTCCCTCCTTTCATAGAAGCTGGTTGGGTCATGTTATTTGAATAAGACTTCAGAGGAAACACAGTCCATTTTCAGCTCTGTGTGGCACAGGTCTGAAATTTATGCATGATGTAGGTATATACTGGACATTTCATACTATGATTTCTTGGTGGCAAAAGGAATGTCGTGCCTTGTCAGTCGATGCAGTGCAAGAGCATATAGAAGGACAGGTATTTTAGTCTGGTCAGAATCAAATCTTCAAAATAGATCGGAAAGTAAGAAACTAAAGAAGCATTTTAAGGGTCAAGAAGATCGGGGGCAAGGAAGAAAATAGCTTACTAAGCTTGCCAGGCATAACAAGGGATTTCCAAGTTTGCTATCAAATACAGTCACAGAATAAGCTGAGTTGGAAGGGACCCACAAGGATCATTGAGTCCTGCAAGGTGCTGGCCTTGTACAGCGCCACCTCTCAACCATGGGGTCAATAGTCCAAGCACCTACATCTGTGGTATACTGGAGCAGCTATATACCATAGCTATCTGTGCTATACATAGCTGTTTTGTACACATGTATGCATTCATGCTATATATATAGCTATACGCAGCTATTTTTATACCCATAACCTGCAGCTTTTAAGTAAAAACATGTATCTCTGTGTTCTGGCAACAATGTGAATTATACATATTAAAATAGCATAGAAGAAAGTTTGTTTTGTATCCAGCTCTGTACAGCTACTCTTCTTATTAATTTGAGGTAATTCTTTAGATAGATGGTAAGTAGATATGTGTAAAATTTCATTTGGGGTGCTTAAATCTTTGTCTGACTCAGGAAAAGAACAATTCTAAGTACCCTAGATTGATATAAATTCAAAAATAGAGTCCTTAGCCTATTCTTGGATTACCAAAAAAAGCAAACATATGCAAAATGCAGAGAAATCTGAGGTGTTTTCTTGGAAATCTGTTCACATCAGGTAAGGTAGTCTGCATCTAAGAGATTCCTGTTGTGAGGAAAAAACTCATCACAAACAAGTCAGCTCCTTATGTTGTTGTTCTGTTTGTTTTCTTTAATATTTTAGAACAGTCTTTCACATACATGAAATTAATTCTGGCTTTTATTCCACTAGCAGAATCCTTCTGGGCTCATTACCCATTGCGTAATTTCAAGGCTAATCTATTTTCATTCATCATGTTTGTAAAGGATGTTCATGAACACTTTCCTTTGGATCTTCTGTATTGTTCCTGAGACACATGTTGTTTTGAGATGATTTTTTTCTATCTTGATTGTCTTGTGTAGTATCTGTCTCTTTTACACCAAGTGATCACTTCCATAAGGATTTTTTTCTGATTCTCAATAACTGTTTCAAGGCTGTGCCATTGGCCCTGAAGAACCACATGGAATAGCATGCTTTCTTTTTCTATGAAGGCACAAAATTTACTTTCATACCTAAGAGGAAATTCAGTGTATAGACAATAATAAAACACAGTTAAAAACTGTAGTTATAAATGGAAATGCCAAACAGAAATTAATCCACAGGCTTGTTTCCTGAACACTCATTCCCCTTATGACTCCTGTAAATTAAATTAGATGAGCTGTGTTATTTAAATGAAACACTGAAACAACTCTGAGCATACAGAAAATAGTGCAATCTAGAAGCTTATTTGTCCTTGTTTATCCAACCTTCTGTTAACTGAGATTCCTGGTTAACTGAAAGTCGGTCGTGTCCCCTGATAGCCATGTGCACTGTGCATTACTCCCCTGCTTATCCAGAGAGACATCTGAAATCTTCAGAATAATGGAGTTGTGGGTAAGTGGGTGAGCACTGCATGCAGCACATTGCTGTCTGGGGACATGACCAACTTTCACTTAACCAGGCATGTCATTTAAAAGGAAGTTAGAAAAACATGTTGCAGGAGATGAAGTGCCTGTATGTGTTTGTTAGCTCTGCTGTTAGATGGTTTGTATCAAAGTTTATATTCAGGAGAACTGCAAAACAAACTTGTTCTTTGCAATTAACCAGGGGCTGGGTGTTGGTTGTGCTGTGACCTTTTTTGGTTAGTTGACCTTTAATGTAGCACAAGTAAATGATAAAAATCAGTGAAAATACATATCAGAAGCTATTCTACAGTATGAGTCTGTTTCTGGTTTGTTCATTAAACTCATCTGAATTTTAATTGCAGTGTTAGAATTGCAGCTGGCTCAGCTGGCTAGGTGGGGCAGCGATATTCTGCAAAAAATTAGGATCTGTGCTTCCATCCAGGCTTTGTGATTGCAGAGCTGCGTGCTTTCAGAGAGAAGCAGGAAAGGGCAAAGGCAGCCAATAACAACACTTCATTTCTGTAGTAGCAGCATCTGCTTAAATGATTGAGTGGCATTCACAAGGCTCTTTGGCTTTGCTTTCCGTGAGGAGGGTTGCAGCTGTAGTACAAGGCTGTTTCTAGGAGGCGGACGGATGCCTCTGAAGGGCTGACTGATTCTTGTCAGAGATGAGTCTCTGTGGCTAAAGGAGCTCTCTAAGGTCATCCTCTGAAAACTCCTCTACCCTGTAGCTACAGAATAATGTGTTGTAGTGGTATTCTGAGAGGAGAGACTGGGTTTGGGAATGGAAGGAAGAAGGGCTGTGCTCAGCAGAGTACAATCAATGACTCTTGTGTGGATTGGACTTCAGAGAGTTGCCTGAATCTCTTGAATATTTACAATGCAGAAGGGAATTTGTGTCTCTGTGACGTAGGTGACCAGGAGCTTGGCTGTTGCAGGGAGAGGTGGGGTATACAATAGTAGATGAGAATCTGGTGCTGATATAACTCTAGCAATGGGAGATAAAAATCAATCTTCAGAGTGGTGGCTCCATCCCCCTTCCATAATTCTGGAGAAAATGGGTCCAGGATGGCAGCACAGGAGAGACTGATGTTAGCAACTGCAACTTCTTGCCCATCTACATGTCTCTAAGACTGTATTATTTTAACAGCTCATTTAACAATGAAATGTGAGACGATGGGATGTAACATGATGAGAGAAGAGATATGTGTAAAAAGTTGTGCATTTAGATCATGCCACATAGTTTAGCTTGCTTTAGAGAGTGAGGGAGAGATGCTTAGTGTAGGTTCTGAGAGACAGGAAATGGACTGAAATTTAGAATAAGAGTTACTTTGTCCCTGGCTCTTTTGCACTGACTTGACTCTGCTGTCATTTAAAGCATAAGTACATGCAAATAGAAAGTATAAAATATTTCCTTAGAACTTACTACTGCATTCTTGTTATTTAGATGGGATTTTAGGTATCTAGATGTAATATTGCTATTGCCTTTAAAATCAAGTGTATTCACAAATCCTTACCTTTCTTTTTTCTTTTGTGTTTGTTTTCAATTTTAGGATTAAAGAGCCCCTTCAGGACAGTGTAATAGCTACCTATGAAGAACATGAAGATAGCGTATATGCAGTTGAATGGTCCTCAGCAGACCCGTGGCTATTTGCCTCTTTAAGTTATGATGGGAGACTGGTTATTAACAGGGTTCCAAGAGCCCTTAAATATCATATACTGTTATAATTTGTTTGGATTATGCTGCAGTTGTTAACTTGATGTACACAGCTGGTAGGTATTGTTAAAGGTTTTTTTCAGGATCTTTTTTTTTTAAGTAAAAAAGTTAAAATTTTGTTAGGAATATCTGTACTGATGTAGACTTGTAATTTTGTCTTTTGTATTTGCCTTGAGAAACGATGATGCATTTTCTGAAAGCTGTTCTACCTGGATGACTTTTTTATTTTTGAGGGGCTAATCATTTTGTGAACTCTAAAGTTTCTGGAGATAGTGGGTGCATTCCATACTATTGCTTTATTACATCATTTGCTTTATGCAAATATAATGAATTACAGAAATTATATTATGCTGATATAAAACTGGGACAATGTAGGGTTCATGTAGCAGAAGTAATCTACTTGTTTTCAAGAATAATATTTTATATTTCTTGTATAAGCAGCCTTCTGCTTTTAGCTAGGACCATGTTCTGCTAACTGTTCTGGCTGTAAATACAGTTGGGAGTGTTCTTAAGAGGCTTTCTTAATACTGTCTAATATTTTAAACACTTCTTCTCCCATTTTTGCATGTCTTTAAGAAGGAATGTTTTTTGTGAATGTGAAACCTTCAAAATAATTTTTTTCATTTGAGCCTTATGGTAGTATCAACAAAGTAACATCCTGCAATTTATGAGTTAAGCGCAGTTCTCAGCTATGGATTGTTACTGGAAACAATATTAGTCTTTACCAAAATCTCTGATGTACTCACATAATGTGTTATCCCATATTTATAGGTTAAGTTGAGCTGTGAGGGACTCTGGAGCTATGCTACTGTTAACCTGAAAAATCTCTTTAATATTTGTCTACTTAGACTTTCTTACCCTTCTGGATCCGTGCCAATCTGCAGCACGCTGGCATGATGGAAAAAGGCTTTAAACTAAGCACAAAATATCCTTTGTTATATCCTACTTTTTGCAACAGGTGACCTAGACATTGGTTACTATGTTGTTACAAATGCTGAGAACAGGCAGATGCTGCACAGTAGGAGAATGCGCAGGAAATTTCAAATGTAGGTGGAAGGCATGATGAAACATTCCTGTACATATTGACATCCTGTCTTGCCCTGGCATAGCTTGCACTGAGATGAAGATTCGCTGCTTGCTCTTTGTGTACCCAAGCTAACTGGATTATTAATTATTCCCTGCTGCCTTATCAACACTACTATTTCCCTTTAACTTCAGAACTTGGGTATGTGTGACAGTGTTGTTTGTGGTTGCATTGTGTGAGACCACTCTGAAAAAATGGCAATGAACATGGGATGGAAAGATCAATACTAGCCTCTTCTAGTGATCCCTTCTGTTGCTATGGCAACTGTTGGTGTTAGTGGTGAGGGACAGTGTGCTGCTCACCTCTGTTTGTCCTTACCCGCTCTTGGATCGAAACGTCCAAATGCGATTTGTTGTGTACACACAGCTGCTTCAGTGAGATCACGTTTGGAGAGCATGACTGACTGCTATAGGCCAAAACATCCAGAAAAGATGACATTTGAATTCCATTTCTGGCTTCCTTAAGGAATTTACTTGGAAAAATTCATAGGAGTGAGTGAAGTAATCCAATTAAATCGTCTGTACTATTGCTTGCATTTGTATTAATGATGTTGCCTATCTGCTCCAGAATGAATGCTTCATTGGAAATTCTGATTATCTGATTTTCTATGTTTATATTTTAAACTTGTGCTATTTCAAATTGTTTCAATCTGTAATTAGGCATGAGCTATTCACCTGTATACTGTAAGAAGAACTACATTTCCAAATCAGTAATGCTTCAGTTGTCTGAACGTGAAAATCCTTGGTTGGGCTGCTGCTTTTTATGTGGAGCTTTTCATCAGACACAAAATCTTATTGGCTATCCTGTCTGTCCCACCTGTATACCACCCTCCCCACCCACCCCTCTGGGGAAAAAAAAAAAAAAAAAAGAAGAAAAAAAACCTCTGCAGAATATCTTTGGTATGCAGCAGAACTCCTTAAAACTTTCTTCACATTAGCAATAAACATCTAATGAAACTTTGTTTGGCAGTGTATGTGGCCGGCAGTGTGAAGGTGATGGGGAAATTGCCTAACCGTCAATTTGTGTGGGATTTGACTTGACTTTTAACGTGTAATAAATGCAGGATAGATTTCAGACTAATTTTTACGTGGCTGTATTTCCTTTAATATTGTAATCTTATGTGAACTGGAAAGCTCTGTAAGCAAATGATATCAAGAAATCTTTTGTTTTAGTTTTGTTAAATGTGTGTATCACTCCATAGTGAAGAAGAGAGCGGATGAACACTGGAAAGGAAGGGACTAGGAAAGGGAGAGGTCAAATTTGAATGAAAATGCATTACAGTAAAATCAGGAGAGCAGGAAGGGTCAATTTTTAACAATTTTGTCTGTAAAGCAAGAACTGGGCTACATATACAGCACTGGCAGCAATATGGAAATTACCTTCTGAAAGGGAGGGCTCTTGACAAGGTTTCGGCCCAGGCTTTTGGAGGAAGCAAGCTGCTGTAGGATGAAAGGAAGGGTTCTAAGATGGTTAAATAACTGATTAAAAGGAAATAGGAAGCAGGAGTAAATCATCATATTTTGTGGCAAAAGAGTAAATTACCAGGGAAGTCCACAAGAATCTGTGCCTAGGTGTATGCTTCACAGTATACTCATGACCTTCTGGAAAAAGGGCTTCAGAAAAATATGGTAAAGTTTGCAGAGACTGTTCAGAGTAGTTAAGATGACCAAAGAACTATGAAATGGCCTTATCTCATGGATGATAAAATGGTAGATGAAATTTAGTGCAGGAAATGTTAAGTAACTAATATGGGAGAAACCAGTTATTTTATGTACTGTGGACCACCAATAGGGCTATTACTTCGAAGTAAGATCTTGGGGGTTTTATAGATATTTAAAAACATCAGCTTAATAGAGGCCAAAATTTTAATTAAAATGTGGGTATTGCTAGCAAGCAATTAAAAGAAAATAAAGCATTGTTAATCCCCCAAAATAATATATATTTATAAATCTGTGGTGCATTTGTAATACTTTGTGTAGCTGTGGTTTCTTCCACCTTCAGCCCAATGTAGTAAAATGGAAAGATTTTAGAGGAGACTGACAGGAATGAGAAATAGCATGCAACACCTGTATGAGGATAACTAAATAGACTGAAAGGCAGATGGTTGAGACAGAATGATAAAAGTCCATAAAATCACAAGTGGCAGAGGGAGAGAATGAATAGGGAGTGATTGTTCACTGTCTCTCTTGATACCAGAACTAGAGGTTATGGAATGTGATCTGCATGTGGTGGCTCAAAGCATACAAAATAAAGTGGTCTTCACAGGCATGAAGGTGAGCTATGGCACTTCCCTTTAACAAACCTTTCCCCCAGAAAAAGAAACCACAAAGAACAGCCTGCACAGAGGAAAAAAAAATCTCATTAATGTTAAAGTCTGCATGACTTGAAAGTAACCAAAACAGTACTTGAAAGATTAATCCAGTAAAGGTTGCTAAATATAAAGTCAGCATCCCTGGCTTAGGATAAATCCTTTTGAACCATCAATTGGTGGACACTACAAAGAGTACTGGCAGAGAATCCCCATGTGGTTGTCCAGTCTAATTAACTTCCTGGACACTATTTATCAGAAATATTAAACAGAAATTCCTGTATTACTATTTATCAGAAAAGGTAAAAAATGGAAATTAAAAATAATAACTTAGTCTCTAAAGTTTTGTGGCTAGACCCATGACAACACATTGCTCCCATGTGTTTCTTTGCACGTTTCTCTATGTGTATTTATTTTTGTTGTGAGTTATGTTACAGGGGATTTCAGAAAACTTTCATGTCTTAGGTGAATTTCTTACAGAATCCTACTATTGTGTTTGGAAACAATATTCTTGCAAAATACTCCTTGGCAATAACACAGCAAAGGCAAGCAGATTTCTGTACAGCAAGGAGTCCACCACTGCTTTGGAAGTTCAGATCACAGTCTGACTGATCTCACAGCTCTGGGTTGCTTTCAGTGTCTCAGGAAATTCTATTTATACAGTCATATAGCAGCATTGGTAAGGAAAAAATTACTCTGTTTTCAAACACCTCTTAAAATATTTTTCATTCTTTGCAGATTGTGTACAGGTAAGAAACTTCAGTAGGTTTTGATTTTGAAAGTGAGCTACAGTATTCCTTAAAAATGTCAGTCTCACTGTCTAAAAATTTGTTTCTTTCTTGGTTTGGTACTGAAATTCTTTCACAGTTATATATTCATATATGTCTCTGGTATGGAGTTAAATAACTGCTTGATGTGTGGTATTTTTACTCCACAGAAAGTGTATTATTGAAAGAAATTAATTTATAATATTTTGTAAAGGTTCTGAGTATGATATAAGTGAAACTGATAAAAATCAATACAAATCTTGGCCATTTAAGAGAAGCTTGAAATAACAATCTATTTAACTTAAACTAAAATGGTGCTAAATTTTTATTAAGGAAAAAACCCCAGAAAACCCAACCCATCACCAAACACTAAACTGCAGTACTCAGTACTGACCTGGACTTTTCCTGTGGTGTTAATGCTAAAATTAGCTTGATCTATCCTGAAGCCCATGACGTTAATGAATAGCTTGTCAACACTGGAATGAATGAAGAACATATATTGGATAGCTTAGGTAGACTCAGTGTTTGCTTTAGGCCTATAGTCCTTACCTTGTACCTTGAAGTTGAGTGGAAAGAAGAAGCCACATGATTGGATTATGTGCAACACTAAAATTAGTTTTAAACAGTGCTTTGTAAAGAATTAAACATCCAGAAGATAGAATTTTCCAACAGGAAACAGTGTTGGAATCTGAAATAAAAGCCTCTCTGAGTCCCTCAGAGAGAGAAAAGAATTAAAATATATTAAACCACATAGACAGGAAGTAAGAGTGTAGGTTTTAGTTTTAAGTAAATATATAGCTAAGTGCCTTAAAAGACTGTGTTAGCTAGTGAAAAGCCCTAAGGTCTAGTTTAAAGTACAGTAATGATACCTTTCACAGTGTCAACTTAGTTCTAGACACAATGAAAACATAGTAAGAACATAGCTTACATTTCTAGATAGAACTATATACGTAAACAGGTAATGCTCCATACGTAGGATTTAGGTGAGGCCTGACAATGCTTTTGCATATTAGAATTAAGCTTAGATTGGTGTAGAAAGAATGTTTTAGAATTGTGTTTTTAGGTGATTGGATGATTTGTGGATTTAATTCCCTGTACTGGGAGCCACACACACAAAGAGGAATAGCAACAGCACCATCATCATCATCACCCGAAGAAGAACTACTGCAACTGCTTCTGCAGCCCAGATCAAAGAAACTCTGCACTGGGAAGCTGCTCAGAATTCAGGACTTTACGCCAAAAGCTTTTAGCACAGACTTTAACTCTCTGAACTCTTTTCCTTCGACATGATGCATTCATATAATAAACATTTTTATAGCAACCAAAAAGAGCTCTTGTCTCCCTAAAGATCTGGAGACCCCCGTGAACAACCCAGCAGAACAGAAAGCATTAATTTTGGATTGGCCTCTTCATTGGGAATTTCTTCGTTTCAGCCTGGCAGTATTTTACCTCTGGCAGTATTTGAGACTGAAATTCTGTAGCTGATGTAAGATGGACTTCAACCGTGTCGTCTGACTAGTCTGATATGGTAAGACACCACATAGTGTCTTATATGCCTTTGATTTAACTGGAGCAATGAAAAGCAGGTAATCATCATTAAGATCAGCATTTGGATACAAGTTCGTAGTGGTGTAGAGCTTCCATTTGAATTCACAGAGAATGTCCAGGATATTTTTTTTTTCCTAGAGGATACGAAGAAAGTGCTTAAAATTATCTTGTGATGCCTGAGATACGAATGCTGTTCTGAAACTTCTATGATTTCTGGAATAGCATGTGAAGTGACTGAGAGAAAACTGCAAATCAGTTTTTCACAAAGCCTGGCCTTCCCATAAAGGGAGCTGCAAGGTGTGAAGCCAGGGATACATCCCTGAACAATTTGCACATTGCTTCTACTCATTCCACCTGCCACTTTGGTCAGTGAGAATCTAGCAAAGTGAGAAGAAAATGACATAAACAGATTTGGAGTAGAAGACACAAGAGAAGAAAAAGTAAAAAGGAAGACTGACAAATACAGAATGAAAAGTGAATTGAAAAGGACAAGATCAGGGAAATTTGGATCACTTGGAAAAGAGAAATACGAAAGATGAAAGAAATTGACAGTAGTTGAATAAAAGAGTACAGGGGTAAGGATTAAAAAACCCCAATGATATTATATGCTTGTTTTGGCCATGATATTAGAAGTCCTTAAATTTCTACTGTGTTAATCTTTCTATGTTAACTAATTTAAGTGTTAGAGAATTGCCATTTATGTTGCAGCATTTTAGTTCTGATATTGAAGATGGTTCATGTAGGTTATTTATTGATCTGTAAGTTATTAGTCCAAGCATGTACATTCTAGGGGTTTAGGATTTTAAGCTGTTCATTATTCTTTCCCTTTAGGTGCAAAGTTATCAGATGGGGTAATTAACCCAAGCCAGCCAGAATAACGTGAGAGGCAAGAAGAAAATTTCAAGTGGGCTGTTAATCTTGAGTCACAGTAGTTAAATCTGCAGAAATACTTGTTTATGACAGACACTCTTTATCCCCCTGTTCATGACTTCAAGAGTGTCATAGAACATCTCAAGATATTAGATGTGATTAATAAAGTATCTGAGGCTCACCCTTCCATACTAACTTACTTTACAGCAGAAGAATTCTGAGTTATTATTGAGAAAACATGTTTGATGCTACAGCTTTTGGTGCTATGGCCACTCCAACTTCATAAGGGAATTTTAGTGCTCCAGCACAGAAGATGGCTTTGGGGAGCAAGAGATGAATGAGTCTTACTAAATCCAGGAGTCAAGCACCCATTGTGAAGATGCCTGGCAAATGGTTGCCATTGCCCTGGAGCTAAAGCGCAGCTGCCAAGCAGCTGGGCTGAGCAGGGAAGACCCTCTAAGGTACCTTCTCAGCAAATTGTCAATTTATTCTGATGCCACACTGAGTTCAGGATTTTGGCAGGACTGTGGAAAAGCTCCTAAACAGAATGAATTGAGAAGAATGTGGAAAACCTTGGAAAACCCAAAGATACCACATACTTACTAATCAGCAAGTCTAGATGAGCTGAATCCTGGGGTGGCAATAGACTTGGCAGACAAACTCACTGAGCCACTGCCAGCTTCTAAAAATTTGCAGAGGACTGAGAAGACAAGAAAGACTGGCAAATAGCGGAAATGGTATTGGTATTTGAGCTTTATGAAACAGCAATGCACAGAGTTGGATAAGAAAATGTGTTTCAAAATGAGCAAATTTTAGCCAAATTATGAATGTTTTATTTGTTTGTTTTTTGGAGAGGTTTTTCTTATAAATACCAGTCAAAATACTGGCAAATACCAGAACTTAAGAGATCACATTCATGCAACAAAGTGGGGATTATGCATTTTGTTACAGAGAAGACCCAGAATTCTAGCCCAACAGCTTATATGATTTCCTTTACACAACTCTGCTTTCCAAGGAGGATGGGATGATGGGAAGTTGGTATATAATGGTGAATTGAACTTGTCATCACACACACTTGAAGGGGAAAAAAAAACCTACAAGTGTTAGTTTTTAATTTGAAAAGAGTTTCTGCTAAGGCAAGTAATGAACAAGTTTTGACTCTGCCTGGAAAGTGGTGGGTGGGGAGAATGCCTGGGACTTGACTTTGCAAAGATTGTGAATAGGAATGATCTATTTTCAAGCATGCAGTTTGTGGGGTAAAGCATTTGAGGACTTCCAGCCATGTCTCAATAGACACATATAATATTTTGAGAAGTTACCTATATAAAGCTGTTTCCAAGAAAAGGATTATGCTATGCAGGATAATGATATGAACAAACAGGAAAGCATCTTCTTAAGAGTGTTTCTTTACCCTGCATAACACATTTATTTTCAAGTATGAAAGAGTTAGGCTTGGGTGGATACATGTCTGCCAATAGCAGCTGTAGGTGGGTAGAGCTGTAGATGCTTCAATGTTGTTTTTTTGTTTGTTTCTAGAAGTCAGTCTGGGTAAATTAGAAGAAATCTGGTGCATATTAATATTGGAAAGTTGGGGAAGGCACAAATGAAATCTTCATCACAATGGAAGCTGTTTAATCCATCACAAAGCAAACACCAGTGAACTTCAACAACTGACCATCCTGTCACATGTGAGGGATGGTTACTTGAGTTCAGTTTCCTAGATGGATACATATTTCGAATTTGTTTTAATCACCTGTTTTCAGCATTAATACAATTTGAATGTCTTCAGTCTATTTTGTGAATGTCTAAGAAAAGTGCTTTACATTTTTTTTTCTTGCGGTTCACAGGCAATTCTTGTAAAGCAGAGGAAAAATCTTTTGTTTTTAAGTCTTCGTGCTGCTTTATTGAGAGATAGTCTGGCTTCTATTTCTGTGTCCTACACCTCAAGGCTCAAATCACAATTTAAATTGTGCAGGTTTTGGACTGGTCATTGCTGAGGGCTGAGAAGGGATGAAGGCTGAACATGACTGACATGTTCATACTCATCAGAAAACAGAGTCAGCTGGAGACAACGAGAGAGTAATTGCTGCAGTGCTCCCTCCCTCCCTCCCTGCCTGTGCAGAAAGACATAGGCTGTGGGGAGGAAGCTACCTGAGGTTATTAAGATTAATACTGCTAGAAATTTCAATCAACTCACACAAGGCTGCTCCTCAAGGCTGTCAGATGCCTACCGCCTTCTCTGAGTCAGGCGGGGCCACATCAATTTTGAATTTCCCAACAGAGATTGCTATGATTTATGAGTTTAGGAGGCTGATAAATATGGTTAGTTGAAATAATTGAATCAGAATAATTTAAGTCAGCTGTGTTCAATTTATTTTGTCTGATAACCACAGGAGGGTGCAGTTTTGGATAGGGAGTTTCATTTCAAGGATTCTTACCACAGGAAAGACATTGGACCTGGAATAAGAGCAACTTAATTCTGCTGCCAGGCCTGTATGACAGCCTTATGACCTAAGACCTGTCAGAAGTAAAGAGTAAGTACTTAGAGCTCTTCTGGTATTGCCCATGACAGAGGCTGAGTCAGGTCTGGTTTATGCATTGTGGGATTAAATTCTGCTGGGAAGGGTGAGAGTTAGTGCTTGGAAACCACTTTACTATTCAGTTGAGAGCATGTTGTTCTTACCACTTGTTTTTAAAAAAATACTTTTTATGAAATATTTTCACTTTTTCTGGAGTTGTAATGAGCATCAATTTTATCCTTAAAGCGAAGAGAGCACTCATGCATCCCTGAAAAATTCTCTATGAAACTTTTAAAAATAAATTTGTCCCTACAAGTATTTATCTGTTGTAACTTTCCCACACAGGTGAAAAAATTGGCATTTTAGGTGGATTGTCCTAGGCAGAGTATTGAATATAAAGGGTGCTGTAAAAAACAGAAGGTGAGCAGTCTCGTGATGACTGGCTGAGGTCAGCAGAGAATGGGCAAGCCTAGCAAGCTGAGCAAGGGAACAGGTGAGTGAAGTGTGTTGCAGACAAGTATTTTCTTGTCATCATGGACAAGATATTAATGATAATCTGTGAGCTGCAATCTGAAGGCAGGGTATATGGGAAAAGACAATGGCTTGTGCCTGTCTCAGGAAAAAATCTAACAGGCTGCTGGGTCTAGCACTAGTGCATTCCTCATGTCTGGAATACCTGAAGTGAATTTTCCTGGCTAGGAAGTCCTCTCTGCTGCTTGGAATAGAGTTGTAGGGTGGCCAACTTCCAGCTCAATGTGTTCCATTAGGATTGTAGACCTATGCATTTTGGTGTCTTTTCCCTATCAAACCCTTCAGCTGCTAATGCTTCCCACTACAAACCTTTGTCTGCCGTTTTATGTCTATTTTTGTGGCTTTTCCCCACAGACTTTCACACTGCCTTTTCCAACAACCCATCAGCTTTCTCAGAAGTCGTAACCATAGCCAAGCAACACACCTGAGGTGGCAGAGATTGCTGAGGCAGCAGCTTTCTCAAGAGTGAGAATGTGTTTAAGATAAAAATGGACAGGCTTATTCTATGGTTAGCCTGGAATATAGGTTGCTGCTAGAGATGGGTGTTACCCCAGATGGTTTGTATTGACATGGATATACCAATGGCCATGTGACATAACTTGGACTGCACATCAACTGCTTTGCTCACTCGTGGCTGAAGAGCAGTAGGGTAGGTCCTTAAACAGTGCAGTGAGGAAAAGCCATACTTGCGCAGGAAAAAACTCTGTTTCTCTGACATGTTATTCTCAAAGTTCCCTTGCCTTAGAATTTAAACATTTTAGGATTTTTCCTTAAACTTTTTAAAGTTCTGGGTATCATCATCAGTTTGGGGGAGCAGGGTAAACAAATACTGTGGAACCAGTAGTAGTTAGAGGTAAGGTATTCTGATGGTATGGAAAGATTTGCGACCCTAGAATAGTACATGCTTTACAGTCCATTTTGTTAATTGAAGTCTGTCAACATCAGACTTCAGTGTTTCAGATATACTGAATTGCTGTATTCTAGATGAAGCTGGTGCACTTGGTTTGTATTGGAAAATAGTAACAAAGCAATTTTTTGAATAACAAAGGCCTGCTAAAATCCAGCTACCCAACTCTGGTGTACAGTTTATTTCCTGCCATTCATTCATGATGGTTCTTTTGATTCATGTGATTGTTCCCTTTGTCTCCAAATAATTTGGAATTATCCCTGCCTGTTGTTACTTATTTCTGTACATCATATAAAAGCCTGTTCTCTCTAAAGAATGTCCTATGATGTGCAGGATCTCTTAGCGACATGTGTTCCACTGTGGCAGCACTACTCTATCCAGGAGTACAGCAGAAGTTAACTTAAGAGAAAAATATTTGCAAAGGTTTTACCTACTTCCGTTTTTCACTGCTCAGCACTTGGGAAGATGGTTTAATGAATAACTCTTACTGCATCTCCTCACTGAGATCTCCTTACCATGAAGTGCTTGTTGTGTCAGAGGAGAGGGAAGGATGTTGTGAGGAATCTGCTTAGTCAGGATGTGGATATAAACCACAGAACATTTTCCAAATCAGATTTGGATTTGGGGCTTAGCATAAAATGAGGGCACAAAATAATTACATCGTGTGCAGAAAACCCTAACAGAAAAGTCAAGATTACAGTATCACATTCTGTGTGGTCTTCGGTGAGTAGAGAACAGCAGAACAGCATGTGGCAGGACTGTCTCGCTTGTGTCTTTGCTTCTGCTGCTGTGAAAAGCATTTTCAATATTTGCATAATTTAGAGCATGACATTATGATTTTCAAAGCTTCAAACTGGAGTAAAGCATTTACATAATCTAATTAAATCATGTAAATGTTTTATGATAATACTCAAGTAAGTGCGAAACTTGTTCCACAGATGCATCCCTTTCTTAGGCCATTGGGGAAGCTGAATTTAGGCATGCAGATGTATGTTTCTAGCCCTGCATGTTCTGGGAGGTCAACAGAGTACTTACTGAATGCTCTGTTCTCAGTATAACCTCCAAAGCCTGCTTTGCAGAGCATCATTCTTCCAAAAAGCTGGAAGGTAAGCTGGGACCAGAGGGAAAGGCAGAGCAGATTTAAAAGGCTGCCTGCAACCTCTTATAATTTGAACGAAAGCGATGCTACTGCAGTATGTAATAAATTGCTTCCATTTCAGTGAACATTAAAATAATCCCATGGTGACCCTCTTAGCAGCAGCCCTGCCACATTTGGTATCAGATCTCAGAAAGCACACATCGTACTTAGATGGGAAGCTACCAGGGGAAGCCCCACAAATTCTCCTGGTGACTGTTGGGTTTGTTTTTGCCTCTGGCTGCACTAACTCACAAAATACTGGAAGCACTTGGCCAGCATCCATGATGAGAGATGCTGTCTTGTAGTGAGATTATTTAAATAATATTTTTTATCAGCACACTCTCACTAACCTGTCTTCCACAGTATAGTTCTTAGTGAATCCTGTCTTTGCCACAGTATACTACTGTAATAAGCAAATTAATTGAATCCTGATTTTCCAAATGTAGCCAAGCTAATGCTAAACCAGTACTAATGAGATTCTTTTAGAAAGTACAGCAGTACTGCTTTGCTAAAATTAATTAATGTAATTGACAAAAAGGTGGGTTCTTCAAGACTAGGCCCTTGTCTGTTCTATATAAGCTCATTGCCATTGATTTTTATCAGCGCCACGCTGATCTGCTGTAACTGGTGACAGAAATGTGTGTGTGTATACACTGCCACTGTTCTATACTCTCACAATAATTATAATGTTTAGGTTAGGATGTTACCTGTGCCTGGCTGTCAATGAAGCTGTGCTGTTAGAAATACAGGACTGCCTGCAGACACAATGTGGAGCTGGTTTGTGCCTGCACCATGACTGTGTTGAGCCCAGCAGCTCTGATTTTAATCTGAAAATGTGGCTGTAAGAGGAGCTTTGATCTAACATAGTGCAAAATCTGGAGATTCTGTTATTTATTGTCACAGCACATAACAATATCCAAAGGTTGTAAATTAGTTTGGAGCTCAGCAGTATGGAAGACTCTGAATATGTGAAAGTCATTGCTAAACTAGCTGACATAAAGGTGAAATATATCAGTAGTGAATTAAGTCTTTTCTAATTAGACATAGAAATCTAATTACTTTGCAAATTTTTCATCTAATTTTTAAGGGAGTGAAGCTAGTGTAAATTTAAAATGGAAGCAGAGATGTTCAGCACGTAGTGTTAACTGCCAAGGAGAAAACACGGTGACCTTTTTTGCAGCTGCACATGCATCATGTGTAGGAATGCCTGTCATAGCCATAATGATTTAACATCAGGGCAGACCAATATTTCTTGGTTCTTCCTCCACAATGTAGGCAGTTTCCTTTATAGGTGGAATGGGAAGCTGTAGGTGTTTCTGGTGAAAAATGGTAATGCTAGAGAGGTGCCCTTTACTACAAATCCAGCACTATTCACTTTAGTTCACCTCCCAAAAGAGAATTTGCAAAGTCACAGCCTGGGGAATGAAGTCACAGGTGGGTGAAGTTTAAGTTTTGGTGTGCTTGGACTCTGTTTATTTGATTACTCAGCTGTTGATTTTTACATTGTTAAAGGATAGTAGAGGACGCTGAGGATGTTTAAAGCTGCTGAATTTTATTTTAAGGTGCCAAGAGTATTTCATTGCAGGAAAGAATCCTTTTAGCTTAAAACCTGCAAAATTTTGGGCATAGTAGATATTTTACATTTGGACATGAAAACTCACAGAGCTGTTTAACTCCAAACATGAAGACATTTTCCTTAGAACAGCTTTTCATACTTAAGACATTTTGTAAGATTACAAGTATTAAATGCCACTAAATATCCCACGTGAATTGCTGTTACTAGTTCCATAATGAAATCCCTTTTAACACTATATTAACAGGGCTGTAGTGGAGCATTTAGGCATTGAACACTTTCTGCCTTCAAAGAGTAAGGATTTGGACAATCAAGTATAAAATATGAAAGGTCTGACAGTGTTCAGATCAATTCTAAAAGGATAATAAATTGCTTTTAAGAAAATACATACTAACCCAGCCTCATGGCCCCATCTGATGTCTACTTCTGTAGATTCAGTCATTTTGAATGAGTTGCCCTGTTTCTTTTAATTCTCTTTCTTGTTTTCCTCTTAACCTGCTCCAGTCCACCACTGCAAATAACATTTACTTCTCATATGGATATGGCCCTGGTGCAAGGGAACAAATTTGGGATTTAATTTTATTTCCTAGTCTTTGTTCTTAATATTTATGCATAATATTGAAAATAAGACCAGCATTTCCATAGGGGAAGAATTCAGCTGAGTCTTAACCAAAAAACTGGCGAATTTTTTAATTAAAAAATTAAACAGCTCTAGTGTGTCCAGCTGCATACCTGCATGTGCTTAAGACACTGAAGAAGTCACATGTAAAAATACTGCAGGAAAGTTAAATGTCATAGCAATACCTGACAGCCCTCAAAAATTTCTGAAGGAGAGCATAAATTGGGTGGTATTAAGAAGAATTCTGTGATTCCTAAGCTCTGTTTTCTGGCCAATAATTTTTAACCACCAATATGACAAAATATAAAAAGAATTGTCTTGACCATGTTATCTTTGTATGTTTTTCCCAGCATAGGAGAGCCTATTACAAAGATTACAAAGAAAAATCTGTCTTTCTAGGTTCATTCAGTAGTTTTTCTGAAGGTTTTGATGTTTGTTAATGCAACCTTAGTGTGTTCACTACAGCTTTTTAGCAAGTTCACTACTTTTCCTGGTCTTTTAAAATGGTTTTACAAATGCTATAGATAATGTCACTGACATCATGCTTAACATGAATGAAACAATGGTTTGAAACATAGTCTAAGTTTCAAAAAATCTCAAGTCTAAAATGACTTCTTTCTTGTCCTTGATCAAACTGATAGGCATGTTATTCTAGTTAGCTGTAGCTTAAAATAATAACTGTATATTTTTCTTGCGTCTTGGGAACACTCTGGGTCCTGTTAATCTCAGCATTTTGAACATGGAATCAGTTTTATCCTCTACAACTACAGAGTCTGTACACATAATTCAATTAATTTTGTTTACATAGTATCTAACTTTAAAAGAGAGAAATAAGGATCCCTATTGTAATTACAAGACACAAAGGCACAAGATGGTTTAACTTATTTATTTGAGTAAATTGAAGAGATGCCTGTGGATGTGCCTGAAAATCTTTGCCAGGGTCTTGAGGTTCTGTCCAGAAATTAACTTTTTAGGTCATCCTTTGTAGTGTTATTGAAATATTGCGTTCTGTTGATATTTATTAATGCCCTCATGATTAAGGGGGACACCTGTTGGTTCAGTTTTATGTTAGATAAATGTATAATTGGAAGAGAGTACAGTAATAGTTAGTGTCGAGATCTTACTTTTATGCCTGATTCTGTTCAGGAGCTAAGATCACATCCACAAGAATGTCCTTACCAAAGCACAATGTCTATTTAGAGATGAAAACAGTCTGTCTTATGTGCACCACAGCTAGTTGCAGGTCATGGAGCTGTTTGCCATGTTTTATAGTCACAATCCCATCAGTTTTTCTTTCACCCTGGAGAACAAAGATCAGCTGAACTGAACAGAACAGCAGCAGTGCATTGTAAGAATAACACCTCTGCACTGAAATTCAGAATTAAGTTGTTTTCATGGTATACTCTTGCAAAGTGTAGTGAGTTACTGCTCCACTATGATAGCATGCTCCACTGTGATAGCAAGTGTTGGGAAGTGAGTTTAATTAAAAAAAAAAAGAAAACTAAAAAAATTTAAAAAACCCATACCTTCAATGCATCTGGTAATGGAAAAAAAATTAATTTTGTTTAATTTTTAATCAGACAGCCTGAGACAACCACTGAGCACTACTTGACAATTAGAATACTAATGAAGTGCACACTGAGTTAGTCTGTTTTTAAAGGACAGGAAACAATGCACTCAAAGTTGAGGGATTCTATTTAATTCCAGTCAAGTCTTCACATATTTGCCTTCTTATTTTGTAAGAATTCAGGAAATGTTTGCCTTGTTTTCTTCTTTAAAAATCCCACTCAATGGTTAATTATTTTTCAAATACAAAAAGTACGGAAAGTGATAAGTGGCTTTCTTGTAAAACATTAATCTTCACTGTTTGAGGCACCTTCTTCAATGCCTTAAGTGTTTTCTTTTTGTTTGTTTGTTTTTATTCTTCCTCTAATGTATTTGCTTCTGTCTTCCATTCTGCAACAGTTTGAAGTCTTTGGTTTTCATGCTTTCTATAAATTAGATATTATAAGTAGTTGTCCATAGTGTGCAATTTCACAGAAGATAGTATGGTTGCAGGAGGAAATAAATTGCCCATGCCTAAAGTGTTTAATTCTTATAAAATTTATAAGCAGCTATCTATAGCAAGGTTGAATATAGTAGACAATGCTTAATGAATTCAAATGAGTTTTGAGACATAAATTAAGTAGCCTAACCATCCATAGTAGCCATGTCACTCTGGCCTCACTGAAATGGTTATTTCATTGCCCCTGCTATGTCACATTGTCAGGCAGAGCCATATAATTACACCCTAGCTGGAATGAAGGATTCGCACTAGCTCACGTTAGGCCTCCTCTGCCAGTTCCTACTTTAAAAGTTTGCAGAGGCTGTAGGTGACTTATCAGTGATACAATCCTTTTGGTGTCATCCTTTCATGGTGAAATCTGAACTGCAGTGCTTCCCTGTGGCCTTGAGCCATGGCTTGGCTCTAGGCATGTCTAGTGTTGAGGCAACAACACTTAGCCTAGGGCAGATGTTAGCCAGACTTGCTGCATCTCTTCTGTCAACAGAACAGAGTTGAGGGGAGGCCATTAGTGCTAAGAGGAGGGAGACCAGTGTTACCCAAAGTACAGCTTTCCAGCAGGGAGCAGAGCAACAAGGGCTTTTGGTCCTATCCTGACATGTTAGGGATCTTGGTCCTCTTTTCAATTAGCTCTTTGTTCTCCTGTCCTTGCCTCACAGAGGAGCTGTCAGTAACCAGCACCTCAGGATTGGGAGGCAAAACTCAGCTCACTGCTGAGCTCTGCAGATCTCTGTTTTAGCCCATTCCTTGCTGGCTACTCTCTGTCCTGCATTTGCAGTAACAGTTTGTTCCCTTTCTAGCTGTTTCTGCTCCAGATCTGAAAGTGGCTGTGGGAGGCAGAGCCAAGTCTGCAGTAGGGAATACCACTTCCCAATCTGTTTCATCCCACTAGGGATGGAAATACATTTAACATGGGACATGTTGACTTCTTTCATGAGTTGTTCAATGATGGTTGAGGAAGAGGCATGCCTGAAATTCTAATGACATGAATAAACGTTTGTTACAATGCTTAGCAAAAAAATTGGAAACCAAGATAATCCAACCCAAACTGGGATGTACCAAGCCAACAGCTGGTGATCTGTTAGGAAAAGTTTGCGCACCAGTTATGAATTTGCTTATGAGACAATGCATAGGGAAGTTTTCAACTTAAAGAAAGGCTGCTTTATTTTTATTTTTGCCATTTTATCAGTATTGCCTCTACTTTGCAAAAAGAGCATGTGGAAAAGTTCTGTTCCATATCGTCATTCTCATATTTTTTCCATAATACTGTGCTGAACTAAAAATTCTAGTAAATGAAAGGAAGAATTTTGACTTCCCCCCTGCCCCCCCCCCCCAGGTTTTCTGTAAATCATAAAATTTAGAGCTTTCAAAATTGAATAAAAAAAAGTTGAAATCAAACCTCAAAACTAGATCTGTTAAAAAAACACAGGTCAATTTGTATCATACCAGTACGTAAAAATAATCTGGCTTATATTTTTCTTCATTTTTTTCTGTTTTAAAAATACAACCTTTATATAAGAACATCTAATGTCTTTTTTATGCATTCCTGATGTCAAGGGGTTGATTTGTTAGGATTTCTCCTTGCATAATTCCCAGTTCTCAGGGCTATAATTGGTTTTACTCTTTCTTTGAAATGCACAAAATAGTCTGTTACTGTGGACTGGGAGAATTAGTAGGGAGTACTTTTGCTGTTGATAGTGGTTTTATATTTAAAGAGAAGATGCATTTTTAACTATTGGTTTGATGTGGAATCCAGGCTGTGTGGTAAAACATGCATGTATCAGTGAAACCGTTTTTTTGGGGTGACCATAAAAGCTTGCTTTCTTTGATTAGATAAATAATGTTACCATTGTTTTTTCATATTGTTTTAATTTTTTTCCCCCCAGATGACATTACCTCAGGAATAGGAAATTGTCTGAGCAGTTACTCTACAGTAACAGTATTATTGTGCAGCTAGGTAAGTTCTCATGCAATGAGGAATAGCTGTAGTTTTATATACTAAACAATTAATGAAGGAGAGACAGAATATGTTACCATCTTTTGGAATATAGAAGCCCTTGACCATATGCTGGAAATAAAGCTTTACCCAACTTAAGCTACCAGCACAGGTAAATTAAGACCACTGTGTTCAAATAAAAATATTTAATATCTAAGACAAAGTATGAAACTCAAATTTGTAAGTTAAGAACCTTTCTGAGATCTTGCTGGGGATGTTAATAATCATGTTGAATGTGGAGTGTAAAGAGTACAGAAAAAATTCTGCGGAGGATCTGGAGCCACCTAGAAGGTGTGTCCAGAATGACTGTAGAGGTTTTAATTGTAACCAGGGCAGATAAGCAAGAAGCCATGCATTCTAATAAACTATTGTAAGCAGAAACTCACTGGAACAAGTTCTTCATATTCTGTTCATTGTCTGCAAGTTTTACTTCTCCGAAAATTAGTGTATGTGATCTGTTACATGGAAAAGATGGAACCAGTGTGGAAGAGGTGTGGTGTCAGTTTGAGGAAAACTTTCTTATGCAATATTCCAGCTCATTCCTCTGTGAGTGACAGCTCCTTCTGGGTAGGGACATGGAATGGGAGCTGCGGTTTGTTTGGAATCAGCTGAGCAGTTGGGTTTTGCCTTTGTGTCAGGAAGTGGCTTCTGCTAATGTTAAAAGTGCAACTATTTTATTTGCCAGAGATGATGAAAGAGTAACATTGGTAGTAAAGATCACATCATCTGGCATGTTGGCACGTGCTGCTTTCCTGAGAGGCACAGAACCCCAGCCTCTTAGAGAGCACTCAGACTTCAGAGCACTGCTTGCTTGTTTGCCAATATGTAATTCTCAGTAGTAAATTAGTGGACACTGAATTTACATTAGAAACTGTGGGAGCTGGGAATGTTCTCCCTGGCTGCTAGTAGTCTGAGCAGTCTTCATTTGGTTTCTTTAGTGAAGGTATAATATATTGAAGTGCTGTTCTGGGCAAAGAAAACCAAAATAACATTTCCTCGTTTAGCTAAGACTGAAGCTAGGACCATCTTCAGATAATAGAGACTTTTCCTCCCCAGCCTCTGCTGTCTTGGCCATCAAAGTTACAGTGAAAGTAATTGCATGTTTATTACTACTCTGGCCCCTGTGCTTCTCTATGGAGATTTGTATTACTCTGTCATTGTCATGTTTTCCAAGCTTGCTGCACTGTATGTATACGAAAGCTACCTGGCATGTCTGACAGTGCAGGAGAAGCCAAAGGTCTTATGATTTACAGGTGACATTTTGTGTGGCTTTGTGGGTATGGAGGAGCCCGCTGGGCCTGAGATCCTCGCTCTGCCCTGGAGACAAGATACTTCTCTGTAAGAGAGACACAATGTATCGCTCCCAGGGGTCTTTGAGTTAGATATGTTAAACTGTTGTGCTTCATTGGTGTTCCCCCCTGCTGTCCCACCCCGATACAGGTATCTTGGGCTTCCCCCCGCCCCTCTCCTCTCCTATAAATACCCCGGGTTTTCCCCTGTTCGGGAGATTTGCTGTTGCTGGCACCCTTCGCCGAAGCTCTGCCTGAATAAAGGTTTGTGCTTTGCGGAATGCTGGACCAGCTTTCTCATCCCTGCTTCCCGTGTCGCCTGCCCACCGCCGCTGAGCTGAGCTGGAATCACTCGACTGCTGCTGAGCTGAGCTAAAATCACTCGACTCGCCAAAGTCACTCACACATGCTCTGGCCCAGCCTTTCTCAGGGCTGTTTCTCTAGAGAAGTCGCGGTGTCCGGGCTTTCCGTCGCTGCGGCATGGCTTCTGTATAGTGAGTGCTTACTCAACTGAGGTATCTTAAACCAGGAATACTGGTGAGGCAGCATTATAATTCTTATTACTACTACTACTGCTATTATTATTATAAATGTCTTGGGATTAATGAAAAAATGTAACTTCTCTTCTAAATCACCGTAAATCAACCTTGTTTCCAAGATGAGATGTTTAATTAAAGCATCAGTTTTAAACAGGAAAGCCAGGTACTGGTAGCCATTCACAGTTCTTCATTACTACATTCAGATCTCTTAGCAAGCAGTACATTTTGCTAAAGATTATAGCTTTTCATAGGAAGATATGTATTTGAAGTGCTTGTCAGAAGATACTGGGGAACAGAATGAAGTCCCCATAATGCAGGGGGAAATGGTCACTGACCTCCTACATCAGTTTGATACTCATGAGACTATGGAGCTGGATGGGATCCGGCCAAGGGTACTGAGGCAGGTGCAGAAGTGCTCCCTGAGAGTTTTACCATCATTTTTCATCATGCCTGGAAGGTAGCAAATGTGATGCCCATCTACAAGAAGGAGGATTTGGGGAATTACAGGTCTATGAGACTGAACTTGGCTGTCCTAAGGGTCTTCTTCCAACCTTAATAATTCTATGATTCTATAAACCCAGATAATGATCTGTTGTTAAAATCATGTAGGCATCTTTTGCTTAGAAAAATTTTGTGTTATTTAAAAGAACAAGGATCATAAGTGATAAGTGAATCATATCCATACTTGAAAGTAAAGGTTTCTGTAGAAGTCCCAAGCAGACATTGACTGGAATATGACTGATTTTATCCAAGACAAACTGAACAAAATGAGGAGACTATTTTTTATCCCAGGTCGCCATAATACCCACTTTCAGGCATCACTCAGGTGTCTAATGATACGGTTTTCAGGAGGAGGTTTGCTACTCAGACCATTCGTGGGAGGGAAAACCAGTATGAGAATATGTGTGTGCTTGTGACAGGCATGTTCTAGTCTGATACATCATAAGTAATTATAAGCAATAGCAATTATTTTACCTTAGGATTCTTCTTCTCTTCAGCAGATGCTTTTGGTCGTGGGTGAATAATTGAGTGTAATTGTTTTGCGAATCTCTGTCTAGAGACTTCACCTGTCATGTCTTCTCTGTAATTCATTTTCCATCTTCTTTTCTATCATTACCTTGCATTATTTTGAACTGCCATGGTATTGCTTGCTTGTGATGTACTCAGCATTGGTGCCACAATGCAGAATGGTGTACTGAACTTCAATATATATATACACACCACAAATTTAATTGGATATATATCACAAATTTTCTGTGAGAGCTTAACAAGGAATGGTATTGTATCTCCCTGATACTTGGAAATTATTTCACAATTTTAATGAAGTGAGGAAGCTTTGCTGGATCATCTCATCATTGCCTCCAAATTTCTTTGGCTTTGATGCATTTCAAGGATTGAAGTTATAGTATTTTCCCTTGAGTCTGTTCACTTCTTATTTTGTGTTTTCACTTGTAAAGTGAATAAAGAACCTATGTATTTATAAGCTACACTACCATGGCTGTCAGCAAACATTGCAGTTGATTAAAACATTGGTCAGAGCAAGTTTATCTGATTCCATCAGCACCCAGAGGTTATGAACCTCAGCTTATTAGGGCTGTATTAGTGATGTGATTAATGATATAATACTTCTTCCTTCCAGTTCAGCTCTGGAGGTTGACTTCTATAGCAACAGGCCATCAGCAGGGAAAATTCTGGGGTAAAGTCTATTAATGATCCCATTTTATGGCTGGAAACTTTAAACCATTAGAGATTCACACTTAGCAGTTAGAACCAAACACTTACTAGAAAACATATTGTTGGAAAGGGAAAAATAGATGTGGGATAAATTTAATTCTGCTAAAATATCAAAATTAGAATGTGTCTCCTGGTTGTTTATTTTTTAGGGTGGGGTCTTTTCCCCCTACTTTTTCTTTCAAAGATGCCACCCATGTTTTCTCATATTTGGGACTAACACATCCATAAACTCATTTAGAACAAGAAATGTTGTGTCATTGTCTGTTGTACAATGAATTGTGCTTATACAAACAAAATTTAGATATTTGATCGGATGTCCTTAGGAGATAGTAGTTTATTGTTTTGGAAAGCTGTCTTGGATGAGACTTTTTGGAAGCAGGCATCCTTGTGCCCCAGGCAGAATCAGATTTTCAGTTCTATTTTGTAGATCTTCCGTGATGGAAAACCCATAGCTACCCTTGACTATCTATTCCAGTATTTCATTATTAGTCTCAATTGAGTGATTTTCCTAAAATCTATGCTGGATCTTTCTGGCTGGTATTTGAGCCCATTATTGCTTGTTCTGCCCATCACTGGTATGGAGAACAGATTCTTTTCTTCTTGATTTTTTTCTGTTTTTTTCCCTTAGGTTTTCTACCTCTGATAGTTCTTGTTGATCTTCTTTTGAACATCTCTTGTTTGTGCATTTCCTTAAGTATCTAAAATCATTGTGCAATGTTATGATTGTGATTCAGAGATCAGAAATAGCCCCCAGCTGTAACCCCCCACTTCTTTTAGTTAGTAACCGAACTTTTACTAACTTATTTTTCTCTTATCTTGAGTAAGCACTGTTTCTTCAGCTTGTTAAAACCTGTTTGAGTCTTTCCCCAGTCCTCCAACATACTTGAAATCCCTATTATTGTTAGGAATGTTTTCTTCTATCTATCATCTAGATTGTTAAGAGAAATGCTGAAAAAAGACTAGACCCTGGACAGACCCTCTGAAGCACCATACAATGCACCTTTCTATGTGACAGTAAAACATTGGTCCTCTGTGGATACAGTTATCTAATTTCTGTTTTCAGATTTCATTGTGACTTACTGAAGTCAAGATGAATGACAATCACTTCTCTTCTTCTAAAAAGGCCTTTTAGCCACAACACAGGAAGAAATTGGATTGTTTTGTCAGTTCATCCATAACAAATTCATATTGATTGTCACTTATGTCTGTGTTACCATATAGCTGCATACAATTGCTTCATGAAGAAATGTTCTTGAATATGAGGTTCCGTTTGACTTACCTGGTTTCTCAGCTCCTCTTTCCTGCTGTTCTAAGCACAGATATGAGGTATCACAGAGCTGCTATCAGTCCTCATATCAGTTCAACAATTTTTTAATGTATCTTCACTGATACTTGTCAGGCCAATTAAATTTGAAAAATGTAATTAATAATCTATGTTCTTATTTGAGCTCTGACTGTTGTTGCTGTTAATTCAGCTCAACACCAATAGATCTTGTTCATATAGACTAATGCAAGAAGAGCGCTCTGGCTCTCTCTGCATTTTCTCTGCATTCTCTCTTAAGCATTGGCTAATGTAGTCTTTCTAGTTGTAGAACCTGATTTATTTGTTCACATCTTACTGCCTAGATCCTTTGTGTTTAATAGCTTGCATAATTCTTGTGGTTGCTCGAACTTGCAATTATATGGAAATTTCTGGATGAGGATGTGTTTCTGGAAGGTAAACTGTGGTATCTTGGTTTGAAACAGCTGAAATGAGGAGAGCAAAGCTTAGGAGACAGGCAGGTGATAGGCACAGGGGTCAGAAGGAGACTGGTGTTTTCATACACCTAGGAAGGGCAAAGTGGTTGCTGGATTAAAACAAGATTGAAGAAGAAAAATGTAAATATGTGGTAGGGAGAAAGGAACTTAATTTTCAAAGCTTTTTTGTATCTATCTTATTTGACCAGTCTGAGACTTTCCTCTTATAAAAAAAAGAAATATACTCTTCTACTTCATGTTTAGATATTGCAAGTCCTTTGGTGTTTTGGAGCACCCACTTTAAGGGCAGGCTGTTGGCAGATCGGCTTCAGAAGTTTGCCTGACCTCTGCTCAGCTGTGATCATAGGGTTCCTTTGTTTCTTATTGTCATGTTCTGTGTCTTGACCTATTTGCTTGTGCTCCAGCTGTTTGTGCCATTCTTTTATGCTCTTCTTTAGTGACCTAGTTGGTAAGCTCTTTTCCCATGTTTGAGGTCAATGAGGAAGTCAGGATTTAGCAAGGCTAATCTCTTACAACGCTTCTGTCCTTTTACATGGAAATGGGCAGAATTTTTGTCCTCAGTTATTAGTTCTCTCTAATGCTGTCAACTCTATTTTACTTTTTTTTGTGCATTGAGAATGGCATTAATGCCTGATTTCAAGAATGAAGGGTCAGATTTGTCTATAGGGTTCAGTCCTGACTTTCTGTAGGATAGAGTACTTGATCTTAAACTCATGGCTTCTGGTTGTAACATTGCCTGGCTTTCACATAATAGTAGCAACCAGCTTCTTCCCTTTGAGTTGTTGGGTTAATCTTTACAGCTGGGTGCTGTTCTCTATAGCTGTTCAAGTGATTTGTTGTAGTGACTTCTGTGTCCTTTAGCATCCTCCTCATCAAAGGTATACCACTGACTTATTTTTCAGCTCTGCTTCTTGCTTTTACCAAGAGGTATCATCAAAACAAACATCTCCTCCCCAGCCTTTACTGGAGCACAAATATAGATGTCTCTTCTTTCAAGAAGAGTTGTTTCATTACAGCTCAGAACTGTGGGCAAGATATTGATATTCCTACCTGAGCATGGTTCACAGCTGCAGGTAGACACAGAACAGAGGATTAGAGTGGTCACTGCTCGTCTGTGTATTTTAACATTTAATGACTTCTTCTTAGATCCCCTTTAAACATTCTTTCATTTTTTGCTCAACCACATTACGTATGTGGTTTACTGGTATTACAGTATGGAAGCTATCAATAAATTAGTGTTAGTTGTAAATTGATGAATTTCCCATTTTCTTCTTCTCCAAACACATAGCAAATTTTCAAGAATTTGGAAAAGAAGGTCTGACTATCACTGAAGAAAGACACAGAAGACTTTTCCTTAAAATTATGTCTAATTAGACTATTACCTTCGAAATGTTCATGTATGATCTTGGAGAAGAACTTTCAAACATAAAATAACATATTTAGACCTACAATTGGATTATGTGATAAGGAGCTTTAATTACTGCAAGACACTCAAACAACATTTAAAGGGCTTTTACTGTGCAAACTCTTCTTTTTGATAATACTTTGGCTTCACTGTTGTGATGAATATTATTTGGTAAATGACCAGGAATTTAGAGAGTACTCAAGGTAATCTGAAGCAAATTTGGAAAAAGAAGATAAAATATTCTATATGCTATGATTTAATTTCTTGTAATATATTTATTTCAGTAATATAACTTATTGCAGGAGGATCTTGAAACAGGGGTCAGAAGTGTATTACTTGTTTATAGCAGTACTGGGAACATTTGCACTGAATAAATTCTTTTTCTTGTGTCCAGACACAAACAACTAAAAGATATAAAGTATAGATTTTATCTGTTGTTCTCTGAATGAATGCTAGGTCACATGCAGAACAAAATATTTAATTAGATGAACATTATTTGTTGTCTGGAATTACAGTCTGTATATTTTGTTTGGTATTTCCATTAATGTGTAGAGGAATCAGAAATTATAAGTTTTCTCCCAGAGTAAAATTTTACACAAAATTGTTTTCCTGGCTGTTCTTTTCCCTTTTATAAAATATAGCAGTTCATATGAAATCCAAAGAAGGAAATTAGCAGAAGTGAACAGAAGTCAAGAAAAGTTGAACATTTTCCTGGTAAAATTTTATGTGGCCATGAAAATGATGAACTTCATGATTTTTTTTTATTTTTTTTTTTCAGTGTAGTAACAGTACTAATTTGTAGTTTGCCATCAGTGTTAAGATTTTGAATATAACCCATGGCAGTATAACAAGAACTTATGCCAACTTGCAGAGCTGTGCAGCTGATGAAAATCTCCACTCTAAGAAGAGCCTTTAAAATGTGTGAATGCAGAACTCCAGCTCTGTTGATCTTTGAAAAACACTGGAGCAGTTTCTACTCTGATATGTGCCAGTAAAAACCTCAGATTATTTTGGTGATGGCTGTTGAATAGTTTTCATCAATCCACTTTAAATAGTGGGGGTTTTTTTTATATAAATGGGCCTGGATTTGTGGGCAGGGAGGGGCTAAGAAAGTTAAAATGTCCTTTTAGCATCAGGCAGCCTGGCATACTGCTTTTACCTTGGGACTAGATCTGTCCCTGTGTGGCAGTAACTCGTGTAGCAGGACTGTAGTAAAGCAGATGATATAACACCACCAAAATAAGAGGGTCTTAATTTATGTTGGTAAATGCAGAGATTTGTCCAACACCTATCCTGCCTTTGTTGTTTGTTTTTTTTTAAAGCACAAAAGTAAATTAAGAAACAAAACTAATTTGTTTTTTCCTGAAGCTTCAACCTATAATTTGCTTAGGAATATTTTCAAAGTCCATTCTAAGCCAATATAATTCAGTTTTCTATTAAATTGTTGAGATAAAACAGTTCAGTGATAATATAATTGATAAACATAATACACCTAGCATATCTCAGATGTAATTCTTCTGAGGAAAACTGAAATTAAGTAAAAACAAAAACTAATAGTCTAAGGAGATATTAAAGGTGCACTTGGGGTTGCCCCTATTAGTATCTTTGGTCAATTTGACCTGAAAATTATTTTCAGGGCAGATGAGAAAGATGTCCATGTTGTAACTGGATAGTTCGGCTTTGTAATGTACTCACAGTTACAAGTTAAATGTATTCACTTCACAAGTTAAACCCATGGCAGCTTCCTCCTACCTCTAAATAATGTTTCTTCCTCCTACCTCTAAATAATGACTAGTTCTGGCTCTTGTGTGGGGCTTATGTTTCTCTGCCACCTTCAGAGCTGTGTAAAGGAGAGGGATGGAGACCCTTATTCCAGTGAGTAGTTACTGGTTCCTCCCTGGCCAGCAACTTGTGGGATTTCTGTCATTGAGTTTGGTCTGTCTAGAAGCCAGACTTCTGGACTGAACTAGTTTTCTCTTCCTTCTGTAGTCATCGGAGAGGAAGGGCCAGCTGGACAGCAATTCATCCCACCTCTCTTAGTGTGTTGATGAATTGTCCTGTGAAACTACTTATTCATAGAGTATTGCAATGCCTGTTTCTCATAAATCATTTTAAATGGCTCTTGACTAGATCAAAGCAGAACTTTGATACCACTTAAGTATTGTAACTAGAACTACTTTGCTGTTTGGAGGCCTCAATCTTTGGTACCTGTTATTATGTGCTCCCCAGAAGGAAGTGCTAGAGATCATCTAGGTTAACCTTCCCAGAGCAGATCCAACTGTAAAGGTAGATGAGATTGTTTAGGTCCAGTGGCATGTAGAACATCTCTAAAATGACCTGGAAACCTTGTCATGTGGGATGTACAAGTCAGCAATCCCAATCTTCATTATTTTCTCATCCTTTTTTCTTCCCATCCACAGTAAATTAGCTTCTTCAGAGTTCCCATTTAGGAATTACCATCTGAGCTGATTGCAAACTCCCAAGAGATATGATTCCAGCAGCCTAATCAGGTGCTATACCCTTGGGGTATCATATAGCAGTGTTTGAGGGATGGCTTTCAAGGCACTGCCAGACAAGTTTGTTTTGCTTTCTTGTGCAAGAATACTCTTCATTGTTTTTAATTTCATTTTGACTTGACACAGTTCTATAAAATGTATAAAGGTGCAGAACCCAAGTTTTCTCTATTTAGTTTCTGTTTCCAAAGAAGGTTGTTATCTTGGAGATCAATGGCAGGCATTTGGATAAAGCCAAAAGCAATACTTCCATTGGCTAGGACAGATGCCATATAACAGAGAACTTATATTTTGAATGTATTCCTTCAGCCTATGTTATTTTAGTCTTTAAAAGGCAATGCTTTCATTTCAGATACTCAGCTAAATATGGGGATACAAATATGCTTTCTACACAGCTGAGAAAATACACAGAACTATTCCTATGTCATCTCCAGGTGAAAGTCAAAGGCTGTTTTTTGCTGTGTGGTCTTATAGTTTACAGGTATTACTTGTGGGAATGGCAGTGGCATTCCATGGCTTACCTTGCAATTTTGGCAAATTTGGTTCAAGACTTTTTGTATTAACTTCAATCAATTCCAAACCCAGACATTAGGATTTTTTGATAGTGGGAGAGTTTCTGCCTTTCATTCTGTTTTTGAGAACTGTTGATTCTCAAGCCAGACTTCTCAGACTCTTACAATAAGAGTCCTGAGAACTTTATGTTTGTCAAGATTAAGTTTTGGGAAGTTGTCTACTGTGATGATTTTTTTCCTCTGGATATTAAGGTTACTCTATTCTGCCTCTGCTTTGGAACATTATAAATTGCTTTCATATGACTTGAACTATGTTTCCCACTGAGTTGCAGATACTTTGGATTTAAGAACAGCCCTGTAGAGATGAAGCTTTCCTAAGAATTTTCATTTCTATTACAGCTTACAGTGTTAATCTTTTTAGCAAGGCTTTTCAACTTCTGGTACAGAAGGTATACTTTCCTAAGTAGATGAGGCATGTTACCTCTCTGCGGGAATCTTTCTCATGTCATAGCCAAAAACTGGCAGTTTAAAAATCTTCTATTTGGACGTTATTACTTTAGGCAGAACCTTTCAGTGCAAAAACCCAGATGTTTTAATGCATTAAAAAAAAGACACTCAGTTGCGTACACCTCGCCAAATCAATTATTCGGTAAAATGTTTGTGGTGAAGCAGCAGTTAATGGAAGAGTGGCAGATGTCAGACACAGAAGTGTCCATTTCACTATGGTGCTCCATGGTCTGTTGTGACAGCTAAATGAAGCAGCTCAACAGCTGTCAGCATGTTAATGTTTTGGATCAAATAAACACGCTTGGAAGAACTTTCCTCTGATTTTTAAGACTTAATGACTTTGAAGGCAGCCATGCTTCTTTGCAGATGATGTTTGAAGTGTTTTGTAAGTGAGGCCAGATGCAATGAGGAATAACATTGGACTGCAGGCTAGACTAGTGTATTTTGATTTCATTGGAGCTGTGTAACTGAACCACAGTGGGGCTTAGAAATTCCTACTCAATCTAAACATCAGAATTAAATCAAGGTTGCAGTGAGGTAGATAGTTTGCTTCCTTTGCTTGGAGAAACCACAGAGAAATAAGCATGTGGCAAGCTTTTAGCTTTTGAAGAGTGTGGAGACAAATTAGTCAAAAAAGATGAACACATATAAATATAAACCTGATATAACATCTGTCCATTTCAGTCAAATACAATGCAGAAGGCTCAAGGATGAACGTATGATCATTTAAATATATTTTTTTGGTGTTTTTGTAGTTGATCAGTGATTGCTTTATAACATAGTCAGCTGTTTCTCCATGAAAGCTTCTATTGTGCCTGAGGGTTTTCTTGATTGCCTTTCTGACCTCAATTGTTTTGGAGTTGTAGTGCCTGGTAGAGGTGTAATATATGGACAGATTCTGTTGCACGTAGCTGGCCCATTCTTTTTCATTTCAAGATTTGTTTTCAGGTATCTTATCCATTTCATAGGATCTGAGAGGGCATCTGTTATTATGAAAAAAAAATACAGCTGGTGGGATTCTCTTTGCCATGATACTTTTCATGGTTTTCATGGCTAACTGTCAGACTAACTAGGGACTTATATCATTCAGCACCAAGGCTGCTGAAGAACTATGATGATAATTTATCTCATTGATTTATTCTCTTTATCTTGAGTTCTGCTGCTTTTTTTCTCCAACTGTCTGCTTCTGACTGTGGTTGACTGGCTTGTGTAACAAAACAAGAAACACACAGATAACCAAAGTTCTAGATTATTCATCCAGGCTTGAAGGAATGAGTGAAGATTTAACATCACCAGAGTGTCTTAAAAATTACAATCATTTGTGATGGCATCTGAGATAACCACAAGGGTGCTATATCTTTACCTGTCTCTATGGATGGAGCAATAATCACTTATTTCCTGTCACTCCCTGCCATTCCCAGTATCTAACTTTTAAAGAATGCAAGCACGAGCAGTTACTGAATATCTTATCTTTCTGCTCTGTCATTTGTCCAGCTAATGAGAGTGGAAGTTTAGTGAGCTCACTTGAGGAATGCACCAGGGCTACAGAAGATGAGAGAAGGGGTTTGCCTGGGAGCTCTACCAAAAAAAATAACTTTTTCTCCATTAACCCTGGGAGCTTTATTACATAGCTTTCATGAAGAAGTGAAACCAGCAACAGTAGATAGTAACTCCCTCTTCTTAATTTCTTTTTTTTTAATGCCAATGTGTGTATGTCAAGCAATTAATGATCATTGTAATGATAAATATGTAAAACGTTTCTGTGAAGTAAGTGAAAGTAAAGTGTAATGCTGTTGAAAAATGAGGGTTTCTGCAACTTCAGCATAGAAATTTGAAGACTTCTCTTGCTTCGGTTTTTAATTTGGTCACTGTTCTAGGAATCTTGGGGTTTAAATTCATGTGGCAGTCACCCTACATGAGGGATCAGAAGGAAGGTCTTAATAGCCATTGCTTCAGACCCCTATGGCAACAGGTCTGGCAGACTTTTTTTATTAAGTCTTCTGCATTTTCTTTCTGGAATTATTGCAACACTCTCATCAGTTAGCAGACAGGCCACCATGCCTTCATACCAGTGAGCTTCCAGTATACCTTTCTCTTCTCTCAGGCCAGAGGTGCCCCTTCCCATTCTCACAAATCTCTCCTTTCTTCTTTGGTCTTACCAGTTATGGCTGTGGTGTTTTGGTGTGGATTTTATTACATTATTACATTATTTTGGTATGGAGTTTGGTTTGTGGGTTTTATTACCTTTTCTAAGCAAGTTTGGACAATCATAGCCATAAGTGTAATTGTAAAATATGTAGAGAACTAGAACATCTGAAAATCAGATCCTTAATTCATGGTTATGACTGTCAAATTCTGAACTGGTTTTAGTTGGTTTTGGTCTCAGAAGCAGCTCTAATCACAGTAATTTTTTTCTAACTCCTTTCATGCTTACCCTCAAATTCTTATATAAGAGCCTTACCACATAGAAATTATAATTTCTATTTTTGAAACCTCTAAAAATTTACAGCTGCTTTTTTCAACTCAAATAGGATATTTTCCCCTAGAAAATATTTTGTTACCTTTACTTTTCACCCATATGACAAATGAATGAGTTTTAATCACTGTTTTTGTAGGGATTGAGTCTCTTTCAGGTTTTGATTTCGAAGTTGAAATTGGGTAAATAAAATAAGTGCAATCTCCATGTCAATAGAAAGCAAGGAGAGTTATAAAGTAAGATTCTACATGTGTAGCTTTGCAACAATAGAATAAAAAGTAGAATAATGAACTGTATTTGTATCTAATTACATACATAATGCATTTCTGTAATTGTCTAGTAGGGGTGTGCTAATGAATAAATTACTTTTAATTGTAGGTTGCTTGATTGTTTCAGAAATATAATTGATTGTAATCAAGAATCAATTAAATGCTGGTAGTAATTGTATTTATCAAATTTAATATATTATTATAGTTTAGAAACATTTTCAAAAAAGGAAGTATTAAAGGACTATATTGGTCTTATGTGTTCATACCATTGGGTTGATGGGGTGGTGCTTATTATAACAGCACAATAAAAAAGAAACATGTATTCTCATCTTTGTTTCTGCTCCCATCTGATCTGTGAGGATAAACAAGGATTTAGACTTGCTCAGTATTCATGACTCTTAGCTTGCTGTGTGAAGTGGGCTTTAATAGAAACCAAGTGCCCCCAGGTGAGACTCCTTCCGTGGTGTGATGCTTTGCAGTCCTGACCAGATGAGATTAGTGCTCTGCACAGCAGGGTAGTGATGCACAGGGAATCCAGACCTGTCTGCCTTCTCCAGGTGCCCTCAGCCCTAGATACCCTTTCTCTTCTGAGCTATTTTTGAATTGTAGAGTCTTGTGGAACTGCTAGCTTTTCCAACTAGTTTATTATTCTTTTTGTAAATAAAACCTTATCTAGTGGTTTCAGTTTGAAGGATCTTTATGTACTTTATGTGCCCAGGAAAGGCTTTATGCCTGCCTTCCCATGGCCCTGCTATCTTTACAAATATGAAAGACAATTAAATGAAGTCAATATGACTCTAAATGGATAGACCCAACCAGATAAACCAAGAGGGCTCTGTTTTTAACATGGACCTCATTTTGCTGTCGTATGCAGATGCTTTGTTAATGCTGAACCATTTTTGGCCTTTGTAGGAAGGGCCAATTTTGAGGCCCATTACACTGTAGATGAGAGAGTATATTGTCCATTAACTGCATAAAGTACAGACCATATGTGCAATTCATGTTTCCATGGGTTTACAGGTCCTAATCAACAAACTTGACCAGATTGTGTGCCCTGGGAAAAGTGAAATCTGCACTAAGTAGATAAAGCACAGAGCTCCTGTCTAAGGGAAGCTGTCTAAGGACTTGTGATCTACGACTGCAGTTCCAGGAGAAGCAGCATTTCTTTGACAAGTGTGCAAAACACGAATATAGTAAATATAGAGAGTGCCATCTACTGACCTGTAAGAATATATATATATTATATATGCAGCATTGTCCAGAATGAGTCAATATGTTGTTGATGTTGTGCTCCAAATGGCTTCTTGACTGTAGATGCTTGACTAGTTTGGGCTCTCGACTTTCCCCATTAGCATCATGAAGGGATCAGTCAAGCTGTCTGATGTAATCTTGGTGTTTCTAAAAACTTGTCCTTGTAACCAAAGCCCCAAGACTGAGGTGCAAAATTTCAGTGGGGAGGAGGGTTTTTTTTTAACTCCTGTTTTTAAATCAGTTTGGGAAATATCTAAACTGAGTATTTTCTAAAGTTTTTAGATCTGGTGTCAATGGAAATGTGTTGGAATCTGTGTCTTGTCCTTGGATCTTTTGCTGAATGAGCTATGGAGTAGCTGCAGATGTAGAAGCTGGGTCACCTTCCCCTGTCTTCTTTTTTTTTCTCAGAAAATTGAACGTTGAGTTTTCATTTTACTACAGAAAAGTGCTCTATCAGGTAATATCTGACTGTCACCATAAATAGCTCCTTAGTTCAACAGAGAGAAATTATCAGAATTACTTGCTTTCCTGCCTGTGGGGGCTTTTATTTCAGTACTGAGATTTTGAATTTGAGGATGAAGAGACTATTTGAACTTTTTGTTTTTTCTTTTTGTTCTAGCACTATTTTCTGAACATAAAGAGGGGGTGGAGGTGTGGAAAAGAGTACAGAAAAGGGAATTTTGGTCTTCCCCTTCACCCCAAGAACTGAGCTTACTGCTCAGAAAAGGTTAAAAAGACAGAAGCTTAAAAAGACAAATGTTAGGAAATATTCATCTGTGAACAAAGAGCAAAACAAAAACCCTTATTACTTCACAATATAAATTTGCAGTATATCATATCTGGAATTCCAGACTCAGCTTTGGTCTCTGTGCTTCAAAAGAGATGTTAGGTGAACTAGAGAAGGGTAATAGAGATCATCAAGAGTTAAGGAGCTGCTACTGTGCTCAACAGGGTCCAATAAAAAAACATGGAAGGGAGGAAACGGTTACTACTCACACTTGAAGAACTGAAGAATTGAGAGGCAAGCAAATTTAGAAAAATGGTACTCTGCACAGATGCAATTGTGAAACTTGGTCATATATTATGGTCTGAGAGACAAAATAATGGAATTAATGAAGAATTCATGAAGAGTACTTTTGCTGTTAGAAGTTGCCACTGTTGCAACCTTTGGCTTAGAATGCCCTTTCCCTTCTAACCTGGGGCAATCAACACTATATGGCCAGGAAGGATCACTTTATTCTCATCCCATTTCTTATATTCTCCTTTAATTATGGCCTACTGATCATAACAGGAAATAGATTATTAAACCAGGTAGATTTTTATTCTAACCCAAAGCAGCAGGAGCCAGAAGACAAAACCTTGCCTCCTAATCTGTGCCTGCAGTCATGCCCTGTGTTCTGACTGCTCTGTTTGTGGGCCAAAGAGACGAACAATTTTTGCACAAGTACCACTGGGTGTCATTTAGGATGCTAGGTAGCCTCTGCTCAGGGTATCCTTCAAGGATGGAGGGAGGTGTGCCCAGAACAAGGTTCCCAAATCTACTTTGTAACACAGGAGCCTAAAATAACTCGGTACTTTTATGCCAATCTTTCAAACTCCAAAGGTGCTTACTGGCTCTATCCCTTAATTACAAACCAAAGGCAAAATTCTTCAGTTCATCTGTAGATGTATCTTGAGGTTGCTTGTCAAAAGGAGTTCTTCTGACTTTTCAAACTCAAGTGAACTATTTTGATTATAAGATAATGTAATGTAAACATGTCACTAATTAAATATGTTTGTATGTGAATATACCACATCATTCCTATTAACTGTTTTAAGAGGAAAATAATGTACAAAACCATCAAATTTCTACAATTGAAACTCTTCTCGGTGTCCCCGGTTTCTTCCCAGGTGCATGCCTGCCTTTCCAATATGCTATGCCAGTTCCCACATTTCCATAAAAGCTATGGATGTCAAAGCAATTTTCCTTATTTATAATTTTAACCATGTTATTTGCCTCATGTTGAATATCACTCTTGGTCCATATAAACAAAAAACTTTCGAAGGATTAAGTAACTCTTTCTTTCTGTCTTTCTTTCTTGACTTTCTTAAGTAATTCTTTACCATTGAGGTGGTGACACAGCACCCTGGCTAAGGAACAGTATGTGTAATCCAAGTACACAAAAAAAACCCCAACAAAATGACAGAACCAGAGAAAGATGTTCATATATGGTTGGTTAGCAAACCTAGCAATCACGCCAGCTTCTCAAATCAGTTGCCAGTTATGTTCTGCAATCTCTTCACTTCCTGTAATATAAAAATTCTTGTCGCTCACTTTGTTAATAGGGTTTCTTCTCTGGTCTTAACACTCACATTTAATTTCCGTGTTTGTTCTTTCAGATTTTCATCCTTCTGGCATGCAAGCTAGTGTGCGAGCTACAGCTACCATCCTGTAGAGGATGGTTTCACTGAAGGAGACTGGCTGGAAGGGCATTAATGTCCTGATGCAGGTGAGTCTTGTGAGCCTGAGATTGGGAATGTTGCACTGATATCCTTTTGGGTTATTTAATTTTTAAGCTGCAGCACATGTTTAGTGTGAAAAAATGTTATTTAGTAAAGTTAATTGTGTGATTGAAATAATTTGCATGGGAATGCTAGTTGGATTAAAAATATCCATCCTTGCAGTGCTACAGTGCTACACCACTTGTCCAGGAGGTCACACTTTGGCAAACACAGAGTTCATGCATTTCTTTCAGTGATAATACTGTCAGTTCCAATTTACAACAGCCTGGTTTAATGCAGAGCTTACCAATAATTTGTAGTGATCAGAAGATCAATGAGATTTAGTGTTTATGTTCTGAATGAACAAGTAAGGGTTGAGTGGCCTCTTGGGGGTTCCCTTCTTGTCTTTGGCTGCAACAGCACAGAGTCCTCAAAGTTCAAACTGTAATTAATTGATATAATGTTAATTTTAGGATATAAAAATGTGAACACTTGATTTTTTTTTTTTATAGTCAGAAACTTGTGAAAGTTAAATCAGGGTGCTGTGTCATGAACTGAATTTTATCCTCTTGGTTTTTAGCTGTACTAATATGAGCAAACCCTGGCTAATGGCCTCTGTTAGCAGCCGTGTGCTCTAACACAGCAGTGTGGTTGTGTAGCAATCTTTCTTATGGGCTTTCTTTCCCCCATGGGGTGACCTCTTTCCTGTCTCATTGAGGTAAATTATCCAAGATTCTTGACCTGATCTGATGGAGGTGGGAGACTGAATGGCAGTTTTAAAATCACTAGTTTCCACATGAACATTGTCTAGCACATATTGCATCTTTAAAAAAATGAAATAAAATAAATGCTCCCCCTGTACCCAAAATTCAGCTATGGCTGTGGTAGCATCTTTGGTCGTAGAGGCATTTCATGCAATCTGTTGAATTAAAGAGATTTTTCCCTCACTCCTCATATCTAATTTTTATGTATACAACACTGAACTTGCTGAAAAAAACCTTAAAGCAGTAAGGCAATAAGAATAAATTGCTGAGAGCTCCAGTGAGAAATGTGTCATGTGAAATCATGGAGGAAAGAGCCAGCAGCTGTTACTGTGTTCCTGAGAGAAATAACCCCTTCACAGTGAAACACAAGGATAAGACAGAGGAAAACATATTTTAGCTTTCCTAGGCTCTAGCACTTGATGTAAAGCCAGTTCTGATTTAGAGGGGGTAAAAGAAGGGTATTGGTTTTCTGGTAAGAAATGCTAATTACTTGTCATATTTGTTGGTGATTGTAGTCCTGTAAATTGGTCAGTGTCTATAATTTTTTTTCCACTACATTACAAGATTAATTTGGATTTTGGCATATTTGCAAATAATCATTATGTTTATTTTTGATGCACATCAGATACATGTATCTTAATGTTTGTACTTCTAAAAGAAATCATACATCAACTCCAATTCCTAGTTTAGGAGTGATACAAGGACATTCTTTTCTCTAAGTTTTTGTGCTCAAGACTAGTTAAGAAAGCCAAAACAAATTCACAGTTTAAAATAGCATATTTCTAAGATTTAGGGGTTTGTCAAGAGTTGACAAGTTATTTTTGCCCCACATGAATGACACTAGGTGCAGAATAGTTATGGTAAATTTGGGAAGTTATTGCTCAGAATCCCATATCTCCTAAACTCTAATCAGTTCAGGATCTGGATGTGTGGATTTTATTAATATTCCTGAACTGAGTCATATAGACATGAGTTATTTGAGGTGGCATTGCAATTTTTCCTTAGCTACTCAATAATTGCTCTGGAAAAACTGTTCAAATTCTGTTCTTGCTGCTGGAGGAAGCTGGGATATAAACCCACTTTGCTTACTTTGCAGTTATTTAAATTTATCACTTTGGAGAGTGGTTTTTTTCAGAATCATGTCCTCAAATTGCTAGAATCTCATCTCTGGAAGAACTTTTATCATTGTTTCATATGCAAAGGGAGGGGTAGTGTAAAGGATTCTTCTGCTTCCAGGCTGCATTTTAAGATTCCGATAGCAAGTGGTCTGAGTGGAGCAGGGTTGTCTCAGACACTGCAACCAGAATTCACAGCTTACCTATCGAGGGCTCTCTGCATTCAGTATTTCTGAGTCTTTCCCTGTCTGTGCCATTTGTTGTGCTGTTTTCAAGTGCCTAACTGTTCCCCATAGCCTGTAACTGCAAGGTCAGTCTAAGGTGAAGCTGTGCCTTGTTTAGGAAAAGACATGAACAGTCTGTTTAGGCCATATGTTGTTGCCTTGTCCTTTTCTTGAAGCCTTTGGGTAGCTCAGGATTTTATGTACGATGATAAGGAGCACCAAAATCTTTCAGAGTATACAACTGAGGCCAGCTCAGCTCCAATATGCTTGGCAGCTTTGTGGGGTCTCTGCTTGAATCTTGATGGGTAGAGAAAGAAAGTTGTTCTGATACTTGATTTTGAGAGTTAGGTACTACAAATTCCCTGTTTTTTCTTGCTATCTTCTGCATTTTTATTGCAGAGAACAAAGCCCACCAGGTACCTATTTTTCCCATTTTTTTTTCAAAAGCGTATTTCCCACATCCAGGGGCATGGCTCCTCTGTATCAGCCAGTTTCCAGTGTCTGGAGGACATTTTTTTCAGATAATTTTGTCGGGGTTTTTTTTAAGAACTGAGACTTTCTTTGCCATGATTGCAAAAATAAGGAAAGGGTCAAACAATGTAAGGATGCTTCTTTGACAAGCAGTTTGCTTGGAGCCTTCCATTATGTTCAGTCTAGGTGTTTGCTTAGCTATTAATTTGGTAAGAAGCACATAAGGACAGAGATCTATTATTTCCTTGCTGAAAAAAAAGCACAGGCTGCAGCTTTGTTTTAAAACAGATTATGGTTGCTAAGTAACAGTCCCCTAAATTGAGTGTCTTCCCTGAAAACTAATCCCAAAGTCTTAAAAAGTAAGAAATGAAAGACACGATAAATCTTACTCTGTCCATGTGATTAACAGACATTCTGAGTTAAACCTTGGTCCCACTGTTGTTGGTGGAAAAAGCTTCCGCACACTCAAGGGCATGAGTATTTCTGTGCTGATTCTCATCCAGAAAAGAGAATTTTGTAGTATAACACACTTATTTGATTAACTTTGTTCTTATAACAAACTAATTACTAGATTTTTCCACGTTGCTTCGACCTTCTCACATCTGCTGGGGTATTTTTTGTTTGTTTTTTTGAGGCAAATTAAGAAATACTTAAATATAGGAATGAAACTGGACATTGTCTTTAATTCAAAAAGAAGAATGTTTCAGATGCAGCTAATAATGGCTGCTTCCATCAGTGCATGTGTTTTGTTTCCCAGTGTGGATTATGTTAATTGGGTGTGGCACAGCTCTGCTTTCCTTGCAATGCTCACAAAAAGATGGGAAAACACATTAGGTTTTAGGTTGAGGACTAGAATGACATCCTTCTCCTTCACAGTCACTGCTTTATAGTGTAAGTCACACCACCTCTTGATCAAGTCAATAAATCTCCTGCAGTGCAGAGACACCCCAGGCAACATCTGAGACAGTACCAGGGACGGAAGTGAAATAGGCATAGAAGTGGGCTCTGCACCTGAGTACCAAGCTCTGCCAGAGGAGGTTTATTTGCTGAAGAGAAGTGCTGCACTAACACTTTTGGACCAAGGTTAGTTCACCTGGCTGTTGCTGTGCAAAGTAAATAAATGAGCATGGTCAGGCACTTGCTTAGATGTTTAAGCCCTATCAACTCATACTGTAGACATGCCTTCCAGTAATTTTATTTGTGAACTTTGTTATATTGTATGCTTTCTATCTATTTCTTACCCATTTGAAGATTTCAAACTGTTGAGAACTTAGAGAAATTGCCAAATACTATTGCAGTTAATACTACTGCTTTTATGTTTGCCAAGTTTAGGGACCTTGTAAACTGACTTAGAATGTGAATTTCTCATTAAAATAAAGAAAGTCACTTTTCAAGTCTTGTAGAGTAAACTTCTCTGTTTTACAAATGTTTTTGTAAGAGTAGTACTGATGTCATCATGCACAAGATGATTATTTTATGTCTTTGCAAATAACTAGACAATACAGTAAAGTGAAATTTCAAGTATATTATTTCCCATCACTTGGTACTTCAGGTGTCTGGACCTAATGCACTGCAGAGTTTGTTTTTTTTTGCCTTTGACATTGAGTGTCCCTGCCCAGGGGAGTTTGAACTGTATGGTCTTTAATGTTCCTTCCAACTAAAGCAGTTGTATGATTCTGTGACTGAGCTTTTGTGTTGGGCTTCCACATTGTTCATCCTGTCCTTGCTGTGATGTGCTTTTGGTGGTGATGGGCTCTTGTGCACTCACCTTGAAATGCTCTGAACTTAGGTCTCAGGCTGAGCACTGGCTGGTTGGAGCACATGAACAGGAAGTCTGTGCAGAGTTGTGTTCTCAGATGAACATCTCTTGGCTCTTCTGTGGCTGACAAAAACACAGGAATAGGTGACCAAAGTTTTAGGAGAAAAATGCCCATTTACCTCCCCCACCCAAAAAAAAATAAAATAAATGTATCCAGAACATTACCATACTCATCAAAAATGGGAAGCTCGGGAGACTTCCCTGTAGAACAGGGACTATTAAGTTATTCTTCTTGTTGTCCCTTCAGATTTAAGTCACTGAAGATAGTTTTGTCCTTGTTTGTCTAAATGTAATCTCTTTGCAAACAGCTTGATTTTTAAAATGAGAAAAAAACTCATCCTGTAAAACCAGATCCTTTCTGCCTTCTCCTCAGTAAAAAGAGTGAACTGAAAAAATCCTGGCCATTAACTGTAACCTGTGTTGTTTCTTCACAGAGGAATTTTGTATGCTTGTGTTGAGATCTATTTAAAGCATTTTCATTAATTGTGTCCACTTAAGCAAGTGATGCAGATTGTTTGTAGCAGTAAGCAGCTCCCTCATTACTTACCACTCCATGAATCTCTGTCAACTAATGTATTTAACTGCCAGATATTTTCTATTCTCATTCATCAAAAATATCCTCAAATCATTGATTAAAAATATTGATGAGAATTAGACCAAAAATGATCTTTGAAGAACCTCACTGTTTAGCTGTCCAGTTCATTGATGTTTTGCCAGTCACTTCATTTTTGCATGTGCTCGTGAAGTAAGTTTTTGAGACCCTCAGTACATGTAAGATGTTGCTACTTGTGTATACTGTCATTTTTAAAACAGTAAGATTTTAAAATCAAGATGTCATATAGTACTAAGCAATTTTATTTTTTTAATCTAAGTGTTTTATCAACAGAAATGGTATTACTAAACTTGTATCTGTCAGAAAAGGTTAGTGATTCAATTGGGAAGACCTAGTTACCATGGAACTTGTTGACTGAAATAGTTTTATCTTTTAGCATCTATTTTTTTTTGTTGATAGTCTCTATTTTTGAATTATCTATTTAGATATCATAGAAGTCATATCAGCACCACCTTCCCAATTTTTTTTTTAAATTTTTATAGACTTCTAGCAATGAAACCAATTTTTATATATTTGTAATCATGTACAAATCACCTTATTTTTCCAAGAGATTTATCAATAGTTAACAACATTTTGGAAAGCCCTATATCTTTTAGAAAATAGTAGATTCTACTGTCATTATATTTACATTTACATAAATATATTTACATATATTATTTATATATATTTATATTTATGTATATTTATATAAATGTATTTGTGGCTTTCCATCAGTCCTTTCAAAGCAATTTTAATATTATTAATAACAATAATTGTTCTTTAAATATCACGATCATAGTCATGACTGAAACATTACCTTTTACAAGTTCTTGCTGTATTCTTTAGTATTTTCTGTACCACATGCTGCTTGATGGAAATAAACACAACATAATAATTATTTTTCAAACCAGCCACTAAATTTTAAAGTCAGTTTTTAACTCTTTTGTCAGTGGAACTCAGTATTGGATTATCTCTGTTGCTGCTGCATATGCTCACTAAACAAATTATGTGCTTCTTTAAAAATCTAAGTTTACCAGAATGACATTCAATATAAGAATATTTTTGCCCAATACTCCACAACATGGGCCACCATTAAATAAAGATTTTATCTGTTTTTCTGGTGTTAGTTGCTACTCGAAAGGAGTGGATGACCTGCAGTATCCTGTTTGGGTTTGTGTGCTGTAGTTCTTAAATTCCACATTATCTGCTGAAAGGTGGATGTAGGCACAGTGGTGTACTGTGTCACTGGTAAATTTGAATTTCATTGTCTTAATCTTACAATCCATTCCACTGGATTTCAGTTATATTTCCAATACTTAGGGATTTTTTTCCTCTATATATGAATATCTTCAATTTGTGTCACCTGTTACTTAGGGAACTAGTGTTTATTGTTGGGCAATTTGGGGTTTTTTTTAAGTATGTTATTTGAAAAGTTCAGTGGATTGGATTTATGTTATTGTGAGACTAGCTTACACAGCACAGTGTTTGTGCCAATTATTCTGTTGAATGAAAAACTTTCAGGCTACCCAGTCAAGTTGATGACTTTGGAGGGTGAGATTTGAAAAAGATGTGGCCAACTGAAGCATAAATCTTCCACTATTACAAGAGACTTCACAGTACTTCTCAATTCAACCCCCCAGTGCCATTTTAGCTCACCCACAGCTAGCCTTACAGATTTAGCAAATTCCTTCTTGAGGAAAAAAGGGCATTTGTGACATGGCATTCCAGATATCCCCCTCCAACATCCTGTGGTCTTCCAGGATCAGGGCAACACAGGTTAATAAGGTGTCAGAGGCTACCAAAGGAAGCTTCTGCCAGAGGGACACTCATTATCACCTTTTTCAGTACTGGAATGAAGAAAACTGTCCTGCCTGTGAAATGTTCTGCCTGTTCAGCTGCTCTTGGAGCCTTCTCTTCCCTAGCAGGCTTTCGTGACCTTGTTGTAGTTTGGTGTATTTGGAGCTGGACAGTAGCTCAGTTCTGTCCTCTGGCTGCTTTTTCCTCTCCTTAGATGACTCATTCTGCATATTGATGTACCTTAGGTCCATCAAAGAAGATAAACTATCAGTCAGACAGCTTGCAAATTGACATTGCAACTTGGTACATTAGTGAAATACCTAACTTTAATATGCATATTTAGTCTTTGGCAGGTGACAATTGCAATGATGTCTACATTATAACCAAAATATGAACATTAGAACACCTTGACCAATTTTAAAAATTATTGAAGTAATAAATACCTTCATTATATTTTTTCAAACTCATTTCTCACAAATGAATGATTTGTCTTTAGAAGTAAAATTGCATTGCACTTATTTCTGCATGAATTCAACAATTACCCTGAGAAGGTATAATTTTATAAGATTGACAAGAACAAAAAAAGTTTACAAGAATAAAATAGTCCATCAGATACAAATTATATTGTATTCTGTTACCTTAGACTTGCAATCTAGATATCTGGTGAATTTAAAACAAAATGTTAAGAAATTTCAGTTGGGCTTTTCCCATTATCTCCTCAGATTTTTCCTTTCTTTTCTACTGTCACTTAGCTTTAAACATGCACTTTTTTATGTCTTGATCAAAGTCAGAAAGATCACTGTTTTTATTTGAAAAGAACTAGTACAACATGAATCTCTCCTCTCTTTTTACGGTATGTTTATTTGTGATCTACTGTAAGAATTTACAAAGATGCTTATGAGAACCTGTACTCATGAGAATAAAACTGGCTAAACAGAAATCCCTGGTAAGGTGAGAAATAACTTTCTTTCAATTAATTTAACTGCAGTGTTGACATGAAACATTAGTACAAAGAAATTTGTGTTTTATAGATCACATTCCACTATTATGCTAATTATAAAACATTTTCATAGGTCATCAAACTTATGAGGAAAAGAATTGATCAGGTTAGGGAATCTGTACAGCAAACTAAGGCTATTTAAAGTATTCTTGATAGACCCCTGAAAATAACAAGTGCCTTATTAAGAAGAAGTCCTGTTGCTAGGAGACAGTAACCGCAGTGTCAGAATAAAATGTTTTTATTTCATATAAGAAAAGGTAGATAATGAGCAAGGATAGCTAGGTGATGTAAAAGACTGGGTGAGATACTTAGTTTGTGAGATATGAAGCCAATAAAAAGTGCAGGTCTCTAAAGGCTGCCTTGGAGTAGTGTTCCCAAGAACAGACAAGTGACCAAGACCTGTTTGAAGCTTGACTGATTTCATATTGTATCAAAACATACCAGGACATCTGTGACAAATTATGCTTGATTGCCATAAGTGGCTGACACAATGGCTCCTGCCCTTGCAAATAAGGGAATGTGGGTGAACAGCATGAAAATGCTTTCAGACATTTACTTGTGTTCCATGTTAGTGTCCCTCCATCTACTTTGGTCATTCTTTTGTGAAAAACTTTGCTGGCAGAATTTTTCATAGAAGCAGTAAATGTTTAATACATGTAAGTAAGTATTTGTGGAAATAGCTTTTGAGGGGAGGAAGGAGGGTTTTTTTCAAATATAAAATTATCCTACTATGTTTAACTTTTCAGATAACAAAATAACCCAACAAACCAAATAAGTGAATTTTTGAACTTGCTCAGAATCAGACTATATGTCTGATTTGTGAGCTAAATGAAAACATAAGAATTTTAAACTACTTGGTTAATTTGCACAGCGGGGAGAAACAACAAAATTCAAAGTTAATTAATTTGAAGAATTTATTCCCCTACAAAGTCAGCCATTCAACCTGAGGTGTATTTTCAACCTATTCCTCAGAGGATACAAGAGCAGCCGGAGAGGGGGGGCATGTTTTGCAGATAATCACATCATCTTGAGACAAATTCTAGTTCGACTGGATTCTTACCTGACAGCTATACTGATCATGTCCTGCAATTTTTCTCTGGACATGCTAGCAGCAGAAACTGAGGAAAATACCTGTTGTTCAGTGAATCCTTTGGAAACATTTCTTATGCTTTCAGTATGCTTCAGATAATTCCTCTGAATGGATTCTTGCTATGGTGATATTACACTATGTAATAATATTATATGTCAAAATTCTAGCTTTTGACCTAATTTAAATGAATCTCTAGAGTTGTTTATAGGCCTGGCCGTAGCAGACAACTGCACCAGACAAGAAAAATGCCCTTAATTTTTATAGATGTTCCTAGATAAGCGCTTGTCTATCTAGAAGTCCATTAGGGTTCCCAATCCTTCATAAAATTCATGTACATATACAATTCATACTGGAACAAGGAAGTAGTTATGAATTGTAAATTCAGATGTTTTCTTACATAGGTCTGAAATTATGCCATGATACTATTGCCTTGGCCTGTTCCCATTAAGGCTTACCTCATGTACAGTTGCCTTTTCGGTCCTCTTTGCAAAGAATACATAGCTATTTGCTATCTGAGTCTGATTTTCTGACCCTCCTTTGCTTATGTGCTTTCTTCTCTTTTCAGATACTCCCTTGCAAATCTCCATGTTTTCTTCTATGCTCCAATTGCTGCAATGTGAGGAATGTCTCAGGCTTTCTATTTGCAGATGGTTTTCATGGTGACAGCTTCTGCTCAGACCTTCCTGCCATGGCTGTATGTTCCTGAAGCCATCAGTTCAGGTTCATGTCCTCCTTCAGATTCTTCCAAAACTAGATGGGAGGATTTGTTCTTTCCATTGTTTCAGATAGCCTTAAATATGAGTTTAGTTATGACCCTTCACAGGTGCTCCTGATGGCTGAATTGGGGGTGGTTAGGGGCATTTAAAAAACATCCATCCATTCCTAGCTGTTCCAGGGCAAGAACGGCATGGGGGGATTTATGTTTTCTCTAATGTGTACATGGTTTTCAATCAGTACTAACACTGTATTGTACTGAATAAGCAGTTGAACTAGGTGAATAATTTAAGTCAAATTTGGGAAATATATCTGGTGCATCAAACAGTATGTTTTTATTTCAGTAAGGTTTTAAAAAAATCTGTGTTGATTCTGATTCTGCCTTTCAACAAAAAAGTAGGTACATAATGCAAGAAACAAGAATGGATTGACTAGGGGACCAGAGGACACTACATTTAAGTGGAATAGATAAGCAATGAAAACATAGTTTAAAAAGAAATAATTAATTAGAAAAGCAGATGTGCTGATTTTTGCAAGATGACTTCTTTCATATAATTGCAATATGGTTTCTTTATTATAATTAACAATTGGGATATTGATTATAATTAATAATTAATATTTTAATTATTTTTATTAAATTTTGATATTTGCTGTTGCTTCATCTATATATATGATTACAAAAAATACAATGACCCAAATGTGTTGTTTTATGATTCTCTTTTCTGCTAAGATCAAGTTCACTTTGTATCGTAGTGCCTGTTTTTTCAAGGTACCGCTGCCAAATGACGTTGCAATCTTAATTATGTTCTTTTAATCTAGTTCTGCATTTTTAATTTCAAAGTCAGGAAAAGTCATAATTAAGGTTGCCTTTACAGTTTTAACTTAGCTTTTGTATGTATGTCCATCCTGATAAGAGTGTTTAATTACACAGGCATGGCCATTTTTTTACCCAGTCTGTGAGCACCCCCAGTCCTGTATGCATGTGAAGCTATTGAAAACTTTTCCTGTTACATGCTCTTAGGTCTCACTTATTGCTGGCTAGCCAAGTCTTGTTATGGAGAGACAACTATTAATTCCATTGCGTCTCTCCAGTGGTGTTTATCACTGTTGTTTCATGTGTCTTTCAAATAGATGTCTTTCCATACGAGCAAGGTTGGTACTCTTATCTTTCTAAAAAGAGAAATAGAGGTAAATTGTTGTCATTGAAGTTTGCTTATTCTGAACATCCAGTTTGAATTTTCTACAACTTGGTTTTTGGGTCAACTACAATACTACTAAATCCACCAACTTCTGCACAGTTCTTCCTTTGGACAGCTTCTTCTCCTTGGCTGGAGTCAGCAAGAAGGACACAGAGAAGCAAGGTCTCTGCTCTGTGGCCTATACTTGAGATACCCAGAACTGCAACTACTGGGGAAACATAAACCCAATATGAACTTTTGTTATTCTGAACCTTGAATTCTCTCCTGAAAACATAGAGTGTACACCTTCTGAAGGTGACAGATAACCACCTTTCCAATGGGAGGAAGAATTACTTTTCTTCTATCCAGTATACTATGGGTTACAATTCCCACCTAGGCTGAGACATGAGTTTCTATATTTGTTCATTCTAAGATTTTGCAAATGTATGTGATGTATCAGGGCTATATCAGCAGATTATGTTGGAGATGGAACGTTTTACTAACTCCTATTAAAATGGTTACATTTTTATGGATAAGTGTGGGTTTTTTGTTAGAGTTTGTTTTGATGAGTTCAGATTAAACTAATTTGAGAGTGGTAGGGGATGACATGTGGGTCTTTCACTTAAAAATCAGAACATTCATGTGGTGACATTAGTATTTCACTGTATAGTGGCTCTGGAACAAAATATCTGACCAATGCTCTTGACTGAATCTCCCCTTGCCCTGTCTTCTCCAACACCATAGAAGAGTTCAGTTTCAAGTCCAAATACCCCAGTATGGACAGAAAAAAAGCAATATGAAGCCGAAATAAAACAGTGAAACTTCAGATGGTTTTACTAAAGCCCCTAACATGTGAAAACATATTTTTATGATTTGACCTTTTGGTGATCATTTGGTTGTCTGCTGTTTTAATTTGCTTAAATCAGTGCAACAAAACTGAGAAGGGGGAAAGTTGCTGAATGTTTGTTTTCCTTATAATGAAATTATTTAAATATCCCCAATAAAAACCATAATATTTTTGGTATTGCTTTTCTTTGTGTACATGCTCATACTAATTCTTTCCCCTTTAATCAGGAATATTAGCATAAGGCCACGATAGCTGTGAACAAGTTTATAAATAAAGAAATGGTTTTGTTTGAAATACAATTTTGGACTAACAGGTCCTTGAGCCTCATTTTAAAGGTTGGTTTTTTGGTTTTTTTAATTTAGCCAAATTAAAGATTTATAATTTAAATTATGAAAAATGAAAGAGCATGCAACATTAGCAAGAGGCTAACCAGAAGCAAGGAATAAAGAAAATGTGTACTGGTATTCCTGAGTTAGGGCTTTTTTAGGAATTTTCATTGATCTTATAGATGGGAAGCTTTTGAAGCTAAGTCAGGACAAAAGCAAAAGCTTGTATGTACCTGGAAAGGAAGAACAGCTCCAGCACAGGGTGGGGAACTGCTATGGTCAAGTGACCTAAGGGTCTTAAGGGACCATGAGCTTGAATAAAAGCAGAGATTAAAAGTTTAGCACACTTGTGTATCTGGCAGCAGTTAGGACTTAGAATTATGCAGGGAAGGAAACATGAAAGGAAGTACTAAGTGTTGACCATTTTTAAAAAATGCAGTCTATGAGCTTTGAGTAAAGCCTTCTGCAGCTTTGGTGACTATAAACTTTAGTCTGGGCTGAATTGTCAAAAGAACAGATTTCCATGGGATAGACAGTATGCTTGATCACATTTTCCTTGTATTACATCTGTAAGCCTGCCTGGAAAGGAGAAAAACAACAGAAAAACCCAGTTTTCATACTGCAGAACTCCTAAAACGTCTGAATCTTAAGAATATTAGCAAAAAATACTGTAGATTGAGAGTTAATTTTTAGGTTTTTGTGTAGCTTAGTCCGGTATCTGGCCATCACATCCCAGTGAAACAGTAGCCAAGTATCCAATTTCTCTAGCCTTACTCATATTGGCCTTATCATTTAAAGGATACTTGAGAAGACATACCAGTGAAAAAATGCAGTGTTTTCAGTAGAATGTTTACTGGGCATGATGTGATGCTGACAATTAGGCTGACAGTTTCTGAGGTACTCAGGCTGGTTTGTGTGCTACCAGATTGGTACACATAGAATGGTTGTTTCTACCAATCCATATCTGCAGTTTTATGCCTGCAATTACTATATTGGACAAGGAATAAGCTGTGATTGTAATATATGTGATGTGGGAGGTCTTGAAATAAGCTCTCTTCTCAGTGATTGGCAGGAGAGCTTGAATGGCTTTGGCATAGAGAGCTGACAAGTGTATTTCTGAATTGGTTTCACCTTTATTTCAGAGAAACCAGAAGGGTGGTAATTTCATCATTTCTTAAAAGTGTTATCAAGATCTATTTGAATCTGGAAGGGAATCCAACTGAGTGCTTTGCATCAGTAAACTTCTAGGGCTCTATTAATTTGTCATGCTCGACAGGAAGAAAAGCAAATTGCAGGAAGTGCATGTGTAGTGCTCTTAGCACAGTTTTGGATTTAGCTGAACCTTACTCTTCAGTTCACTGGCTTGCATGGCATTAAAACGACAAGAAAGGTCAGTCAAATGGCAACTTCAAAAAGGTTCTTAAATTCCAAGGATGCCTCTTGACTTTGGCCAGGCTGGTGAATCCTTAGCTAACTGTCACAGTATGCCAGTAGACAAGCACTCTACTCTAGATGTAAATTGTGTTCTTTTGATTTTCAAATAACTTGTAGTGATATAGAAAAATTCCCAAGTTCCCACCACAATAAAACAAAATTGATTTTGTGAATTTGTTACTTAAAGTTTTTAACAGGTTCTAAAAGAAAGAGGCTTTGATTTGTGTAAAGCTGTTTATGGTGCTGTTTAAGATTTGACCTCTCCCCTGATGTGATTAAAAGTGGCAATATAATTAATACTTCTTTCTGACACTAGGGCCAGCAGGTCAGTACTTACCAAAGAAGGAAAGATGCTATTTCTAGGAGCCAAATAGGAGCTCTACTTTTTGAAGTTCTGCTTGTACCAAATGGGATTTCAGTTTGGTAGATAAGGGAGCTGTAAGCAAAATCTCAAAAGTGCAGAAATTAAGGATTCTTTGAACTACTTACGATTGACCTACAAGTTTCTTTAACCCCTGTGGACCTCCTGCATAGACCTGGAGCCAGTTTGGCATATATTTATTCACTATACCCAACTCTTCTTCACATGAACAGTGCAGAAAATTGTAGTAAGGCTGGCAAGCTTCCAGAGTTAGCAAACCATTGTAGAAGCACCTTCTCTCTTTGAAGTGCAAACAATAAAGAAAAAAGGAGTGTTGCTCACATGTCCACAGATGGAAATTAGCCCATATCATTTATGGATGGCTGTTAGCAGAATAGTGGCATAAATTAGAAATACCAATGAAATGCTATTCAGGTGATTTAATCAAAAGACATCAAGGCCAACTAGTTCCAGAAAGAAAGTGAAAAGGAGCAATTCCAGAGATGACTACTGATTTCACTTGTTTCAATTAATACACTTCAGCGCCCTTGAAATGCCTTCAATTGATGAATGCAATAGTAATGACTACTGAATCTATCAAAAATAAAGATGTTTATTGTGGGTGACTTTTGAATTTAGAACAACCAGAAGAGAAAGTTAAGCCATTGGGCTAACTTGAGACACCTCACCATTGCAGTAGATAGCACTCTCATTTCTTGGGTAAAACATGCCTGTGTACACTGAGTAAGAGGAAGTGGAGTGTATGGGCAGCACCTACAGAGGTCACAAAACCCATCATGTAGTAGAGGGTTTTCTTTGTGTTCCTAAGAGATGTTTATACATTAGTTCACTTTCCAGGCTAGACATATTTGCAATTGTGGGTGTGCTTGGCCGCTGAGAGAAACTCTTCCGTCCGTCAATACAGGTTGATTTTATCTAGGTACTGCTCCATGAGTATAAGATTTCTGCTCCCAAGACAAAAAGCCAAGCTACTCCCTGGAAGTATTTTTTGGATTCTATTGACCAGCATTTTCCTCTGCATTGTAACAACTGAAGCAACTAAATAGGCTGATCCTGACCAGATTAGGTAGTGCCCTTTAAAAATTCTGGATGAATACTAGGCTTAATTTTTTGTTGTGCAGTAGATTTATAAGTTTCAATGCCTGTGAACACCTGTGAATGGACCCAACTGTGGATGCAAAACACATCTTAAAGCTGATATCCTAGAATTCCAGATAATGAATCAATAGCAGTTTTACTGCTGACTTCAACTGGAGTATAAATAAATATATAATGATAATAACAGCATTGCAGTAGCATGTCTAATAAAAATTATAAAAAGAAAACTAGATGTAGGATAGGATATTTCAGTTGGAAAGGATCTACAAAGATAATTTAGTCCAGCTGTCTGGTGGCTTCAGTCTTCAGACATTTAAACATGTAGTTAAGGGCATTGTCCAAATACCTCTGAAATTCTGATAGGCTTGGGGCATCAGCCATCTTTCTGTGACAGAAGTGCAATACAGAATCCATAAGAATCCCTTTATCTAACTGCCCCAAAGAATTGCATATTAATCACCTTGCTGTAGCCAGTATTTATGGTTATATGGTTACTGTTTTTTATTTGCCATGAAAGATACAGAGGGTTGTTTTGGGTGAGTTTTCTGGGAAAGAACTGGGGGAAGACCCCTTTTTGTCTGTATAGTTCCAACTATCTTAATTTAAGTTATAATGGGCAAATTCCCAACTTTCTGGTATTCTCTGTTAGAAGCCAATCCCAAGCCTGTCACCATGATGGCAAGGAACAGAGTCTTTGGAGAGGCAGCATCTCATTTGCAGGGAATTCCTGGATGATTTTTCTTAAATTGGCTCTTCCCCAGGAGTAGCTTAAATGTGGTTATCCATTTAAATAGTTTACTACTGGGAAAATAAAGCTCTATAAAGTACAAGATCTCATTTGCAAAGGGGGTCCTGGGGATCGAAAGTGGAAATACATGTGCCATGTGTTGCAGTCTCCATCCTCTGCTTTTCCTGCTGTTAGGAAATAATTTGAAAATCATCTGAAATAAGAGCAGTATATTCCATGGCTGAACAAGAGGCTCAGATCTATCTCCACAGCAGAACCTGGAGTGGTAGCCTTTAGCAATAGTTCCTGTAGCCTACAGGAAAAACAGAAGTGAGCAGTTATTGGGAGGAACAACACAAACTCCTCCCAGGAGGGATGTCTCGAAGGAAAGGCTTGGCTGTGGTATATGGGGGCTTCTGGCCATGGTTATGCTACTTAAAAGGAAGTTCCCAGGACTGTTCTTTGGTCATAGCATATAGCAGCTAAAAAAAAAAAGGGAAGAAGTCTCATGCTGTGAAACAGAGGCTGCCTCAAAAATTTCTGGCTGGCTGATGGTGCCTTGAATCATTCCTATGCCCAGACTATGCCAAGGATTGGTCTAAAAGCAAGAAAAGTTACTGGCTTTCAGTGCAACATTTCTTCTCAGAGATCCCTTGGAATTATACAATGAAAGGGGTTTCTTTCCCCTGGATTGGGTTTGCATGGCTCATTTTTGGTAGCATGATGGGGCCACAGAAGTGGCTTCTCTGAGAAGCTTCTGGAAGCTTCCAGAGCATGTGGCAGAGCCAGTCCCAGGCAGCTCCAAAGACAGATGTGCTGCTGGCCAAGGCTGGGCCAATTAGAGATCTTGGTAACACCTCTTGATAAATCAAGACAAAGGTTGTTGCACAGGTGTAATTTCAGCCAGAGGAGTGTGAGAAGATGTGAGAGGAACAGCTCTGCCGACACCAAGGTCAGTGCAGAAGGAGGGGGAGGAGGTGCTCCAGGCACCAGAGCTGAGATTCACCTGCAGCCCATGGTGCAGCCCATGGGGATCCACAGGGATGCAAAGATCCACCTGCAGGCAGTGGAGGCTGCACACTGGAGCAGGTGGATGCCTGGAGGAGGCTGTGACCCCCAGGAAAGACACCTGGATGGAGGGCAGAGAAGTTAATGGATAACTGTGTCGTCTGGGAGAGACCCCACTGTGCAGGAGGGGAAGGAGTCCTGATGAACTGACCATAACCCCATTCCCTGTCTCCTTGCACCACTAGGGGAGGAGGTAGAGCTGGAAGGACAGAGGAATGGGGGGAAGGTGTTTGTAAGGGTTTATTTTACTTCTCATTATCCTAGCAACTAACAAATTCATTTTATATCCATAAGTTGAGCCTGTTTTGCCTGTGGTGGTATTTGGAGAGTGATCTCTCTCTCAGGCCTTATCTCAATTCATGAACCTTTCATTAAATTTTCTCTCCTCTGTCCAGCTGCAGAGGGAAGTGAGTGGCTTTCATGGGTGCCTGCTAGCAGGCCAGTGCCAGCCCACAACACCACCTAATTTAGGGAGAGAATAAACTAAATCCTTGGGTCCAAACCATGAGTGATAAAAGTTTTAAGGAAACAATGCTGCTTTCATACATCCAACATTTCTTCACTTGGAATGACAGTTTGGGGAATATCTTTTGGGAAATATGCTCCAAAACCATCCCAGACACAATGAGTTGCCCTGAAAATAGCAGCCATCTTACTAATGACAAATGAGCACTGGCCCTTGGTACTTCAATGCTTCTTTAAAAAAATCAGATGTTTTAACACTATCACAAAGTGCACTAATATGATGTTTGTTGGAATGGATCCTGATATCATCTGTAGTTTTAGTTTGATTATCCAACAGAATTTTAAAATCTCAGAAATAATTTGCTATATTTGGTTCAGTTTGGGTTTTAAATTTTTTTTTTTTTTACTTTTGGGTAAAAAATTTTTGTTTGATTTTGAGTCAATTTATTTTACTCAATGCTCAGGCCCTTGTGTAGTCTGGGTTTGGCTGAAGTCTTTTTTGAGAGTTTAAAAGACCTCAGAGACACATCTAAGAGTTAAACATAAGTACAAAATGTTGGGAAAAATATGGGGGAGGGATCTTTAAATGTGATTTTTTTACTCTTCTGTATTCTAGTGTTAATACAGTAAGTTAATGGTACATGTTTTTCTTAGCATACTATTGGTATTAAAATTTAATAACATATATGGGATCTCTGGACTGTTATATATAAATGAAGAAGACAAAACTCCTTTTCAGATAAAATACATAACTTCAAAATATGTATATTTCTCCTACATATTCCTCACTTTTTTCTGCTATCTCTTATATCATAAACACGAAAACTATTTATGGTCCCTGAAGGAAGATATAAAATTTAAGACTGCAGGTACCACTCCTGGGTTTTTTGAATTCTCTAAAAAACAGTGATTTTGATTTTCTAAATAGAATCACAGTTATTATACTCCATACATGATTTTTATTTATTTTTTGAGGGTATAACTTGGAGAGGAGAGCTGAAATTTCATATACCTTATAAAACCAGCATTTTATCTTGTTGATGCTTGTCTTCTTCTGTGAACAATGGTTTCCATTAGTGTCTTGTACAATTACATCTGTTTGATTATTAATGCATTCATAAAAAAAATTTTTTTAACCTATTTCTATTTCTTTATTCATTTTGGCTGGGAAGGAGATTTCTTTCTAAAAAGACAAAGAGCCTGAATCTAATTGTATTCTCAGTTTACTTTCAGCAGAGATTTTTGCCGATCTAAAGTAAAAAATGTTGTTTTTTTCTGTATGCCAAGTGAACAGAAGCTGTGCTTTCCCATTTTTCCCCATCTTTATTACCTAATTGTTATTCCTTATTACAAAGCGTCTGCCCTTATGTTATTTATTTATTTTGCAGCGGGTTCCTTTTCCTTCACACTTGCTCTAACTGGTAGTAAACCCTTAATGCCACAGTGACCAATGGTAAATCACTGTGTCTGACACTGGGAGACAAAAGAAGCAGGAGGGATCTGTGAAAAATGCCTGCAAGAAGCAAAGCACAGCGTGGATGGAGATGATTCACGTCTCTGCAGTGAATCTTCAGTAAAAGGTAGCAGAGCAGAACCAAAGACCATTTTCACTCATCTTGAATTCATTTCACCTGATCTCTAAAGTATTTCCCTGCTACCCACCAGAGCTTTGAACCAGGCTGCATGTCTGAGTACTGCTTTTTTCCTTTTTTTTTCTTTTTTTTTTCTTCTTTTTTTTTTTTTTTTTTCCTTTCCCAAAAGAAGTGAGTGCAAAAAAGGCAGCTAACAGAGGAAGAAGCTACAAGCAAGGAATACAGAAAAGAAACTGATTTGGACATCTGTCTGTCCATCCCTTGAAACTTTCACAGATTTTTATGCAATCTGATTTAGAATAAGTTTTCCAAAAACATGTAATGGTCTAAAGTTACTTAAATGCTTTTGGAAAAGTTGCTGGAAATCGATGCATCCATATTTAAACTGGGAAATATTTCTATTTAACAAAGCCTGCTGGTAAATTTTTGTCTGTTTTTATTGTTATTTTAACTGTTTCCTTGAAAAAATAGTTTTTGTTTTCTCTTTTGCAAGTATTGTAATGTTTGATTTAGAAACCTGGGGCTATCTTATTCCTGTACAAATCTATGTAAGTCTTCTGGTTACTTTTTAATTAAGCAGAATCAAACCTGTTGCCCTTCATCCTGAAAAGCTATAGCAACATGCTTATATGAGTCAGACTCAAAGTAAGTAAATTTAAGCTTGCTCAGATAAAATGATGCTGAGTTGAGGGTGACCTCATAGATTGTTGTGTTCCTTTCTAACACAGACAACTGCATCCATCATAAAAGCTGATTTTCTTTGGATTTAAACCAATGATAGGGCTAGCCCTGTTAATATAACTGAAAAGACACTAATTTCCTGACTTCCTGGCTTTTCTGGTATTCCAGCTCATTTCTGCAGGACAAGAGACTTGGGGTGCAAGTCTGAGTGCTTTCTGATTAACTTCAGCTGAATTGGAAAAAAATCAACACAAATTTTTGCCACTGTTGAGGTATTGAGCCTGGATTCCTCATAGTAAAAATTTCAATTTAATTTCACTGGGAGTTTACCAAGATTACCTTGTTAAATTCTTTGGGGACGTGCCTGCATTTGTCCTAGCTGCTGAAGCTCTGTATTTGTTTCCTATTCTTTCCACAGCTGAGACTTCCAGTAGTCATCCCCCAGGTTCCCTTTTCTTTTAAGAATTGTTGGCTGGTTCTCATTTTTGTGACTGAATTTTGTATCCTTCTGAAAAAAAAAATCTTTATAAAAAAGTTTGGGCCATGTAGACGTAATGCCATTGTTACTTCTGTAGTACTACACTGTGTAACTTCTGTTATAAGATTCATTCCAAATACACTGTTGGAAGTTTAAAAGGAAGCTGCTAAGGCCTGTGGATCTGAATCTTTGCTAAAGAAGCAGTAATTTACTACCCAGAAAGTGATAGACAATGAGGGGAAATTATAATGCCCTAGGAAAGTGAAGAATGGCCCATTTCTTCTTGCACAATTAGAACAGAATATTTTTATGCTAAGTGATCTGCTTTGCAAACATACACAGGAGCCCCTGTGCTTGCATCTTAAAAGAATAAGCCTACCAATATATCTTCTCATTGATGCTATATGTTATAAGGGTTTTTTTCACTATAGAGGTGCTTTTGATTTGCCTAAGTTATAAAAATATGGCATCAATCTTCTTATTTTGCTACCATCAGTGATGTTCCAGGCCCGGGTACCTAGAGGTGGGTCTCACTGCATGTCAGAGTAATGGCAGAGAATATAGAGTGCTCACCCAGCCCTGTCTCAGAACTGCAGCTATAGCTCAAGGTGGCAGACAAAGGGAAGAGAGAGAGAGAAAACATGTGCATGTGTTTGTGCACGCGTAGGCAGTGCTAACAGAAGGGAATTAGCTGGCTCAGAGCTTTGATTATTGACTACAGAGAGTTTCAGCTCTGGTCTCTTGTGTGAATCAGTCAGATCCACAATATCCAAAAGTGGTTATCAGCTGATGATTGTTTGATTGTCTTTGAAGTAATTAGTTTGAACTGGGTTCCCCCAGTGAGACTCACCTGGTGTCTGTGCACCCCTTCCAGGTGCGCTGGGGCAAGGTGAGGAGGTGATGCCTCCAGGCAGCCCCAGCTCCCTGTAACCCTCTCTTTGCTGATTTAAGGGCTGCCTCTGCCACAGCACTGCTGATAGCTTGCTGTTGTAATTGCATCCAAACCCATCTCGGTGAAAATGAGCCTAAATAACCCTGAGAGCTGAAATAATCAGTATTGGCTAACCTGGCTGGTTCTGCCAGGGATGGTGGGGAGATGGCCACACAAACCCTTCTGCCAGTGGGCTGGAGGAGCTGTTAGCAGTGGGACTGGCAGATGTGGCTGGGGCCAGCAACCTGTGCAGCTGACACAGCTTCATCTGCAATGGGATTGAAGGGGATCTACAAACACTAGTCTGTTTTCTTTACTCTTGTGAAGAACCCCATTTCCAGGGACTAAATGAAAGTAGGAAATCACCCGTTTGGCCTTACTTGCCATCCTTTGGTTTTCCTGTTATAGACACCAGTCAGTTAAGTGTAAACCTTGGTCCCATTATAAGAATGGCTGTATAACTATTGCTTTCTTTTAAATAAGAAGTTAGTTTTTAAATGATGAGAAAGTTTGAAATTCTTTGATCTAAAACAATGTAAAGATGCTCAGTGAAGCAAATATAAACACCTGTCCTAACTAGCCTGATAAACAACCACTCCTGTGGCCATTCTTTACCCCTGGTCAAAGTGAGAGTGGAAACTCCTGGATTATTCCCGTCCTGTAGCCAGGCTGTCTGACCTGTATGTAGAAGGACTTCCAGCAATTTTGGCAAGCACTGAATTCACTGTTACACATTTTAAAAGAGTGAGAAGTAGAGATTTTTGGTTCTAACATTTCTTGGGTTGTAATTTTGCATTAGTGATGTAGCATAAATCATTTACTGTACTAATGAGCTGGGAAATTTCTGTGGGATTGAGCAGCAGCAACTGTGCTAGACACAGGTGTGAGGTGTAGCCTTGAAGTTTGCATTTCTGGAGCCACTTCTCTGCATGAGCTGCAAGTAACCCTGTAATGGAAGTTGTCACCTTTTGGCCTCCACACCTCTAACCCTCAAATAATGACCAAAAACGTGAAGTCTTTCAAGTTAAAAGTTTTGCATCCATCAGGTTATTAATACATAGAAAAGAAGGTCTTTTACTAATTCATGTTAAAAAGCAATTGAAAGCTTCTAAACTGGAGCATGATTGCCATTATGTAAGAATACATTTTTAAAGAACATATTGTTATTTTAATTAAATCCTCAGTATAATCTTCATTGTTTCCTGTCTCATTATTTGACATGCAACATATGTTAACTCCTCTAAAACCAACCCACTGTCACAGTTTGTGTGTGTTTTACACGTATCTCCTCCAGCTGTATCACCTGTCAAAAAGCTGGTCACCTCTAATGATCTGTTTTAGTCATCTGCTTCATATTATTTCAATTTAAAGTTTGTTTTCTGAGGTAGCTGGAGATGTTTCCTCCTGAGTATCTCTGCTGCATGGCCCAGCTGGGAGGTGCAGCATGAGGGGAGTTTCTGAGGGTTGCACCGTGGTATTGCCTGCACTTCTGGATGGAGCATCAAAGCAGAACAGTGCTGGTTCAGCTAATGAGTACTCTGTACCTTGGCTGGGTCAGACATCCCATACAGATGAAAAGTGAACCAGGGCATTTCCTCTCGACATTTATTATTTACAAGTAGCTCAGCTGGAGCTATTTGCACGACGTGGAGTGACAGGTTTGCTGGTTGCTCAAATTGAAACTTTTGTCCTCTCAAAATATTACTTGGTACCAACCACACAACTCCACCCCACCTGGTCCAACTAGTTTACATTTTAAATAAAGACATGGCCAGAAACAGCCATTCTGGCTGCAGCAAGGTTGGACCCAGCAGTTCCTATCCATCCCCACCCTGTGCTGTTCATTTCTTCTCATGGTACCAAAGGGTAGCTCTTAAGGTTCTACAGGCTTTACTGTTTGAGAGGTTTCCAGAGAGGGTGAGAGATTACCCTACCTCTAAAACCCTTAAGATAGGCTTTGTAGACAGAAGTTGGGAAAGGAGGGAAATCTGAATTACAGCTGGACTGATGATTCTGTCACAATGCACATTGCCAAAAATCTGGAGATGTTGCTGTACTGATGAACTTTCTGAAGAAATGTTGTAGAACAATACTATCTGTCCAGGATCTGTAAAGTTCTTTATTGATTTACTGAAGTCAGTATTATTAAGGTTTTATTTTCAAGCATTTGTTTAAAGTTGTATCTACTTGTGAGTGTTCACAATGCTGTATGCTCATTTCTTTTTTTCTATGTCTAGACAAAAGCATGGACCAACACTTACCAGAGCTGATATATTATGTGGTGTTGTTTCAGCACAAATGATTACTGTTCAGTATAAGATCAGCCATGACAGCTGATGCTTTAAAATTTATGATGCATCATGTTGACAATATTATTTCAGCTCTTAAACATACAAACTCTACTTCAGTCTTATTGTCTTTGTGCATATTATTTTAAGCAAGAGAGAAAAACTCTGGACCAGTCTGACAATTTTATATCTTATTGCATCATATAATGTGGGTTATATACAATAGAGATGGCTGAAAAGTCCAGTTTCCCTGCAGACTCTGCCCTGACAGATTTGCAGTCTGCTGAATCCTGCAGAGAATCTAGGATGTGCATTACGCTGCCTCATCTCCTGCAAGACGCTGTGAACTTTCAAGTTGTTTTCACTGTGTAATTCCTACAGTTTCTAAAGTCAGCTAAGAGCAGTAGATGTCTCAAGTGATAGATACAAAAAATGCAATTTATGAGCAGTATTTTCACATTTAAGGTAAAACACATTGTAAATCAGATCATTGTCTAGTTTGCTAATACATGGTACATTGTGCTGTGATGTAAAGCTAGAGCAGAGCACTTACCACATGTGGAGTACTATTACTTAATTGAATGCATTTCACGTGCTACAAAAGCAGACATAATATATATAAGGACAAAAGTGGAATAGGATGATGTGATGAAGAAAGGCACAATGCTTTTTGCTTTGACACCAGATGATGAAGTGACTGCAATCCATATATTTCAACCCTTGTAAATCATGTATTTCATGCCAGCAATGGTATTTATTAATTTACCTTCAGCATTAAAGTATTAATATTATAACTTGTGAATAATATAGTCATATGCAGAATTGTATATTTTAAATCAGCGGTGAGTTCATCCCAACACTGCAGTAAAGAAACCATAGCTTCAGAGTTTAAAACCCAAATTAGTAATGAAGTGAAGAAATTATTAATTTGTTGGTGTCAGACTTGGCAGGGCAAAGCCAAGCAGTTTTGTAAATTTAATCCCTCCTCCACAAAGATTACCTAAGCTAACTATTAGTAATTTGATATTTACTATTTAATGAGCTTGGATTTAAACAAATAAATTTTCATCTTTGTGTTTATCCTTGTGAAAGTATAAACTGATGTATTATGCAAATAGAATCATCTCTGGTAAACCCACCATCTTCCCTCATTCACACTGACTTTTCTGTGTGTTCCCATGTTGACACCTTCATTTTGAATATCCCTCTAATCCCTTATTTATTGATTTATAGCTGTCTCGTCAGGAACGCATGTTGTTTCTGCTTTTTTAGCTTCTGTTGACTACAAAATGTTGGTAAAAAATAGCCTCTTCCCAAGCAGCTTTTGACTTGCTGCACTTGGGTTCATGGCTGGCTCAAGGATTTGCTCTTGTGTGCTCTTGGTACTGTGAGAGAAAATCAGGTTTAAAATTACCTCAGCCAAACCATCCCTGTCATGTGGAGTGAGCAAGCCAAGCAAATTTCCATATGATGCAAAGAAACAAGTACAGTAAAGGGGCAAAAGCAATTCTGATGACTACAGCATGTGCATAGAGAGCAAATTATGTCTGAACTCTATGTGTAGAAGCATTTCAGACCCCTTTGAATTTGAGGGGTGGGATTGCTGTAAGCCATTAGCTTATGTCAGTATTTAACACCAGACCTACACAGCTACTCAGTCACTTGTCCAGTGGGATGGAGGGAGAGAATCATAAAGATAAAAGTGGGAAAACTCATGGGTTGAGCTAAAGACAGCTCAATAGGCAAAGCAAAAGACACTCAGAAGCAAAGCAAGGCAAGGTAATTAATTCACCATTTCCTATGGGCAGGTGCTTAACCACCCCAGGAAAGCAGGTTTTCATCATGCATAATGGAAACTTAAGCAGACAAACACCATCGATCCAAATATCCCCCTCACCTTCCTCCTACTTCCCCCACCTTTATATGCTGAGCATGGAATTGTATGGTGTGGGATATTCCTTGGGTCAGCTGGGGTCAGCTGTCCTGGCTGGGTTCCCTCCCACTCCTTGTGTACCCCCAGCATCCTTGCTGGTGTGGTGGGGTGAGGAGCAGAAAGGTCTTGACTCTCTGTGACCACAGCTCAGCAATATGTAAAAAATCTCTATTATCAACACTGTTTTGGTCACAAATACAAAACACAGCCTCTTAATAGCTACTATGAAGAAAATTAACTCTCAACCCAAATTGATTCACCAGCTCCCATCTCTGGCTGTCTTTTCATATTTCTTCCTGAAATCCAGGCAAGACCTTTTCATTTATGTACCTCATTGTAAATTCCCTAACACAGTTTTAGGAAGTGGGACAAAGAGTGCAGCAGTATTAAGACAGTATAAATAGTAGTATTTGCACCATTCTTTCTTTAGAAGCATGCACTGATTTGCCCTCATGATTCTTTTCTTGTTTGAAGAAGATAATACAATAAAAATAATATATATATATATATATATATATATATATATATATATATATAATATTAGGACTTAAGTAGTCCTTACTCCAGAAGCTCCTGGTAAGCAAATGCAAGTGTCCATTAACCATATACACAACAGAAAGGGCTGGGTTTAAATTATTTATGTGGAGTGCTCAGTGGGAGGCGGATAAGCAAGCACAGACAGCAGTTGCTGCTGTGGGGTGGTGCTGAGCTTTTCACTGGCCCTGGTGTGAAGAAATGCTGCATGGAGGGGTTTTAGACAAGCCTGTGCATGAGAGTTGAGGACCATGTGTTTGTTGTGAATGTTTTTAATTTCTTTGATAATAGATTATTATGTACAGTGCAGGGAACAGAGAGCAACTCTCACCTCTCCTTCCAATGAATAGCAAGTCACCTTATTCTGTGATGTACAAGGCAAAGTAATTGCATCTCAAACTCATGGTGCATTTTTGTTTAGAAGGTTATCGCAAAATTGATTTATGAAACAATTTTCCCTGTTTCATGTCAGAGAGCCCATTTTCTGGTGAATAATTAGATGTAGGTTTCTCCTGTATAGTGACATACACTTCTGTGAAGCAAGGTATAGTTGCTGCTTTTCATTAAATAAATCTCGGAGGAAATTTTGTCTAGTTGTTCATCCGAACTTTTTTTCCTGTGACATCATTTCATTGCTTGATTCTAGTTGATTTTGGAAGGGTAATTTTTTGAATTGTGTTTACCTGTGCTAACTATGACATGCAGTAAACAATTATCTTGTGCTACTCTGGAGGTAACTGTCGCTTTTCATCTCAAAGTTATAATTTTAGATCAATGTATATGAGAAGACCTGTACAGTATAATTGCACTTGACACAGAAAAAAATTGTCTTGCTGGTCCTCAAACCATCCCCTGGGCTTGCAGTTTGGTAGCGAGCACCTCAAGACAAAACTATTCTCCTGACCTGGTGCCTTTATTTTATCACAGTCACCTATCAGACGCAGCCACAGTTTATGCATACTGACTGAAGATTTTTTCATCCTTTAACATAGATTTTTAGGTAATTTTTCAAACTTTGGTACCTAAAGTTATATACATAAATTATTGTTTGTTTTTTCTGGGTATCCATTTTAATAATGTAAATACTGAATTGAATTCAGATGCCCAGTATACTTAATCTCCTAAATTTGAAATAGTGCTCTGCCTTTTATTAGACATTGAATTGAACTAATTATTTTTAGGAAATTACAGGGTTTCCAATGAGTTTCCTTACAATATAATTCAAAACTCATCAAGTTTAAACAAGTTGAACATTAAATGAGCAATTTACTTTTTATAGCCTTATATTTAATCTGGGAATTCAGCAAACAAAAACTTAGAGAACATACTTTTTATGTTATTGACATATTAACACCAAATTTTTTAAAAATATATTTTTATTAATTTGTTAGAGTAAGTGATTTTAAACATACTATAAAAGAAAGAAATCATAATTCATTGAATAAGCTGATGCTGGAACTCCAGTTTTAAGGAACTGTGGTGATTCTACAAATCTAAGATCATGTTTCAAATAAGTTTCCTTTTAATTTGTAGATATTTTCACTTCCTCCTTCCCTCAGTGTAGACTGAAAATGCATATTTTTTCCAGGGAAAACAATACTCCATTCTGTATCTAATTTTTGAATCTGTCTTTCATGTCAGTGGAAGTAATCTTGACAGTACTTTAACACAAATGAAACCTATTTTATCTGTGATGATTTGTTTACTGTTTGTTGCGACATATCTTTAACACTTTAAGAATTTTTTTTTTTTTTTTTGCAAACTTAATATTGGAATTCTTTGGAAGAGAGGAAGAGAAGAAGGGGATTTTATTCCAGAATATTTTGAGTAGTAGCACCATGGATTCTTTTTAGCTGGTTTTGTAGGTATACAGTTTCTCAAATAAAAGCTCTGTAGATATTGTATTGAATGCCTGGAATTATATTTCTCAGTTGTTACCATGTGTTAGGCTGAGTGTTGTATGGGAATTATGAAAAAATGTAGATTTTCTAAACACATAGAGATGAAAGAACTATGTCAAGTCTGGCGAGTATATGAAATATTAACAGAAAATTCTGCTATGGATAGGAGGGCTTTTGGAAACCCAGAATACATGCAGAGTAAGGCAGGGTCAGACCTGTAAAAGGATGGGAAGTTTGAAACTCTTCAGACAGATGATTTCTGGCAAGGTAGTCCAGAATTTAAACTTCTGTGACCTTCTACCAAACCTTAGATAACAAAGGCAGATTAGAAATAGTACTAAACTGTGGTCATAAAACTCATTCACCCAGACTGTAATCTTCCTTAAAATAGAAGTTACAGCCTTCTTGGGAGGACCATTCTTAAAGATTAACAGAGCATTCACTACTTGTGGGGGAAAAAAATGGGCCTAAAATTGGAAGGCATCATTTTCTAAAGCGGATATGGCGGGACAGAGGCAGCAAGTTGTGGTGAAGGGAAGCAAGGCCACCCTGGCATCTCAGAGGAAGCCATTAGGAGGAACTTGGTGTGGGGGAAAAAATCGCTCTCTTAGCATGAACATTACTGAGAAACTGGCTGGTCCCCACACTGGCTGGCTCTGCTGAGTGGAGGCGAGACAGACTCAGAGCTTTGATTGTATTGACCTGAGTAATAAAAAATTTAAAAAGAATAAGAAAAAAGATATATTTTTTGTAGGAGCAGAAACGAGTTAGGAAACTGCGGCACAGACTGGTAACTTATTGATTACTGTTCAGGGCAGCTGGAAGTAGAATAAAGGGCACAAGGATGAGAAAGCCAGCAGCCCCCCACAAACAAATGGATAACCTCTGGCTCGCATATAAGAAAACTGGGATTCAGATGCATAACCCCTTGATCATGCTATATGGCTTCTCTTTGAAAGTGAAGCAGAGATGGGAAACTTATCTCTTTGTGAAGCTTGTAATTAAACAAATTCTGGTACAATCTTTCATTGAAAATTTCCCATTGCTGTCCTGAGTGGTTTGCCAGCCGTTGTACACTGCGATTTTTTGCACGTACTGATATAGACAACCATGTTGATAAGTAGATGGTTGAGATCAGTATATTTGTGTTGCCATTAACCAACATACATTACACCATACAGAGAATTATTTATTCATACATTGAATAGCTCCCAATGGACGTTTTCCAATCTACATGGAAAATAGACTCTGTGATATCAAAATATAAATGTTATAATTGAAATGGGAAGGTTTGGAGAGGGAAGAAAGTGTAATTTTCTCATATATTTGTTCATTAAAAAGTGTATTTTCTTAAGAAATGAAACAACTGGCTGCCATGCTGCCCTCAGTCTCAGTGCTATTAAGAGAATGACAGGTATTGCAGCAGACTGAATTTAGTTCAGTATTGAAGAAGATTGCTCATAGATTGCTCCAGAGGATGCTCTAGATGCTATTGTGTTCTGGATTACTCTGCTGGAGGATGATATGTAGAATATGTACTCAACTCCATTACATCTCACCAGTGTGTGCTTCAACCTGCATGTACTTCTTATCTTTAGAAATTTACATTGAAAACAGCCCTAATTTGCCTACCTACTCACTGTAGAAGTGTTCTCAAACAAAGAGGCTACTCCTGGGAGGTGGGACAGTGCTTTTCATCATGTTAATGTCCTTAAACAAGGGGCTTAGCTGTGAAAACTGCCCTTAGGAAAGAGCCAGGACATAAGCCTAAGGTGTTCATCCCTTCTGATGGGCCATAACTGATAAACTATGCTGACACATAAGAGGCAACTGTCATGTCTTAGAAGGTGTCAAAGATTCCCAGAGTGTCCCATGAGCCACAGTATTAAATCATCCACTGTAAACTGCACCCCAGGAGAGGCATCCGGGCAATCCCAGTGAGCCTGAGCATAATATTAACCCACCAGACTTTGTGTTTCAAGGGTTTCCCCCACCCCAACAGAACAGGACTGCCCCCATCAGTTCAACCAACATCAAAATTGCAACAATCATGTCTTATTTGTGGATCCAAGGGTGGAGAGTATATACATTTCTACTCTTATATTTTCTCTCTTTCTTTTTTGTTACACATTTTCTTAAGCATTATTTATATGCTTTTATATTGTTGCATTTCTAACCAAAATGGCTACATTTTAAAATTTGCCAAATACCATATTCTACCTTAGTATTCTGAAGTTTGCAAGTAAAAGTTTGTTGTTGAACATCTTGAGAATTTTCTTGTTTCTCCTGCACACTGTCTGAAGTAAATTAAACAACTTTCCTCTAAGCCTGTTGAGCAGACCAGGGCATAACACATTACTTGGTTAAATTGCTGCTTCCTGCCTTTTCATTCCCTAATAACAGCAGTCCAGTGAATGACAAATCATACAACCAATGCATAAGTGACAATTCTTAAAATGTAATTAAACTTCACATGGGAATTAAAATACAGTGAAAAGATTGTTATCTTTTCATATACATGAAAACAAATTTCAGCTTTGCAAGTACTCTGGGAGGCTTTAGAAACACTATAATAAAAGAGTTGACCACCTCTTAATGATTTTAGACTGGTACTGGCATATAACATTCCAAAATAGGAGTAATCAGTCTTCTAATGATTTAAGCAAAAATTATTTTCAGTTTTCTGCAACTGCATATGTATATGAGAAAAATCTTGATGTATTAAAAATTGATGATGAATAATAAACTGTCTTTATCTTTAATGCAGTATATTTAGTAGTATCTCTTTATATTTTCTAGGATGTATTAGTTTCAATGCAGACTCTTACTTGTGTTTTCAATCTCTCTAGTTTCCATGCACTTCATCTAATTTTTATACAGGAGCTTAAACTGAGATATATTCATATTTCTTACATATGTCCAACAGCTTTCTATTCTCAGATTCACAATCTGCAGAAGGGATTGCTGCACCCTTAATAAAAGAACCTGTTCCAAAACCATTTAATATCGTACTTTAATACACCCCAGATTTTTTAAGGTATATAAGATGATTTTGAGAATATTTTGGAAGTCCTCCTCATCCTTCTATGGAATGACAATCAAAAGTATCTGTAGAGACAGTTCTGGAGTTGTGGTGTAACTTCTCTGTTCCATCCTCAGAGATACTCAAAAGCCACCTGAGCATGGTCAAGGGCAAACAGCTCTAGATGACCCTTCATGAATAGAGGGTTCATGACCTCCAGAGATCCCTTCCAACCTTAACCATTTTATGATCCTCTATTTATTTTGATAAAAGAAAATACTCTTATTTTTATTCATCAAATATTGTTATTTGTGATTTTCATTGCTACAGAACACAATCAGTGAGAAAAACATGGATTTTCTTCTAACATGTAACCAGACTCATCTTTGTACTTTTTTGAGTTTTCAGCTGTAAGTACATATTGAAGGTGTACATTTTATTAAAGCTGACTTTCTCACAGATTTCTATACTCACAGGATACTGGTTTTTGATCTCTTTTTCTACAACTTGACTTTCTGGATTTCTCATATGTCACTACATCCTTTGGCAAAGATCTCTATTTCTGAACCACAGTGCAGCTATTGCCCTTATTGCTTCCGTCTTTGTTTCAGTCATCTCCAGTCTTTAGTATTCAAATGTTTGTTACCCTTTCTTATCATCTTTTGAGTCATGTCTGAATTTCTTGAAGGAAGGCAGAATTCTGTCAGAGACTTCTCATGATGCTGGCATTTCCCCCCTCTACAAATACTATTTGATTGTTCTAACACTGTGAGTGTTAACTGTGAGTGTTAGTGTGTGTACTAACAATAAAGCAAAGTTGTGCTACATTCTGCAAACCTACAGTAATACTTTAAGGCACCCAATTCAAAGTTTTTACTCAATGATATCTTCATAGATCTTCAGGGAAAAACAAAATAGGAAAAGTCTGAAGTATCTATAGGCTATAAATATCTCTTTCTACATCTATCTATCTATCTATCTATCTATCTATCTATCTATCTATCTATCTATCTATCTATCTATCGGTATATGTCTATATATAATTATAGGTATCTATATCTATAGATATCTGTAGTATCTTTAGAGGCTTTCATACCATCATTGCTGCTTTTTGATTAACACAATAATATCCAGTCTGACTCAGTACAGCACCTCCCCTACACACACACACATATGCTTAAAATGATTTTATCTGCTAGGAACATCCCAAATTACTATATTTAGAAAATCAAACTTCTTTCTATTACTTTCTATTAATTTGTGTACATCATTCTCTGGTTAAAACCTGGTACTTGTTTCCACATACACATTCAGTTGGATCACAGTTACTTGAGTAGTCATAAAAATTAAAAGTTAAGTGGTTGGGTTTTTTTTCTTTTGCCTTCAGGGAACAGGATTTATTACGTAGGTCAGAGAACAGTTTACAAAAGCTTTTATACAAAATTTCATATATGAAAGAGTAAATTAAGGAAATAATTTCCCCCCCTCAATCTTTTCATTTGAATCTAGATTTATCTGCATATAAATATATAAGACATTTTCTGTAATTGCCCTGCTAGTAAAGCAGATGACTTGTCAGATAATAGACAATAATATACTTAATACTTAAATAATTCTTTCATACATATTATTAGAAAGCATTTTACAAATACTTTTATTTTTTACAAATACACTTGTAAAATAGTCCCATCAATGACCATTTTACAAATAGAGAAAGGAGAGATATAGTAATTGATTTGTTAAGAACTAAGCAAAGAATAAAAACAGATTAAAACATAGAGGACTGTAGGATAAAATTCTTCTGTGGTCTACATCAACAAGAAATTTGCTTTTCATTTTATGAAGCAAGAAGTTTATCCTGACTGTTCTACCTTCTCATCTATTGCATAGCCTAGCACTGTTTGCCTTTACCTACACTTGAAATGATTGACCTGACACAGGGATTTAAAACCCTAAAATAATACTTTGTTTTGAATTTTTATCGTAGTATGGCCTGCTTTGCTCATGGATGAGATGTTTCTCACTTCAGCTCTCTGCAATTAGAAATTTAAGCTCAAGCTAGTTTTTGGAGCTTCTTTTGCTGTCAGCGAGGAAAAGATGCAACTCTGGAATATGCTTCTTTCCAACTATTTGAAGATAAGGAGGAATTATCAGTTTAAGCTGGCCCTGCTGTCAGAAGAAAGAGTCTTGGAGTCTTCCCTCTTCTTCATGTGTTCATTGTGAAGTGTGAGATTCACCATGTGGTGAGTAGATCTGAGCTAAAAACTAATCCTGTGTGAAAATGGCTGGTTTTCAGGCAGATCAGCTTCCTGAACAATTTACCATATATTCATATCAATGTTGGTATCAGCACAAGAAAAATCTGTGCAGGACTGGGAATAGGGCATGTGAGTAAAAGCATTGCAGGCCTGCTTTCTTTCCCCAGTAGCGCGAGGTTAAAAGATCTAGTGAATGCCAGTCTTAGCCACCTCTGCTGGTGGCAGACTGGGGCAGGGTTAATTTTCTTAGCAGTTTGTATGGGGCTGTGTTTTGGGTTTGTGACCAAAACAGTGCTGCTAATTCAGGGGTGATTTTGTTACTGATAAGCAGCACTTACACAGACTCTAGAGCTTTTCTGCTTCTCACCCCACCCCACCAGAGACTAGGCTGGGGGTGCACAAGGAGTTGGGAGGGGACACAGTTTGACGGATGACCCCAACTGACCAAAGGAATATCCCACACCATATGGTGTCATGTTCAGCATGTAGAGCTGGCAGAAGAGAGGGGAGAACATTCAGAGTGATGTAGTTTGTCTTCCCAAGTCACTGTTACTTGTGGTGGGGCCCTCTTTTCCAGGCTGAACTTTCCCTGCCTGGGAAGTTGTGAATTAATTTCTTGCTTTTCATTGCTTGGATGGACGCTCTTCTCTACCTACTGAACTCTCTTTATATCAGCTCATGCTTTTTCTTACTTTTACCCTTCTGGTCTCTCATCCATCCTTCCAGGCGGGGTGTGACCGACTCAGTGAGGCTGAGTTGACAGCTGGGGTTAAACCATGACACCACCTACCATATTAATGATTAATCTCACCAAGATTAATCTCACCTAGAGTTTATGTCCAATCACTGTTACCTGGCATTAAACTTATCAGTTGAAATTTAGTGTGATATTAGTACAACAGGCTTTTTCAAACTCCACTTCCATAAAGAAATCTAATATGGTTAAATAACAATTAGAGAAATACTGTTATTCGGAGTGGAGCTGCTGAATTCTGTTTATTTGTAGCATTTTACATGCAAAGATGTTGATTTCCAAATATCCTAATTGTGAAAATTTTAAGAATTATAAAATTGAAGAAGACTGAACAGGTTCACCCCATGTTCTGATTTCATACTTGATCTAGTTACAATTCTCTTAGATACCTGTTTATTTTACTGAGAAGGCAAGCCCAAAAGGATTAAACCTTGCCTGCAGCTTTCTTTTTGTGCAAAAGTCAATTATGGCTGGCTAAATATCCCTGAGGTAAACATGTGTGAGGTTGATAATGTGGTTAGAATAGCAACAGCAGTTGTAAAGGAAACTGGTGTTCATGGAGTTAACACATTCCATATTGCTATCATGCAAAAAATTACAGACACTTCCAGTCAGGGAGCATCAATCAATTTTTGTTAACTTTCTGGATTTTTTCTTCCTGATGGAGCTAATATTACATCTAAATATTATGTGTGCTGCATTTCATTCCCTTTACTTAAGGAAACCTTCTGTATGAAAAATGTGAGTTAAAAACTAGTTATTTACCTGGTGTCACTGGATTGATTGTGGAATGGGTCAAATCCTGCCATCCTTAATGAGGAAAATATTGACTAATGGCTTAAGTAAATATTATCTGAATTCAATGAATGTTTGTCTCTTGTATTAAATATTCAGAGGAGCAGAAAATGGTTCACAGATTTTCCTCCCAACCACCTAACTGCCATTGCACCTAACCAGCCAGTATTTCCTTCTGTATTTTGGCAAAATGTAGCAATTTCAACAGACAGTGCTACACACATCATACATCACCACAGTATGCAACCTCGTAGTAAAATGATTCACCTGGGAACTGCAAGTTCTTCACAATGAGAGACAGGAACTGAAAGTATCTTCTCACAGGTGAGCAGAGTGCTTTAACCACTGACAGTGGATTAAGGGAGGCAGAAGCTGCTGTACAACTGTCTTCCAAGGGAATTTTTGAGAAAAGGCTGATTTTACTCCAGGAGGAGGTAAAGGACACGCAGTCAGAGAGAGAAAGAATAACATTCCTTCTTTGGGGCTTACCAAAACTGTACAGCATCAGCTAGCTTAAAGTGACTCCTGACTTAGGACATTGGCCCAACAAATCCCAGCATGGCATCCCAGGCTCTTTCCAAGCATTGTTTAGGAGCCTAATGCCAAACTTCGGCCTATGACTTTCCAGGGGTGACAGGGCACCAAACTCCTTTGCCCCTCTAGTCTTCTCTATATATTTTGTTTCCTGATCTATAAAATGGAAATATTTTTATCTCTTGGCATGTTGTGAATAGAAGAGTCACAGAATAGATGCAAGACCATCATCTACTGATGCGAGCCATGGTTAAAATAACCAAACATTAACAGACAGCTAAGAGGTGCAGAAGAAACTTGAATTTTAAAATATTTCTGACTGTATTAGACCACTTTTGTTGAAAGGGTTAGCCTGTCAAGGAACCAGTAAGACTAATGGTTAGATAATTTTGCAACAGATATTACTTTTATTCCTTGTCAATCTATGAAATGTCATGCTTCAGGAGATAACCTGACTGCCACATGTGGTAGGCAATTAATTCCCTCCATCCTCTAAAAGTATTTTGCATTTACTTATAAGACAATTTGCTTCCCTCTCCTCTCTGGCCTTCCAGAAATTTAATGTCAAACTAAAAGGAAATGGCTGACTGATATGAAGAGGAATTTGACCACACATGTTCATCTCAAGATCCAGAAAATAGTAAGTTACCTCTTAAACATGATCTTACTAACAGGCTGAGTTACCCATTCAAAGGTCAAATGCAAAATAAAAACAAAAAATTAAAGGCATAAATTTTCCAAGTTATTCAGATGCAAAATTCCTGCAATATTATCTCAATGAGAAGTAGGAACTGGAATGCTTTTGCAAATGTAGCCTGTAAAGTTTCACTTTCCACTAACTTACACTGGTGTACCTCTATTGTCATTAGTATATTTTACTTGTTTAATAGACTACAAAAGCCCAGTTTGGCTGGCATTATTCATGTTATGATGGAATTTATTTATACCCTTTGATTAAAAGGTGTTTCAGTTCCATTACCAAAACATGATGAGCATGTGATAAAGAATATCAAAGTACTCTCAGCTAACTTTGAGATATAAGAGCATAAAAATTTTCTGTGAAGGTTGGAATCCCCATCAGTGGAAGACAGTTGATTCTCTTGGACTCTGAAATAGATGATAAAACCTTTTGCATTCTGAAATATTTCATTTGGAGAATTTTAAGGGTGCAAAATCAAAACCATAAATAATGGAAAATACTAGAAGTCTTTGCAATCTTAGTACAACCCTTGCAGTGTATGTAATGCAAAAGCGCCTTCAATTACAAGACATCATATAATTTGTGTCACAGTCATTGCCTAGTTTATCTCCGTGAATGGTTGATACCCACAAAATAAGTAGTGATTTGATATTTATTTTAGTTTTTTTCATTTGAGGCGTGACCCCCCCTCCTTTTGTTTCTAAGATTCAAACCTAATCCTGCATGTAGAAATACTGACCATATCAGGGTAGAAATACTTTCTATGATAGTCTTGCCTAGTGTCCTAGTGGTTCTTACCTGCTCATTAACATAACTTCAGTGTGCTCCTGTGTTAAAGGGTGTCACTTTCCTGTTCAACAGATGGGAGAACTAAAGTAAAGGACTGCTGTTGATTGCCAAGCTTGTCTAAAACAAGGAAGGAGGGTTTTTTTTTTTCCATAATTTGCATTTATAGTATAATTTCATACTTTTTTTTTTTCATAGTTTGTGTGTGCCTGTAGCAGAGATTCCCTGGGCTGTTGGGAGTAACACAAAGTACTTACTCCATGGGCCATGTGGAGGCCATAAAATGAAGAGCATGGAATGATCTAGGAAACATCTGATTTAAGGGACCTCTGTAATTGTACGTTGACAGTGTAACACACAAAACTCCATAGCAGAAGTAAGGCTACAACTTAGGTCTTCAAGGTAATGCATGCAAAACTATGTTTTTTCTTTGAATCCCCTTTTCCCCCTCATTACACAGATTTTGTGTTCAGCTGTGAATGATGTGAGTAGGAATCTGATTCACCGGAGAGTCCCCTGAACTGATAGAGGAGGTGCCATTGGTGGGAAGAAAAGTGATAAATTTTTCATATGAAATTCTTTATACTTCTTCGTAATGTAACACTGTAATATCATGTGGGGGTTCTTCAAATGTCTGTAAAAAAGCACAGTTTCTGTAGAATTGTTTTATCCAAAACAGGCAATATGAGCAGTGTCACAGTCAGGAAAATGCATGCAGATGGCACTAACAGACTCTTGCCACATGTCTGGGGCTGACAGGTGATGATTTTCAGTGGGCTTCACAGATAGTTGTTAATAGTAGAACAAAGCTTGTAACTTCTAACTTGGTTATTTTAGGCTGTCCTGGTCTTTCTTTAACCACTCTGTCCTCAGTATTGAAAAGAAAACATAGATGTCATCCCATACAAGTTCTGCCTACAACATCATGTATCAGGCTTGATCATATCTTCATTTCATGTACTCATATTTTCAGGATATGAAATATAGCAGACTAAAAACATCATACCTGTCTTGTTGAATTTAATATTTTCAATATAAATCCCTAAATAAAAAAGTCCACAAACTGAAAGGAATTCCAATATCTTGTCTTTCCCTTTGTTTACTCTAATTATGTAGGTTTTAAAATTTGAATTTTTTTTTTTTTTTTTGTATAACCCCTTTCTTGTCAATGAGAACACACCGCATTTTACATTTTGGCAAGTGTTCATTTAGGGTGTTCAAAGAGATCAGTGTCTAGTTCAACTCATTTTAAGAAGTTTATGCTAAGCTATACTCATAACGTGTTTCAGTTCTCTCATGTTATTTCATATGGATATAAAAACGTATTCCATCTTCTGCCTTTATATACTAGGATAACAGACAGCAGCTGATAAATATGCAGATACTAAATACAATTCCTTTAATTGAATTGAAACATTTCTGTCAGAAACATAAAGGAAAGACTTGTGATTTTCATGCACGTAAATGTAATAATGCTGTCTGGGTTTTTTTACCTCTCTCAAATGTCTGTGGCTCTATCATACCATAAGGGATAAACTACTGTTTTAGCAACCTAAGGTGTTGTTCTGGTAGTGGTGGTCGCCCTTGGTGAAGAATATATTTGGAAAGGATTTGAATGACCTTGTACTTTTGAGCCAGACTGGTGCTATTAATATGTTTTTGCTGAGAAACTCCTAAAGAGGCAATTATATTGTCTGTCTCTGCAAATACAAGAGCACTATAGGAATATCCAAAAAATTGTCACTGCACAAAAATAATGCAAGTTGTACTTGAAATATTATTGCATTAGAACTGTATATATTTTTACACTTCTTTTGCTATCATAAGGTTTCAAAGGTGCGTAGGTCTTCTGCGCTCTCTTTCTTTCAGAATAGCAGCACACATGTGAATGCTGAGCTACACTCATGGAAGATGTTCCAGGTCTCCTTGAAGGGGATATTTCACATGCTATGTGACCACTTTCCATTTGAGCTCAACACTCAAAACCCCAAGCTCCAAACTCAATCCCCTTTTTTGAACATGTACAAAACATAGAAGAATAATGTATACTTCAAACTCCATATCCACACACGTGGAATTTGTTAGGCTCTGTGTTTTGGCAGTGAGGAAAAAAAAAAAAGAGATAGCAGAGAAGAAATAAGAAGGACACCAGGAAAAAGAAGACAGCTGCTAACAAAGAAAAAACAACAGAGCATGAAGAGCAAGACAAAGGTAATGGAGGAATTTTATAGAGCTTTACTGAAGGATGGATTTGTTTCTATCTTTTCTTCACATTGGTGGTTCTCTGTACTTCCATCCTCCCTGACTTGTGATGTGATTTCTTTTTGTGTTGTCAATATGATTTGGCAATTAGAGAGGGTTCTTTCTATGATAATTTACTTGTTTAGCCCAAGAAGTATTTCTGTATGTTTTCCTGGTTGACTTGGAAAACCAATTAGTTCTTGTTAGTTGTACTGAACTCTATGCTTGTTGATCCGTGGTTACGTACTCTCAGATCCTATGTGTCTGGCAGAAAACATGGACAAACTTTATTTCTGATCTACCTGTAGTTTGTGGGTTCAACTCTTAACATTTATATTCCATTAATATTGTCATTTCTGGACTGAATGAATATGAAATTTAATGAAATGACTATGAAATGAATATGAAATCTAATCTGTGCTCTCCAGAAGAAATCACTGTAACACTTGAACATGTTACTGTTAATGGTATTTGGGTCAAATATTGATTTTTTTCCAGTATTCCAGTATCAATCAGTATCTTTTAATTTAATTCAAAATACAAGGAACCAAGAGTTCATGAAAATAAGTCATACCAAGATGGACTCATTTTCTTAGGGCTGCTATCTCAGTCTGCTGATACAGTGGGCAACAGAAACAATTCTGTACTTTAAGGAAGAGTTAGGCTGCTGGGTTGAAATAGTCTGTATTTATACTCATTCTGATAAAACCAAGAAGCAATCTGTTAAGTGAAGTCTCTCCAGAGGAGCATGAGCAAGGTGTCTGTCAATGAATGGTGCTAATGCTCAAAGGATTGGGTTGGGGTGTTTTGGGGAGGGAACTGATTTATTAGAATATTTTATGGTGCATGGTTGCAAACAAGGGTGTATGTCAGAGATTCTCCGTCTAGAATATCTCTAGCAGTGAGCCTCAGAAAATAGACTGGCCGGGGAAAAATGCATTTGCAGGTAGGGAATGAAAACAAGCCAATGTTGCTTGAACATGCATTCCTACCAGACATTTAATACTTCAGTAGAACTGCGGCATTCACAGATGCGGTGGATTCTTCTTGACATGGAGCAGAATTCCAGATGATTTGTGTATATTTACTTTTGGGATGTCAGGAAAGTACAAGGTGACAGATATGTGTGAATATATTTGATTGATTAGCTTACAAAGGAGAAATTGGGAAATATGCCCCCAAATTTTGGATACACAAGTTTGAAAGTTTTGCACTACTATCTAAAATGCAATGGTCTGCAAAGGAATCCCTGTGTTGGTTCACATAAATCCTGTGAACTTGTGTATTTGTAGTTTCTGTAAGTGAAATAGATTTTCTGAGGTCTGAGGTGCTATATCCCCAGTGCAGGGATTCTAATAATCCTGGCAGCAGATTGATTTTCAATAGAGTTCAGATTATGAAATCCCTTCTCCTGCTAACAAACACCTGCTCCTGCAGAAAGATTCACTAAGACTAGTGGAATTACTGGAGTCTTGACTAATTTCAGTGAAACTTTCAGAGTCTTGGTCTACTAGTAGATAGGTAGTTAGACTTATTTGTGTTTGAAAAGGAATGGGGCCATACCAAAGTACAGGAGGGGAGAAATACCAGTGGTTCCTATGGATATGCCTTCATAGTAGGCGAAATCCACATTCTTATCTGGGGTTTACCCAGAATCCCACCCTGTTTTTCACATCCCCTTAAATCCTTGCTTGTCTGTCCACTGAAAATTGACACATTTGCTCAGATGCAGCTACAAGATAAAGTCTGTGCTGTGCTTTAAGAACAGTTCTAGCCTATCTACTTAGCAGTGAACATGTGAATGAAACTCATTTTGTTTCCCCAATTCTATTTTATATCTGAGAATTTCTCACCTTTTTCCTTCCTCCTGCACCAGAAACTGCATGCATATGTGTTTGTGTATGGTTACCATTTAAATCCTCGTTTCACGTGCTCTGTCTCATATCTGACCAGCAGAATTTGTCTCAGCCCAGAAATTTAAAAAGAAAAAAATCTGTTTGAGGTTGGAGATTGCTGACCAGAACATTGTTAAGTCCATCATGGTAATATTCATAGTTAGAGGATGTGAATTAATGTTTCCACCTCTGAAGGAAAGACAAAATTGGTCTGAGCGCAAGACACACATAAGCACATCTTGAAGTGTCTTATCTATGCCATCTAATTTAGAAAGCTTAGTTGGAAGTTGAGTTCTCAAGTAGAAAATCCAGAAGGAGATAAGCAGAAAATGAGGCAGAGGAGGGAATTAAAAAAAAGAGTGTCAGGGAGGACAGGGGAAAGAAAAAACTTTTTGATTAAAGAAGTTGATGCAATTTACTCCCACACAGTATTTCATAGCAAAATGTTTTGTGTTGTCCTCTGGACTGTCTTGTTCAGGAGGCCATGATTCCTAATTTTAAAAGTAGGGACCTGGGCAAAATTTGTCACTGTGCATTCTCTTATGGGCTACAAGACACCTCAGGAGAGGCCAGCATGCTCTTTATGAACAACCCCTTATCTATTGAATCATGACCCTGACATGGCTTTTGCAGCACAAATTAATCTGCCACTCCATGGAGAAGATTTCTTTCCTCCCCACTGACTTTCTGCTGGTCACTGCTCTTGTAGTCTTGCTGTCTTGTAATAATGAAAACTAGAACTAAGTGTCCTTTCAGTGCATGCACTCAAGTCTACACTTATTGTCTTATTCACTGTCACTTCAACTTCAGTGTCCTGCTCTCTTCTCCCAATATTCTTGTTTTATCTCTATGTGCTCTCAAATGAAATCTGAGTGTTATGCTAATCCATCTATTTAGTGAGAGCACAAAAATGTATGCGGATGCTAAAGGGGCTTCAGTTTATCTCAGGACAAAAGAAACAGTGATTGATGTAAATTCTGAAAACTGCAGCAATGGGCAAGTCTGGCAACTGATCATCCACCAAGAGTTTGCAGTCTTTCCTTGGCCCTCATCCACAAACTTTGAGGCTGCTCTCTCTTTCACATGAAGGTCTGGGGTCAGCATTGGTGAACCCCATAGCAAAAGAAGGAAGGAAAAAGAAATAGACCTAACATGACCTGATGATCTGGAAGTTATGCTGAGCAGGATACTGAGGACCTACTGGAGATGAATCTATGACAGAAAGAAGCAGCAGGGTTGAAGTCAGAAACCAGACTGCCACTGTCTTTGTGGCTGTGACGTTAACTGAAACAACAGCAACATGAATGGGAATATTTCCCAGGTAGTAATGAATATAGTAAGTGCTAGAAAAACTGCTGTGCTCTTATATGCTTGGTAACCTCAGGTGGAATTTCAGGGAGATAAAAGGGGCTTTTTTTTTGAGTCCCATCCAACCTCTGCCATGTACAATCCAAGACAGATTTACATATGTGAAAAAATTAAGATTGGAAGTACAAGTTTACTCCAGCTACATCTGAAACTGTTGTGAAGCTTGTGATCCATTTCCTTTGCATTTTTCTGCCCATAAATCCATTATCTGAACAGACTCCTATGCTGTTAGGCTTACAACACTGTCCCAGACAATTAAAAATCATGGAAACTGTGATAAATGAAAATGTGTCTTGATGTTTTTCATACTTAAGATCCTTCTGTTTTCTGGCTGTGTGGCTGAAAGTCCTGTTGCTTGCAATTTCTCTTCTTTAGTTCAGCACCTTATTCATGTGAAAATTTTCCTTCTTTTTTTTGCAATTTGTACTTGATAGTATTTTGTTTATTTTATTTAGAAGGAACTGAAAGCAAATAATAATTTTCGTGGTTGAAAGAAGGTTCCAATAACTCCAGTAACTACTAGTCTTGGCTATTTGGTGGCCAGCTGCCAAGCAAGAAAGCAGGCCATGAAATACCTCTTTTTCATGTAGATAACTGATTTCTTAATGAGAATTTGTAAAAATCACCTTGACTACTGAACTGATTTGATTTCTCTGCTGCAGGAACCTTTTCTCCTTCTTCAACTCAGGCCCCATCTTTTCTTCCTTGTAGTTTTATTTCATTGGCTTTTTCAGCTGTGGGCCAGTGACAGTCCTTCAGTGTACCTTTTCCACATGTCAAATGGTCTTACACATTTTAACTTACAGGTCCTTATTTGCAGAATACTTAGAGTAATTCATAAATAAAGTCAGATAAGTTTGCAGCACTATTTCTGCACAGCTTTATCTTAACTGGTTAGTCAAATCTCACCCCTGCAATTCAAGGAGAAGTAGAGGATTCTTTATTTCATTCATTTGACTTTGCACATCACTGAAAGACACAGAAGGTTCCTTAAAGTCCTACCAGGAGCACACATTTTGGCATAGGCACCATGCGATTTAATCCATAAGGAATCTAAACTCCAAAAGAGTCACTGAGCCACCAAGAAGTAGAATGTGAAGGATAAATGAGTTGAAAAAATAGTAGGGAGGTAAGGAGGCTGGTTGCCACTTATTCCTAAACAGTGCTCCACACCAAAGGGTCTGAATTGCCCTCTGAAGGCTTGACTGACTATTCAGTGAGAGCAACCCCTGTATCGGCACATGGCTTAGGATGCTTGAGGTTCATGTGAATTCCTGCTCACTTGCCCACTGCTCCCTGTGTCCCTTTAATAAGGAGAAAATTGATTCCCTGTTTCTGAACAAAGGTTTGTAGCTGGGAGAGAGTATGGTCTCCCTGGCTGAATAACAGCTGGGGAAAAAACGAATAGAGCATATGCTGGGGGAGCTGCCTCCAGAACATTGGGACAAAGCTGTGGACCACTGCCAAGCCTTGCAGCTAAAGCCATGGCAGCCAAGATGAGGAGTGAAGGGACACTGTTCAGAAACACACTGTCAGGGACCCTGCACTGGGTTACTTTTAGGAACTCCAGTGTGTAAATCCTGAATGAGACAAAAAACCTGCTTGTTTTCAGGAAGGTCCTTGAAAAGGAAAGTAATTTACTCAGGTAGCCCTGAATATCTTTGTTAAAACTTGCCTAGTTCCCTTATGCTTTTCTTTTTAACTGCCTGCTGATTCTCAGGAAAGCCCAGACCACTGCAGAATTTTCGCTGAGGGAATCAATGCCTCCTGAATTCTTTGTTTCACCTTTTCCACCTTTGCTTCCCTTTCTCTAGAAGCAAGTTCAACTGTTTCTCTGTCATCTGGGCTCACTGACAGGACGAGATCTGCTCAGGGGTACATCATAAACAGCTGTAACAATTCTGCAGCCTCTGAAAGAGGAGCTTAGTTTGTGAAGACTTCCGTGCAAAACAAATCAATCGGCAATATTTTCACTCTGAAACTTTTTCCCTCCTACCAGTAAACTGATTATATGTGCCAGTCTCTTCCAGGCTCAGAGAGGATGCCCTTGGTGGTGATGTATAATTTTATTAGAAGTGGACTGGAGAGCTATAAATGATGAACTTGCAGAGGCTCTGTGAGAGAAGTAAGGTAGCAACCCTCAGAGAAATAAAGGAAACTCAGACTTGGACCTGAACTGCAAGCCCACAAGCTGTGGGTCACAGCCAGTTTTTCATGTGAGATATCAGTGTGAGCTGGGATTGCTGGGAGCTGCTGGCCCCTTCTATAATTTGTGCAAAGTTTATATTGGGTACTACACACCTGATCAGTCTTAGTCTGTGCTGGTAAGTGGGGAAACAAAATAGAATCTTGGCTAAGTTTTGGTAAAAAAAAAAAAAAAAAAGGAAGTTTTAAAGTAAGGCAATTCACACTTCAACTTTCAATCAAGAATCACACTCATTACAGTTCTAATTAAATTTATTTAATCACACTCTTCTGAAACTTTTTACTTTAAAACGGAGTACCTGCTTAGATACAGTTAAGCAAAAAGAGGGAAACAGTTCATATTAATTGACTGTGAATGATTTAAGTGAAATCTAATTGCCTACAATGCTGATACTTATTTTCTAACAAACCTAAATGAAAGAAATTGGGAAAAAATCCTTATGCAGTGTTTTACACCTTGTTGGTTCTTCCCCTGTAATTATTCATTTTAGATTCTAGATATCCAGTTCAGTGTAACTTGTCATATATTGGCTTATACTGTTTAAGGGGAAAAATAAATGAGAATATACTTCTGGAATGGCAGTGATATCTACCAAATTTCCTTTTAAATATGCACAGCAAAATGGATTGTTAAAAATAATCCCCCGAGGATGGTGCCTCTTTTGTCAGTTTTCTACCAGAGTGCATTCTGCTCTCTGACAGAAAATTGCTCATTAATCTCCAAGGAATGACAGGTTTTTCAAAATAGTCACTCAGCTATGCTGCCACTGTTAATTTTTAAGCATTATGGATGCCATTAATTGCCTGATGTGGTTGATAACAACAGTAATCCTTTTTGAATGGGACATTAACTCCAAAACAAGTCATTAGTTTTTGTCCACATACTGTAATTAACACTTACCTTCCAGGAATTCACAGAAATTGCGAAGGCCACATGTCACTGCAGATTTGGGAACTCTGTTTAATATGTATATTTAGTCTAAAGATATTATGGCAGGGTGAGTTTTTTGGTAGTCACTCTTTTACTAGCAACAATTTGCATTCTGAGTGGTGTATGTAGTTAAGGTGAGGGATCTGGTCTGCAATTTCAGCCTGACGTTTTTCCTTCATCCCTTCTTTTTTCTCTCCAGCTCTTGTTTTTTTTGCTTTTTTTTTTTCTTCCTAAAATAGGAGAAAGGAGTGTATGCCTGAAATTGGTTCTTCTCAGATATGTGAGATAGCACCATGTCTGGCCACCAAGCAGGGACACATTGAGCCATCTTTTTGAGCAGAGCAGAGGTAGTCAATGAGTGTCTGTAAAGGGAAGCTCAAGGATTGGTTAGGGTAGAGAAGATAAAGACATATTTTTATTGTCACATACACACCGTACTTTTTCCTTGCAAACTCTGCTCATGTCCACTACATCTCACCCTGGTGGGTGCTGAAATGAGTGATGAAAAAAAGAAGCAGCTGAGCATAGTGGAAAGGAAGAATCTACTAGAACTGGAGCTGCTTAGATGTGAATTTTTTCAAGTAAATTTATTATTTAAGCTTTAAGATAGACATGGAGGGTTAAATTTGCAATGTCTGTTCCTCACTGTGATACTTTCCTTGGTAAAAGGTGCAGAATTACAGGTGAATATGTATGTATACGCATATATGTGCTTCTAATTCATCATGGTATGACTTTGAGTCCATTCAATTTTACTGCATAGAACTAAACTTAGTGTGTTCAAGTACACATACATGGACAGAAGGGAGGAAGTGAATAAAATATATTTGGTTTTATACCTAATAAAACAATTATTTCTTTGCTTTGTGTTTAAAAAAACACCACAAAATGCAAGCAACAACCAAAACAAACCCAACAATTCTAGTCTGCTATATAAACTTCTAGGACATCTATTTAGTTGAGATATTTTTGAAGCACTACATGATTTAAGATACATGCTATCCCAGAAAACCTGAGAAGTTTGTGCTACCAGGCTGCTAAAGCATATTTGATATGCCTGTTTATATTGGGTTCTTTATATTGGATTCACTGGTGGCTTAGCTCAAATTGAAGCAGAGCTTTGGTTTATCATTCCTCCAGGACTATAACGTCAGCTACTGACACCATCTCCAATATTTTCTGTTTCAGGAATGCTCTTTTACAGAGCAGTGCTTGGTGGTATCAAAGGGCACTTCCCAGTGGCAACTTCTCCTGGTTGAGAAATTAGTAACCTGGAGATGCTCATAAGTCTTGCCTGCTTTGCTCGGAGATAGCAAACACTCAAGCAAAATTACACACAGTAATACTCCCTGCAGACACACCTAGGAAGGCACTGGAATTTCCTAAACCTGCAGCAAAAATTCAGCTTACTTAAACATGTCTTGCTTATCTAACTCTTCTTTATCTAGTTATTCCCATACTCTGGCCTACAGCTGTTTTCTTCTCTCTGTCCCGCTGCTCCCCCCAACAATTTGCCTAATACCATGGAGGGTGTAGAAAAGGCGGGTATGAAGTCTCAGTACTGATAGTTTATCCATAAGGTCATTTGTATAATAATCTTGGGCTGATGTGGTTGTCTAGCAATGTCTCTCTACATTTGGAAGTATTACAGAACCTGTAGTCCCCCTTTTTGAACATATTTACCTCTTCCAGATTTTGGGCATCTTGCATTATTTTGACACACAGTTTTCTAACCTTGCTTTTTTTTTCATCTGGGGCTTTTTGTTGTTTAAAAATATTTTGAACCATAAAACTGACAGAGGTGAAGAATGCTAACACTTGAGTCAATACAACTGCATACAGTTAAAAGAGAGAGTGCTTTTCACTTAGATCAGAAGGATTTTGGACTTCAGACTTCATTTATCTGATTTTTTAGGGCTTTCTGAAAGCATTTTCTGTAATAGCCATTTTGACTTTTATATATGTGCCATGCACTCTAAATTACACTGGAAAAGATTTAAACTATATGTATTTAAAGCTATGCAGCCAAATGTAACAGGGTTTGATAAGAACTTATATGAAGTAGATGGCTGGCCCAGAAGACCATTTTCACATGGTGATGAGAACTGAATACTGGCTATTGTTATTGAATATTAGGATAGAGTAAATTTTTTTGGAGTACAGAGTCAATGTAAAGACTCTATATTCAATTAAAAATGTGCAGCTACACCTTTGTAACAGAAAGTCATTTGTCTGCATCAGTGTGTATGTTTTTGTTTTGGGAAAATGCTGAGCTCTAAGTAAAATTTTTATGGGATTATTTTCAGATTAATTAACTAGAGCTTATGAAAAGAGACTTTGTTTATTTTATGGATTTAGAGACAATTTATTTAAAATAATCTTTTTATAAGTGGGCCAGTATATCATAGTAAACGGTAAGAAAAATATTAGATTTCTTGCTTCTTCTTTTAGTCTGGGAGAGACATGTGATTCACTGTCTTTGCTAAATGAATTTGTTTTTTTCCAGGTAGTTAGACTGCAAAACGGAAAATAAGGGTATTTGGTAAGACATCCATTCCATCTTTTTCTTTAGAAATGTGTTGGAAAAAAGTTAGAAGTAAAATAATTGGGGAAAAAAACTGGCACTGAAGTAGGGAAAACCTGAGTGGATGTAATGAAACTGGGTAGACAACATTTTCTTCAGAGGTGGTAGAAGGTACCAAAACAAGTCTTTTTCATCCAGTGGTTGCTGAACCATTGCATAAGTAAATGAAAGATATGAACACAGGGTTTTTAAAAATTTTTCCTCAATAAATTTTGGAATCTCTTAGCAGGTATCTGAAAACAGTCTTATTTTGATTTCAAAAGGACCTTTTGTGTTGAATGAAACAACATTTTCTTCCTGCCCTGGTTAAATAATTGAAAAATACCCAGTTGATTTGAGTCCATTTTATTTTTCAGATTGCAACTAACTAAAAGAGTTCACTGTCCACCTGGTTTCTACAGACTATCACTTTCTTGGTGGATACAAGTTGTAAAGACATCCACGGGTTACAGAGTTATTCTGGACATATTCTCATATCCATGCATAAGCCTAGAAAAACAACATTTGAGATAGCTGCAACAACAAAAGAAAAAAAAATCTAGCATATATTTACCATTACAGGTTCCATTAATAATACCATCTGTATCAAACTGAAGGAGGTAATGCCAAGCATGGCTGAGCCCACGCTTGCCTCCATGGCCTGGCTTCCCCATCATCTGTTTTAGAGAAGCTGAGATGTTAAGACAATTACATTTTTCCAATTTTCCTACTTAGCTCTAAGGAGCTTTCATGTGCATCAGCACCCCTAGGTTCCTTTCATATTCTGTGAGGTAGCAAATAACATGGCTAGCTCGTGTTTTGACTTGGGAATTGTTTTTTCTTATTTTTTAAGTCAGCATCAGCAAGTGATGTGAAGGTGGGAGGATTTTAGCAGTGACAGCACGAGGAACATCAGTCAGTGTGAAACTTGTGATGGGACAATTGCAGAACAATTGTAATTCAAGGTTTCAGTAGCCTAAAATGTAAGTCTGTTAAGAACATACTTTTTAAAGTCCACAAGGAAGGGAAAATGACAGCAAGGATTTTAGGATTCTGGCAGAAGATAGCCAGTGCTGAGAGGCTAGAGGGAGTAGTCTGCTTCATTAGGTCAGCTGGATTAAAGAAGTTTTATCAGGAGTATTTGTTCTATCAAAGAAAGCTGAATAAACAGAGTAGGTACAAGTTTCTGTAGAAGTGGAGAGTTGTGGGATTGGAGGGCTTTGGATTTGATGGGAGAGCTGAGGCTGTTGCAGGGCACTCCCTGTAAATCCACATCCGTAGGGCCTGATGGTTCCACTGACCCTGGCAGGAGCTCAGAACCTGCATCACTTTTCAGGATTTTTCTTGCAGCAGCTAGGTTGAGCATGCGAGAACATGAGCTCAGTGCTGCAGACAATGTTCACAAGTCTGACTTGACACAAGAAAGCACCTGCCCATGTATTTAGATCATGCTGGAGTTAAGGAGATTTGAATCCAGGCTTAAAATTAGACAGAGACCTGTTGCTAAAGAGGAATGAACTTAAGTGTTTGCTGAATTTGGGCCCAGAAGCAGTAAAAAAGCTCTCTTGCTGTTTTTGTTCTTTTAGAATTGGCTGTTCTTGCAGGGTGTGTAGCCACCATTCACAATTCCAAGAGAAGGGGCGGCAGTTCAGAAGCCAAACCACACACCTTCAGCCCTTGGCATCAAACACTGAACTGAAACACTGAAAAGAGCAAGGGGGTGGCTCACTCTTTCCTAACCCCTGACTAGATCATTAGGGTGGTGATATTATTTGAGCCTAATGCATCATAAGGAAACGGTTTCATTGTTATCCAGTGGAGCCCCATCACAATTCTGTGGTGACTGAAGCAGTAATGAGGAGCTCTAAGATTTCAGTGGCAAAAGGGATTCATTGCTAGTCCATGACCTCATGATGAAATCATTACAATGAAGTCAGAGATATGAAGTTATTATAGGAAACTATTTCAGAGCAAGTCTATAAGGACCTTTCTGACAGTGCCATTATGAAGCCATTACAATGTAAGGTTATGATGGTAAAATGGTTTCAGTGAAACCCTATTATGGTTTAAAAACAGACTAAATGGTGTCAGTAAAAGTCATTCTGCCTTCTAAAATCTAAAGTTAAGCAGACCTCTTTTTCTAAACAAAAACATGTGATTCTGACTTCCATTTTCTCTAATAAGGGTAGCTGTGACATACCTCAAAAATGAATTAAAATTCCACTACCACTCCCAGTCTCGGATTTTGAGTGACATCGAAAACTGACTGTCAAATTAAATAGTACATTTCACAACTGAGTAAAAATCCCCCTGCCTAAGACCGGCATCTCATCAGTAAAAATGGCTACTGTTTTTCTGGTTAAAAATCTAGCCCAATCTAATCATCTGCTATAGCACTGGTGGTGAAATGGAATAAAATGCACATTTAAAAATTGGTCTGTGTTTTCCACCTCACCATGAGATAATTAGAATAATATTTCCACTGAGGAACATGCCTCTGAAGCATCTCTGGTTTTATCACATGGAAATTCAAATATTTCTTGTCAGTCCTGTTCATTTTCAATGAATAAGTACATATTAGATGTTCATATAGTTCATTTTGGGATGGTCTAATGGTCTGACAGGGACTTGAATGTGGGACTCCATGGAACTTGTGATATTTAGGTGTCCACTGGCTTTTTAGGAGGGAATTAGGAGGGAATGTTCTGGGCCAAAAAACTTAAACAGTATCCTAAGGTGAGGAATTTTTAATTGAAATTAAAGATTTATGAAAAATGTTCCAAGTTTGACAAATCTGCTTTTTTCCCTCATTATACATCAAGAAAAAAGAGGGAAAAAAATTTCCATGTGAGCTTTACATGTGCTGGAGTATTTCTTCAAGACGAGTTACTTAGGTGGGAGCTTTCTTTTCACTCCTTGCTCAATATGTGTGCAAAATGATCTGGCTAACTATTATAGAGGTCCATTATCTTTATTACCAAACCACACTTATCTGGTATGGATCCCTGTGAGTAGCAGTGGATGTGTCTTTCTAAGAGAGCTTGAAGTATAATCATTTAGGGTTTATGCATCTTTGTCTCTGGAGACTGTCACCCCTGAGCACACATTTTTGGATTGAAGGGCAAGGATTCTCTTTAGCTCCTGAGGAATCCCATTCCTTTGCAAAAACTATGGTTGAAAGCAAAGCCTTGAACAAGAAGTTTCCTCTTGAAAAGCAATCTCAGTGGTTTACAGCAATCTGCACTTTTGCATCTCCTTTGCAGAGGCTTTTAATGGATGCTCACTTCTTTTTTTGAACACATGCCGTTTCTGTACAGTGACAGCAACAGAGTTAGATTAGCAAATGAAAAATGAGTTCTGTATTTCCCATTTCAGATAAACTAGAAATTATAGATTTCTAAAATTATTTTGGTATTAAAACCTACAACTCAGCTATCAGTTCATCAGTGAAATGAAAATCATCATATACACCAAAGGGTGTATTTTTTTCCTTCTGGAACATTGTAAACCAGGAACAAATAAGGTCTCCAAGAATGTAAGGAAAGCTATGCAATACTTTAGAAACATGAAATATCCCAGCATCAGGTGTCTCAAATTCTGCTGTGCTCATTCTTTTCAACTTCTTAATAAGTTCAAAATCTGTTTGATGTCCTTTGAACAATATCATCAATCTCTGTTATCTGTGGTTATGAGGAGGTTATTCTGTAGACTGGTATAAATTGGATATTACAGGTACTGTGGAGCATATGGCAAAGAGAGTCCTCTGAATACGTCTGCCTGCATATGTACTGCCTGCTTAGGTCTGCCATTGATAGAATTGAGCTTGAAGTGATAGTTTTTCAGTGATTCCTGTTGATTAATCAGATGCCCATACCACAGTCCCAGTGAGGTAGATGCTGAGATGGTGCACTGCCCCAGGCACTGCTCATCACAGACATTGCTTCCATACATTCATGTCATGGAGCATCCAAGATAATGGGAAAGGCCAAGTGCAGCAAAACATGCAATGGATGGACTGATCACCTCTTCAGGTCATGTTGCTATCAACAAGTCATAATCCTTGCCTGGGAGCAGATACCTGAGTCCTATAAAGATGCTTTTTAGACACTTCGCCTTCCTCACCCTCCATGGCCAGTAACCTTACAGAAGTGGGACTTGCAAGGGAGTTGGTTTCACTTTTAGCTCAGATGTGAGGATTCGTATCCCATATCCCTTTCTGTCTCTGAAGAGTGCCAAGTCACACGGTGCAGCCCCTGTGGTGTCTCTCCATGCTCTTGCATTGGGCTGCTGCCATGGGTTTGCAGCTGGCAGGGCTTGTGGGGGACAAGAGGGAAGGCAGACATCAGGGACAGGCATAATCTGCCTGTAGATTGTAGATAGAGATGCATCACCATCTGAGGCTTCATACTTCTGTCATTAGTCAGTATATCACTACCTTTTCTTTTCTGCATCCAGCTCATGGGCTAATGGTAAAAATTGCTATTATTCTTTTACACTTTGTTATGCTTTTTTAGTATTGCAGAGTCATCCATCACTCCTTGTCTTTTTCTGCTTCCATGGTGATTTACCTTTGTTTAATCAGCAAATTTGATGATCACTGTTCTCCTTTTTTTTTTTTTTCTCTAAAAGCCATTAATGAAGATAATAAATAGGATACATTTACCCATAGAAAATTCTGTCATTGCCCTCTTTTAGGCTTGGTAGCATCCCTTTCAAATGAACCTGGAAGAAAATGCAGATGAAGTAAGATCACTGTGTTAACTAACATTCCAGACTTCACAACCATCCGTCCATGCGTATTTTGATTTGAAGAACAATTTCCCACATGATACCAAAATCCATGTATGTTAGATGACTACTTTGCTTAAAAACAAGAACATTTTAACTATTTTGAAAAAAAGTAGACTCCATTCCAGTTATGTTTATTTTTCTATCAATTTCTTTGTTCGTGACTTAATAAAATATTGTCTTGATACCATGTTTCACTATTGTAATTTGACTAATATTTTTCTATGACAAGTAGGATAAAGATAACTAATGATTACTTTATAAAGGTTGGCTAGGGGTGAGCTAGGCAGAGATTGCTATATAATGTAAGAAATAACAAAAAAAATTCATAAGGAAATAATAATATCTCTATGGGTCAGTTCTTAAAACATCTGACATAATTTAGTACAATTTATAGCACTATCTGTTCAAATGCTGAGTACTATAAGCATACATTAGTAGAAGAGAATTACAGAATGGTTTGTGTTGAAGGAACCTCAATGATTATATAGTTCCAAGCCCACTGCCACAGGCAGTGACAGCTTTCACTAGACCAGGTTGTTCAGCACCACATCCAACCTGGCCTTGAACACTTCCAGAAATGGGACAGCTACAACTTCTCTGGGCAGCCTGTTCCAGCATCTAACCAGCATGTGAATAAAGAATTTTGTTCTAATATCTAATCTAAACCTACTCTCTTTCAGTTTGAAACTATTCCCCTTGTTCTGTCCCTATATGCCCTTGTAAAAAGTCTCTCTCCATCTTTCTTGTAGGCTCCCTATTTGACAGAATTCAGGCTTTCCAGGTTTCCAAAGTCTTGATTTTTGCTATTTTTTTCATAATTATTGTTACTCAGAAATACCTTCAGAGAGTCTGTTCTCTCTATCTCTCATCCACATGTGGTGGATATGCTTTCCTGTGTATCCTGCAGTTCTGAATTTGTGGATCTTTCCTTGGTGGACCACAGATCACTTTCAATTTAGACACCTGTGTTTCTGTCAGGACATGCAGAGCAATGGTGACCATCCCCACCCTTTTGTAACACACACTGTCAGGATGAAGTAGTGTCCTGAAGAGTTTGGAGGTGTGCTGAATCACCACAGCTTAGGGATGTGCTTTCGACATGTATAGAAAGTTTAAAGACTTAGTTAATGGAAATTGGGCATTATGAATTCTCTTTCTATTCTTCTGACTTGCTTTGCTATAATGTTAGCACATTGTTCAATGACAAAGGGTATTCAAATCTGCCATTTGTGGCTCATCTGCAGTAGATTTTTTTTCTTTCACTTCTCAAGTAGCATCAGATTAAGAGTAAAAAAGAAAAGGAAGATTGTAGCTTGCAACAGTCACATGGGGAGAATCTAACCTTTACAAACATGAAAAGGACCATCAGTCAATTAGTTGTTGGTTAATAAAAAGTCAAGTTCTTTGTTGAACATAAATCTGTATAATTTTCAAAAGCCTCATGAGACTGGAGTAAGGAGCCATCATTGTGTTAATGCTATCAAATAGTTTTTGGGGAGAGAAAGAGCATACACTGGATTCTTAGAGCCACAATCATACATCGTGTACATGATACACATCAGAAATGATACAGAAAATTCACATCATACACCTCTTCAAGTCAAATCCTGATGTGTATCAGATGTTTCCCTATATATTTTAATGACCATATTGCAGTCTAATAGAGTGATTCTAAACTCATTAGAAAATTATATTAGCAAGGGGGAGAAAAAAAAATCTTTGCTTTATATGTAAGTTCTTTATGCTTTTGGTATGGCAATGGTTCAGAAACACACCTCTAATACTAACTTTACACTGAAAAAAATTCTTTGAATATATAAGCATTTCCCTTGCCACATCACAGTAATGCTACAGTATTCTTTAGCTAATTCTTCTCTGAATACTACACTGTCTGTGTAGAGGACAGATGGATTATAAGAGTGTTTCAGAAAGTCTTTATTTCATAGTGCAGTTCTATATGGGTATTTCCTTCTCCAAATTCCCAACCCCTTTATCTTCCCAAAGGATAAAAAGGGTGTCCTCTAGAAAACCAGGGCAGCAAATACCTTGTTGCAGAAGTGAGCTCTGTAAAAATTCTTTGAAAGAAACTGTCATAGAAAATGCTGATTGCTTTGGTTTAACAGAATCACAGAGTGGATCAGGTTGGAAGAGACCACAGTGGGTCATCTGGTCCAACCTCCCTGCTCAAGAGGAATGTAAGGATTTAAAGAGCACAGTTTCCTGTCTCAAACATGGTTAAGGCTGCAGAAGGTCTGTCACTGTGAGCTCTCTGGAACAGCAGAAACAGCTAGGATTTCTTTCCACTTTTCCCATTTCCTGAAGTAAAACCTGAAATGTCAACAGCAAATACTTGCAGCTTTGTTCTCCTGTTATTCTAGGTCTTCTTGAAAAATCTAAAAAAAAAAAATCTGATCTCTACGGGTGTTATCTAGAAGAAATAAAAACTGAAAAATTATGGAAACCAGAGATATTTCTCACTCCTATGTTTGAATTCTTCCTCTTCAGACTGCTCTGATTTATTTCTATCATTCCTTCCTTATCTCATTTTACAAGCTGAAGTATTTTATTTAAAACATCATCCTATGTAAGACTTCACAACCATCTTTCTGTTCCCCTACACACTTTCACAGACTCTAACTTTGCTTTCTTGGGATGACCAGTACAGAGTCCAGTCATCAAAATGTGGGTACACCACATATCAGCACCATGGCTTTATGATGTTTCCTATTTTTTTGCTACACCTTTCCAATTAATTCCCTTTTTAATAGCACTTCTTCATTTGATTACTCCAGGCCACTGAGCTGTCAGAGAACTGTCCTAATTTCTTTTTATAAAATGCAGTATTTCACCAAGGAACTTGTTGCTACAGCATAGTACAAATACCACAAATGTACATGGATTAAAGAAATAATTAAAGAAATTAATGACAGAAAAATTAATCAATGACTATTAAATAACAGAAGGAATGTTACTGATTCAGGAGTTTCAGGCATCACAGTGTCAGGAGATGGGACAGTATGGTGGGAAAGGGCCATTAACTTCCTATCCATGCTTCTCTAAATTTTTGCCATTGGTCTCAGTCAGTCAGAATTTTGTGCAAGGTGGACCTGGCTCAGATAGGCCATTGTTATGCCATGTTCTTAAGCAGCAGTAGTTCATATGTAACATATTACTGCTGTTTTTCCCCTGATGATAATGATTTTACAATTGTCAGTGTTGCCATTCAGCTGACAGCCCATTTACTGAAGGCTGGAGACCTTTCAGAAGCCTCTGCTGTAGGGTTAGTGAACCTATCTCATCCTGAAGATTTGTCACTACAGTGATCTTATACAGGCTGTTTGCAGGCATATTGAGCAAGGCAGGCTCTATTGTAGCTCCCTGGGAGACGGCCTTACTGAAATTCCTGCAGTGTGAACTTTTATTATTGATTATTTCCCCCTGTCATTTAAAGAATAATTTATATATGCAGGGTGTGTGGTAGTTTAGTTTCTGTAAGAGGCTCTGCAAATGGGTGTGTTCAGGCCCTTTGGTATAATCTTGCTCTACCTGCTCATTGCTCTTTCAAACAGCATTAACTGGTTTGTGAGAAATGACTCCCAGTACAAAAGTCAATTAGACACTTACCTGTTGCATTTGAACACACGCTCCAATTCTATGCATTCTGCTCAGTGTAACCACTTCACTTAGCATGAAAATTTGTATGTGCAGCTTCCACTTCCTCCGAGATCTCTGAAAAAAAGTTAGCATCATGTTTCAGTGCCAGAGCTAATGTAGATTTCAAGTTACAACTCAGTACCCAGATTTTGTGGAAGGTGAGAATGAGTACAGTCTGGGCTGGCTCTTCTGCACATCGCTCTGCTGACTCTTAGCCTTGAAGTGATTTTTTTTTTAGCATATTCACCCAGCAGAGAAGGGCTGAAAGATGAAATATAATGGACAGTAATACAAACTGCTCATCTAACTAGTCTGTTATTGTCTTGACTTCTTTTACATTGCCCTGATATTTTGGCGATGACTGAGTGACCATTGGCAAGGATACTGTGTTGGGAAAGAGGTGTTTTTTCATGTTCTTTATGCCTCTAAAAGGTTGCATATTTCCCATTTTCCTTATTTCCTTATTGACACAAAGATTCTATTTTCAGTAGGCTGTCTTTTCACTGCTCCTCTGTGACAGTATATGTGGAACTGAGGGAAAAAGTCTTTATCAATCTTTTTGCTTTCTAGTGTGCCTTCACAGTGACATCTTAAAACAGTCCCCTTTGCCATTTACATGCATTTAGCTGCTTAATTTTTTTACCTTCATTGGACTTCTTTGTTTCTATGCAATTACCTACCTAATATCAATGCTGTTAAACTCATGGTGGTTATTTTTTATTTCTTCACTCTTACAGGGATGCTGAAGTTCACCCTGGTATTATAGAATATATCTTTGGCAGTGAATCCCTAAGCTGAGTTACATGCCTTGTCTGGACTGCTCTAAGGTTTGTTTCTTTTTTTTGTAGCAAGCATTAGGCAGAATTTCAGTCAATGACAGTGTTTGGTCAGGTGACTGCTGCAAATTTTGCTTCAGAGAGTGAGGACAACAAATTATGTCTGAGCTGGTTCATTGCCTTTACAGTGGGTGCAGAAGGACTGACTCTGTTGTGGTGTGCAGTTGTCCTGGCCATCCTTGGGGGACGGTCCAATGATGGTTGTCTTAATGGCTGCAAGTGACTTATTTCCTCACTGTGCTGCTCTGCGTTGATATTCTTCAGCAGTCACCATGCCAGCCCTGCATGTGATGTATGAACATGGTGCATGATGAATACTGAAATCACATTTGGAAGATGTGCCTAGTTCAAGAGCTTTAAGCTATTCATCCTTGCTCTAAAGTAAGCCTTTTTGTCCATAGGGTCTACAAACCTGGTGCTCTGCCTGTGGCCATTGAAGAAACATAATTCTTTACTACTACAGAACTCTAACAGTTTGTAACCCTTTGAAATGTAGAGGATTATTGTGACTTTTACTCAAAAATCTGTTATTGGAATGTCCCCTGTCTTGGATTATTCCCTGGTACACAAAATGCAGGGCCATTTATGGGACCGTGTTTTCTGGATCAGGGAACATCTTTTATGGGTAATTGGACATCACTTAATAAGAATCATAGCAAATGCTTTACTGTAACACCTTCTACTCCATCCTTTTAACCTTACTTACATCATGCATATTTATTCTTTCTGCTGATACGAATATTAACCTCCTGTCCTGCATTAAATTCATATATTCATCCACTACCTGGGAAAACAGAGAGAGGAAAAGAGTGATGCAAGAGAGAAGGGCTTTTAGTATTCTGTAGCTGAGCTGTCTGATGTAATATGTGAGAGAATATAGGTGCCAGTAATGTGCAAAGAGCTAGAAAAATGACCAGACAGTGCCAAGCCCACAGTGCCTGTTGTCAGGAGGGCTAACACTATAATAAATCAACCTGTCTTGTGTCAAGGGTCATGTAGTGTGATGTTCAAAGCTGTTTGACCAGCCTGATCCAGACAGGTATATGCTATTCATTTCTGAGTTGTTGGTGCTATTACTAGAACCTTCCTAAAGCAGTGTCTGCCCTGTGCTGTTTTGGGCTTTAAGTCAAGGTTCCAAAGGAGAAAGTATCTGCAAGAAGAGAATGAAGTGTTGCTTAGTTTCAGGTCTTATGCTTCTCCTGTAATTATTTTTACTAGGCACTGCCAGGAAGAGTACATGGCTTGTCAGATGGGTTCTTCCCATGCCTTTTGTGTAGGACAGTGGTGCTTAACCTGCTTCTGTTGGATGAGCCATACAGGCCCACAGTGGCAGATGAGAACAGCAGTCATTGCCTTTCTCTGTTCACTTGACAACACACACTGAAAATGGACAGAACATGTCCCATTTTGAGTAAGTAGTTATCAAGCAAAATACCTAAATGAACCACTACAATCCCATTTACTGCAACTTTTGGCAACTGTGTTGCTTCCTTGTAGGTCTCAATCCTGCTGTGCTTTTCACCTCCATTCTGTCATGTTTAGATGGGCAGGAGGGAGGACAATCTGCTCCTAGCCCTGCTGAGATAGGAGGAGCATCTTTCCATCTGTCTTCTCCCACCCCAGTGTTTGTAGGGATGGATAGGTACAGGCAAGCTGCAGTAGGCAATTCAGGCCAGTCTGAAACTTACCATGTTCAGGAACTTTAATTAGACTCACTAGATGGGAATATGCAGGGAGAAAGGTTAAGGCAGCAAATCAGGCTAATTACAGGCTGGAAGTCCCAGGAGTTCAGGTCAAGTGATCTTCTGTGGCCCTAATCTCTGAGAAATAAGCTGTTAATGCTGTGCTCTCTGTGCCAATGCTGCAGGGCTGCTGGTTTTCAAGCCAGGCACGTGGTGACTTCCCAAAGGACCATTCTGCCCTGGGTACCCACAAGGCAGGTCAAGTTACAAAACTGGGTAAGCTGGGTCACAAATTAGTATTTCCCCTCTGTGCTTCCGGGTGGTGACGGCAGTAGGTCCTTGGTCTCTGCCTGGAGCACTCACAGATCCACAATCTATTAATCCATCCATCAGGGGCTCATCAGGCTCCTACTGCACCCCAACCTCTCTCATACGCAGCTGGGATACTGAAACATCTGACTGTCAGAAGCAAATTGATGTGAATACAAATGATGTGCAGCAAAAAAGGCTGGCACACATTTTTTATAGGAAGTAATTTTGCAACCTGAAACAAATTTCAGAAGAGCTGTTGGGTGACAAGCTTAAGGATGCTTAGCAGATATAGCATGGAGGAAGTTTCAGTGAAAATCTGGCTTGGTCCAAATAGACAAAAACCCCTGCACTACAATTTCAAACAAAACCCCAAAAGAAAAACATAATTCCAAACCCAGAGACCATTCCCCCAACCCTATTAAAAAATCAGGTTTAAACAAGGTGTAGAGGGAAGATGCAGCGGGAAAGATTTGACTAGGATTTTAATTTGGTTGCAAAATTTTTCTCAAAGATTTGTAAACTCTGATGTTTGAAAGTTAATTTTATTCAGAGGAACAGCTATGGTTATAATGTAAGTCTTAATTGTACACAGGGCTTTTAATAATTTTGCACATCCTGTGTGGACTTTATTTCCACTGAGCATTTGAACAGTTACTGTTTTTGAGAAAATTTCTATGCCCACCCAGCCCCCAAAAAACACACTGGTTATGTTTTTCTCAAACTGAGAGAAGTGTCATTTATTTCTATTTTTTTTGACATACCCAAATCCTGGGAAGGTATTTTACAAATTAACATCAAAAGTTGTTAAAGTACTGGACTGGAAGTAGTGCTGGTGTCTCATACTCAGATCACTGTGCAACAAAATCAGCTCTTACTAGCCCTTTTCCACATCTGCAGAGACCATGATAATGCCTGATGCCTTTGTAAATGGCTTTGAGAAACTTATAAAAAGTCATTTGTATAAATAAGCAAGTCAAGTCACTATTGGCAGAGCCTAACTGGAGTATCAAGATGCAAGACAAAAGGCAAAAAGCAGATTTGATCACTTCATGCCCATAAGTACATATCTAGGATTATTATTTTTCAAACTATGATTCCAAAGATACTGTCAATGTTAAATGCTTGTGAAAAATTCTGTCTATGTATTTCAACAGGAAACTTTGTAATAATGAAGCATTAGAAGTGGGAATCTTTCTGTCTTTGCAGTGCTTTAGGCAGTGCAATAATAAATATACAACAGAGTGTAAAACTAGAGCAAGGCAACAAATAGTGAAGACAGAGGGCAGAAAGGACCACTTGATGTAAAAGAAAAATATATTCTTTTTCTGTAACAGTTAAATCAATGCTGTTAATAGCAGTGTTGAACTGTGCTATCATGCTAGACTTTGTGAGCAAGAGTGCCATCTCAGAGTCTGAAACAGAAAGCTATGAATTAGAAGGGGTTGAGAAAATAAAAGGAAAGATGTCCAAAGAGTGACATACTGTTTCTTCCAGAGAGCTAATCAAGAAGATATTTTGCAAGGTTTCTGTCCTTCCAGTGCTTACTATAGAAAGGACCTTAGAAATCATCCAGTTCCAATGCTCCTGCCATGGACAGGGACACCTTTCACTAGACCAGATTGCTCAAAGTCTCATCCAGTCTGGCCTTGAATACTTCCCTGGCTGGGACATCCACAGCTTCTCTGAGAAACCAGTCCTAATGCATCACCACCCTTGGTTTGAAAAGTGAGGGTGTCAATATTTGATATGTGTATATTTGGCACTAAAGCTGTCCTGAAAGTCCCCAGGATCCATGACCAATATATTGCCTGCTCTGACATGTAAGAAAATGCTTACAGGTCTGTGCACAAACTGGGTAACTCCAATTGTCTAGAATCAAAATAGCCATTGAAATCCACCAATACTAAACATCAAACTGTGTGTGGAAGACTGCTGGTGTTAATGCACCTTTTTATAATATTGGCAATGTATTTCTAGCTTGTAACAACCAGTTGACCCTGCTGACTGTGGCTAATGCAAAGCAGTATTATGCATTTGGTGGCCATCAGCAGGGGTGCGGAGGTAGCGTGCATGTAAAGATAAAATATTTTTCCATGCCTCTGCAATTTTCGCTTTACCAACTAATTGAGAGCTGTTTGTCCAAACAGTCTGTTGCTGTACTTTGTGTGGCACACCCTAAATGCCAATTATTTACATGATTTAATATTATTTATGGATATTTTTGTTACTGAGCCATTTACAATAAAGCAATCACCTACACGCTTTCTACCCAAACCAGGGAAGAAGCAGGATGGGGCTGATTGGGTTTTCCTGCCCTTCTGTCTCACAAGGAAAACACTTCAGTTGCCTGCAGGGAACAGACCGAGTGTGAGGGTAGCAGGGCCAGCTGTATGTCCCTGTGTGAAGGGCGTGCACTGGCCTGGGGAAGCCTGGAGTCGGCTCTGCCATTCAAACTGCGAGCATGTCCACCTGTGTGTGTCTGCTGCACAGGTCTCTTGTTGTCTGGCTGATCTTCAAGAAGTCTTGCTAAAAGCACTCCCTGACCTTTCTAAAGGAATGAGAAGCAGACATCCTCCTCTGCTTGAAGGTGAGTACTTGACCTGAAGATCTCAGAGGTCTACTGAAACAGACGGTGCTGCGTTTGTAGACGTGGAGCTGCTGCTCCCGAAGCGATGCGGAGCTGCACAGCCCCAGCACTCAGCACTGCCTGGCCCCAGCACCTGGATTTACGAGGTCCCCACTTGGGGCTGTAGAACCTGCGGGAGGGTGATGTGTCTTTGGATCACCCAGCTGGGCTCTGTGATGGAGAACAAAACGTCTCTGAGAAGTCCATTTGTCCAGAGCTTGGTAAATGAGCCATGGCTAGACCTCTCTCCTGGATACAAGTGTCTAGTACTTTGACAGAATTCAGCTGGGTTTACCCTTAGGATCAGAAAACAGAAAAAATCCGTAAGAGTAAATGCTAAGGGAAGGCATATTGTAGTTTGTCAAGATTTTGAGAGATTAATAATTTTATATGAATATTTCTCACATTGAAAAGCTTATCTCCACAAGTTTAAAATTTTAATTAAAGTATTAAAACCTCCTGGAATATCAAAAACATGCTGAAAATATTTAAATAATAATGCATGTTGATTGATTACCTAATTTCCCTCCATATATTAATTTCTGGAAAATATTAGATTTTGAATTTTTATCTTTTCTCTGGCTAGAAATTGATTTTTTTTTTTCAGAGGTGGAAGTGTTCTTTTTTTTCTGGAATCTCTTATCACAAAGCAGTTGTTTCTGTTGATTACAACTTCTCAAGCAATGAAGGACCAGTGGTGAAGTGAACTGCTGATTACCATGACAGAGCCCCATGCCACCCCAGTCCTTCAGCTTCTGAACTCACCATAACCTACACATGGTGCTCTGTGTAGCTGAAGGGATGATGCAGGTACAGCTTTTGTGAGCATCCCTTTCAGAGGGTGGTAATTGCTTCATGGCAGCTTTTGTGGTGTCAGCATTGTCTTCAGTTGGCATGGGAACACAACCAGAATCTCCTGCATGTTTTTTAGAAATAATTGGTTTGAGATGAAAAATCTTGGATTTTCAAACAGACTGCATGCTTCTCTGTTTTTGCCGTGAGAAATGACCAATAGCCTTGAATCTTGAGTACCTCCCTGATTAAAGCTTTACGTAAACAGACATGTTTTCTGCAAAATTTTTGGCTCTGACAAAGCAGCATATTTTGATGAGACTTCATTTAATGAAAATGTTCTGACCAGCTCCAGATGCATACTTTAGATATGCATAGATAGTTTCAATTGCCTAGAAAGAACCACCTACTAGACAGATAGGATTTGCCAAAAGCAATTATATTTTATCTCAGTTTGGTTTCACACCATTTGTGACTATCCAAGATCATGCTTTGGTAAAACAAACAGATGTGGTCCAAACTGCAGCAAGAAGCTAAACTGCAAAAGACAAATACATCTATATGTTGTGTTACAGTAAAAATTAATATTGTGCTGCTAGAGAATTCCATCCACATCTGTAGCAAATAAAGAGAGAGAGGATTATAGGATATTATATTCTGAGGAGCAATGTGACCAGTGAGGCAGAACTTGATCCACAATTGCCAAGTTACAACCTGATAATACACCATCAATTCTGAATGATACCGATCGGGGATGGTGCTTCATAATCTAAGCAATTGCTTCAAACAGTTCCACAAAGTTCCAAGATCTACTGTAGTGAAGGCAGCAGAAAGATCCATCAGCAGGAGTACTGTAATTTAACTTGAATCAGCAGCTGGTGATAAATCATTTGTGACCTTAAGTAAAGCAATCCTAGGACAGTGGTACTCCCTGGAGCCAGACTGAAAACTCTCATATAATCCATTCCCAGATAAAATTGCTGGTAGTAAAAGGGCAACCACTTGCTTCATCTTTCCTTTCCTCACATCCCAAAAAAAGAGTGTTTGTCCAGTTGTCATTAGGTAGAACAGAAATCTGCAATGTGAGAGAGGGGAAGCTTTCCCCACTAACAAAAAGCAGCTCAGGACTTGCAGAAAGCAGAGTCATTAACCATGTTAGCTATAAATGAAGCAAAGCACTGAAAGACCATCCTCAAGCAGCCATATGGGCCAAGAGTCAAACCCAGGAGTAATGGAGCATGATTGCTTTCCCAACTGTGTGATCTCAGCAAGAAGCAAATACAAATGTATAACACTTGCAGATACAGGCACTGGGAGCATAATTGCCAGCCCTAGTGCTGAACAGTCGCAGCTGATTAGAAATTCACTCTCTACTTGCTGAATTCCTCGCAGGAGGCAGCTGAAGGATTGTGCAGGAGGAGTGATTTGTGGGGCAAAATGTGATCAATAGCACAAAATAAGGCTTCAGGTCTGTTTTTCTCATTAATAACAGAACAAGAAAAAATAGATCTGGCTGGATCAAATGCAATGTGCTAAGAGTGCAACAGCTTGGTGCTTCAGGAGACTAATTTCTGGACTAAACAGTCATTGAAATAATTCCATGAGCTGCTGTCTTTGCCTTAGTCAAGTCCTGTGATCACAAAGGCAGGTAAAATGAAGCACAGAAAACTGAGACTAGATCAGGAGCTTCACAGACTTGTTTGGTTTTTAAATGAAAGGAAACAGCGAGAATAAAAAATCACGGTTTGCACAAGATGGTGAGGTAGATAAATTTTATGCAATTAATAAAATAAATGTTGAATCTCTTATTTAGCCTGGTTATTTTTGAAGACTTTGGTGGTTTGTTCAGAACACAGCATAATCCTAGGAGAGGTGAGTATGAGATATTTACAAATTACAGGACAAATTATACATTTTGACATTGTACAGATATCCACACAAGATTAACTAGACCCTGACTTTAATGCAGGTCATCTTCTAGGAGAATCATTATAATACACTTTTTCTAGATGGTTTTCCAAATAGTTTCAGTAGTTCACTGTCACAGACTAATTGTTGAAGCAAAAAACCACCCGCTACTCATGATAAATATTGTGGAAACACAGCAAAGAAACAGAGAATAAAAGAAAATATCACCGCTCCTGAAGAATAACCAGTCTTACAGAGACTGCATCTCAACTGTAACTTTTAATGATCCAGGCCTGGGACTCCATTAGTGTTTAATAAATAATGATGATTATACCCTACCTGCACAATGCACTCCAAACTCCCATTGATGTCAATGTGAGTTCTTGGCACAGACTGATGGCAGGATACTCCTGTGACAGAGATGAATTTTCCATTAGAACAAAATGAGTAAGACCTGTCTCAGTCAGCAGAATTCTCAGCAACAGACATTCCTCAGGGGCTCAGTGAAAGATGCCCATACTGGGTGGTTGAAAGCAAATTGGGTGGGAAGCAGTGAGGCAGGCTTGGACAGCCACAAAACCAATTTGGGTTGAGGTAAAATTGCCCTGATGTAAAAATTGTATGTATAACATGTAATTATATCCATATTTAATTTTATCATGTGGAAATCTGCTTTCTTTCTTATGATGCCACAAGGGAAATTGGTATTTTCTTTTCTATGAAGGCAAAGGCTAAAATTAATATTAGGGAAGAAAGAGTGATGATGCAGATGTATTGAACAATCTTTTGAAAACCAGCTTTTATTTAGAGTAGATTAAGGAAAAATTAAAAGCTCTTTTGGTGAACAACAGGAAACCATTACCCAGACAGAAATTTGGATGATGAGTCCAAATTTTCTTTGAAGATTTTGTAAAAAATGCAGAGATGAGGAATTTACCTGAAACTAGCAGTGTGTGAGACAGGGAGACAGCTAAGCACAACAGGGACACAGAGAAAAGGCTCTTGCAGTGTGGTCTTGAGAAAAAAAAATGAGAAAGGGGAGCTTTTGGCAAGGGATTGGCTCAAAAGACCTGAATCTGTAAGTCAAGGAAAACCTCTGCTATTCTGGCATTAATTTTGTTGTGAAATAAGCGTAGAATTTCCATAGGCATGGAATTTACAGAAAGACAAGAGCCCAATTTTATTATCAGCTGTTTCTCCTGGACATCTGCATATTTTGCTTGACCATTTGAGTAAAAAGAAGTAACACTTTCTACCAGTTTTTAAAGTGAACAGTGAAGAAAAAAAGGGAAATTGGAAAATATAAGAGACCACAAATAACTAAACTGCCTTTTGAAAGATATTTAATAATAATAATAAAAATAAACTGTTGCAAAGTGAGCAAGTATATTTTCAGGAGGAAAACCATAATTACTAGAACATATGCCTTAGAAAATCAGGGGGAAAGGATTAATCTGGTAAGAGGAATACCTATGCTCCAGTCTTTACATTACACTAATGATGCCAACAAAAAAAAAAGTCGTATCTTAGAATAGGCAACTAAAAGAGCACAGGAAACCATCATCTACTTCAGCGAAAAAGAAAATCCAAAAATTGTTAAAAACAAGAAGGATAACAATTTTTGTCAGTGAAATATTTTAATTTTTATATTTTTATCAGTAAAATAAATAAATATTTCTGAATTATTTAAATTTTTTTTTGCATTCGAGTTTTATGTTCAGATAATGCACAGCATAGAGTCAGGATTATTGGCAGTTTCCAATATATATATTGTTTCATAATAATCATTTTTGCATGTGTAGAGCTGAGATATCTGTTTAGTAAGTGTGCATTCTAAAATGTAAAGCTGACAGTTCACATCTCATTAAAATTGTGCAAATTAGGTACCCAAAACCCAGTCTGGCATTTCAAAACTGTTTTAGATTTCTGTGGGTGCTACTAGAAAACTGTGCTTCATATTTAATAATATTTTTAGGTTTTACTGCTCTAAGAAGTGACCCCAGCAATTTGTTTTACTCTTATTACAGCTTTTACATGGCATAGTGCAAAGACTGTAAATATTTCTTGAGCTACTTAGTGGTGCAAATGGAAATGTGAAAATATTTATTGCTGAAACAAAAGTACAATCTCTATTGCTTAATTATGATAATTTAGTGAAATTGTTCTTGCATAATTCCATATAAAGTAGTAACAGAAAAAATATCTAGCTGTTCTTTTTTATTGCTTGCCCTCAATAGGTCCAGGTAAGATTCTATAAACTTGTATTTTCATGTCAAATTTCTTGCTTAAGCTATATTTTGGAAGAAGTGTAGTACTTTATAGTACTTTAAATATAATCACTATTACTTGTGCTACCACTACTGAAGTTCTGGGATAATTATAGATTCCAGTGTAATGTCATTTAAACTAATCTCTGAAACCATAAGAATTTTTATTTATGTATTTGTGCTTTAAATTTTTTTTTTTTTTTTTTTTTTTTACTTTATGGTCATGAATCTGTTTTTTAGAAATTAAAATGTTTTGAACTGAACCTGTTATTTCTAGTCCTTCTGGCTGTGAAGATATCTTCTTAATATAAATAATTACTACTACTAAGTTTATAGAGTATGCAACCCTTGGGTCTGTAGAACTCATTATGTTTTGTGTAAATATGTAGAGATTAGACTTAGCTAATGTGAAATTTTGAAATGTGTGCATTTAATTTCAATTCTGGCTCTGGAACAACCAGCTGGATAAAATAAATTATTATGGCCTATAGAATTTGCAAGGTGTTTCATTAGATTTCCATGACAGGAGGACTGCCAGCTCTAAGGCTTCAAAGGACTTTCCAGGGAAAACAGCCCCACTTTAGGAATAGCAAAAAATATGTAGCTTGGTTTTCCATGGTGCTCTGTTTGGTTTTGCCTTGTTGGATATCTTTGCTGTGGCTGGAGCAAGCCTGAGAGCTCCTGAGAGTGAAAAAAAGACTGACTGCTTTGGTGTCCAAAAGACACCTGAGCTCCTGCCAGTCCCTGTTGTGGAGACAGACTTGTGTCTCCTCCACCTGGCTGTGTGCTTCTGTGATGTTTGGAGGAATTTACACCCTTGATGCCTCTAACATTTTAGAGGTGGCTTAACAGGCAAAATAATTCACACGTTACTGAGGGGAGGTGGCACTAAGACATACAAACCAGGTAAAATTTATTTCCTTAGAAGAGTCTGGAACCCAAATCTTGAGGAGCAGCTGGGGCAGCTGGAATTCTTTAGTCTGGAGGAGGCTCTGCAGGGACCTGATCACTCTCCAACTACCTGAAAGGTGGCTGTAGCAAGGTAAGGGTTGGTCTCCTCTCCAACAGTACAAGAACAAGGAAGGGGAAAGGGCTTCAAGTTGCACCAGGGGAGATTTCAGATGGACACTAGAAAGTTTTTTTCACTGGAAGCTTTGTTAAGTACCAAAACAGTCTGCCCAGGGAAGTGGAGGAGTCACTGTCCTCAGAGATATTTAAAAGACATGTAGATGTGACATTCAGGGACATGGTTTAGTGATGGATTTGGCAGTGCTGGGTTACTGATTGGACTCGATGATATTAGAGGACTTTTCTAACCTAAATGATTCGGTGATTTTAAAACCAGTTGAGTCAAGTACTTTTTCAGTCCCAAACAGAAATTCTGAGTATGACCTGCCAAAGGAAAACTAACACTCCATCTTCCCAGCTTAATCTCTGTACTGATGCTGTCTCACAGTCACCTCAAGCCTGGTTGAATCCAGGATGCTTGAGAGAGTTTTTTCTTGCCCCTGCCAAGGCTTTCCTTGCCTCGGGTCTACAGACTTTTCTTTTGGGGTTTGTTCTCATAACATCCCATCACCACACTTCAGACTAAGAAGGAGCTGATGATGGCTCTTTGCTCTAGAAGCTATTTTACTTTGTTTCAAAAATGTCCTTTCATTTCAGTAGTTACTCTGGTGATGGAAGTGCTGTGTATCTCATTGAACACTACATTCACTGGCTGCTGATGGTGCCCCTCTTCAAGTCCTCACTCCCTCCTCCAGAGTAGGCAAGTGGATTTTGATGAATTTGATGCCAAATGCAGCCTAAGTACAGCCTTTCCCCAAATCCTTGTGTAATGCATTTCATCCTTGTGATTGGTGTGCTGCTTCAATGTGATGCCACCTGAGGACGATCTCAGGGAGAATTTAGTTATACCACAGCTCCGTGTGGGATTTGGACACTGTTTGTATGTAAAACTACATTACTGTACCAGTGTTATGCTTTTACCTCAGGACAACTAGCATGGATTCATTGCATGAGACAAAAATCAGAGCTTTTTCAGCGAAGACACATTCAGAGCTGAGTGACCTTTCATGTTTTGTTTTCCCAGAAATTTTGTATCATCCCAGAACAGTTGTGTTTTCTGCCTGATGTTTTGTCTGTGCTGGAGAAAAGAGAAAGGTAATTCAACTTTGCTCTTGTTTTTGTTCCTTTTTTAAGTTAAATAAAAGAGCTAAGCTCTGTTTTCTGCTTTGTTTCACTGACTGTCTTTTCACACCTGCTCTGTTCATCCCATCTTTCCCCTTGCTTCCCTGTTCTCGGGATGATCTCTGTTCCTGCAGTGGCAGTTCCCTGCAGGAGGAGGGAGGCAGCCACGGTTCTTGCCCACGGCTCTGTCTGCAGCTCTGGGGATGTGTGGGTGTCTCTGCTGCTGTGCAGGGGCAGAGGGAACATTCTGGGCAGTGTCACAGAGCTGCAGGTGGGTTTCCTCTGCAAGCAGAGGTCTTGCCTAAAAATCATGAGATAAACGACATTTCTCTGAAAGGAAGCACAGTCACCATCTTTCAGTTGCATCATCTGATTTCAGTCTCATGGCTTGAAATGAAACTATAAATAACACTAACAATTTCTTTTGCTTCATTTGTATTTAAGAAACATATTTATTACATAAGCCCTTCTTACTTTCCAGCAGTAATTCTACAGCTATGCTTGCCATAGCAGCTCCCCTGTTATATTATTGCAATTATAATAAATTATTGAAGCCGAAGCCTAAATATGTACCTAGCCTACTCTTTCAATTTTAATTCAAATCTAAATATTTTATATAGTTTTCCTATAGATTCTTCATTGATGGCTAGTAATTGCACCAGCATAGAAAATATAGTTTTGTTTTGAAAGACGCTTTTGGAAATTGTACCAGCAATGTTAATTATTCAAGGCAAAGAAACAAGTTAAGACTGTCTGTCTTCACAATGTCAACAGGATAAAAGAGAATCATTGTTTCTATCTAGATGGGTATATTAAGCCCAGTCATAAATTTGGTAGAGCAAGGAGAGAAAAGTTAGAGGCATGCCTGAGACACACTATGAACATCAGGTCTTCAATGCAGAGATGAGTTTCTGCAGTTAGAGCTATTTTATTAACTGGTTTAATTTGAAGGAATAGGAACAGAAAAACAATTGCTGCCACCCATACTTTCAGTCCTACCCCCTACCTCTCACAGTTTTCTGGTCAAACTGTATTTCTGCTTTCCCTTGATATGCCTTGTCCTTTTCTGTAAGAAACTGGACTCAATCATGATGTGTCCCTTCCAACTCAGTAATTTTTAATGATAACATAAGTCATAATTTACTAATTGTATGGTGAAGGGCAATGATAATGATGTACCAGCAGATAATGTAAATCAAAGAGAAGGGGTTTTTTTTGTGTCAATATGGTATTAGTTTTCTTTTTTTCTTTTTTCTTTTTTTTGCATTTTTTCATTTTAAGAACCTGTACCTGCTGAGCAATACAATTTGTTAGCAGTTATCCAGCACAGAGGGTCAATTTCCATTGTGAGCTTCAGATAGGAAATGGCAGGTTTCTGCTTGCCTCTCTTCTCCAAGCTTCTATTGTTCTATTAGCAGCAAAATCCCAGTAAGTTCGAAAAATAAAAATTATCTTTTTTTTAATTGCCTTGCATTAAAGGATAGAATTAAGCTTTATATTAAAATAATTAAAACTTGTAATGAAGAATGCAATTTTTATGAAGACATGAATTCAGAAATCTGCTATGAATTTTCTAGATGTAGCGTAATGAATAAAAAGAATAATTTTGCTTAAATTCTGTTATCTGTCACAGGAAAAACACATCTTAATAATATGAGTTTTCTTTTTAATTAGCTAATGTTTTGTGTATAAATTAATGTTGGCCAGATAACAAGCATAAGAATTATAACACCTCTCTTCATAGAAAACTGGGCACAAGAGTGAGGCATGTATTGAAGAATGCATGGCTGTGATAGATCATTATCTGACAACTATTTTAATAACTATTTTAATAACTGGTTACCTAATTGCATGCATGAAACTATTTTTAGTTTAACTCCTTGCTGGTATCATGTCTCTTCATTTTACAATGCTTTCTTTACAAAATGCTATAGAAACAATAGGATTCAATTCCCATTCAGAGAGCTGGAAATAACTTTGCAGTTTGGTGAAACTTCAAAATTTTTCTTATTTCACAAGATAAAGCTACAACTTTTTGAAGATGAGAGAGAGGATATGAGATTGGAGTGCTCCAGTGAGGAACCTGGACTGCAAGAGAACCAACTCTTGATGTGGGTTTTTTAAGGGGACTTCAATTTCTGTGGCTATATCCTGTCTGTCTGTCCCTGTCTATCTGCCTCTCTCACTCTCATTTTGATCAGAAATTCTGTACTGGAGCAAAGAAACCTTTCTCAATGAAAGTTTCATTTGAACTTCTGTGAAAAGTTGCAATTTCAATACACTGGTGTTTTTGGCAGAGTTGACTAACTCTGCCTATGATTACATATATATAAAATCAAGTATCCCCTGCAGTAAGGAGCTGAGTAATCACATAGTTGTTAGCTACAACTTTATTTTATTATATTTTGATGTATTACTTCTTAATAAATTGGAACTTAAAAGTGATGTATTGCTTAATAAAACTCAAACCTGAAATTCAACACATTTGTGGGAAACAAGCATGGGTAATCCTCAAGCTAAAACTACTTAAATTTGTGCTATACTGGATCTACCTCATTTTCACACAGGTATGACTGAGTAGGTCAGTTAAAGAAAAAGAATTCTGTGACAAAGGCAGTCAGCAATATTGTGATGGCAGTGTAACTTCTGCTTCTCTTCCATTAGCACCTTGTATAGTCATCCTTTAATGTTCAGTTCCGAAATTGGATAGCACATTTTCTGGGAGGATTTTCATGCTCATCAATCATAAAGTTGACCTTAGAAACTGAAGGTGCCCAGTCATTTGTTTATAGACAAGCTCACAAAGGTATTACAATGCTTAGCTGTGAAAGTTAAACCTCAGCTAGTGTGATATGTAAAATCCAAGATAAAGCAGTTAATATGGCATTAAGAAAAGGCTTGGATGGAATCAAAGGGAAGTGTTTCACCTCATTTGGGTAGGTACTTTTTTTGAAATGATGATGACAGAATCAAACTGTATCTTGTTCATTAATACTGTTATTTGTAATAAACCCTTTAATCTTGGGGAATAGCTTTTTAAATTATTTTGATGAACGATGATATGAAAACTAAGCAGATGCTGCTCTTTCTCTACATATTGTACATAGCCTAGTTCAGAGGATGCTTAGGCCAATATTGCAGGAGGCTTTTTTGAAAATTAGTTGCTCAGAGAGTCAATCTGGCTGCAGTCTTACGCCAAAAAGATATTTAATACACTCCATTTTTGTTTTAACCCTCTTCTTTGTCCTTTATTTTTCCTATATAACATCAGTCTTTAACAAGTAAATTGCATGGGGAAATCCCATACCAATACTATCTACTTAAAGATATACTGTACAATACTTTTAAAAGTACATGCAAATGGAGGCAACATTTTGAAAGAAACAGCTTTCCCTCTCACTGCACATTTCTTTCACCACTACTGTGATTCCAGTGCAAATACTGGATCTGCAAGAGAGCTGTGCCTTTATATAAATGAATTTTTTCAGTTCACCAAGAACAGAGATCGTTGTGAAAATAAGTGAACACTTAAGTGGGTTTACATTTCAGTGTTCATAGATCCTAAAAGACATCCCCAGTGAAATGACCTTTGCCTAATAATTGTATAGCTATGCAGTTTGTTTAATTTTATGTGCATCACAATAAATTGGAGCATGTACTGCAACTACAAGCATAATAAACATCAGCAGCAAAATAAATTTCTCACAGTTTTCCCTGAAGCACCATTCACCTTCTTCCCTCAGACCCAAAAAAACCCACTTTCCCATCTCAACCAATCTTTCCAAACACAGAAGCTGTCAACAGAGAACTCTGGCTGCCAACTTTGCTGAAAGTTTTCTGGTGCCCCAGTTGCAATGGGTGATAGACCTCCACAGGCTTCCCAGGGAAATGTGATCATTTCTCACCCAGCCTTGTGTTCTCAGCACCATCCAATTAACAGTGGACCCCGACCAGCAAGGGTATCCAGCAGTGAATATTATTGGGAACCCAACTGAGCACCTGCTGGTAAGGTTTCCCTGTTTCCCTCTGCACTCTAAACACTCTCATTGTTTATTCATAGAGTCAAAGATTAAAGCCAGAGAGGGCCACTGTGATCATCTAACCTCTAATCAAAAACTTTTCCAATTTTTCAGCCTTCTCCCTCACTTGCAAACATTAGGTGTGGATGCAGAATGCAGCTTACAGTGACCCATTTAGAATTCCACCACAGCCCAGTCCTTCTGGCCTTGCTCAGGTATCCTGGTTTCTTGTTCAGTAGTATCTGCAGTGAGTTTTGCAGGACTAGTGTCTCTCCATAGCTCTCCAGTCCAGTTTTGAGTTCTGTCCCAACACACTACCTCAGCTTTATCTCAGAGGAAAACTCAGCTGTTTAAGAGACATAGAGATCCCTGTACCAGAACTCAGAATCAATGAACTCCATTGACATTTGTGTAAATTGTTCAGACTTATATCTGACAGCTTGCAAAGACTGGCATCATGAGTTTTTCAGACAGCCTTTGTTCTCTCTCTCTCCTCCTTTCCTTTTTGGCTGTGTTTTATTTTTTTTTTTTTTTTAATTTGTATTTGAGTTTTGGTTTTTTATTGCAATAGAATAATGTCACTGTCAGTGTCAAAAATGAAATGTAGTTCAGATCAGTCTAGGTTTTCACAGTGGTAAGTATGCACAGTAGCTCAAGAGACGAAGCTTGAGAAGAAAACCCATGAAGAATAGTTAAGTGGGTTCAAAATAAGCACTCTGCAGACCTCAAGATGGCAAGAAAAAGTTAACTTGGTTAATTGCCACTGGAACAATGTGATTTTAGAACACATCTGATGCTTTTATGTTTATTAACTCATGTAAAAACATATATGTTTTATGAACTGGTTTGTATCTGGATGATTCTGAAATGGAACTGTTGGCAGTGCCTTGTACAGATATATGTTGAACTGCTCTATTGTATGCTTAATTCTGGCAGGTCAAAGCCTGTCCTGCATGATTCCATATATCTGTTTAGATAGACAGGAGTTACTGATGTGAATATGGCATCTTAAAAAAAAAGATACAGAACATTCTTCACATCTGACTTTTTTGTGGGTTGAGGTATCTGAAGGAGAAAAAAGTCTTAACAGTTGACAGCAATCGAAGAAGTTCAGGAGTCACTCATGAAAAGGGGCTTTACAGAGAGCCCATGGGAAGTCTGTGGTGAAACAGATACCCACCCATGGCCTTTGGAAGACCCCATGCCAGAGCACATGGCTGTGCCCTAAGAGAAGCCACAGCCCATGGAGAGCCTGCGAAGGAGTAGGCTCTTGGCAGGAACTGCAGCCTGTGAAGAGGAGCTCACACAGCAGCAGGTTTCCTGTCAGAATCTGTGGCCCATGGGGAACCTACACTGGGGCAATCCATTCCTGAAAGATTGCACTCAATGGAAACCACCCGCACTGGAACAGTTTTTGAAGAACTGCAGCCAATGATAAGGATGCATTTTGGAGATGCCCATGAAAAATTGCCTCCTGTGGGAAGGATCCCAAGAAAGAAGGACCTCAGAGGCGAGTGTTATGAACTGACCACAGCTCTCATTCCCCAACCTTCCTTGGTGGAGGATATAGGAGAGTTATGAATGAAGCTGAGCTTGTTGAGTGGAAGGATAGAGTAGCTTGATGGGTACCAGGAAGCTAGCCAAGGTCAACCCACCACAATCAAAAAAGTTGTTTTGCATGTAAAGAGAGCTACAAGAGCAAAGTCATGTTTGGTACTAAAATGGCAAAGCTGTCTTCCTTTACCAAAGCACACCAATGAGTAGCTGTGCTGCTGTCTTCCAGGCTGCAGGTGCAGGTGGTGTAGCTTCAGGGGTGTGACTCTGACTGACACAGAAATGCCACAGAAGTCAGGCCTTAGCAGGTGACATTTCTGCTAAACTCATGGCTCTCCCTGGCTTTCTAACCTCCTGGCAGAATTTTGCCTAGTGATTAGCATATATAACTGAGAATCAGGTTATCTAGGGCCTTTATTTCTAGCTAGGGCATTGGCTTGAAATGCCAGTGGGTGGGTGAGGTGACCTTTAGTGAGACATCCCAGGTTGTTCTGCCTCTCTGCAGAAAACAGAAAAAAAAAAAATCAGTAGGCATGCAAAACATAATTCATTATTATTTGTAAAGCATTTGCTGATCTGTGGAATACAAGTGTTCTACTTTTGAATAATTCTTATCCTTGCCTTACATTAAAAGTGCATTACTCTTGTCTTTGTAATAAAAATGGAGATAAAACAAATACTACAGCAAGTGATAGTGAAAAATAACTTGGTTCTTGTCCAATGCTGCATTGCAATTTCTATGCATCTCCTAGAACAATGAGAAACCTTAAGAAGAGGAGGATACTACTTTTCTCCCTCTCTTGCCTTTCAAAAGATTTTTAAAGCTGTAATTTAAAGGGATTCTGTGTAATATCTTCCTAAATCTTATCACAGAATTAAACACAAAAATGCTAATTGAAGCATATTAGCAATCTATGAGAGCCTCATGGCTCTCTTAGAATATTGAAGCATAATGTTCAGCATTTATCTAGTAGTATATGTTTTCTTCTTTTTCACTGTATCCCAATGTATGGATATTTTATTTGGTGACTAAATAATTTCACCATGACTGTGTATAATTTCAAATATTATTAAAAACAATATTAAAAACAAAGTCTGACCAGGAAGCAGATAAACATTTTAGTGATGGACTATTTTTGAGGCCAAGATGTTTCTAAATCTTTTCTCACACAGAAATACTTTTTTTCTCTTCATGGGCCGGTATTTGTGGTCTAACACTAAGTTGTTACCTTTCTGCCACCAAAGTCAGAGGCTGAATCTGTCTGAATTTGGGGCTGCTTCTTTCCTTCAGTAACTCCTGCAGAATAACTTGTCAGCAAAAATGTTTTCTTCTGCCATCATTTATTCTAGTTACAGTGTAATATATTTTCTCTCTACAGATTTTGCATTGCTTGGTGTGTAGTGGATCTTTTTGTCATCAGCAGATGGATAACAAAGCAATTAAGAAAGGTGCTGTGAATAGTACTTGCAGAATTAAGCATATGAGTATCAAATACCTTTGATAAGCCACAAGGAGATCTTTTAAGTGGTAAAGGGGTAAATCAAGTGATTTATTTCCTAGCTCTCCTTTCTTTTTCCTAGAACAATGAATAGAAAGATTAGTGTATTAGCATCTGAACTATTTTGTAGGTCAGACACAGCAAAAAGCTTATTTATATACTCATGTATAACCCGCATGCAGTGTACTGTGACATTAGTGTGGAGAACTCAAGAAGAAGAACATAGGATCTTGGACAAATGTTAGGTTCTTCTTTTATATAAGATAGAAATTCACATGCTTTAAAAAAAGCTTTTTGTAATAAAATATGCAGGTACCTGTTCATAAACTATGCAAAACCCTCTGAGTGTCAAGCAGCATTGGTCTTTAATTTTAAACTTTAAATTTTAAAATTTTATAACACCAGTAAAATAATTTTGTAAAAGATATTTTAAATACAGTACTTCAGTAAATATTCTGCCTTTTCTGTGATTTTCTAGTCTGAATTTCTTGTGGTGCATTTATATTCATACATCTATCACTTCATTAATTGAGTTTTCTTCTATAAATTGACCCTGACTGCTACTGTAAAATATAGCTTAAATGAAGTGTGGCTTTGAGACCAGGAAGATTATTAAAATATTAAAGCATATACATTGAATCATATGAGTATCTTTCTTGCTAATATTTCAAGACTAAATACTTTTTGTCTGAAAGACAACCTTTAATGAACAAACTTGTGGTCCAAAATGGACAAAGCTCCCTCTGGATCTTATTTTTCACTGACTTCCATCCTTTAGTCCCTTATACATCTGAAAAATGGATTTAGAATTGCATCACTTAACCTAGTAGCCTTTGACATTTATTTTACTTAAATACAGACAAGTGGTTAAAGTATAAAACATAGGAATGCTGCACCTCTTGTCTTTCCTGTGAAATATAAACATGAGATGGTGGGAGAAATTAATATATTTTGTGTGTAACTAGCAAGCTCAATTTTTGATGGGAAAGTTTGCAAAAGCAAAATAAATTCCTTGTAAAACCGTATAAAAGAATCTATCTGACTAAGCATGGATGCACTCAAAAGAAACACCCACAGGGAGTGCTGGAGATTCTTGAAAAAATATCCATGTGCCTGACTAGGGGGTCACGGCAACTTTGTTAGGATTTTACCCTAGGTCTCTGTGTTTCTCACACTAATTGTCACTCCAATACAAAACCTGTAAAATAATTATTTTATTGCACACTTGTGAACAGAAAATCAGTGAATTTTATTAGTACTTATGTTGATGAGAGAAAATTCCTAATTATATTTAAATAAGTACATGTACCCCCACAGAAAAATTCTGCTTTTTACCATACAAGTCTCAGAAAGCTACTCAGTGATTAAGTACTATGTAAGTTGCTCGAGATATTCTGACCAGATCATTCATGGGGCTAGTAATGGATTATAGTTTTCCAGCTCCAGATTTCCAGTTCAAATCTGGGTCAGGTTGACACTGTCTGAAAATTATTACTGCTTGGCGGCTTATGTGAAATAAGTTGAAGACCTCAATACACTTCCTAAGGGCTGGGTTAATATAACACAAATGTCACCAGATGATTGTTGGTTTCAGGGCTCAGGTGGAAGCACACTGAAGTCAGTGGAAAAACTTCCATTGATTTCAGCAGGTATTGAATTAGGTCTTAATTATGGAGAATGACTCCTTTGTGCTCTCAGAAGTAGTTATTTACAAGGGGGAGAAGGATGCCCATGATCTGCTCCTGGGAGACAAGCGGTGCTGCCAGCTAGGATGAAGCAAGGGATGCTTATCTGTCCTTGTACTTGTGGAGGGTGAGCATATAAGGATGGGTCCAGTCTTGACTGAAACACACAAATGTTCCTGAATTTAGGTAAGAGTGGGCTTATTCTGAAAGAGAGGGGTAGAGAGTTAAAACCTCTCTGAAAGTTTATATTATCATTGTCTTCTTAGGCTTGGTACTGATCAACAGGTCACATAAATGACTTCTACATTTTTTGCAAATCACCTGCCCCCACCTAAGGATATTTTTTGTTTGAAGAGCAGAAGTCTTTGAACTCCACAGAGAATGACCTGGCTTCAGTCTAAAGTGCCTTTTGTCACCATCCAGGTTCCATTAGTGTAGCAATGAATGAGAAGTGACTTGATCCTTGGGGATAACTGCCATCATAGGGAAGAAATATTAGATATTAAAAACTCTTTAGTTTAACTGACTGGAAATTGAAACCAGACAAGTTAACTTGGGAAATGAGACACAGTATTATCACAGTGGCTGATTAGCCAGTGGATCAAACCAGTAGGAAAAATGGAGGAATTGCCATTTCCATCACATCAAGTTCAGATACATGTTCAGAAGACATGCATTAATCAGATATGCCACTGGACTCTGTCCAATAACACTGTTTGAATTGTGATAGTAATGTAGTATTATTGCCATGGGAACCACAAAAAGAAATCAAACTGAACTGCTAGTCTAGTGAACTACATATATTTACCCCTGCCTTCAGCTTTCTGCTGAGCTTGGGTTTTAGTCCTACTCCAGAAGCACTCAAGTACAACTCTGATTGTATACTTTCAGTACCCCTTATATTTAATTAACTCAAATTTCAAAATCAGCTCTTGGCTATACATCTGAGAACAAAAAGTCTAACTAATTTGATACCCTTTTATGATAAGATCACCTTTTAAGTGAATGAAGGAAGATATTGGATGTAGTTTTTCTGGATTTTGCTAAAGCTTTTGATACTGTCCCTCACAGAACCCTTCTGCACAAGCTGTCCAGCTGTAAATCAGGCAGGTACGTGGTGCTCTGGGTAAGGAACTGGCTGTGGAGCAGGGCTTAAGGGGTTGCAATGTACACTCAGATGGTGACTAGTGACCAGCAGTGCTCTTCAGGGTTCAATTCCAGAGCCAGTTCTGTTCCATACTTTTATTATGATCTCAGCTGAATGCACAAGTAGCAAATTTGCTGATGATACCAAACTGTGAGGTACTGCTGACTCTCTCAAGGAATGGGAAGCCTTGTGAAAGGATCCAAAGGGACTGGAGCATTGTGGAATCATTAATGACATGCCACTTTACAAGAAAAAATGCCAGATTCTGCACCTGGTATGGAGTAACACCAGGCACAAGTATAACCTGAGGGAGGAGTGGCTGGGGAGCAGCCCAGCAGAAAGGGATCTGGGGGTGCTGGGTGACAGCAGGCTCTGTGTGAGTCAGCAGTGCCCAGCAGCCAGCAGGGCAAAGCCCATCCTGGGATCACCAAAAACAGCATCTCCACTTGTTCAAAAGAGGGGACTGTCTCACAGTGTTCAGAGTTGGTGCAGCCAACTGGGTGCAGTTCTGGGCCCCACCATTTAAGAAGGATGTCAAGGTCCTTGGATGCATCTCCAGAGAACAACAAAGCTGGTGAAAGGGCTGGAAGCAGTGTCCTGTACGGAGTGGCTGACAACTTTTTTTTGACTAGTTTGAAGAGAAGGTGACTGAGAGATCTCCATCCCTTTACAGCTTCCTGGGGAAAGAGACTAGCAAGGGATGTGCTGAGCTCTTCTGGTATCCAGTGACACGATGTGTGGGATTGGTTCAAAGCTGCATCAGGGGAGGTTCAGACTTAACATTAGGAGGCACCTCTTCACAGCAAGAGCGGGAAAACACTGGAACCGGCTTTCTAGAGAGGAGCCTGTCAGTGTTAAAAAGGCATTTGGACTATGCCCTTAATAACATGCTTTTACTATTAGTCCTGATCTTCCCTGAAGTGGCATCTCAGTTGGACTAAATTACTGCTATGGATCCCCTCCAACTGGACCATCCTGTCCTGTCCCATCCTGTCCCTGTCCCTGTCCTGTCTCTCCTAGTCAATAAAACTATACTTTTAAAATCATCCCCTTTTTTTCATCTTTGTCAAAGCTTTTATGCTTTTATATTTAGTCAGATTCTGGTGACTTGGGGATTTTACATTCTAGCTACGTATCCTGAATGAAGTTTCAGTTTTCCTGTTGAATTTCTGTATTTTAGAACCTCTCATTTTTTGTCTATCAGATTTTTATCTTAGAGGACAATAACAAATCTGGCCAGTTTACTACTGATGATAAATGCTAATAATTGATACTTTCAGGAAGCACCTTTCCAACAGGAGAACAAAGAAACCAGATTTTGGGACTGGGCCATGAACAGAGTCAACAAAGAGAAAACAGACAAAAATATTTTCATTGTAGATGAGGCAGTATGGGTGTTCAATTTAGTCTTGGCATTAAGAGCAAGATAATCCCCAAATACAGTTTGTATGAAGCAAAAAACTTGAAAGAAATAAATCAAGGAAAATTTATGGGTTTTGTCCGGGCTTTACTATCTGAAATAGGAAAGCAGAAGTGGTTTAAATTTAGAACTTACTATTACAGTATGTTCTATGTTAATGAAGAGATGAAATCATGGAACAGAAAATGCACATCTTCATTGGGATATCATCAAGCAGGTGAAGAGGGTTGAGAGGCAGTTCCAAATTCAACACCTAACATTAGGATGAAAAATTATATTCCTATTATCAGAAGACATCAGACATCAAGTCTGCACTTGAGCTGTGATACAAACTTGGATATAATTTAAAACATGCAATATTTTGATTTTTCTCTCTATTTATTTAGTAATGTGTAAGTGATGATAGTGCTTAATCAGAATCATAGAATCATGGAATGATCTGAGTCCGAGGAAACCTCAAAGATCACCTAGGTCCAGTCCTCCTGCTATGGACAGAGACAGCTTTCATTAAACAGGTTGGTCAGAGACCCATCCAACCTGACTTTAAGCAGTTTCAGACTTGGGGCATCCACAGCTTTTCCAGACATATGATTATGTCTTTTCTGTTAAACATAAGTAAGTTTTAATTAAAATAATTTAAATCACTTTAGCTGCCTTCTTGGCATAGATATTAACATAATATTGCCCATCAAAAAGTTTAGTGTGCCTGAATCATGCATTATAGGAACCTGTAAATGTAGCTCAGATTTACACATGAGTTTAGGGAAGTCTGTCATTCAAATTCCAAAAATGTTTCAGTGTCCTGTATTTAACTTCACATGTAAAAGTGTTATGTTTGTATATGTGTATATATATATAATATACAATAAGAAATTCTATTTTCTTTGGGAAGAAATTATATTGTCATTTAGCCATACAATTAAGAATAGATTTACATATGAACATAATTTAAATGTGATACTCGTTTATGAAATCTCACAAAAAATTCTTCTCTTTTGCATTAATTATCTTTTCTGTGGTACTCTCTCTCCTCCCTCCTTCAACTGTGCCAGTAACTTTTAAGTTTCTTAATTGGCAGGTGTGATGAGTGAGAACACAGGATCTGTGTTGAATGATTACAAATCCTGTGTACTTCCCTTGAAGATACACCTTTTCCCATATGCCTGTGTCATTTCTGTTTACACAATCAACAGCTGACAAAGTCTAATTGCTTACTGAGAGATACTAGAAGTCTTGGCAATGACACAGATTTATACTGGGTTTTTCAGAATTTGCCTGACCTAAAAAGAAGGAGGAAGAAAGACTTCATAATGTCATCCTGAGGTGAACCAAGGTACCAACAAGGAATGATTGCCAATACAAACCGACTAAATGGATTATTTTGGTCTGGGCAGACACTAAATCTGGGTGATAAGGAGAATGTTATGCTACAGAAGAAGTTTTTTGCTTGTAACATGAGAAATACAGGATAGCTAATAATTTACAGACATATATTTGCAGGGGTTAAATTAACTGCTGAGCTTTGCTTCTAATTGTTGATTCACTTTATCTGGCCATAAGTCTTCTTTTCCCAACTGTCTGTCCATATATTTTTTATTATTTTTTCCACTGCTTTTTGTAGAATTGCTCTTAACATGGAATTATGGTTAGAGCCATGCTGAATAAGAATATATGTGGATAATTTAAAACGGGAGGATCATGTGAATCAAAGACTAACCTATATTGGACATATATTTTATCTGTATTTGTCTATATTAATGCAGACAGTGCAAACCTGATCAAATGAAAGCTTCCATCAAAGTGAAACCTCCATAAGCATCAAGTGAGCACAAGCTAAATGAGAAGACAACCATAGACTGTAGCAATCAGTGCTCTGGATCAGTGCTCTGGATTATAATGAAGTAAGACCTTGCTGTCCATAGCTCTCTCTCTTCTTTATGCAAAGTGTGCACAGAACAAGAGAAATGCAGTTCAGAATTCTTTTGTTTTAACTCATGGAAGGACAAATAAAAAGTCATTCATGGATATCTCTATGAAGACAGTACAACTTCTGTAAACATTATTTTGCCACAAATATTCTGCCTGGCTTTCTGCTTTAGTTTTAGACACCAGTCTATATTAGAACTGAATTATATTTCAGGTGTTTCATAAGGCTGTTTCACAGTTTTGTGTGAAAAATTACCTGTGTGTGGATGTCAGAATTCCCTAATAATTCAGACATACTCAAAATTTCATGTATTCTAAGTTTTCCTAAAGAAAAATTACTGCCAAAAAGTCTTAGTCAGTAGAATTGTCTGTCATGTAATATAGCCTTACCCCGTATATGATGATTTCCAGAAAAATAAAACCTATCAGTTAATGAAAAAAGATCCTTCTGGTTCTCATTCCTGTGTTAGGAAGATAAGAATTAGAAGAAAAACAGTCATTTGGAGAGTGAAAACAGAATTTTGTAAACAGACATGTCAGCTTAACATTGCTGCTACCTAAATGGGAAAAGTACGCAATATATGTACACAAAAATTTGCAAAAAATCATTGGCTTTTCCTGGCAGGCCTTGAAGACGGTTGAAAGTCACATAAGTGCAAATATGATGATTCTTTGTCAAACTTAATCAGCCTTGTCATTGACTGTATTTATGCTGTTTCTGGCTGTTTGAAAATCGGCAGTGCCACACTGTGCCATACATAGTCAAATGCTCTCAAGTTCTACCTCAAGAAGATGGATTTTGTCTACAGCCTCAGATTGATGTGCTTAATTGCTCTATGGAATTGACTAAGTTTGTTTTGAAGATACAGATTCTGGTTTTGATGACAGAAATGCCTTGGATTAACTGACAGTGTGTAAGACCTTGAAGAGATCAAAATTTATTATATGTAATGATCAGAAATTCACTGTCTCCTTCTGAAAGTACAACAATCATTACTCTGGCTATATGAAACTCCACAGGCAGCTAGTTAACGCAGTGCTGGGGCCAGCGAGCTCTGCCACAGAGCCACACCAGGAGTGGGACACACCTGGGGAGCAAGATGACCTGAGGTGTGGCTTAGAGCAGTTCTACTGCACTGTTCTAGCATCAGGGTGGAGGCAAGGATGAGGAGAAGGCCTTTTGTGCGGGTTCCAAAGAAGGTTTATCTCCACAGAGGGCCCCGGGACAAAAGACACACTGGTACAGCAACTTATATATGGGGGAGGATCAAGGGGCGGGTACAAATCATGAACCAATGGGGGAAAGACTGGGGAGGAGCATGGGGTGGGGTTACACCGTGCATAAACCAAAGGGGAAGGCAAGGGGAGGAGAGTGGGTTACATGGGCCAACGGGGCGTTGAGGTTTAGGGGATTTCCAGAGGGGTGGTCCAGGCAGGAGTTTGGCACAAGGGAGGATTGATATCTGAGGATAGGAGGAGTGGGGAACATTAGGGAACAAGGGGCAGGTATCAGGGTAGATTGACAACTGGGATACAACTTGGACTGAACCATTGACATAGGGGACAACAGAATAAACCATTAAAGGGAAATACACCATAACATCTCATAATTAATATCCTCACCAAGATCAGGACTGATATGGGTTGAAGACAAGGCTGGCTTCTAAACATGGCCTCATGCATTTGTTTTTATTTACATATAAGAGGAAGAGACATGAACAGATGTGTGGGAAGAAGCCTGGTGATGAGTATGAGAAAGGTTAAAAAAAAGTCTCATGGAGCCTGTTGTATCTTGTCCTGTTGCTGGACTCCACTGAGCAGAGCCTGGCCCTCTTCTCTGACACCTTGCTTCAGATATGGACAGACACTTATCTTATTCCCTCTCAGTTGCCTCTTCTTGAAGGTGAACAGGCCCAGCTCCCTCAGCCTGTCCTCATAAGAGAGATGTTCCAGTTCCTTGATCATTGTAGCCCTCCTTTGGACCTGCTCCAGGAGCTCTATCTCCTGTCCTGAGGAGCCCAGAACTGGGCAATCCAAGTGTGGCCTCACTAGGGCTGGGTAGAGTGGCAGGATCACCTCCCTCAGCATGCTGACAATGCCCTCCCTAGAATCACTGGGTTATTTCAGGCAAATATTTACTTCTCAGTAACTCAGTTCCGCCTCTGTAAAACAAGGATGGAAATGTCAGTCTGACCCATGCAGGGTTGCATAAAGTCTCAGAGATGCTGCAGTCCTAGGATAACAGGAGCGAAAGCATGAGACTTCTTGGAAATGTCCATAAAGGACAGGGTGGTTATGGTTTCTATATGAGAGCTCCACAATACCTAATTTCAGGAACCTTATTTAGACACCCTGGTTAGATATTGGAACCCCTAGATTCCACACCTAGCTAGTGGAGAAAAAAACTGCCTCCAGAGGGCAGTTAAGAACATAACATTAGTGAAGCTCACACCCTGAATTGTCGCTGAAGAAGTTGTTAATTACACATAAATGCTATTAAAATAACTTCTGAAGATATGTGCATTTTACATCAAGTACTATATGCTACAAGTTAATACCTGCCCCAGGGTTTCCTTACAATGTGGCTGCTACGCTAGTCTTCTCTCTTCCCTAAAGACTACCTTAGATTTGACACTAATATGAGATTTGTACGGCCATACAAATAAATAGGAACATATTAACTCCAGAGTTTTCCCCAGCCATTTGAATTGGTCATGAAATTTTACATTGCTTCAGTTGATTACATCAAAATTATTCAAACTAACCAAAATAAGATAAATATCAGGAAAACATAAGGAACTGGATAAAATATTTTTAGCACAGCAGCATTTTGGAGCTCTCTTCTATTATGTATTTTCTGAAGTATGGCATCTAAATTTCTTGCACTTGTTCAGGGCTTTTAGAAGGCCCTTGGTGCTACGTGTGGGATTTCTCTACACAACTAACATGAGCACTGAAGGAAGAATAGAGCCCTTTAGTTCTCTTCTGTCTGTGTAAATCTTCAGATGTTCTGAGCTGCCTTTTGATATTCTTCAGAAATGTAGCTGGAGTATGGTTGAGAATTTCAGTGTGATAATCCCATGTTGCTAGTGATATTATAAGCAATATTAAATGTCAAAAATAACAAAAGACAGTCTGTCTTTCTTTTTTCCATTCCAGTCAAAGAAATAGTTATTCAAGTAATTCAAAGCAGCAGCACATTTCACAGGTTGCAACAGAAATCTAGCATCAGTGCTTTTGAGGTTTTTTTGCATGCAGTCAGACTTAGCTGATTTGTACTTATTTTATACATATGTCAGGGCCACCAAAGGAAGTAAGTGCTAACCTATCTCATAGCATGTGCCTTGACAGAAAATATTATAGGTCACAGAATTCAAAGCTACTGGCCACCCACTGTGTTGCATTTATTGCTGGAAAACCTCGTGTGAAATCTGCCATTCTGACCAAGTCTGTGCACAGAGACCCAGTAGTAGCTGTCACTCTTGGAGAAGTCAATTTGTATTGAAACTACAGAAAAGACAAATAACAAACAAGTTTCTGGACTGCCAAATATTGGCCTAGTTAGGGAATTTTATAAACTATTTTCATCCACATTGAGTTGGAATGGAATTCTGTGATGTGACAAAAGGTTTATGAGCCATATGGGGCTTTTATATTTTCTTAATTTTTTTTTTATTTTTTCATTTTTTTAACAAATGCAGTCTTATTTGCACTGTTAGTGGGTGAGAAGGTTGGAAGAAGAGTTAAAGCTAGCCAAAAAGGTATTAGCAAGGCAGCTGAGCAATGATGGCTGGAGTTATGGCTGTTTTGAGCTTTGCACTTTTGGAAGGTATTCAAATGCCTTCTGAATTGAAAATCTAGCAAAATGTAGGCAGAGGATAGACAAGGAGCTGGGTATAAGAGGAAGGTGATGAAATAAAGATCAGATCTTATTTAAGTTGTGTCTAGAACTCAGTTCTTAGTTCAGTGTTTTCTTATTTCCTGGTCTACTTTGATGTATAATAAAACCCATGTGTTTTCAGAATGCTACTAAAAGCATCCTGGCATAGCTTCCTGGTAGATTTTTATGGGGGGCTCTGCAAACCTTGATTTTGGATTCAAATGCAGGGTGCCTGTCAAGTGCTAAGATATAAAGTTTAAGTAAGTATCCCTTTTCCATCAAAAATATTATTGCCCAGAAAATGACTTAAAAAATAATAATTAATTCTGTTGGATTTGACAAGCCTTTATAGATAACTAAGACAACAGAAAAAAGAGGAACATTTGTCTTCAGAAAAATCTGCATTATTTCAGTCTTTTAAAAAGCAAACATCTTAATTTTGCCAAATGAGAGAATTGAATATTGAACTTAGAAACAGATTTTTAGAAAGGTTTTATAAAATATCACACAAACCAAAATATTTTGGCTGACCCACTTTCTCCACTGGTCTCTTGAAAAAACTGTAAATGTTTATTTCAAGCAGATCCAAGGAGGGATTTTTCTTTTTCTTTTCTTTATTTTTTTCTTCTTCCCAACCTTCACGTTTTGAGCATGGTTAAATCAACTTCGATATACATAGCTCTGCACTAAGATACCTCATAAACACTTCCTTCTCTCAGGGTTTTATAAGGGTTTTCCTGTTTTAGTGCTGGCAATTTGACCCCTTGCAGTCTGCATTAACAGGGTTAATTTTTCATTTGAGGGCAATAGGGACTTGAGTGACATGGCTTAAGCTGTAATCACACCCACCAATGAGGCTCCAGGTCTGCAGCAGCACATTTTTCCAGGGCTGACTGGATATAAGCTGCAAATATCTAGAGCACAGATATACTGTTACCATGATGACCCTAACCCAAATCCCAAAGCAATGCACTTTACTCCACTTACCACTTTTCAGTATCTAACTTTCTAGATGCCTGTCTGCTGTTTTCCACCACTATATCTGTTCACCTCAAGTGGATGCAGAGATTAATTTTTCCATTTCAGAGGAAAACCTAGTCTAGTCAACAACTTTGTATGTGTTTTTTGAGTTAATGAAGTATAGCAAGCACTGTTGGCTTTTCTTGCTGTGCGTGTGAGTGTCAGGACTCTGGAAAGAGGCTGGCTAGCAGGTGCCTTGGGACTAGGAGTGACAAGGATGCTGGTGAAGTATTCAAACTTGGGACTGCTGTCAAGAACTGATCAGAGCTGCACAGGGACTGTAAGGGCAAAAATGGTATCAAAGTATTGAATCAATGAATCACTCCTGAATCTCAAAGCCTAGTCAACATGACTCAGAGGAACTTTTGAATTTGTAGAGTTGTAGAGTGTGACTACATCTCTTAATGTAAGGAGAGGTTTGATCTTCTTGGTGGCCTTGTGAGAGGTCTCCCTTACTAGTTATTAAACTAGTTTCTAATTTTATTAAACAAGTTATTAAACTAGTTGGCAAGTCCTTCCAGGAAAACTTACGCACAACAGTGCATCACAACACGCATATCAAAATCTGCAGCTTTTTGTCCTGTTAATAAAGATTACTCTGCAGGTGGTAAAATTTTGTACTTTAAATGGTTGAGCTGGTTTAGGTCCTGGGTTGCTTTTGGCTAGAGACTTCCAACAAATCTGTTTAATTCAGTATAGGCACTATATGTTCCTGTGGTAGGGACAAAACTGTCCATCTGTCTCTTTTAAACAATGGTGATCTAAACATAATTTTAAACACCTGTCTGCTTTATGTAAGAAGTGTGTTTCAAAACTCCACTGTGTGTACTGGTTGGACAGGACATAAAGGAGTTTACTAATATATGAGGCTGAATTTCTGAACTGTATCCCTGGTGTCTTTGTGCTGATATCATTAGGAATTTGGCTAGGCTGTTTCCTGGCATTGTGTATATGCATGGAAACAGACCTGAGGTACAAAGATGTAATGCTTTGTGTTAAATTTATATGTAAGATTAACGTTCCAACCAATAAGAGTATTATTAACTTTATTTGAGTGCAGTCAAGAGAGAATACAGATGTAAAATTTTGTAAAATTTTTATTCCAGAGGTCACTTGATCCATCTGACTTTATTTTTTTTTTCTGTACTCATGGGATTTGGGTTTTTCTGACCCCCTCCTCTGCTCATCCTGCATCTCAGGGAGGTCATAGTTATAGTAAAACCTGCTGAGAAAGCTTCCTGACCTGCAGGGTTCTTGAGAGGATACTCTGTGCTTCCATCAATAGTTTTGCATATGTGGAAAGTCTTCTGATACAGAGCTAGCTTAGGTGTTACACTGTATTGGCCATTGCTCAGGCACAACTATGAACTGGGTATCAAGGTTTAGCATTCCTACCACCTTGCTTTGCCATGACTGAATTTGAGTGCTTGAAGATAGTGACTTCTTTTGGTATAGTCACAAACACAAGGCAGGATGTCCACCAAGAACAAAAAATGTTCAGTGATAGCAACCCAAAAGGGGTGGGTGGCTTATACAACAGCCCTATCCCAAGTTAATGTTGCATATATTGTATAATGAATCTCCTCTTCCTCTTTTCTCTCCAACAAAGCTATAAATATCTAGAATTCCTGGGGAAAAAAAAGAAAAAAATCCCTGGTCAATCTTGCAGTACTAAAAAAATCTTTTTTTATCCTTTAAGCTATCAAGTTCCAGCTGTTCCCAGAGTTCACTGATGTGTCAGGAAGGAATTACTTTAATACTTTTGTAAAGAAATATTTGCTCATACAGGCTGTTAAGCTTTGACTGTTGTTCAGGGGACATTGTCTCTTTACCACCACTGTCTGTTTCTCTAGCTCTTAAGCAGTTCACTTTGCCGCCCACCACGAGCCATCCTTTCCCAGCCAAAATGGTCATGTGTGATTTTCACATTCAGAGCCCTGACTGCCAAAGTTGGATCATACCCTCATGACCCATATAAAATCTGTTATCAATTTCTTCTTGCTATGAAATATAAATTATTAACAGACCTTCAGAATCTGTTAGACCAGCTATTTAAAGTAATTATTTTTTTCCCTTAAACAGTAGAAGCAAAGACATTACGGTGATTATTTTTATTCTGCAACCCAAGTGGATTAGATTATCACTGTTGGTTCAGGTTCCACAATAATGGAGATTTATTTATTGTTAGCTTGGGTTAAAAAAGGGAAAGAGGTGTCCAAAATCCTTCTACACACATCTGTTAGATTAGAACACGGGAGCTCTGGTGCTTGCTTTTTACTCCTTTGCCTGCTTCATTGTACTCAGGCTGGAGAGTCAGAATAGTGCTGGTGGGAGAGCAACCGCCACTCACAGTGAATCGTGGCAGGCAAGCGCAAAACTGACTGTGTAGTTATGTCCTAACATAAAAATAAATGGGAGTATAGATTCTACAGATACATTTACCAAAGTGTTTTTTACGGAGATGTGCAAATACGCATGTCCTGTTCCTCATACGAACGAACAAATGTGTTGGGCTCTTTAGCAGTTTAACTAAATATTTTTTATTTTTTTATTTTACTTTTAGGATGATGGGTTGGAGGGATGAGACTGAGCTGGGATGCTGGGGAAGACAGTGAAGGACTGGAATTGCTGTCCCTGCTGCTGACACTTTGGGGTAATAATTGGTGTAGTTTCTGTTCTTTCATCTCTTCCATGTAGCAATAACTTGTACCGTGACCCCTTCCCAGGACCATCAGTGTGATCTGGTTGCCCATGGCCTGGCCTGAGCAGCAGAGAGAGGAAACCCCTGGACTGCTCTGCTGCTCCAGCGACTCCTCACACCTCAAGCTGCTAAATGGTGACCTATTCACCTGGCTTGAGGATGGTCCAGTGGGTGCTGGCACATTCAGAAAGATTGGGAAGATGGCAGCTGGAAGCAGTAGGATGTGCTGCTACTGTGTGGGATCCCACAAGTGGACACAGGTCTGCAAGACCAAGCCATGCATATCATGAAGGAGCTGAATGGCTGAACTAAAATTGTGTGTTTGAATGTTATTTTGTTAATCAAATCAAAAGAAATAGGGTTTTCTCTGGAAGCCAGGGCAAAGCTTGACTGAGTAGTGCATTTATATTAAGTTTTACTGGTTAGTCTTGGCAGTCTCATAGGACATATTTTTAATTTCCTGCCCAAAATGTCTGTGTGATGCGTGGCATGTTTTTAAGTAGAAGATGTTTTCACAGAAGATGCACTGGTGCTTCTACAATGAGCATATATCTGATTTGCAAAGTACTCTGAGATCCTCTACATTCCTCATGGGAAATATTGTCTCTGGCTTGCATTTCTCTAAGGTTGGTGGATTCATTAAAAATTCTGGGAAGTTCTACATAGTGATTTTGTAGTAATGACTGCTGGTTTTCATAACTTTTTAGTATGTCAGTTAATTCTCGCCTCATGACAGGTCAGTTCTCTCACACCAGAGTTCTCCATCATTGGCTTGACATACAAGCATTGACACTCTGCTATTTGAAAAGTGTCTAAAACACCATACATAATTATTTTCAAAGTCATACGGTCATTTTTCTGCTATCAAGAGATCCTATGAATTTTGCCTACTATAGGCACAAGGCATAATTATCAGAACAAAATTTTCTGTTTTTGTACAATAATTTCTTTGTTCTTATTTTTGTAAACGGGGAAAAATCGTCACAACAACAACACTTTAAAAATCATCTGCTTTCTGCTTTGAACTACAATTCATGGATCAGCAGGAACATGTTATGGTGAAGTGTTGATAAACATTGTTCATTGCAGCTCCTGGCTACATTTAACACTACAGCTGATTTTTCTCAAATTTGGGAAGAAAACTTGAGGTCTTACAACTATATTTTTATTGACAATGGTTTGTCTTTTCAGTACTACGCACTTTCATTGGAAGTGCAGTAAACATTTTACAAATCTGTGGAGTACACAGTAATTTTACTGAGTACGTTTACATGGAGACACTGAGTCACACCACACCCGAATTTAAACCTGGATGTGAAAGAATCTCTGGTGGAGCTCTGAACAGGGTCCTGGAGCTCTCATTTCTCATTGACAACACACTATACTGGACAACAATCAGTTTTGCTGCCTTTAGTATGCATTCCACATCCCCAGGATGGCCTGGGATCTCTGATGGAATAGCTTAAATCTTCCAAGCAAATATTTATGTGAGAAACATAAGCAATTTAACTGCGATGCTGAGAGGAATAGTAGTTTGGGTTTCTATTTCCTTAGAAAAAAACAAGGACCAAACTCTTACCAGATTAAATAAGAACCTACTTTCTTTGGGTTTATGCTGTTGTCTGGAAAGAATTCATACGGGGATTTGGCCTGCTTTCTGAGTCATGAGCTTCTTTGAGGCTTACATATTGCTCCGGTTGCGCCCTCCTCTCAGCTAAGTTGAAACTTGATTTCTGTGATGTCTTTTATCTTCCTGAACAAATAGCAGTTGCTTCTGTTGTCCTCTCTAGTTTTCCCACCTGACTTCTCTCTGTCTTGAGCATCTGAGAAAACTAGATATACCATTTCTGATTCAGCAGGGGTCTCATTTTCACTCTACTCACCCATTTCTCTTGCTTGTTCTGTAAACAAAAACTTCCTTTTCCCCATCTTCCTTTATGGCATTCTGTATTAGAATAATCTAATTATTCTTTCATTTACAATATTATATATGCTCCATACCTTCAGTAATTTCATAGTTTTTCCAATACCTAGAGGGAACTTCAGTACAAACTTCGTAGCAGGCACATCTCTTTGCACTGTTGCTCTTTAATTATCCATTGTCTTCTGGGAGGCCTCTTTCTGCAGTCACTCCATTGTCACACCCTTCTCTCTGCGACTTTGCAGCAAGAATTCCCATTTATTCTGCTGGAAGAATGGAGTCCTTACCAGAATGGATATTGTGGATACTGTGAAATGGCTGTTGTTTCAGCCCAAAATTCCACAGACCTATAAGAAAAGCAAATTTGTTTATGTGTATGCTAAACTACTGCAACAAGCACATATCATGAAAGGTGATGTCGAAGTGCATAAAGGCTTTTAGAGGTGAAAGTTTACTAGTGCTGGAGGCTGGTTAGCCCAAGCTGCAGGTTTGCTTCTGTCATTGCTTCTTCTTCTTCCTGTACCTGGTGCTCTGCACTGAAGCTGAATGCACTCGAAGGGCCAGCACTAGTGCCTGTGGGCTTATCTGTCCTGACTGGGGGCAAACTAGGGCATTACATTAGTTTAGCCTTTCTTACCTAAGCCTATCCTCCAAAATCACAAATCAAATTAATTAGAAAACTAGCAAGTTATTTATTCTGTTTGTGATACTCACTTGGCCCTGTGGTTCTGCTCTCTCCTTCACATACTGCATAGTACCTCATTTTGGAAAGTAAAGTCCACAGGGAAGTGTATCCTGGTATCCAGAAGAGGGTCAAGAGGAGAGGAAAAGAATCCTGTCTATTTCTTTGACACTGCTGCCAACCATCCAATAATAGTTTTTATATTACTCCTTGACCATGCAAGTGTCCAAAGATTTTAAAGATAAATGTTGTCCTGAGATGAAGCACTATAGTCAGTTGTTCTGTGTTTAAAGAGTCAGTGATTATCAAAAATATTGTAAATTATGATTTCTCCGTTAGTCTTTGGGATTGCTTATAGAATAAAATTTTAATGGGATAGATTCTTTCACCTTTTAGGGGTGAAAACCTGTACAAACAGCATGCAGGAATTGCTTCATTCTGTGCAGAGTTGCAGTCATCTCCAGACCAAAATATAGCAAAGATTTACCATTTCTGTATAAATTTTTAGGAAGAACATTATGACAAACATCATTGCAGTAGAACTGCAAGGGGTATTTTGGTGTGCAGATGTAAATTTCTGGTTGGAAAGTGATGAGGATAGCTGAGCAGTCTCCTAAAACTGCAGCATGGGATTGTCAGTGTTTCTGAGCTCATTGCACCTTGTCCAGGAGCACTGTCCTACAGCATCATGCTTCTGTTTCTAGTCACCTCTGACTCAGAAAGGAGAATGTCACCTTCTGAGTCATGGGTGTCCTCTGTCATCTTGGGTTTCACTGGAAATTTTTAATGCATGCAGAGGGACCACAGTTAGTCCCAATTGCTTTGTGAATGAGCCTAACACGCGATTTACCGGGCAGAAGCAGGGCTGGATTGTGTCTGCAAGGCTCACCTTTCGAAAGCAGACCTCTTTACAGCCTGAGCCACTGTCCCCACACTCTTCAACTTTTCTCTTCAGGACCTGGGCTACAAGCTTTAATTTAGGTGGTGTGGAATATATTGCTGCTCAGCAACTCACTGAAAACTGTGATCTACTGTCATTATTTTATTTCAGTGTCTCATTGGCTCCTGATGTGCTGCCTGATACATTAATAATGTTTTTCACACACGTTTATCACTCCCAGGCTTCATGCAAATGTTATGGGGACTGCAGCTGGTTTGCAAACCAGGTAGAAAGGCTGAGGCTGGGCTTTGCAAGCAGAGACACACACAAAAAAGGACTTAATCTTAGCCACAGGCTGAAACCATGACAGTTAGGTTAGGTATGTAAAAGTTCAGTGCTTTTGAGTGGCCAGATGACAAGCTGTGAATGTGTGCAGAGAGGGATCCTAGGGATCTCAGGGACTTGTATATATTGGAGGTTTAAAACCAAGGCCACTATTGATTGTTAATGTAAATTCACTCATTTTTCCACTTTGAACAGGAAGTGTTGTTTTTTAAAATACTAAATTTTAATAATTTGACCTAAAATCTCTCTCACTGTCAATGACTGCTAGATTCAGTGGATAATTACACTAGTTTATTTCAAATAAATTTCAAATTAAAATTATATACTGAGGAGAGACTTGATTTAAAATCTTGCTGTTTTGTCCCTCATTTGAAAACTTGTTTGCAATTAGTCAAACTGTCAGGTACCCAGGGAATGTGTTTGCTTATTTATTTATTTTTCCTGAGGGGCTGGGGTGGAAGGAAAGCTATTGCATATGGGAAAGCCTGTGGTAATCCTTTTGTGCAGAATGTTTCAGATCATAGTTCACCATGAGATAGCTCTTACATTTTGTTTTAGTATGTTATTTTCCAGTGGTACTAGTGTTAGTCACAGGTCCTTTAGTAGCTGCAAGTCCTAAAAAAAGGAATCAGGTGCCTGAAAGTAGATGCAATCTTTAAATCCCGCCTCTCATCCTTCCCTCCCCAGACCTGTGAGCGTGGAGTTTACTTTCTCATGTCCTCAGGACTCAGCTGGGGCAGGTGCTGAGTGGGGGCTGTGTGTTGTGCCAGGGCCAGAGCAGCATAGCAAGGTGCAATGCTGCAGTCCTTGTCTAATAATTCTCTTGGCCACAACATTTACCCAGAGAGTTAGAAGATGAGATTACCTCTTTTACTTTTCAGGAAAGCACTCCAGCTGCCTGGAAGGAAGCACCCTTCCTGCTCATTAGGGCTGCACCAGCAGCAGGGACCGGAGCAGGAAGATTCTAAGGGAAAGCAAGACTTATGAGCAAGAAACTCACTTGTCTTGCACAAGGGTCATGTTGTATTTCATTACCTGTTGATAAATAACTGCTAATGTAATTCATTTCATGCAAAAATACAAAAGTGATTCTGGGAAGGGCACAGCAATCTCTCCCACTAGTGGCTTTACTATAGAGGTACTGAATTACTTTCTCTGCCCCAGTCCCTTCCTCGTTATTGTTTTTTCTCCTTTGTTAATCCCTTGTTCATTTTTATGTTATATCTGCCCTTGGCCTTGCTGAGGGATCACTTTATAGTATACTTTTGTATAGCAGTCTGGCGTAAAATTTAAGCTATACATTTTAAAAAGCACAAAAATCAGAGGGATGTCTTAAGTCATGGTCAAATAATCACTGCCCACAGTGTCTGAATTTTTATTGCCCTGTGTTATCTGCTGCTGCCCTAAAAGTCAGAAAAGCTGGGTTTCTTTTCAGGTGGTTCCAAATCCATCTAAAGCCAGCAGGGTTAAGCTGGACCAGGAATGCAAACTGTTCAAGCATGCAGAAGCCCCTGTGGGTCAGGATTGCCTTCTAGAATACCAGAGCCTGTATGAAGTTATGAAAGGATTATCAATTGATACAAGAATCTTCAGTTCTGGAAAAGAGATGAAAACATAAATAAACCAACATACAGGTGAAAAGATGGGAGAGAGAAGATGGACTGCTGAATTTTTATTGTACAGCAATCTAGAAAGTAACAAATAGAAGAAAAGTCATGGGCTTTCATTGTCCTTACAACATTAATGAGAAAATGCTGAAAGCAGTTGCAATGATTTTAAATTTGTGGCCAGACACTAAGAAGAGGGCTATGTAAGCTTGCTTAGTCTTAGTGCCAGAAATTGCTCTTACTGCATGTCAACAGAAAAGGAGTTATAGATCTGTTCCCTGGCAAAATCATCCCACTGAAGGCAAGATACCTTTCTGAATTGCAGAATGGTCTCCTTAAAGTAAATGGGCCATTAGTGTTTGAATTCAATCATTCAGATTATAGCTCTAGCTGGCACTGGGGCTGAGTGCAGCCTGACAGATTTTCCTCGGTGTTGTGGGCAGTCATGAAGAGCTCTCCAGAGACAAGGAAGGAGGTGCTTGCTGGGTCACCCTGGGAGATGGCTGCATCATGCCTAGGTAGGTGCTAGCTGGGATGTTAGCAGGTGTGATGCTGCAGCATCTTGGCTTTCCTGCACATCACAGCAGCCATGAGGGATCTGCCTAAAAATGGGCAGTGGGGAGGCCATCTCCTGCACTTGGGTGGCTATCTCAGCCACCTCTGAGTGGACAGTGACTGCAGCACAAGGGCTGGGGTCAGGATGACCTGAGCTCTTCCTTCACATCCGTGGTGCTTGTCAGCCTGTACCTAGAGCATCACTCACAGCAGTCCCATGTGTCTGCCCCTGTGATCACTTTCTGGGAGACAGCTGCCCATTAATTTATATTGGTTGGCTTGTCTGCAGAGTCTGAATTTATTGACACAGGTGAAAAAAAACCCCAAACCACACCTTTTCATAGTATGGTTGTTTTGATTTAAAAGCCAGCCACTTAGCCAGTTCAGGCAGGCAGGTCTGGAAGGACAGGAGGTACTGAGAGAGCAGTAGCAATCAAGAGGACCTGTGGGGAAACAAAGCACCTCCAGGCAGTGCCCTCCTATCTCCAGGTTATTTCATCAGCCCTAGACTAGCAGCAGGGAGGTTATTTTGTCTACCTGGAGACATGGATTGATGTGCCTCCAGGGATGTGCTGCAGGAGAGAAGTTTGAGATTACTTACCTCTGACTGTTTCTGTGATAAAGTGCTGCAGAATCAGGGTGGCCACTGACTAAAAACCATGATAATTCAAGAGGACTGCAGGATAGTTGCAAAAAATTCACATGGTTATCTGTGTCTGAAGAGGAGCAACTGACTTCATAAGGAAAACATTGAATTAAAAGCTGCTAGGAACCAAATCCATTTGCTGCCTGCATAGTAGACACACAGACATGCACAGACACTTGTTCTGCCTGAAGGGTAAACATGTCTCATCTCTGGAAGGTGCAAATGTTAAAACTGGTAAGTTAGTGGAGGAGATGCTGGGAAACCAACATGTAAATAGTGTTTTTGGCATCCTAAATTCACATTTTATAGCTGTGATATTAACATAGGTGGGCTACAAACAAAATCAGACTGTGCCTTACTGTGATAGTGACAGTTTCACATTATCTGTTTTTTTCAATTTGAATACATGGGTCACCTGGGCTTCCCAGTCCATTCCTACATATTTTCTAATTTGACAAGAAAATCATTCAGTTGAATAAAAAATATGATTTTATGTAAAATATTTTGTCTCTGTTGCTTGACAGTGCTTATTTAAATAGCCATAGAGTTTTGCATCCAACAGATTTGGGAAAGAAGAACCGACCATAAAAAGCTACCATTTCACCACAAAAATCTTCAGGTTTTCTTTGTAGGCAACAAATGGTCCTGTGTGGATGACAACTATTCTACAGATGTAGCTCTGCATTGTCCTCTTAGGCAGCCTCCCTTCCTAGGTGTGACTGTAGGTTAACATGCTGCTGTAAAATCTGGCTTGGGCTGCCAGGTCTTTGATTAGAAACAACCTGAAGGATTGAGCTGGATCAATAGAGTCAGCTTTAATTAGGGTGTAATAGTGAATGTCAAAAGCTGCCAGACTCAGACTCAAACAGAATAAGAAAGGATCAGGAGCCAACCTCAAAGATGAGTAAAAAAGTGAGTCTGTAGTAGGTGGGGATTTTGAGAGAAATGAGAACATCATTGTTAAGGTTTAGGAAAGCCAAACAGCAGGAAAGTAGGCAGCACGCAGTCTGGAATCTTGGCATAAAAATGACAATAAACATTTTTCCCAAGTTATTCTGTAGATGTTGAATGTATTACTGGTGAAATCAGTAGCACCTGAGCCTGGATCCTTTTCTTGGTGCAGAGTGGCTGCCTTCAGGTTATATTAATCTAAAAAGACAGAAACATTAGATAGCGCCAGAACATGAACTGAATTTTGATAAGTGTTTGCTTTTAAAAGGTTATACAGAATTTGATTGCAATCAGCAGCTCAGGGTATGCTAGTCATTTTCAGACTCCTTCCATATGCTTTGATATTTGGCTATGGGTACCTGCATAGTCAGAAATTTAGTAAGCAATTCGGATGTTCATACATAACTTTCAGGGCCTGATTTCAGTCCATCTCCTTGATTAAAGTTCAGGTATTTCACTAGTCATTAACCCAGTTCTCTAGTAAAGCCAAAGCTTTGCCTTTTGGCATATTTCTCTGGCTATGATGTGGCTTTTCTGATAGAAAATTCTTGCATCCCTTTGTAAAACATATGTTGAAATATTAACCCATATTTCATTTTTGTTATGTTGAAACAGAATCTGTCAGAAGTGCACTTGGAATAATATTTCTTTTAACAAATACTTAAAATTCTTTTAATGATAAAACTTTTATTCTACATGGCAGTATTGGGACCTTATTTACCTAATGTTCTGTTGTCCATTAAAGTTCTGCCAGAATAAACCACACCTTTATTTGCCATTATTAGTAAGTATTTGAAAATTAGATCAGAGTTTGGTTGCTTGCCCCTGATAAGAAAATAAGTAGATAATTATTATAATTATAAAAGGCAAATACCTTCAAGAGGTTGGGAATTTTGTTATCTTACTTTACAAAATGTAAGATAAATCAAGGAACCAGATGGGCTCCCAGCCAAATAGTTATCATATTATAACCACATGGGTCAAATTGTTTGCCTAATCACTTTATATTCAAACATCCACACAGTGAATAAAAATTTTTCAGTTTAGAGGAAAATGTAATATCTTAAATGTCTCAGAATAGTCTGTATTTCTTTTAATAAATATTTACTTTTAATGTTGCTGGTGTTTTATGATATATTTTTATATTTGACCTTGGATATGTTGTCTTTTCATTAGCTCCAGCTATGTTGCCTTAAAGAAGTTCTTGATCTTTTGCTTATTCTCAAGCACCAATCACTGCCACTCTTTTGGAGACTGCAACTTCCAATCTGCTGGTAGAGCTACTTGTGAAATGCTACCTATTTCAGTCAAACTAGGTTAGCAAAGATCTAATATTTAAACTGTGACAAGTCTAATGAATTAGATTACCTTGAAGGGAGAAGCAAAGTAACTGTATTGCAAATATCCATCTCTCCCTGTTTTGCCAAAAATTTCTGAAACCCTCAATCAGGCCAGACAGAGAGCCTGAAGAGTCAAGCTTTGTGAAATTCTGTGGCCAGATACTAATCAGTTCATAATCTCCCTTTTTTTTTTTTTTTTTTCTGCTGACTTGCAAGAAAAATAAAAGTTTAACAGTATAGTTAAGTGGAATTTTTCAAATATACAGAGTGAAGGAGACCAGTAGTGAACCACATAATGGAATAGCAGCAAATAGAAAAAACTTCACATAAGCTTAATTCCATCAAATTAGTCTCTGGTAACAAGAGTGAGCCAGGTAAAATAATAACAGGTATAAGAATAAAGTTTTCTCCACAACAGGAGGAACAGAAGGAGGATTATCACCGATTCCTGCAGGGAAAAAAAAAAAAAAAAAAAAAAAAGTTTTCCACTTGGAGAAAAAGTCAATAGTAGGAAAAGTAGCATCAGTATGAATGCTTGAAGCAAGAACTCTACCCAGGAAGTTAATAATGTGCAATGCATGGTACCATGTGCTTAAACTATTCCCAGGGCTGCAGGAGCCTGCCTATGGGAGCTCACCACTACACAAGGCCTTGGAGGTTTTTCGACCTATAATATGTTCTGAGTTTTCCCTCTAAATTTTTGAACAATTAGCATTGCAGGGGAAAATGGCAGCAAGCATCTGTTGTAGCATGGCAGGTGATATTTGTATTTTTTTTTAATTCTGAATAATGGTAACAGGCTAAGTCCTGCCCCTTTTCACACCATTATCTGTATCCCATTAGAGTCATCTTGGCATTATGAATGAAATTTCATTATTTTCTAAATTACCAGAACTCATTTTGTGGTGTCAGCAAAACTGAGTAGAGGTCAACAGGATTTATGAGAGGAAGGGAAGAGTAGGCTGAGAAACCACAGGGTAGGGACAAGAGCAAGCAAGCAAACAAGCAAATAGGACTAGGACCAAGAGTAGCCTCATTGCAATGCAAACTGGAGAAACCCAGCACGAACAAAATGGAGAAAACACAAGAAATCCAGTGCTCTGTGACAGGCCACGTAACTGACTGTATATAGCACATTTTAGGTTAGTTCCCTGTAATTACAATTATTATTTCATAACAGGTAACTAACTTTGATCCTGCATTATGTGTTTTATATAATGTTACCCTGTAATAGCAATATGCATGGGCTTTATACAGTTTTATACATTCATCAACATCACACCCAGGTGAGGGGTCAGACAGGAGGTGTGGGCCAGGTGCTGGCTGAGGTCAGAATTTTGCAGTCAGGATGGGAGCTTTGAGCTCAGGGGCAGGGAAGAAGCAATCAGAGGGTGCAACCTGGGATATTTGGTGGAGGCCACCATGATACTGTGAGAACCATAAGCACAGGAAAACTATGGGGAAGGGTAAATGTATGCACAAACTACTGCAGTAAAGCCCACTCACCACTGCAGGACTCCTTGGGTGAAACTGTGGCTCTTTTGAAGACATGGAATTTACTCTAAATCATTGAGTGATTATGTATGGATCACTTCCTTTATGAGAGCTAAGCACTGAAAAACAAAGAAATGAGTATAATAAATCCTTATACTTTGCCCATTTTAAACAAATGCACTACTCTTACAAAGTGCAAAAGCATTAATTCTCCATTGCAAGAAAATTTCTCTGTCTCATGGCAAGTGGACTTTTAGTATGCAATTTTAATTTTGCCATCTGATATTTTTAAGTTTTTAAACCAACATTGATAAGAAAGCCTCCATTAGTAAGTTTTGTTTAAACAATTTAATTCTTTCAGAAAGACTTTTGATTTTTAATTAACAGGAGGACCTTGCTAACAGAATGAGTCAGGTCATTTACAAGAATAGGTAGAAACCAGGTATTTCAACTGAGAATAATTTTTTGTCACTTACACTGTCTTTTTTAACTAGACATTTTTCAGAAAAAAGTAAGCTAATCTTGAAATATTAGACAGTTTGTTTCAAGAGATTATTGGAATTGGCTGTTTTTCCTTCTTCTGAGCTAAGAATTTTGATACCCAAGGTTATATCAAAACATAGCTGTCAAGCATGAATGTATGTCTGTAATGCTGTGATTACCTGTAAGACCCCCCACATTTTTGTCTTATTTGTCTGACAAATCCCTCTTCTAACTCAGGAAAAATAAAATTATGCAAAATCTTAACTGTCACTTAAATCTAAGTCTCTCATTTTTGTGGTTACTAACGGGAACAGAATGTTGTGTTGTTTAAACAAATCCCTAGAGACTGAGATAAAATGCTTCCAAAAAGGATACGAATTGTTCCTGTTAATCTCAGTGGCATCTTAACTGTGATATAAAGTAAATTGAATATTGCTGTTTAGCTTTTCTTATATAAGAAGAAAGTTAAAAAGTGTCTATCAACCAAATTCATAGGGATAAACTGGAAAATGAACAAACGAATGAAACAATTATGCCATTACCTGCGGAACTTGTCTACACATGGTTTCAGCATACAAGAGAAGAATAAAGAAGGGAGGATTAAAAATTGAGGTACACTTATACAAAAAAAGTCACCACTGATACCAAATGTGAGACAGAAAAATATAAATCACATAATTATCCAGTAGAAGGACCTTTATTTTTCAAGTTCTTTTGATTCTTGAAGTAGTAGCTCAGATCAACACAGGTTGTATAGTTGAGAACACCTGTAAGTGAAAATTCAAACTATGCCTGTAAAAATTAAGAGAACTAAAGGAAATAGAGGTTAACCTATCCCAATATTTAAATCCCAAGAAATTCTGATGACAGCCTTTAACTCCCAGAATTTCTCAACTGAAAGTTGAAAAAGTATCTTCACAGAACCAAAGAAGCTACTCTGTCTTTAAGGTGGAATTTGCTTAGTAAGCTTGACTACATAAATGTTGTCCAGAATGATTTCTTATTTGTAATCTTTGCCAAGAGTTTTTGATTAAAATCCTGTGGACCTCATTAGCGAGAGAAAATTATATCAGCTTTTCCAATTTAGGAAAATCATAAAACTTTTGTGTAAACTGATGTGAAAACTTTCCAGATTAAAGAAAGGATTTTCTTAATGTGCAGAAATTCTTTAGGCTGTGTATTAGGAATAGGTTCTTCATGCAGAGGATGGTTGGGCACTGGCACAGGGTCCCCAGGGAGGTGGTCACAGCATCAGCCTGACAGAGCTCAAGAAGCATTTGGACAACGCTCTCAGGCACATGGTATGACTCTTGGGACTGACCTGTACTAGACCAGTAGTTGGACTTTCATGATCCTTATGGGTCCCTTCCAACTGAGGATATTCTGTGGTTCTAAGATTTTATGATTCATTCAAACCTGATGACATAACAAAATTATCAAGGCAATGACATTTCCCTAAAATTAAGAACTTGAGGTCTGAATCCAAATTCTCTGTTTGGTACTGCTATTAAGGTAATAAGATATTTAATAAAATTTACTAAAATTAAATTAACAATATAGTGAAGTAATTTATTGAAATATTCTCCTGAGGGCCCACCTTCTTGCACAACTTCACTTATGGGTAGATCTTTTCAGACGGTGTATCTACTTGTGTCACAAAATACATTAAAGTGAATAAAAACAATCTTGAGACTACAGGAAGCCCATGATATCTCTAGGTTTTTCCAGAGCATATGGAAGCTAACAACCCTTTGTACTTTACCTCTGCCTTTGGGATTGATATTTCATTAATGCAACAGGACTTGTATAGAAGTGCATTTTATGTTACAAGAGTATCATTTTGCATAATTCAAATGAAAGGATACATATTTGTGTCACGTGTATTGAAATTTAGAGGACTTCTTTTTTGGAAAGACCTCAGAAGTAGGGAAATGAAGGATAACACTGAGCTTACTCATCGATAACTTCTGACCATCCACCTCTAATCATGAAATTCAACATCCTAAATTAAGTGCCCAACTCCCCAAGACTGAGACATTTCTGTTTTCTGGGAGCTGATAGGTAACAGCTGAATATAAAGAGTCCCTTCACTTCAGCAAAAGCCAACTCTGCACCCAGTGGAAGTGGTAGCGAGAAGGTCTCTGAATCTGGTTCCTAAATCAGGTTTTGAATGCAAATGTCTTTGATGGACCAGTAATCTCATTTGCCTCACATTCAGGTTACCACAAGTTGGAAAGTGCAGACTTCAGTTATATTATGTTATTGCATATCATCTGGAAAGCAGTCTCAGAATCTGCACAATTCAAGGTGACTGTATAAGCCTGAAACCATTTGGAAAGGAAGAAATGATTGGTTTTGAAGATCTGCCACAGACGCAGAATATTTCACTCCATAGATCCATATACTGCATACTAGTGTTTCACACTGATCATTTCTACAGAGGCTTTGACAAACCCCAGGGTGTTAATAATTCCACCCTAGGATTCAAAGAATTGGGATGAGATTTCATATTCCACCTTGCTCCTTTGAAATTGTTACTCTGCTATTTCCTAGATTTGGTTGCTTTTTCTTTTGTTCATTAACCCTTGGTCTGTGCTGAAGTATATCACTCCACTGGCAATTCAATGCCAGAGGGTTCCCCATTATCAAAGCTACTCATCTAAACTAAATGGAAATCATTTCCCTCACACAGAATGTTTTTAAAAGTAGAGATATTGATTATCATGGTTTCACAATCGATGGAATAAGACAAAAGAACAGAGACTGAGAGAAAATACTTGGGAAAAAAAGAAGTTGATGCTCTAGACATTTTCTTCAAAATATTCTGATCACCCCATATATGTCAATAATTTTGAGAAATTGATTTCATTGCTTCTGAACTTTCCATTGTCAGCTCTTCAATGCATAGAACTAGAAACAAATGTGGTTTTCAAGGCAATCAGAATGTGTAACCAACATTTCTTTATCTGCAGACTGAATTCTCTTCCCCCTCCCCAAATAATGACACCATTTATACAGGTGATGAAGTGTTGCAAGGATAATTAGGAGTTCTCTGGGCCTCAAAGCAGCCTGCCTATATTGGCAATTAACTCATCTTCATTTTAGGGGATCAAGAACTTGTATCTATTTTCATGGCCTTGAGAAAATACAATCTGTGTGTCAGGGTCATTGAGAAGAAGTACAAAATGTGTTCTTTCCTTTACTCCTTAAAAATCTGGCATATATCCACCAATCAGTTTAATTTGAGGCCTTTTATACTAAACCAACAACTGCTGTCTATCTTTTGGACTTGTGGTAGTCATCTGGAGGTGTGGGTAATTCTAGATGTCACAGGTATCTTCTGATAAAGAAAAAAATTCTCCACATCTTTTAGATTACATGCATCTAAAAAACACTCGTTTGCTGAGGACCCAAAACCTTCCCAGCACTGCTGAATACATCCCAGTGCTTGTTGCTGCCCTGCAATCTTGCCCATTACGCTGGCAGCACAGCATTGCACAGAAAATGGGCACTCATCTTTCTGACAGGGGTGAGATTGTAACAATATAACTGAATTAGGTGAACTTTTCAGTTCTAGATCATCTTTTTTGGGCAGAACTATGTCACATGAGCAGCATTCTGATAGTCTGGTGCTGCTTTTGCAATTTTGTGCCACAATCCTATAGATTAATTTACTCCAGCCCTAGGAATTTTAGTACTGTGGGAAATTCAGGCTGGTTTGCTAATGTCAGCTGCTAAAAATCACAGGTACTCTGTGAACTAGTTCATAAAACTCTGGTCTCTTTTCAGGAGGTTGTGCCACCAGGTTTGACTTGGCTCAGCAATGGGAATTCAGATCTGCTTGAGCTTGGCGCCAGAACCAAGGCGGCTTTGTGTCTTGGAGCAAAAGTGATGTCAAGGCAGGTGTCCAAGCTCTGCCTGTGGATGAGGTTGATCTCCCTTTTCCTGCAAGTAATTGTAACTATTATGGCAAGAGGGGATTGTAAAAAATACAATCCCCTCTTTCCCTAGGAAGATATGTATATAACCATGGGCTGTTGAAAGAGGGGACATCCCAAATGGCAGTGTGCTGTGAGACACAGAGATTGATTTATCCACGCATCCGTACATGATTGATTTATCCCTATGCATTTTTTTCTCCTCTGGGACCATTATACTCCAGGCAGCCATGGCACCTTTCTCTTCTAGGAGTGAGAAAACCATCCAGTTTTCTCTGCATCAGGGTTAACAGCCTGCCTGTGAGCAGTTTTTCATCTTTCACAGGTGCTAACTACCCTTTACCTCTCAAGTTGTTCGGCTGATCAGCAAATTTGTGAGACATGCAGAAGTCACTGCATACATGAGAGCTCCTGTATTTTCCCTAGCTGGTTTTAAATTTAAAAAGAAAAAAAAAAAAAAAAAAAAAAAGAAAAAAAAAGGGGAAAAAAATAGGTCTTTTTTCTTTTCTTCCCTTCAGCTCTCAGATGGACAGGGTGTATAGATCAGAGAGGCAGCTGGGGAGAAGGTGGGGATGGAATGCACTGGAGGGCATGCTGGGGATGCCCCAAGGATGCTCTTGGGGATGCACTGGGGATATGCTGGGGATGCACTGGGGATGTGCTGGGGATGCACTGGGGATGCACTGGAGATGTGCTGGGGATGCACTGAGGATGCACTGAGGATGCACTGGGGACGTGCTGGGGATGCACTGGGGATATGCTGGGGATGCACTGGAGATGTGCTGGGGATGCACTGGAGATGTGCTGGGGATGTGCTGGGGATGCACTGGGGATATGCTGGGGATGCACTGGAGATGTGCTGGGGATGCACTGGAGATGTGCTGGGGATGCACTGGGGATGCACTGGAGATGTGCTGGGGATGTGCTGGGGATGCACTGGGTATATGCTGAGGATGTGCTGGGGATGTGGTGCAAATGTGGTGGAGATGTGCTGGGGATGCGCTGGGGATGCAGATCCGGCTGTGCAGCGCCGGGCTGGGGCTCTGCCCTCCAGCGCCGGGCTATCTGTCACTTCCAATGACTTCTAGTGCAGCTGTTTCCGTGCCGGAGCAGCATGGCCTGCAGGTGGCCTGGTAGCTGTCTCCCGAGCTGCCGGGGAGCTGCCGCTGTGTGTGACCTGAATGGCAGCGCTGGCTGCGGGCCCTGCTTTGCATGCAGCGTGCGTGAGCAGGAGGCTCAGAGCAGCCCTGCTGATGTGGCTGTTGTATAGCAGTTATTGCTTCAACACATTTAGACACAGCACCTCTGTAATTTGTCTCGACGTGATATCATCTTTTGTCTCAGCAAACTGACCCTTTTATCTGTCTTAGTTCTGCTTTCTCCAAGCTCTTTCCACTCTGCCAGCAGTGACAACGGGAAACAGCAGAGGAGGGAAGAAATAGCATAATCAGGTGGTGATAGCAGATATTATAACAGAATTCAAAGTTATTCACTGTTTTGAGGTGTTTGTGGATCTCTTGTTGTTTTGTTGGGTTTTTGTTTTGGCTTTTTTAGTTGAAGCATATGTCTGTCTGTGAGGAGTTCTGCCAGTATTACCTGACTCTCGCTTAATTCAGCTGTTTGAAAATGGCAGTGAATCTCACTTAGGAGATGCCATATAGGGCATCTAACTAGATTGCAGCTCCTTTTTCAAAGCAGCACTTTGCATAATAGTTGCTCTTTTAAATATTTGGGTGAAGTTTTCATTGTTGCTTTGCACTTACATCTAAAAATGCTGGGACTGATTAAGTGGTGTCTGTTCCTGAAGGGGATTTTCTATCCCCTTCTGCTCATACCCTGCTCAAGTACATCCTACTCCTCCCCAGAACAGGAGTCACTGGAGAGCAGCAGAGACTGACTGTCACACTGAGGAATTTCCTTTTTATAGTAAGGGCAGTTTATTGTGCCCATGTCAATGCAAACATTGCAAAACGTAACAACATCAGTCTTCTCTGCTTCCCTCTCCTGTTGACCCTGAGACACTATGTGGGAAATGAGAGGAGTTCAAGAAACCAAAAGAGGCTTTCATAATAGGAATTGAAAAGAGTTTTATTTATCAACTATATCATGTACCACAGGATATAAATAAAGAGTAATGCAATACAGGCTTGACTTGGAAAATTAATATGCAACAGTGCTAGAAAAAAAACCAATAATGGTAATTCTAAAATAAAAGAGGAAAAAAAAAAGTAAAAGAGAGAGATACTGAAGATCAAAATTAAGATTATTTCAAAAGAATTGTGAAAGGAATTGTTCCTTTGAATGTTCACCTAATTTGTTTTCAGTAAGAAAATTTCAAGGAAAGGTTGAACATGGAATGCTGATACCCTTGTTGGTTATCTTGGTCAATAAACAGAAGTTTTCAATCTATACAAATCAGTTGGATATAATCAATCCATGTTATCTCAGGTAAAGAAAGACAAAAAAATTATATTTGTTGGCTACTTGCCAACCTGGTGCTGCTTCTTTTTACCCAAAGAAAGTCTCATTTCATCTGTCTTGCACCTCTGACATTTTCTCATCCTATAACTTAGCTTAATGCTAAATTGACCTAAACTGCCTTTAATATTAGTTCACATGTGTTAAGCCACTATTCATATACTTACCCTGTTAATTTCTTGTGTTTATCATATGTGATATCCTATGTTATCAGAAATTAAATACTACACCGAGACCAGATAAAAGAGTGAGGTTTTGTGAGAATGAGATTAAATGGTAGGTCTTTGCTGTTCCACAATGCTGATTTTAGGATTTAGGCTGGAAACTTAACAATGATGATGATGATGATGATAATAATAATAATAATAATAATAATAATAATAATAATAATAATAATAGTAGTAGTAGTAACAGATTTTCATCACTTTAGTTTTGGGGATTTTCCCTGCTCACTGTAAATTGATAGTTTGCAGATAGAATTTTAAAAGTAGTATCGCAGGTTCTTATGTCATATTCTTCCTCTTTTTTTTGAGGGTGTATGAGACATGTCAAAGCAGTTATCAGGGGCTGGTCTTGAATAGTTTATATGGACCTTTTTCCTTTCAACCATTCTCCAATACAGTAGGGGCTGAAAATAATATGAAAATGGCTCAAATAAATAGGATTACTGTGATAAAAAATTGATGAGTATTATATCACATATAAAACTGTTAAGGGCTTATATGTCCAAGTATTCATTTCCCTGTCTTGGAGAGGTTTTTTCGCCCCACCTTTCTTCTCTCACTTTCTGTTTCTACCTGTTCATTTCCACTGCATCTGAGAAATTTGAATTTCCATAGTTAAGCTTATGTAGCGTTTTTTGGTTAATTTTCTAATCAGGGGGTGAAATTCTGATTGCCTTTAGGCAATGTTGTGCTGGGCTGTGTGTTTGCCAGAGTCTAAAGCCAAACTGGAAATTCTGGAAGAATAATATAAACTGGGAAAAAAACCCACCTAAATCCTATCCCCAAAAAGCTGCATAGCCACAGGAAAAAAAAATACTGACATTTGCAAATCTAAATGTAACTGAATCTTATGCATTAATTTTATCTATTAATTTTAAATATTGCATGCACTTGGAAAAATTGAGGCTGATAGAGGAAAACTACCATGCTGGTATTTCGGGATGAGAAAGCGTGTCTGAGTGGCAGCAGCAAGTGGGTCATGGGCAGGCAGAGTTCAATAAACAAAAGCATATGTGCCCTGCAGTGCCTCTTGCCTTTCCCTGGAGCAGAGTCTGGGTAGCGAACCTTGGCGGCACAGCGCCGGGCCGGGGGTGAGCACTCCTGACCTTTATCAGAGCAGAAAGCTGCTGACATCAGGCACCTCCGAGGCTGCGAGATGCCCTCTTGCACCTACTTCTGGCGCTGCTGGAAGGGGGAGGCGGTGGGGACCAAGTGTGTCATCCCAGCCCCTGCTCTGCAGGATGATGGGGAAGGAGCTGCAGTCTCCCCCTTCTCCTCAGGTCTGCTTCAGCTCTTCAGCGCCTTTTGGAAGGATTTGCCTGCACTTGTTTAAACAGCGACTCTCCTAAGGGAGCTCCAGCTGGGGAGGAGCAAAGGTGCCGGCATCACCTGTCTCCAGTCTCCTGGCCTGGATGTGACAAGCATTTCTATACCTCTCCCGTGGCTACATTGCTAAAAGCTTTAAGACTGATGTATAAAACTGTGTTCTGCCACCACATATTATAGCACATATTACATATATGGATTTGCATTGTGGACAGGATCATGGTGGAGATGATTTAATGAACAAAATACTGTGTTAAGGTGAAAGATAAATGCAATTTCTTCTGAATCTGAAATTTTTCACAAAAATATGCAAGCTCACTACTGTATATACATTTAGTTAAACAAATAACAATTTGTCAATAATAATATGCCTTACTGAGCATTAAATAATTAAATTAATTAATACTAATTTTTCCCCCTAATTCAGTTATGAACAAATATCAATTTTTAAAGGTAGACAAATCCCTGGGTCCTTTGGTTTTCCATACAGCATGAGCCTAGAAGCTTTAGCCAAAAATTCCCATATCCAGGCTAAACCTAGAGCATCCTTTTGAGGAAGAGAGCTTATTCAGAATTTTCAAGCACTATAGATGCAGTATGTCCCTTGCTTATTTTCACTGTTACTGGGGGAGATGCATTTCCATTCTGGCATTACCCAGTTTGCCTTCAGGCACTTTGTTATGCCAAGCATGGTAGAAAACACTTCTCCCCCACATCCTAAAGGTTTCTATTAAATCTCTGTAAACCACATGTAATCCAGTTTAATTTAATTGGCAGAACCATTTTAGTAGAAATTGGACTAATGGGTCTACCCAATGAGTGCAGCTGAGCCCAAACTGTCTACATTACCAGGCTTGTCATTGTGTTGGTTTCTGGTGGTTCAGCAAGGCGCTGAGGAGTCAGAGCTCAGCCTCCCAGTGCCCATCTGGCAGTGTCCAGTGCCCTCCTGGTCTGCCTTTCCCTAGCCCAGCTGTGCAGGGGTTTTACCAGGGGTTGAGGAGAGACACAGGGGTTGAGGAGAGACACAGGGTTGAGGAGCGACATGCGTCCTTCCCAGCAGGAGAATACCCAGGGAAAGAGTTACTGGAGCTGAAGTGCTGTAACTCATTAGCTGCCATAATTCAATTTATTTTCTGAACTCTACTACAGTCTCTCCTGGGAAAAGGTGTGTTTTTAACCATGCTGCCATTCTTTTGTAGGCACACAAATTGTAATTTAATACCCATCAATTGCCTGGTGTTAGATTCTTCGGTTACAATTACTTAACTGGACAAAATGAGTCCAAATGAACAGTACCTCATTTCTATTGAGATTGTAATGCATTAAAAGCATCTTGTATCTTGGCAAGGCAAAGGTTAACTTTAATTTATAAAATATTTTCCTTTAACAAAATGTTTTTATAGAAAAGACTTGTGCAGAGGAATTTCTTGCCTATATAGACAAGAATGTAAATGGTTTTTTATGACTAAAAAAAAATCCCCAAACACCTAAAATGAAAAAACACCTACAAATGAATGAACAATGAATGAAGTGCTAAGAACAAATGTCCATGAACTGCAGAACTGGTTTTTATGGCTCAGTCCCCAACTATCTTTAATTTTGTCCCTGCTGGAAATCATATTGCCATAGCAGAGCTGGCAGAAAAGATCGTGTGTCAATGCTTCAGCTGCTGCGGGAAGTGTCTGGTGTGGGAGCTGAGATTCCCTGTCTCTCCCTATGCAAGCTGAGCTGGCCGAGGTACTCATGTCCTCCTTTCCTGCTTCTTTCTGCTTCCAGAGAGGCAGCCTCTGCAAAAGGTGAAACACACAGCTGGGGGAACAACCACAGGAACCATCATAGCTCTTTTGTGGAAAACTTTCCTGCATGCTGAAGAATATTTTCTACAAGAAAAAGATATTTTTTTGCTGCATATTTGCATTTGATATTGTCCTGGCATATAAAGCAAGGGAAATTTTAAAATTAATTGCAAAAGTTGGACTACTAACAAGCAGAACTGCTTTTAGTTCCTGAACTCAAAACATGTAAACTATAATCAGTATTTATATTTCAGCTAGTGTTTTGGTCACAGAGATCTCTGTCAAAGGTTCTCCTAAGACATAGGTTTAAAAAGATAGCTGAGAGGTAAGTCCTCCCTGCCTCTATCACAAGTCAAATATGTGTTTTTTTTTAAAATCTGAGCTCAATTAAACACCACCATCTTATATATATGATGATTAATGGTCAGGGATCCATCCTCTTCTGCATTCTTTGAAGAAACAGATGGGCATCATTAAATTCATGGCTTTTTCTGGCATTTTTTCTTCAAACTTTATCTAATGCTTCATTTTAATGCTGTGAAAAAAACCTCAATCTCCCTTCAGAGCACTGTATTCTGACCATGGTATTTTGATTTTGGCAAAAGCTTTTTTCATCTTCTCCTCTCTACTCTTTTCCTCCCTCCTCCCCATTAGCCCTGAGCTGCTTCAGCCCCTCTGCCCCATTCCAGCTCCCTAGGCTTTTCTAGTCGTGCTGCTAATATCTCTCTCACACTTTTGAATCCTCTCAACACGTGGTCCTTAAAGTCCAACTTGTCCTGTGTTCAATGTCTCCCATCTTAGACCAAACCCTGCTGCTCTTTCTCATATAGGGCCTGTGGAGGAGACCAGCACAACCTAACATAGCAAAGTTTGTAATTCCCACCTCTCAGCTGTCCTGAGCTGTGCCATCCTGCCCACCTCACCTGGCAGTGTTGTGCTGCGTTGGGTCAGTGCTCAGTGCCGCGCAGCCCCGGGACCGCTGCCCGCGAGCCAGGGCTGCCCGCCGTGGCTCTGGCCAGTGCCAGTGGGGTGTAGGAGCAATGTCCTCATGGGCAGCTTGGGCAGTGGCAGCACTGGAAACCCCTACATTCTCAGGCCAGGGAAAAGAGAGAGAGAGGCATTAGAAAGTGCAGTGGAGAGTGAGGGATTTGCTCTCTTAGAGATGGTATATGCTTTCAGAATATTTATAAGCTTGTGGGGGGGGAGGTGTTTTGTTATTTTGACAATAAATGAATTCGTGTGTATTTTTTTTATTTTATTTTCCAATTCATATGCAGATGCATATGCAGTAGAGAGGTCAAATGCTGATAAAATCCCCCAAACAGGGGAACTTGTGTTTTGACTATTTTATTCACTGTAAACTCAAGGTATTTGTTAATTCTGTCAGCCCTTTGACATTTTTCTCTTTCCGGGGTGTTGATTCACATTTTAATATACAGGTAAGGATGTGGCAGGTAATATAGGGATGGAGGTTTCCCACCTCAGGGGATGCAGAGGCTGGATTTTTCAAAGATGCTGAGCACATCTCTTCTAGAACTATAACTCTTTTCAGATATCTCAAATCAAAAGACCACCAAAAGAACTATAGACTATTAATTTGTCTCAGTTTTTAATTAGGAGAAAATACACTTTAGCCTTTCCCAGCCTGTGAGATTCTGACTGTTTCCCTTGCATGTCTCTCAATCTAAATAGCACAAGTCTGGGGTTGCTGCTACCAGCTGGAATCAGAACAACTTCTGGCAGCAATTTGCTGGTCCCTGAGGACTTGGGACATTTCCATGTCATCCTCCTAATCAGAGGAATGTGGCATTAATGGCATAGCTTTTCCCTCTGAGTCAGTGTAGAGGCTGACACTAGTTAATACAGGAAAAGGTATCAAAGTCACCTGATAGAATAATATATTCAGAAAGAAAATTTCTTCTTAACTCCCATCAGTAAGCCTGAAGCAGTGGCACCCATATTCCTCTGTAGCTAAGGGACACAAAGGGGTGGCTCACACACTTGCTCCGCAGCAGGAAAAGCCCCCCCGTTCTTCATCCAGGCTTGTGCTCCTTGTGCCATTCCATGGGAATCCCACAAACCAGAAATGGGCCTCTGGGGCCCTGAAGGACTCACAGATGAGAGCCAGGCTGTGGATGGCAGCGAGGAGTGCTGTAACTCCCCTCTTTGAGACAGCTATAAATAACATTTGATGCAGTTAATCCCTTGAGATGTCATATGGTTTTGGGATCAGATTTTATCTGCCACTGTGCTTCCCATTTGTCTGCTGGTGGGATTCTTTACAGGCACTTCCAGCCTTTATTATCCTCAGAGCTTTGTGTCAAATGCAAATATTGTTGTTAATTGCTATTTGCTTTACAAGAGCGATTACATCTTGCTGTTCTTTAATTCCTGATTTATTGATGAATATTTCCAACAATGATTTAGCATAGAGGCTTTGCCAAGGTGAAAATTGACTATTTGTTTTGTTACTTTGCCAGTGTCTAATCCAGAGCAATTCTTTGCCTCTTGCCCAATGACTACCCAATTTTCTTCTCAGTGTCTATTAAGGGTGGATCAAAGGCTTGAAATTCCTAGTGCTGAGAAAGAAACTCCATTACTTCATGTAGTCCCTTGTTGATACATACAAAACTTGGATCTGTGACGACATTTTAGGTAGTCTAATTAATTTCATCACATCGTTCATCAGGGTTTGCCCACATTAAGTTTGCTCAGTGCCTCCTCCTTGGAACCACCGTGCACAACACCTTGCTGCCTTCATTATGTAAGAAAGGGTGAAGTATCTACAAGTGTCCACATGTGTGAGCACTTGCATATTGAGTGAAATCACCATTCTGGGTGTGTTGGTTTTGCATGGCCTTGTTCTTGGTAGTGGGGGGACCACAGAGGTGGTGTCTGAAAGAATTTTCCAGAAGCTTCCTCCATGTCTGGCAGAGCTAGTCCCTGATGGCTCTGAAGATGGGCATGCTGCTGGCCAAGGCTGGGCCAATTAGAGATGATGGTAATGCCTCTGTGATACCATATTTAAGATGAAAATCAAAACAAAGTTGGTAGTGCAGTTTTCCTTCTTGACAGAGGTGAGAACACATGAGCAGAAAACTCTGCACACACCAAGGTCAGTGCAGAAGGAGGGACAGGAGGTGCTCCAGATGCCAGAACTGAGATTCCTCTGCAGGCCATGGTGCAGCCCAGGTGAGGCAGCTGTGCCCCTGCAGCCCCTGGGGATCCACGGGGGATGCAGAGATCCACCCACAGCCCCTGGGGATCCACGGGGGATGCAGAGATCCACCCACAGCCCCTGGGGATCCACGGGGGATGCAGTGATCCACCCACAGCCCGTGGGGCAGGTGCCCACACCAGAGCCGGTGGGTGGCTGGAGAGAGAGGGCCCTGCTTCCAGAGTGGAGCAGCCTGTTCTTGGAGGACTGACCCCGTGGAAGAGGGACTCACATCGTAGCAGTTTTGGGAGGACTGCTGCTCTTGGGACAGAGTCAGGTCAGAGAGGTTTGCAGAGAACTGCCTTCTGTGGGAGGGACCCTGCAGTGCAGAAGGGGAACAGCTTCTCTCCCTGAGCAGTGAGAGAAATCACAGGTGATGAACTGACCTTTAAACCCTTACTCCTGTCTCCATGCACTGTTGGCAGGAAGGAAGGAGGGGTTGGGGGTACAAGGTGTTTTTAAGGGCTAATTTTACTTCTCATTATCATGCTCTGATTTTGTTAGTAATAAATTCACTTAAATACCTGTAAGTTGAGCCTGTTTTGCCCATGATGGTATTTGATGAGTGATCTCTCTCCTGGTCCTTATCTCAATTCATGAACCCTTCATTATATTTTCTGTCCTCTCTCCAGCTGCAGAGGAGAGAGTGAGAGGTGGGTCTCTGGCATCTGGCCAGGGTCAAACCAGGAAATCCTCATGTGGACGCTCTTAGCATTTACAAATAATTATACTGAAGCAAGTATTATGGAATAGATTTTAAAGCACTTTTGTCCCAGGGGCTTTTCTACATGAGAAAGTCATATAAATAGGACAAGAGTTTAAAATTAGTTTATTCTGTGGGCACAGGCCTATCTCCAATTCATTCAGATTGCCACTTGGGAAGCAATTTTCAAGCTATTTGAAAAGGTTTAAAATACTCATATTCCAGGTAACTGCTGGCACAGGAGAGTTAGTCCAGAAGAGCTAACAGTTAACTGTATCAGTATAATTAACTACACTGGCACTGAGAAAGCTTCCTGTACTACTAAATCCTAAATTTTCTGCTACCAAAACCACCCCTTAAAACATTTCTGTGTCTAGGTTTATATTGTTAAATGGTATTTAAGATAAAATAAAATAAACTTTTAGACTAAAACCTTGAAATATTTTAAAGGGAGAATTTTGCTGGAACAAGCTTGCCTTCATATTTGGGTGAAGGTATTCACTTTTCTCTCCTACCTTTATTATTTCCTCAAGATAGTAAAGGCTACAAAAATGGGAACTTTGTGCATCCATCCTTTTCCTAGTATTAAGCAATTCTTATGACATTTATAGTTTGCTGATAGACTGCAGAGAAGCCAGATGCTTTATGGCTTTTCTACATTGCTATTGTCAGATTCTTACAACTGAGTGAATACAGCATGAGAGCATAAAAATGAAAGTCTGTGTTATGCATTTGGCTGTGCTAAATTAGATCTAGGTCTCCAGAAAGAGACAGAAACTCTAGATGTTGCATGTCTGGGCCGAGACCATGTGTTTCATTCAAAATTCACTGATAAAAATGGTAATGACGTGCTTTGAATTTTTTAGGGGTGTTTCCACATTTTTGATGGTATTTTCAGCCAGAGTGCCATGGCGAGGCCATTTCTACCCCCCTCTCCCATAAAGATTCAGTGCTACGGCAACTGCGATCTTTCTGTACTTTCTGAGAGAGAAAGAAACAGCAGAAGATGGGGATCCACTTTGCAATGGTTTTCATGGCTGTGAAACTGAAGGAACTTGAATTCAAACCTTCTGTGAATGACTTTCCCAGAGGTACCGTATTCCAGTAAAATCCACTGCCCTCTTTTTTCATGGAATGTGTAATCAAATATAATGACATCCATGATAATTTAGAAGTTCTGACGTGCTCACAAGTGGGGAGGAAGCATAATGGAGCTCCTCAGCATGTCAATGAGTGACCCCACCACCAAACATCTGTTACTTGATGATGTGCTGTGGAGAAGCCACATAATTTATGTCCTTTCTACATTGTTACACTCCTTTACATGCTTTCTGTGTCTTTCTCAAGTCTCCCAATGGCATACAGAGCCCACAGAAATTACAGTAAAATCAGCCATGCATCCATCAGATTAGGGGGAATAAATTTACTTGTTTAGTCTTTTTTTTTTTTTTTTTTTTACTTTTTGCTGTTTTAAAATTTTTATTTTAGTAGAAGAGCTATTAAGGTCATTGCTCTGTAGTAATTTAATGGCTCTTCTGTAGTGAGGAGCTCTGGTATCCCATCTACCTACACTCTTTAATCTTTATATTAAGTCTCATAGACACTCTTTCATGTAATCCCAAGTGTGAGGGAGAAGATAGACTATACATTGCCCTCCTTCCTAAAGCTCTTCCTCATTACCAGTTTTCCCACTCTTACTCCTTCCTCAAGGGTCAAATGGTATGACAAATTTTTTTCAGTACTCTTAAGTCCTTTCCAAAGACCAACTTCTCTGTCCCAATATTTACATCTGTCATTGCACAGGCCTTCAGGTGTCTGATATCCCTGAGAATGACAGGAAAAAAATAAAGGAAAGTGGTGTTCTGGTAGCTCAGATGCCATTATGACTTTGACAAAATGAGAAACTAAATGGATTTTAGTACTTGGGTTGCCTTGGTCAGGGCTTAAACAGTCATTGAGACACTGTATTTGAGGAGTAACTTGGACTCATCATTATTTGTTATAAGTAGAGTGAAGGAAAATCATGAAACTATGTTTGAGCACCCACTTTCTTGTCCACCTGCGTGGTATACACCTGCCAAAGCAGGGGAATGCTGCCATTTCCCTTTTTCACCATTAAGGTGTGGATGATATGTGGGGCTACAGCTAATTAAGAAATTCTTGCAGAGTAGATTTTCTGAGAGGCAGTGCTGAGTCAACAAAGTTGTAAGGTTTCACAAGGGATATTTTTGAATGTAATCTCTAATCCAGTCTCACAGGAAGTCATTAAAATGTTTTGTTTTAAAAGGTAAGTGCATTCTGTGTTTGATATAATTTATTATATGGAAATTGAAGTAGTTAGGCAGAAGCAAATAGTCTTATCTTTTATGAAGAACCTTCTTTGAATACTTTTTTTTACAAAGCATTGCCTTTTTGTCCTTATTTTCCAATCTCAGGATATTGGGGCTCTGTCAAAATCCAGAGAGGTCGGTTTCAGGAAGGTCTTTTGGTGGCACTGTCCAACCATCCAATTTCTCTGCAAGGTTCTGTTGCCTTTGTAGGACTAGGAATGGAAAGATAATACCAAGTCTGTCTCTCTGTCTCTACAGATATTACATGTACAGACAGGAGAAGAAGTAAATGGCCATAGAATAAAACACAGGAAGTTCCATTACTCAATATGAGGAAGAACTTCTTTACATTGAGGGTGGCAGAGCTGCTCAGAAAGGTAGGTGTGCTGTCCAGGTAGAATGTCCCTCTCTGGAGACATTCAAAACACACCTGGATGTGTTCCTGTGTCTCCTGTGCCAGGTGACCCTGCCTTGGCAGGAACATGGACTGGATGATCTCCAGTTTCTTCCCAACTCCAAGGATTCTGTGAATCTGTGATTATGTGTGCCATTAACTCTATTGTTGGCAACATTACTCCAGTCTATAAAATCTATTCTTTTACAGCTTTCTTTACTTCTATAGGTACCTACCTCCCTTGGAAATTGTGTCTTTCTTGCCCATGACTTCTTTCCATTCTTTATTATTTTGCATATCTTCAAGTTGTTAAACTAATATTTCACAGAATAACAGAATATTCTGAGTTGGAGCAGACCCACAAGGATCATCAATTCCAGCTCTTAAATGTACTGCCCATACAGAGACTGAACCTCCAGCCTTGGTGTTTTTAGCACTAGGCTAAAACCAACAGAGCTAATCTCAGGGTATTTGTCAGAAAAATTTGTAAACTCTTCTGAAGTATTAAAGTACCTTAAAATCTGACAATTTTTCCATCACAACTTGCAAGCCTGATTGACTATGCAGAAAATTATAAAATTATAACATTTTATTCAAACTTTATTATATTTATTATACAAAAAATAGTCTTATAAACACATAGTTAACAGAAAATCAGAACAGATTACATTAATTGCATTTGACGAAAGCATTCATGTAAATTCAACGCATTGAAATTGTTGATACTAAAAAGAATTTTTAAAGTGATAATTTCTTTAATGCTTTGTATGAAGCCACTTGCAGAATATAGTGACTGCATATATGCATTTATGGCTGATTTCATCCAAGCCTCTGTTATTCCTGAAGTGGGAGCTATTTTCTAAATAAAGTCTATATTTTCTGTGCATCACAGGTCCTTCCAGAGGTTTGAAGCTAGAAGGAAGCAATAAGATCTGCATTATTCAAATCTTACAATGTCACAGATGAACTTTTGCATCTGTGTGACACACCAGAACTGCTTACGCACTGTCCCAAGCTGCTCCATTACTGCATTTCACTAAAGGGACTTCAAGTGAAAACTGGGAATAAGGCCAGGATACATTGCTAATTTTGTAGGCTTGTTTCCAAAGTCTTCTCCCAGGAGCACATTGCCTGTTTTCCCGTGCCACAGGGGGAAGCATGTCAGCTGGTGGGTGCAGGCTGGCACGTGACTGGCGTGTGCCAGGGCACTGGGGCACATGGCTGGGCTGGAATCGAGCCCACTTCTCTACAGCAGGACTGACTTGAGAACCAGGCAGTTAAAAATGAGTTTGTGAGTCCTGGCATAGGTAAATCATCCAAATTTGGCCATTCATCTTTTAACAGATACGTGTTTTATTGTTCTGTAGGAAAACTCCATCAGGCAACTGAAAGATTTTCCCCAGTGAAATGCAGCCTGCTGTATATTTTCTTTTCTTTTACCCTTGGAATTCAGGTGGCATTAAGTAACAGCATATTTATATTTCTCTGCTTTTATTTCTTTGTTTCTAGTTCTGGAAAGTCTCCTTATGTAGAAAACTATTTGAGAAAAGTAAAGGAGCCTTTTACAGCTCTTTATTAGGACAAAGCTGCTGGTATATCTGTACAATTGCAATGAGATTTTATGCATGTGTGTTGTACAATTAGCAAAGCCACATCCTACAAAAGAAATTAGTTATTTAAGTGGAAAGGATGTATGTCAAGACTAGGAGTAGCTGCCAGCACAGCTGCTTCAGTCAAATTACTTCAGGTCTGCCAGCACACTTTTCTCACTGCAGCAGACTCTTCTCACTGACCGCCGTCAGTCATGGAAGGCATGTGATGAAAAGCCTTCCCTCTTCTCCAGTAAAAATGTACTTAAGAATATGTCTAGTGCTTTTCTGAGTTATAGTTTCTGCTTTTAAATATATATAAATGAGCAGCTTAACAAGTGAATTTACATTCTGTAGCCCTATCTTTAAATTCAAGGTGCTACCCCTAAAACAGCAACATTTTTCTTCCTTGATTGCACCTACCTGATGTTCCTGCAGGCACATTTAGGAATACTATCATTGCAATTTGCATATCTATTTTAACTCTTTTAAACTGTGTGTTTACCACAATACAATGACAAAATTTGTCATCCCAAATGACATTCTCTTTCTGGAGGGTCAGTGTTTTGCATTCTTTGTTTGAAATAACACAAGAAGTACAGCCAAGGGCAGGGGATGAAAAATTACTAGACTTTACAATCAGCATCAGGAGCATCCACAAAGGAACAATAGCAATAATAGCAAGCATGTTCATCTGTGAACTCCATAGGATATCATTACAAGCTGCTTTCCTTTCTCTTTAAATAAATGCTTAATATTCTGTTTTCAGTTTAGCAAAAACAACATTTAGGAATCACCACATTACTCTGGATCGGTATCAATTTGCCTAATAGATTATTCTATCCCTGACAGCAGCCAATACTGGCTGTTCAGACAAAGGTACAAGAAGCACATTAATGATCAATTATGGAAGAATCTGCCTTTTGGGCAGCAATTCAGAATTTTTATATGCTAGTCACCTTTGGCAAAAAGGATACTGGGTGTACCAAACCACTACATGCAGATATTAATAATGGCTTTTCTGCATTCTCTTATAAATGTTCTTTGAGCATTCTTGTAGTTTAAAAGTTCGTGTTGTCCACTCTTAAATAAATTATGATCCATTGTGTTTTTCTTGTACTTTTCAGGGGGTGGTAAGGCGAAGGGGACCTCATGGCTATTGCATAAATGATACATCAGGTTTCCCTTCCTCTACCAAGAGAGAAGATGAAGCAGTCATTCTGGCCTTACACTGTTTAGAACCCTGAAGAATCTAGGGTTCTTCAGGGTTCTTCTATCTCTGAAGAAGGGTTTTTCCATCTAGTCTTCTATCTCTGAAGAGTAAGTCAGAGATGTGTGTCTTGCTCCCATCTTTCCAGCCTCAGTTCATTTCTCTGACTTTTGCAGAAGGCTGTGTTCCTCACTTTTAGAAAATCATGTGGAATGATGTGGTGCTCCCAGACACAGAATTCTGTGTTTTGTGGCTTTACCTCTGTGCATTGTACATGATTAAACAGAAATCTTGTAACTGAAGAAGTGTGAGTTAATGATCCTCGATAATTTCTTTTTGAAACAATGGCCATGTGTCTGACCCTAACAAGAGCTTTGATCCTCTTGATTTTTGATGAGGCTAAGATCTGGACATTTTTTAACCTACTGAATAAAAGCTATGTCTAATTTTGTTTTGTAGGGTTTTTAAAATTCTATTTATTCAGATTTTTGAGCTGACTCTGATGATATTAGGCATTGGTCGAGAGACCATATAGCAATTTTTTCAAATTTAAACAGATTTTAAGATGGAAAAAATGTAGAAAAAAATAATATTTTCAGCAGTTTTCATGTGTCCCTTGTATCTTGCTGAGAAATAACTAGGAGCTCAGTTGCTCTAAGGGGTTTTACACATCTGAAAAATCTTGACCTCTGAAAGGGAAGAGAAGGAAGAGAGGCGAGAGGAATACAGCTGGACTATCCATCCTCTAGGGATGGTGTCTGAGCTAGACCTTCTTAAGTTTCAGATCACATAACCTTTATTCATTTGCTTCTAGTTTCGGGACATTTTTATTGTCATATGGTCTTAATGCTGCGCTTTTGTGTTGAGGAAGCTGTTCTGAGTCATTGCATCTATTAATGAAAGTCAAACCAAAAAACAGTCCAATTCAACTCAGCACACTCAATTCAGCAGTTTGAGTGGAGGCACAGCTGTCTGGGTAGTCCTCTGCTGCTGGGGACAAGGCTCTGAGTCAGAGAGCTGCAGGATTTAACCTCAGGGGCAATGGAGCTGCTCATCTGCTATTCAGGAAGGCCCACTTGACATAGGGAGAGACTGAGGAGGGATCTGATGTGCAGCTAACCCAGTAACAGTGACAGCACTGAAAAAGCAAATCTGATTATTATAATCTTTGTGTCTCTTCTGAATACTACCCAAGTTGCTAGTCTACATATTAAAAAGCAAAATGTCATGCAAGTCCCCTGTGTATGGTTCTTTTCCCTATATGCTTAATGACTGATCAGTTATATAAAATAGGTACAACTCTCTGATAATGCTTATGTAAGTACCTGTTTAGTAATCCTTCTCTGAACATCAAGTTTTAACTGACGGAATTTATTAACATTTATATTGCCATAGAGCTGAGAGACATCAGCTAGGTTACGGATATGTTGTGCTAGGTACTGTAAAAAGAAAGACTATCAGCATGCCACATGAATCCTTGCTCCATATATTTATTTTATGAAATATATCTTCTATATTTGCATTAATGCGAGCTGACAGAACACTGTAAAATTGACCAGCAATTTATAGCCTCTTTATTTTTTAATTAAAAACATAAATATGCTTCTATGTAGCAAAAGAGAAGTTTTCTAAAATGAATTCAGAATTACTTAACCAGCTTCATTCCTTCCACCCACAGCCATAGAGGAATTTTCCATAAAGATATGGAAATAATTTGACTTTTAAAAAATATCAAGGAATAAATGAAAAAATAATCACAAGCTTTTATCAATTTAGGCTAATGTAGCAGTAGGTGAAAGATTAACTTTCAGTAATGCACAAATAATGATTCAAAACTCACAAACAATGCCTTTATCAGTTATTGAGGAGTAAAACATCATCTTAACAACCAAATGTAGACAGAAACCTTGGAACTGTCATCTGCTCAGGTACATGGGAAGTTGGGAGGAGACACAGCCAGGACAGGTGATCCAGACTGACCAGGGGGATATTCCAGGTCATACAACATCATGCTCAGTATATATAGTGGATGAAGAAGAAGGAGAAAGTGCTGTCATTTGTCTTCCCAAGTCACCATTACTGCTTTCCTGGAGATGGCTGAACATCTGCCTGTTCTTGGGAAGCACTGAATTAATTCCTTGTTTTGCTTTGGTTGTGTGTGTGGCTTTTGCAATAGGAGACCAGGATTCAGTAGTTCTGCTGCTAGAACTAGTTATCAATAGGGATGAAATGAACTTACTATATGTGTAGTAGGAGGAAAACTCAAAGAGCTGAATACTCTACGTGTCCTGGAAGAGCCAATGCAGTCAGAAATGGAATTGTTCATGATTCAGCTGTAAGAGATTTTTATGTAGGGTGTGATTGTATAAAGGGTTTGAAGAATAGCACTTACATTTAACCAAACAGAAAAAGTGAGCTAACAGACATGAACTTTTGTCTGAGATCAAGGAAGGAAAAATTGAAGACATGGAGGTAAGTGGAAGGTAAAAAGCAAAAAGGTTTTCTGAAGAGAAATTTGGCCAGAACAGTCTGCTATCTATTCCTGGCCAAGGCATTTTTAGACACAGGAAACATAACTGATCTAACCTACCACACATAACCTGAAAGATTCCTTGATACAAGACATCGATGCTTGAAGTTTACATAAATTCACATAGCAATCAGAAAAAAATCATTGAAGAAAAGTCCCTCAAGGCTATTAAATATATGTACACCTATTTCAATTAGGAAGTCTGTGAGCCATGGAGGTAAGGAGACATTTTGAGGGAAGTAAAGCTGCATATTCAGCCCATTTTGATTCTCTTTTACGCATGTGGGCTATTGACAGAGAGACCTTTAGTCTGATCAGTATGACTATCCTCATTCTCCTGTGTTCTTATCTGAACTGCTCTGCATTATGTGACAGGAAGTTATTAATTAAGCTGGAGAAGATGTAGGAATAATTCCAGAATTTTAAAATGGGTACAGCCAGGGCTTAATTAGCTATCACAACAGTGATTCTTCCCATCAGCACTGAAGAGTTTGTTCTGAGCACCATTCTAGGCTCCTGAGAGCAAAACAAATACAGAGTTCTTCCAGAGAGTCCAGTGAAGGATATCAGAGATGACTGGGGGGCTGGAGCACCTCACATATGAAGAAAGGCTAGGAAAGCTGAACTGTCCCAGTGACAGAACCATAGGGACACAAACCACCAGGCACGAACTGAAACAGAGGAGGTGCACTGAACACTGGGAAACATTTTGTTTCTGTGAGGGCGACCCAGCACTGGCACAGGCTGCCCAAATAGTCTTAACATTGTCCTGGGCAATGTGTTCTGAAATTGATAGTCCAACCAAATAATTCCTGTGGGAGGTGTATATTAATTACCTTTCCTCCACTTGAAAATAATTAAACATGAATTGCATTTAAAGTGCAAAGGTCAGAAAGAATTCAGCTATGTAGAGTCATTAATTTGTCAAGAGTGTTATTCTCAAATCTAACAGAAACACTGAATGTATTGTGCCTAAATCTAGTTCTTTACCAACTAAAGTTAAACTAAAGTTAATATTTTTCCATGAGTGAATTATGTGTTAGAGTCTTTCTGGGGAAAATATTTAGTGGAAACATTTATCTCAGGTGCATTTCTGAACTGATTCACAAAAGCCAATATTTTCATAGGAATTAGGATCTTCTTAGCTGTATTCCACAGGGGTGGAAAATATTTGACAGGAAATATGTTTTTTAGCATGTTAAGATAAGCTGTCCTCTGGTTGTTTAAGCTTTAAGTTCTTATCACCTTAATAGTCATTCTTGTCAAAGCAGATACATGAGCAGCTGAGGTCTATATTTATAGAGACTTATGTTGAATCCTAGTATTTTATTTAGGGAAAGGTGATATTGGTAAGTTGTCTCAAGGGTCAAAATTTACCACAGGAGCAAATCCAAATGGGTTTTAAAAGAGTGTCAACACAGAGGCTGATCCTGCTGACTAGTGGTCTCAGTATTGTTTCTTCATGGGGCACTGCTCAACATAAGGCCTGTAGATGCCTCCAGGAGAAGAGGGAAGATATGGGAAGAAGCTGGTTAGGCTCAGCTTAGCAGGCTGTAAGGACCAATGTGGAGCAGTAAATGTTTTTAGGTGGAGAAAAAAAAGGAAGCTGGAGGAAAAAACACTGGAGGTCCTGAAGGTAGCCATAGGAGCAAGGAAGGAGCAGCCTGATGCAGATGGAATAGGGGCAGTGGTGCCCTGCTCCTGAGTGTTAGGGCACTGTACTCAGTTTCTGGAAGTAAGGTGTTGAATTTAAAACTGGTGCTGGTGGTGCAAGTGAGATCTGCAAAGTCTGTGACCTGCAGGGTTGAGGTGGGAGCTAGTGGTATGCTTCTTCACACAGTATTTAAAGCTTCTATGCCTATGGCAGTTCCACTGGCTGTGTAGAAAGCTCTGTGTGTTTATTTGCCAGGATATGGCTTTTTATATGAACCCATGGAAGGCTCAGGTTGAGGGAGGCTAGTGCTCAGGCACACATTTTGGTCCTGCTCTGACTTTGTGTTTTCTCTTTACATCAGTGGCCCTCATGTTCACACTGACACAGCACAAAGAGGGATCAGTTGCTTTATTATCTAAATCCCTACAGTGTGCTTGGATCGACTATACACCATTTCTGTACTAAGAGAACTGCGCTGAGGAAAACAAGGATGGCAGATGGGAGCTGCAGCTTACCAGGTGTGGAGGTTTACAGGGACTCCTTGTCCAGAGTTTTTATTCATTATCTTTTCATATGTTACTTCCTCAAAAACGCCAATGTAGTTCTGGTCTCTCTATTTGTGTGATTGTACACGTGTACAAAACTATCTGTAATCTTTCTCTGTAATATTGCCAGCTTGATTTTTTTAAAATCGGACCAGTAGCTCTGTCTCTGCCTGTTTTCTTTTTCAGTGAAGGTACAATTTCACAGAGCAGATCTAACCACTCTTATTTCCCAGAATGTACGAAAGTTTGATCTTTTAAAAAGGAAAGATAGGAAAGGCACCTTGAGTATTATTGCTACCGCTGCTTCTCTTTAATGGTTATATGGTGACACTGCTTCACATAGGATTACTGTCACTGGCACGGAGGGGATAGGAGATTGGCTGCCTTGAGGAATGAGATGAGATGATAAAGGAAAGAGGATGTTACCTCTGCGGCATCTGGCTCCATCTCTCAATTTTCATTCTATGTTTTCTGTGTGGAACCAAAGTAGGGTTTGTACCAGTTTCTTGCCTTTGCAGCACTGCCATTGTTAGACAACAGAAAAGACAGTGAGAGAATTGTGAAAAATCTATTTTACTTAAAATAGCTGTACTGTGTGATTATTCAAGAGGGCTTACCAGGGAAATGAGATAAATCCAAAAGTTAGGCAGATCACCAAAGGTACAGAAAACAGTGACAGAGTGATGCCTAAAATTATTTGGAAAGCATTGATGTAATTATATTACCTATGTGCTCATATTGCAGTGAACATGATTTTCAGAGTGCTGCATTTATGTTTAACTGAAATGAAAGCCCTAAATTTATCAATTAATTTTTGCTTTGTGCAGCAAAGGCTGAAGGCTTTTTCTGCAAAAATCAGATTCCAGTACACTGACCCCTTTGAAGTACAGCAGTTAGAGCCAATCTCAGCCACATTTTCTTCATGCATATCAAAAGTGTCACAATTAAGACTGTTATGGTAGAGGAGAAGATTGTAAAAGGAATGAGAGACCCAACAGTACATTGAGAAGAGGAAATGTTTTAGCTGACCTCCACTTATCACATTTCTCTCTTCAGGCAGGGCCATGTGTGTGTCTTGAGTTTGCATCTGATGTCAAACAAGCAGCTGCTCTGCCAGCAGTTTCACCATTTCACTCTCCAAAGTTGTGTCTATCCCATATATTTTAAGCAAAATGTTGTCCCATAAAAATCTCAGTAATGAGAGATTTGAGTTTTCTATCGAAACTTTCCCGTAACAGTCTATTACTAGATGCCTCTTTGTTTGAGGGAAGGGTAATTAAAGAGCCAGAAGAGAAAAGAAGGAAAAAAGTATCACCTTTCTGGCATATTTGCAAAGCATTCAATTAGGGACACACAAAACAAAACTTATTTAGAAACAAGATTGATGTTGGAGGTTTAACAAGGCGCTGTCATTGGATAGAGGGGCTTTTTATTAATGCATGTGGCGTGATAGAAATGTGTGGGACAGGATGCCAGGCTGTTGACAGTGTTTGTGTGTTGTATATGTTTTACATGAAGAGATGGGCTGTGTAAAGATGTATTTTGTTTCTTCTTTCACTGGTTCATTTCTTTAATCTGAACGGAAACTGAAAGATCTTTCAGCAAGGCAAGCAGTTTTGCGTAAAATCTACCTCTATATATTTTATATACAGACTGCAGAGGGCTGAAAAAGCACTCATGAGCATTTGATGTTCCTGAACTTCTGTATATATATTTGTACACATATGAAGATGTATAGGTACATATTTCATATACACATATTCATCTATATGAATACATGATGATGTGTAAGTATGTGTATGTGTGTATGTGTGACCAGGTCCCTAAATCTGTCTGCGCATCCAGGCCTGGGTCACGGTGCCACTCGAAAGCTGACAAGAAGGATGTTGACAGGACAGGTTCTTGTTTGGGTATCTGAGAGCTTTTTTGCCTTGAAGGGGGTCCAGAGACAAGAGCAAGGGTCGGCTGAGGGTCCAGGGTTATATATAGGTAAGAGGGGGTGGATTGGAGAGTGAAGGTCCGAAGGGAAAAGGGGAAAATGGTGCAAAGGCAGGGTTAGGGATAGGCACAATCAATTGGAAAACAGGGGTGGAGGGCTGCAGCCCTCCAGGGGCTGAACTGGGGTGACATCAACTTGATAAACCAATGTGAGATCAAACTTAACAATACATTACATATAACTGTGAAGATCTGTGGGAGAGAGGCCTTCTCTCACTTCAGCCTCAGAAGGTGTAATTTGCTGCCTCCTGTCCAGGATTGGGGTATGGGGATTTTAGTCATAGGCCCTTGGGCCTCCATAACTCCCCCTTTTTCTTTTACTAAGAAGGCCTCTGCCACAGATCTCCACAAAACGCAAACAAAACAGGAAAACATGATCAACACAACAACATAACAAGTCTTAACTAATGATAAAAGCCAAATCTTGAATCTCCAGCTACCAAGGAGTCTTTTAATCCAGTCACTGCCACTTTCATCTTGGATCTGTTTCACTTGGACTCTTAGGAGCTGGATGCTCGATGGATGGACTCACTGTGGGATAATAAATTGAAACAACACATGCCCTCCAACTCCTGACAGCCATGTCTATGGGCGAGCAGCAGGTAGTTGATCACTGCTGTTTTGCAAGGTAGCATGTCGAACAGTTTCGGTATCCTCCAGCAGGCTGCTTAACGCAATCGAAGTAGCATTGGACTGCTTGCTGACCCAGCACCCCAGATGATTTAACTCTCCAAGAGCCTTATCAGCAGCCCCCAAGGTAGAAAAAGGGAGACTGCAACTCTCTTGCCTTTGCTCCAATTTGTAATTTGGCTATCACAATTTTCATCAAATTGTTGAAGCGATCTCTTTTTGTGGGCCAATTACTTCCTCCAATCTTGAATTAGGATATGTTAGGGGTCAGGACAGCAAGCCATCCAAGACTACAGGGACCGTGTTCAAGGTGGGACAGGATCCTGGGCCATGCTCGATCCCCACAGAGAAGAAACACACCCAAAACCTTCTGGGACAGAGGCTGGACCAACAGAGTATGGGAGAGTGTAATTGCACCAGTTCTTTTCTTTTTTATATGCTGAATGATGGGGAGTGACATCTTGCCTTACAATCGCTCTTTCTTCATCCAGGCATAGCATTCTACTGCCACATTCTCCCTATCTGGGCCTATAATAAAACTTTACACAGTGATTCATTTCAGAGGACCCCAAAAGATCTAGTTCTTGGGGTTCCTCTGTTGTAGGTTCAAGTTTCTTGGTCCAGGTGTGCCTGGTATCTGCAGTGCTTGGCTTCCTATGGGTGTTGTTGGGGATGCTACCTTGACTCCTATGGATGACATCCATGGTTACTGGCCACTCATCCATAGGCATGTAGAAAGGGGGTTTTCAGGGCTTCCCATGGAAAGGCACACACTATCTTGTTTTAGAGTCTGAGTGAGGGTGACCCAAACGTGGCTGGGTTGTGGGATCACCCAGCTGAGGGCATGTGGCACAGTGAGGAGCATTCAGAATACTCTCATGGCAGCAAAGATTAGAGCTCTCCTAGCCATCTGTGGACTGGATTTTTCAGGGACGTGGGTCAGCCTGCAAACAAAATAAACAGTAATCAAAAGGCTGTGATTTGTACTGAGTGATATACTTTGTGTCTGCTCCTTTGGCAAATTTTGTTGCCTTATTACAAAATATCTGTGGTATAGCAGTAACATCCTTGCATTCTGTCACAGTTGGATGATTTTGATACAGTTTATCAAAACAGTCCTTGAGAAAATCCTAGGGGAGATTCCTGTACATCTGAAGTTAAGTTTTGTTTTGTAGCAAAAAAGTTGTCTGTAAGATCCTCTGCTGGCTTCCAGCGCCTCCTTTTCCAGGCTTCTTCAGTCTCCTCTGTTGCCTTTTCCTGTTCTTCTGGTCTCTCCAAACTGGTTTTACTGTTTCCAAAAATGTTTTTATCTATATCTATCTATATCTACATCTACATCTACATCTATATCTATATCTATATCTATATCTATATCTATATCTATATCTATATCTATATCTATATCTATATCTATATCTATATCTATATCTATATCTATATCTACATCTACATCTAGATAAGCATATATATAGATATAAATATAGATATATATAATATTTTAATATAATGGTTTATATTATATTATATATATTATATATATAAATATCTAATATATATTTATTTATATATATAATATCTATAAATATCTATACATATATGTTATATATTTCTATTCTATTCTAAATATTATATATTTATATATAATGGTTTTATATTTATATTTTATATTTATGTTCTTTGCAAGGATCCACCTTGGGCCGGCCACTGTGGAAACACAAGCATACCCCCTCCCCCAGGTTATTAATGGAAAAGGGCCCATAATTTGCCTGGTCTCAGGGTCTTTGATCAACCCAGGTGGTTTTTCTTTTAGTTGCACACTGGTCGAACTGGTAAAGTGCCTGATGACCGGGGGAGTGGGCTCCATGAACGAATTGTTCAAAAACAGTCTCTCAATGGGAGAATACATCTGGACTCCCCCTCTCTGTTGATCAAGGACCCTCTTGATGGAACAGTGGGCCTTCTCTACAGTGGCCTGTCCTGTAGGGCAGTGTGGCATGCCACACACCCCTCTGATTTAAAAACTGGTGGAACTGGTGTGAGGTGTAGGCAGGGCTGTTGTCAGTTTTTATTTCTTGGGGAATGCCCAGAGTAGAAAATACTAATAAATAATGTTTGATGACATCCTTCATTTTTTCCCCTACATGCACGGAAGCAAAGACTGTGCCAGAAAATGCGTCAATAGATACATGGATATATTTTAGACTCCTGAAAGAGGCATAATGGGTCACATCTGTCTGCCCGAGCTGGAGGCTCTGCAATCCTCTTGGACTGACTCCTGCTCTGACAGAGGAAAGGGCATATGATTGACAATTAGGACATGTGACCACAATGGATTTTGCCTGCTCCTTAGCAATTTTAAACATTTGGACTAGGGCAGTAATGTTTTGATGAAAAAATCGGTGGCTGATTTTAGCTTGCTCAAATATATTAAGGAGTGTGTTTTGGGGCCACCATGGCTAGGGCATCTGCTCCCCTATTGTCCTCAGCTATGAAGCCAGGAAGGGTGGTGTGGGACCTTGTGTGCATTATATAGTAAGGGTGTTTTCTAAGGGATCCAAGATAAATTAAATGGGAGAGTAAATAATGAAATTGGGGATTAAGAATATCTTTTAGGATTTAATTTTCAGCTCGCTGCACTACGCCATAGACATAGGCCGAATCTGTAATTAAATTAACTAGTTCTTCAAATTTGGAAAAAGCTCTGACTACTGTGGCCAATTTAGCGATCTTGGGAGACCCATAGGCAACTTCAATGTCCGACTCCCATTGCTGGGTAGTTGGGTCTTTCCAAATAATAGCAGATTTATGAGAACTCCCAGACCCATTTGTAAAGACATTTAGTGCCCTTAATGGAATTGGGCTTTTTAGTGGTTTGGGGACCAAATTGAATGCTGAATTAAACAATTTATGTTTTGGAAAATGAATGGAAATTTGTCTGGAGTAGCTGCCTAAGGTGTACTGCAGTGGCTTGGACATTTGTAAAAGCCAGTTAAGGTGCTCATTGGTAAGGGGAAGATATATGTTGGCAAGATCTATTCCTGCAAGGGAATACAGACACACTCTAACTTTTATGATTAACTGTGCCATAACCTCTGGTGGTGTAGTAATGGTTTTGAGAGGCTGCTGGGTTCTAAAAACCCATTCTATGTTTATTAAGGGATCTGTTGATTGTGGATCCTATTGAAAGAGTAAAGCATGGAATTTTGGAAACATGCCTAGGATGGCTAAGAGAAAAGGTAGGTTAGGATGGTACCTGTGAGCTTGTTTGGTTTGTCTCACAGCAGCTACCTTTTCTACCACCACCCTGGCCTCAGGTGTTAATGATTGCAGGGCATCGAGGTCCTCATCACCTTTCAGGAGCTGGAATAAGGGCGCAAGGTCTTCGGTGGTAATTCCCAGCAGTGGATGAACCCAGTTAATGCTCCTGCAGGGCTGGTGCAACTCCCAGAGGGTCCTGGGTCATCCTTGATCTGCAGCAGCTGGGGTGCAATGGTCCTCTCTGCTATCTTGATGCTGAGGTATTTCCAAGGGGCAGTTGCTGGATCTTCTCTTGTGCAATTTCCAAACCTGCCCCTTGGATGGGTGGTGTCTTGGAGGGCACAGTCCAAGAAATTGCTATCTTTGGCACAGATTAAGATGTCATCCATATAGTGCAGAATTATCACACCTGGATGAAAATTTTCTCAGCAGATTGGGGATAACACCTGGGCCAAAAACCACTGGCAGATCATTGGAGAGTTTTTCATGCCCTGTGGCAATACTGTCCAGTGGTACCTCTGCAAAGGTACCTCTGTAAATCTACTGATTCAGGGATGGAACAAGGAAGGTGAAATGGGGGGCACCATCCAGGTGCAAAGGGATACTAAAAAAGCAGTCTTTTAGGGCATTAGGACCATCTGCCAATCCCAGGGCAGCATGGAGGGTGAGGGAAGGCCGAGCTGCAAGGGGCCAAAGAGCTTGTAGATAGAACTATGTGGCCCTTGGACAGCTGCTCCTGCACAAGGGTCTGCAGGGCTTTTAACTTCTCTGGAAAGCATCACTGATCCACTCATGTACGTTTCTCAGTATTCCAGGTAAACTTTAGGGTCACATACTTCTCAGTGGCCCCAGTTAGAAACCCTGAGGCGTTGGGCAGATTTCAAACCTTGTCCCCCATTGTATTAAAATATCCCTGCCCCACAGTGTAATGGGTGCCCTTACTACAAAAGGTTTGGTTGTGGCTGCCATAACCTCTGGTCCCTCAAACTGGATGATGTTCCTGCTCCTCATGCTGCTTGTGGCTCCCCCGATGCCTGAGATGACCCTGGTTGCTGGTGTTAGGTGCCACTCCATTGGCCACACAGAGCAGGATATGATGGTGATGTCCGCTCCAGTGTTTACCATCCCTGAAAGACAGATCCCTTTTCTGCTAAATGACAGGGCAACCTTTAGCAGAGACTTTTCGTGACCGAAGATCTGAGCCCTTATCACAAGTGGATTTGCAGGCATGGAGACAGTCAAGTTTGGTAAAAGATAAGCTTGAACGATAACAATGCCCTTGGGGATAAAGAGAGGGAGGTTCAGGCATAAAACCTGAAATGCAATTTCCTGTGTTGATGTTCCAGACAATATTTTTGGGAGGATGGTAAGTCTCTCTATCCCCTCTCCATGTCCTCCATAATTAAAACATCTCTGGGCTGCTCTTCTGGTCCATACTTCCCTGTTGGTATCGTGCGTACCAGTGTCCTCAATGTTCAGAGATGCGACACCAACGGCCTCTGGGTGCCTGTTTGAACCTGTTGTAGGTCCTTTGTGGCACCATGTTCACTCTGATGGACTGCAGCAGTTCGATGATGGTGGGAAGCCCGAGGCGGAACAGCCTTATGCTTGATGTCATAGCACGAGGCTGTCCCAGGCTCCGCTGGAAGTTTCCCAGAGGCTTTGGATGGCTCACGTGATGCTGGTGGTAAGGCTGACATTGAGGACAAAGTTCTGTGTTATAGTCCAAGTCCATAATACAGACCTTTTGGTAATGTTCTAACTCCCCGTACTTGTAACATCATTGTTTGCTCTCGTCATCACCAGGGCTACGAGGAATAATTCTAGATGCAGCAAGAGCTTCTACAGCCCCCTGGCCAACTGTCTGAGAAAGGCTGGCAGTGTGCTTGGAAGTCGCCAGTCGGATGCAGGCCTCAACCAATTGAGCAATGGTTGGCTCAGGGTCGAGGGGAAGTGCTTGAGGATCTTCCTGCATTGCATGTTGGCCCTGGATATGGCCGACTTCCACAATAATTCACCTTGGGCCTCTGGGTGATCTATTTGTTAATCAATCACCTCTTTGAAATGATCGACAAACTTAATGAAGGCCTCATCAGGCCCCTGTTGGATATCAGCAAAGCCAAGATTTGGGGTCGCCCTGTCTGGTGTTTGAATCAGGGAGGTCTTTGCAGCACCTTTAATATCTCCTAGAACAGCCTGGGGAAGATATATGGCCTGATCTTCTGGCTTAGAGTAATCCCCTTCTCCGGCTAGCTGTTCCAAAGTAAGTTGTACTCACCCCTCCTCCCTGGCATAGTCTCTTATATGTTTGGCAAGCAATTTTTTCCATATTCCCTCCCATAGTGTGTATTCAGTGGGACAGAGTAGGACAGACATCATATGTTTTAAATCATGCAGCACTAAACATGCACTGTCAATATTCCTGACCAGAGGTTGTTAAAGTAGGGTGACCCTCTTCCAAAGTCCTTGGCCACTTTGCAAAGTTCTTTCATTTCCCCATAAGACAGATTCTCGCCTAGGACTGGTCTCCCTCTGGTACCACACTGGGGCTGTATGAATTTTAGCAGCCATAGCCTAGTTCCCTTCCCTGACCACCTCTTTATGTATCCTCTGCCAAGAATCCTCAGGCTCATCCTCATACTCAGATGAGCCCTCACTCTCCTTCTCTGAAGAGGAAGCATATTTCCTGCAAGAGCAGCAAAGTCTCGGCTGACTGGCAAGGTCTGATGTTTTGGACCTTTGGTAGCCAAGAAGGCTGCCTTCTGGTCAGCTTCATTTCCAGTTCCAGAAGTGTGAAGACTGGAAGCTCTGGATCAGAGAATGTGGGGTCTGTGCTAGGGAGGGGCTCCCTGATGGAGGGGGACAATCCTGACGTGGGGGCAATACTTGATGGAAGGGTGGAACCTGATGTGGGGGTGGTACACATGGGCAGAAAAAAGGGGCAGCAGTGGGAGTGGACTCAAAATGGTGGAACCACCATTTTGTGGTGGGTAATATGAAAGGAAGGGATTGAAGAAAGAATTGAAGGGTGGCTGAATGTGGGTTAAGGCAGAGTCCAGGGTGGTACAACCAGTACTGTCCTGGGCAGGAGATAGAACAGGAAGGGAAATGGCAGGTGGCTCACCTGTGCATTAATGCAGGCTCCATCTCCTATCTCGTTCTCAGGGGTAGTGGGTTTAGGGACACAGGGGGAGGAACATGAGAACTGAGAAGTGGAGTTTGAACAAGAACTTTGAACTGATTTGTAAACTAAGCGAAAAAGGGGATAAAACTTGGCAACCCTTAACTTTCCCTCTGTTTGAAGAACATAAAGTTTTTTCTCATCTGAGTCCCAAAACTCCAATGAATTAACAGAGTCTTTAGAGACATCCAGAATGGTCTTAAACAATCAATGAATAAAATGTTTTAACTCCCTCTTTGAAAATTATTTCCCCTTAAGAATAAGAACTTCCCTAACCCACATATATATGTCTCATTCAGCCACACCAGGTACACTCCCCATGGTTGTTCTTCCCCATCCACAGGACCTTAAATTAAAAGGGACCTATACCCCAGGCAGCTTTTCTGCAACTCACTCTCCTGAAGGTCCGGGGAGAGGTCAATTACACGATGTCCTGCAGGGACTTGTCAGCACAGTTAGTCCATCAGCTGCATGAAGGTCTCCCATCTGCTGTGCCTAATTAAACTTAGGCTTCATGTCAGGGTCACAGCTAACCCGTTGTGTCTTCTTTCCAACGATGGCTGTCCAGCAGTTCATCACCAGAGTCACTTTCAGGCACCTCTGAAAAAATATCCCTGTTCAGGCACCACTTGTAGCAATGTGCTAGGACCAGGTCCCTAAAGCTGCCTGTGTGCTTGCGTCTGGGTCATGGTGCCACTTGAAAGCTGACGAGAAAGATGTTGATGGGACAGGTTCTTGTTTGGGTATCTGAGAGCTTTAATGCCTTGAAGGGGCTCCAGGGACAAGAACAAAGATAGGTGGAGGGTCCAGGGTTATATATGGGTAAGAGGGGGCAGGTTGGAGGGTTAGGGTCCAATGCAAGCAGGGTAAAATGGTGCAGAGGTGGGGTTAGGGATAGGAACAACCAATGGGAAAACAGGGGCAGAGGACTGCAGCAAAATAGGGCCCAGGGAAGGGAGAGCATTCTAGGGGATATACATAAATGGCAAACAGGGGCTGAACAGGGTGACATAAACTTGGCAAACCAACGGGCGAACAAGCTTAACAATACATGAAAATATAAATGTAGAGATCTGTGGGAGAGAGGCTTCTCTCACCCCAACCCCAGGAGTTGTTATTTGTTGCCTCCTTTCCAGGATCGGGATTTTAGTCATAGGCCCTTGGGCCTCCACAAGTATGTATACATGATCATCAGTAAGAGATGTAAAATGCTGATAGCACTGCCTATCAAGAGCTTTTAAAGGTAGAAGCTGTTTCTGATGGAGGGAGGGCTCTTCATCACATATAGAGAAGAAAAACAAACTGTGAAATCCTTACTATCTTTGAAAATGCACTTCAAAACAGTAGTCTTTTTTTTTCTTACAGTCATTTAATGTCTATAAATAGACATATTCTCTTTTCCTCTCTCTTTTTATTTATTTATTAATTCAGTAGTGATTAGTTGTCTTGTGCACAAAGTAACCCTGATGAAATTAAAAATTTGATTGCTTTTATTAAGAGATTATAGCTACATCTTGCATACAGATACCAGTAGCACTGGGGAAAACTAGGATGGTTTTGCACAGTGTTGGAAGAAGTTAAAGTATAGATACTAGTCAACAGTTTAAAACACATTCTGGAAATACATATAATGACATTTTTCGCCAGGATTCTAAGGAAGATTCAGGCAGTAGTTAAAGGTAACAGAAAACCAGAAATTTTGTTCAGGAAACACTAAAGAAAATAGTTTCATAAATTGGTCAATGGTGATTTGTTTTACCCAAAGAGAAGCTGGGATTTTTATGCTTTTCTTCCTAAAGGTCTCTGAGATTTTTACTTAGAAATGTGGATAAGCATAGTAAATACTTTCACCAAGAATGGAATTTGAAACTGCAAACACTTAATATATTTGAATGACATTACTGAGATTTGAGCTTGACCAAGTAGGTATACATGATTTGCCTTTCACCATGACTTGATCTTTTGCTTGTATCCAAGTGCTACAATCTGGCCCTGGAAGGAAGCCAGCATTACTCAAAGTGGTTTCAAGCCAGTCTTAATTCAGAGGCCCCTTTTTTTGTGATGCTTTTAGAAATACCATTGAACACAATCTGAGCAGCAAGTCCATTCACAAAAAATTGCAGACAGACAATAAATCTTTCAAAACTGCTTGTGTGATTGCTTCTGCTACAGCACCAGCTACTTAAAGCGTTGAAGAATTGTCCAGAAAATAAAAAGTACTGTTAGGAACTGCTAATAAAGTTTAGAGTACCACGCAGTGACAAATTCCAAAAGAGCAGTATTTTGATAGAAATTAAGTGACTTTAACACAAGCAGGAAAATTATCCAAGGGGTAGAAGATGAAAGGTTCAGAAAATCTAACTTTATGAAGTGACACACACAGATACATTTCCTATAGGTCTAAAATGAAAATTGCCATTTAAGAATGAAGATTTTGAATAAATAGCAGAGTTGGCAGAAAGAACTGCAGGACCTTGGAATTTGGAGAGAATATATTAACACAAACATGCTGTGTACATATTACCAGGAATAAGGGGGAAAAGGCAAAAAAATAAAACATTTGACAGAATATATGTCTCAAGACCTGCGCTCAGACAATGGAATTTTTTCATCTATTATATCAGAGCCATTAGATGAGCTCAGTAAATTTACCATTTGAAAACAACTGGGAAAAATGTAGCCTTTTTTTTCAATGAAAGAGCTGTTCATATTATAGCCATTTTAGGTATGAAAAAAAAAATGTTTGGGACAAAATATCTGAAAAGGAAGAGACTAGGCAACACTGTTAGGAAATAATTTTTTTAATTTTTCTATTGAAGAATCTTCTAAAATTGGCCAAATGCCTTTGCAACAGATAATGAGATATATTCCTGGCTACTGAGTCTGAGAAATTCTTAATTGCCCATAAATCCGTGTACTAGAAAGTTTGGAAAATTTAATGAGGTGGCAACAGACTTCAAAGAAAAGGATATCATACAGACTGAATGACTAGAAACTAAAGGACAATGGATAAATAAGGACTGTAGCTGAAGTCTTGAGGATTTAGGACAAAATAACCCATACACTTTGTAGATTAAATATGTTCTTCATGGTCAGGGATATCTGTCTTCTACAATGATGTTGACTTCTACGTATAGTTTGAGGCATGAATTTCAAACAATTAGGGTTCATTTTCCCCACTTGTGTCTTTAGTTGCGTGAAACAGAAGAGTCACATAAAGGACAACAATGTAAACTTATAAGAGTGATGATGAAAGGTGGACAGGTCTATGTGTGGTCTCATCCTCCTATGCACTCTCAGATAGCCACATAACCATATCAGTGTCATGTTTCTTGCACCCAATCGAGAAACTTCTACTACTCTCAGTGCTCTAATACTATACCTCATTGCTATAAGCTGTTTTTATTTTTCTGTTCTTTAGGACAGAGTTTGATGTGGCCTGACTTGCTCATGGGGATACTCATATAAGAAAAATCTGGTTTTTGGAAGCATGGAACTTGCATCTTTGAACTTGAAATCAATATGTTGATTGGAATTCTGATCTCATGTCTGATCACTTCTTTAAAATCTATATATGGCCCATTAGAACATTGTTCAAAAGCTTCTCCTTTTTCACATCTCAGTTAGCATTTGTGAAGCTTCTTTTTCCAATCTACCACAGAAGTGAAGACATTGCAGAAGAAAAGTTTACAAACATCAGTCAGTAAGGGCAGCACTAGCAGATGATAGAATCATTAAATCTAACCTAAGGGTTGGAAAACACTTTTAAAATCTTCAAGTCCAGTCATCAGCCCAGCATCCCCACCGTGTTCACCATTAAAACATGTCCTCAACCATGAGCCACATCCATACAGATCTTGAACACTTCCAGGAATGATGATCACACCACTACCCTGGACAGCACATTCCAAAGACAACACTCTCAATGACAAAATTTCCTAATATCTAATCTAAACGTTCATTTCCTCTTGTCCTGTCTATGGCAACCCAGAAGAAGAGACTGAGACCCACCTCACTGCAGCTTCCTTTCAGGTAATTGTAGACAATGATAAGACCATCACCCCCAAGCCTCCTTTTCTCCAGATTAAACAATCCCAGCTCCCTCAGTTGCTCCTTATAGGACTTGTGCTACAGCCCTTTCACAAGCTCCATGGCCCTTCTCTGGGCTTACCCAAAGACCTCAATGACTGTTGTTGCGAGAGGCCCAAAATTGAACACAGAACTCAGGTGTGGCCTCACCAGTGCTGAGTGCCAGGTAATGACCACTGCCGGCCATATTATTTGCAATACAGACTAGGATACCATTGGCCTTCTTGGCCACCTGGGCACACTCTGGCTCATGTTCAGCCAGCTGTTCATGTTCACGTTCATGTTTGGCGCCCCCAGGTCCTTTTCTTCAGCATGCAGCACTGCAGGCAGTTGTGATCAAGTGCAGGACCCAGCACTTGGCCTTGTACATCATACAAATGGTCTCAGCCCATCAATCCAGTCTGTCCAGATTCCTGTGCAGAGCCTTCCTGTCTTCCAGCAGATCAACACTCTCACCCAGCTTGATGTTGTCAGCAAACTGACTGAGGTGCACTTGATCCTCTCATCCAGATCATCAATAGATATTAAACAGGACAGGCCCCAGCACTGAGCCTTGGGGAACCCCAGCAGTGACCGGCCACCAGCTGGGTGTGGCACCATTCACCAGCACTCTCTGGGCCTGGCCATCCAGACAGTTTTCCTCCAGCAAAGGAGTGCAAGCCATGGGCTTCCAGCTTCTCCAGGAGAATGCTGTGGTACACAGTAACAAAGGCTTTACTGAAGTCCAGACAGACATCCACAGCCTTTTCCTTATCCACTAGCAGGTCACCTGGTATTGAATGGAGATCACACTGGTCAAGCAGGACCTGCCTTTCCTAAACCTATCCTGGCTGAGCCTGATCCCCTGGTTGTCCTGTACATGTTGCTTAATAGTGGTCAAGATGATCTGCTCCATGACCTTCCCTGGAAAAAAGATGGGATCACATTTGCCATCTTCTGGTCACTTAGGACCTGCCTGGTGGACCAGGACTGCTGGTAAATTATTGAAAGCAATTTGGTACATGATATATGAATAAAATCACAGAATGTGGCATCCTACACTCACTTTGATAAAATTCTTGTAAAAATATTTCTATGAACATGTTACAGTATATGAAATAACTCTACTTAGCTGATAAAATAACTGTGCAAATAAAGTTGTCCAATTCAAGTTTTGCCATCTCAGAAACTATTGGATAACATACTTACTAATGGGCTGTGAGAAATCCTGAATAAAGCTCAGTCATTCTGAAATTTGAATAAAACCAGTCATTTATTAATGACTATGTAAATACAGTAAGATGAAGTATATATTGTGTAATTTTCATTTTCTGTAGACATTTAGGAAACAGGCATTCTGGAAAACTCAAAACTATCTTGTCATTATCTATAATGACTATCTTAGAATGACTATGCATTGTACATACTAAAAATGAAATTACCTGATAACTAATTTTTCTGAGGCTTTGAAAATAATTATTAATAAAGCAGTTCTATTTTGTCTTTGCTACAATGTAACAATTGTGTCCCAAAAACTGGAAAGTACTTTTGAGACTGTAACAGCAGAACAGGTATCTGATTGTGGCTTATAATTTTTTTCTAATTTCTCATTGCTAAACTATCACCCCACACCAGACCAGCTTTTAGTTGAGAGTATTCCCCTTTTGGATAGGAAAAGGTCTACCTAAAGAGAGAAAAAAATAGAACCAAAGCTTAACCATCTCTTCATGTTTGTTCTCTCCGCTCCTTTGCGGAGTAACATGCAATGATGCTCACCGAGGTTTCTACTTGACTCATGATGCCACAGAGCAGAAGTATAGAGTGTTTAAGGCTTTCCTCTCTGGCATAAAAGGTCTGGCTAGTTAGACAGAATCTCAGCATAAACATTATTATTTTCAATAGGAGAACCACAGCTGAAAAAGTCACAGATAAATAAAGCCTTTTTCAAACCATCTGCCCACAATTCTATTCAATACTCTTCATAAGTCTAGAAGTTTTTTCTTCCTTCTTGGGGGACACTGACATGGTGCATTACCAAAGTAAAAGGTGACACCTGCTGTGAAAGCAATGAAGATTATTAGTGTGTCTAACTTCAAATAGTTTTCAATCTTTCAGTGATTATGGATGCTTCCTATCAAAACTGTCCAAGATGCTGTAACTTTTATATGGGCTTCTGCAGAAAGATAAACCTTGGAAGTTGCTGGACTGTAAAATAGTGTAGCACTATAACCCTGGAAAACCTTTAAAAGATAAATCTTGACAGCCACTGGACTGTACAACACTGACACCTTTGGATGTCTGAAACTCCAGAGAAGGACCCTAGAGGTTGTTTTTCTCATGTAACAGAATGAAGAAGACTGTGTTACCTCAAAAATCTACCCAGCTTACATTCATTCACAACTATCCTGTGTAAATGCATGCATATTTAATGAGCTTTTTCTAGAAAGGCAACAGTGGCAATTACTTAGTTGGTTTATGTTGGCTTATACACTGTAATGATAGCTGTGCAACAAAGTCTCGCAATTTCAGTTCTCAGAACAATGGCTTATCTCTAAAACGTAAGCTACCAAAATAGTCAATAATTTGAATGACAATGTAAAATTGTTAGTAATTTTTCAGGTTTAAAAAGTTTATTCTTAAAAACCTTTCCAGAAATTCAACCTCTAACTCACTTATCTGAGGGACTCTATCTGCTAGGAACCTCTAGGAGCCTCTACTAGATTCAGATTCCTCTGTCCCTGCTGCAGGAGCAGCTACATGAATTTTCTTTGTATGGTTTCACGTAAGTCTGATGCAGCAGCATTTGCCTGACCTCCATACTTCCTTCTTTAAAATTCCTACTTGGCATTTTCCTCTGTTCTGTTGCAGCACATTTGCCCGCACTCTGACTCTGTGTCCTCATCTTCACACTCACCTGCCACTCCTCTGCATCCCTCCTGGTCCCTACATTAGTCTCACTCAATTTGCTGTCCTGTTTCTGAATGCATTTTCCCTCCCCACTTCTCCCACTGTATCTGGCATGTCCATATTTCCCTGTCCCCTGCTTGGCCCTTACAGGGTAGCTAACGGACCATTAGCTTTCCTGATGGCATCCTGTCTTCTGCTCGATTGCAAATAACAAGGAGTGGCATCCATCTTCACTGGTTTACTCTCACTTTCATCCAGAGACCTTAAATGCATCTGTCAACAAATCTTCTGAGATCAGGCTTGGCCTGGTCATGGTCTTTACAATGGGAGATAGAAAGGATTTTACTTACAGATCAAATTTCACAGATTTTTAAATGAAAAATTAATAATAATTGTCATATGCTAAAATTTACTAATAATATATTGATAAAACCCCTCTAACTAGTGTTTCCTGTGATTTGAACAACAGGAAATCTGGTGGTGTTTCTCACAGAGGTCCTGCACAGCAGCTGCAGAGGTGTGAGGTCAGGGCAGACTTGAGAATAGGTTGTTGTTCTGGTACTGGTCAGACTGTACTCCAGTGAAAACCTTACAAAATGTTAGCATCATTTACTGAGCCTCAGTCCTAAATAAGAGAATCTTGCTTGCTTCACTGGCTTTTACCTCTCCATGGAAAGTTGTTCTGTGCTTTGGAACAATCCTGCCATTTCTCTGACAGCTGTATGTAAAAAACTAGAAATTATGGCTACTTCATTGTGGTATCTCTTGCTGCACACTGTAGAAAACTAATAATGATCTAAAACTAATCCCTGGACCTAATAAAATACTTTTCCTTCTATGACTTCAGAAGCTTTATTTTATTTCTAAGGGCAATCTACCCTTAATGTGTGGGGAGGGAGGACAATAGACCATGTCACCTCAGTGCAGGCTGGGAATCTGAGGTGCAGTGGGTTCTGACAGTTTTGAATAGCAATCCATCACTTAGCAGACAAATAGAGGCTACAGTCTCTTTGCAGCAGCTCTTTTTCAACACCAAGATGACATCCGTGCCCTCTGCAAAGGATTGTACGATGTCATCCTCAGAGAGGAAGAGGTTTCAAACACTACTGGGCTTGAGTGGGCTTTTTGCAAGGTGGTTTGAGTGTTTTATTTTTTTCCAAGAAACTGGTTCTACAATGGTAAGGTGATATTTTTACACAAAAAATTTTCAGTAAGTGCACACTGTTGGGAAGGTAGAATTAGAAAGAAATTATAAATATGACTCTTTAGCCAGAAAAGCTAAGGAAGAAATACAAATGAAAGCAGGGTTTGAATAATTCAAAGAAACCGGTCTGGTATGCCAGAACACATTCTTTTCCCCAATAAAACTAAGCTAAGACCCTTCTCCCCAGCCTTATAAGGAAAGGTCCAAAGGACCCTGAGATAACTAAAAATATGCAAAAGCAGCGATTTCTATAGGTCGCACACAAATGTTACTGCATTAGTATACTTAGAAAGATTGGTTGGTAAAGGAATAGAATATTCAATGTATAGGTTATATAAGTAATTGTAAGAGAGTTCTCTCTCTTGGTTCTCTTAGTTCTCTTAGCCCTCTTGCTACGCTCTCTTGGTCTCTCTTAGCCTTCTTGCCTCACGCTTTCTACACTCTTGCTGCTCTCTTTTTCCTGCTCTTTCCTGCTCTTCTTTATCCCCTTTTTCCCCCGGCTCTCTCACTTCTGTTCTGTTACCCTCTTTCTTAGCAATCTTAAGTCTTGAGCTCGTGTATTCATATTTTACCCCCTTTTGTATTGTTCTCTCTGAGCCTGCTTTGAGCTCTATCTGCTGGCTCATAGCAGGCTCTCTCTCTGTCTCCCACACCCTGAAATAAACTACTAACATCTAACTTGACTATAGAGGTCTCTGCCGTGTCTCAGACTGTCCACCCCAAAGCATCTCCTACACATACCAAGGTACTATACCTAAATACTGGACAACAGCAAACAGAAGATCACAGACATGTAGCTACCTGTCACAGAAAAAACAATAAGTTTTACTGGCCTATGCAAAATTCCATCTGAAAGCAGAATTGATGTAATGTGTACATCAGAGCATTAGGTAATGATATCCTCTATTGTTGTTCTCTTTTGATACCATGGCAAAATATTTGTAAAGATTTGTCTAAGGCAAACTGTATTAAATATATATGTTTGTAATATTATAAAGTGAATTTTCTGGTGAGTTCTTAAGAGGCTGGGATGCACTACAGCAAGAATAATTCCAAGTTGATTGAACAGTTAAACACTTTGACTCAGTATAGTTCATCAAAGTAGTTGAGTTGTGTTAGCATTTTATTGAAAAATATACTGTACATTTAACAATTAACGCTGTGTTCTCATAAAGAAATATAAAAAGTAAAATGAAAATATAAATGTTACATTTTCTTAGCTATTTCATTCTTTTATTATGGAGTACTTTTCTTCATCATGGTGACCTTGTTAGAAGCCTGACAGGTCATTGGGGACCATGCTTTCTCATCATATTGTGTAAGATACTTTACTCTCAGAGAGGTTTACAGAGCTTTGTTTTCACTTACATTTGCAAATAGAACTGTGGGATTATGCATCCAGGTATTTCTTTCATTATTTATTTCTTTCATCATTACATCATGAGCATTTGTTCTTTGACTAAATTTGAAAAGTCATTTGGATTGGTGGATTTGAAAATTTAGTCTATCAGGGAATGGATTTAGCAAAATTTTAATATTACCAATCAACAAGTAGACTTGCTTGTTAAGAACAATTTCCCTGGAAACAGTATATCATGATCAAAAAGTAGTAAAACAAGCCAAGAACTCTTTCCTAGTAAACCATTTCCTGCTGTATTTTTGGTATTTATTCTGATAGAGAGGAATATAGTAATTGTTTAATTGTTTCCTATTGATACATCCAATTCAGTAGCTCTCAGTCATCAGTCACTATGTGGCCCTGCAGCAGTAATTTGGCAGTTCCATAGATTTTTAAGCCATCAGGGACCATTAGATCATCTTGTCTGATCTTTCTGCATAAAACAGGTCAGAGAATTTCATCCAGTTATCTCCTGTATTGCGTGGAGCACCAGGTATGTAACCAAAGTTCATACTTATGTCACAAAGTTTACCTTTTTGTTATTTTTAAATGGGGAATATTACTTCCTATTTCATACCTAAGATGTGAAGATCCCTTAATGTTTCCGAAGACTCTGAGATACGGGGATTTAATGTGCTATAAATGTGAACAGTAGAATAATTTCCAGTGATGACCTAAACAGGATTTTTTAATCAATGTGATGAATTGGATAGTGGGACAAATTAATCTGTGGTGTCTCCAGCAGGAAGGAGCTTTGCCAATTCAATTCAAGATTTTTTTATTATAATGTTTGCTGATAATTTGGAGAAGGAAATATATACAGTACAAAAATGACATTTTAAAAAATGCTAAATATAAAAATGTCAAGCAGCAAGTAATTTTAAATATTCAAGGTCATTGAATGTAATTGATTTAATTTTCCTTAGATTTCAGATTAAAAATTCATAGAGATTCTCATTCCTTTTCTCTTCACTGGCCCACATATGTGTTATTAATTATTTGTTAGGTGATGATATTAGTGGTGAGAATGCAAAACTATAATTCTTTTATTCTAAGATTACTGGGACAATATGGTGATGCTTGCCCTGCTCAATGTGTGAGCCAAAGAGTCTCCCTCTGAAGTCATTAAGTTATACAAGAGGTATTACCCAATCTGTCTGAGATTGCAAAGTGTATCCCAGTCCCATGCCTGCTCCTCTGCCTTTGCATCTAGAAAAAGTCATTTATACATGAAGGGCTGAAACCCCCTCTGAACATCTGTAATGACAGAACAGGAGTACGTAGTCCAAGAAGTGTTTTCTAACTTCAGTGAATATGATCTTAGAACGCCTTGATCAGGCTTTCTATCAATTGCTTTTGGGAAACCTACCTGAAAAAAAGCAAAGCTTTAGAAAAATACTTAAGTTCACTGGTTTATGTTTGCCTTTTTAGTATTATTGTCCTTCAGTTTTCCACACTGAGCAGTATTGCTCTCACTGCTGTGAGTCTTCCCTGGATCTTTCTTGAAGAAGTTCCTCTTCAAGCAGCTTTTGTGAACTTTCTTGATGGTCAGAATTTCAATTAACAACAAATCTCCTTCCGAAGAGGATGTAGTCAAGGCCATTTTGGTTTATTATGTATACTCTCTATTTATATTTACCTACAGTCTATGTATATTTGGTCTACTTAAAACACACACACGGATGTATTTGCTGAACAAACAGTAGTTTCTATCCCAAAGTTACATTTACAGTGAGCAGAGTGAAACTTTTAAGGTTGGTAAATAGTTCACATGGAGTGAACTACTACATAAGAGACACTGAAACTAGTGATAATGGTTTAAAACTTGGCCCCATCCAAAGATTATTTAAAAAAAAATAAAAAAAATAAAGTAATAAAAGATACTAAGACTTCAGGCTTGTTGTTCTACCTCTGAACAGCTAATCTGGCAACATGTCATTGTTTAATCGCAGCTGTCAACTGAGCACCATGCAGACACTCACCCACCCCTACCCCACACCCCCACCACAGTGGAATGGAGAAGATGATCAAAGGTAAAACCTCCAGGTTGAGATAAGGTTAAGAACAGTTTAATAATTGAAACAAAGTAAAACATTAGTAGTAGTAGTAGTAGTAGTAGTAGTAGTAGTAGTAGTAGTAGTAGTAGTAAATAACAACAGCAGCAACAACAAAACAGCAAAATAACAACAACAACAACAATAATAATAATAATATAAAATCCAAGGAAAAACAGTGATGCACAATATAATTGCTCATGATCTGCTGGCTGATGCCAAACCACTGTCTCTGAAACCCAATCAGCCCCCCCTTTCAGGTAATTCCCTTGGTTTATATATTGAGCATCCTGTTCCATCTTGTGGAATACCTCTTTGGCCAGCTCAGCTCACCTGTCCAAGCTATGCTCTTCCCAGGTTTTTTGTCTTCCTTCTCACTGTCTAAGCATGAGGCACAAAAATGTCCTTGACTTAGGATAGACACTTCTTAGGAAAAACAAAAATATCAGCATGTTATCAACATTATTCTCATACTGAATTCAAAACACAGCACTGTACCAGAAACTGAAAAGAAATTATCTCAGGCAAAGCCAGGACACAGTACAAATAAATACTCTAAAGTTTTAAAAATTAAAAGGAAGTTGATTCAATCCATTGGAGATTTACAGATTCTGTAATTTAAACTTTTGGGAACCAATAAAATAACTGGCACTTTTTCATGGTCCTGTAGGATCTGCTTCTCTGAGCAGTTTGACTGATAGCCACTGCAAGCAGCAATAAATAGCTTATGGTCCTCCAGTTAGTGCTCCATTTCTTCCTTGGTATTTGAAAAGCTGCATCCTTTCTTTGTTGTTCACCATAAAGATATGGAAGAGGAGGAGGTGACCAGCAGGGTTATGGGGCACAGAAACACAATCCCATGGGTAGGGAGTCCCATGAAGGAGACTGTCAGAACTGGGAAGGAATGTCAACATGTGAGCCAGAGAGCATCAAGCAAATGCTGGAGATGTCCTCTTTTACACACAGACACACAAAAATGGAGCTGAGGGGAAAGAGTCATTCTAGTCTACTTACAATAGAAGAATAATAATTTTTCTTTTTTTCTTTTTTTAAATGACTGTTTTGGAAGGGAATGTGGGTAGCATCATCACTACCATGCCTTCAAAAATGCAACTGGATTTAGTGTATGTGACAGGTAATCAGAAAGGTGCTTTTATTCTGGGTTTAGGATTCATAACTGAACCCATATATATAAAACCCATTTGACCCTTTAAAAAAAAAAATACAGTAAAAGACTCCAGTGAAAAACAGCATAGATACTCAGAAATAGCAGAATGGAAAGAAAATAAATTATTAGTTTAGGGACATTGGAAATCTTGATGTTTCCTGGCATGCAAAATTCCTACATTTTTCTTTCCAAGAACAAGAAAATATATATTTCATCACAATGGCCTTAACTTTGACCTGTGCATTGTGGCTTTTATGTATTATTTGTATTATATTGATCTAGAGTAGAATTCATCTTCACTACATTTAGTCATTTAAAGTTAAGGGCTTCATCTAAGCTATTTGTCCAGGTTCCCCTTTTAGTAAATGGAGAAAGATAAGTTCCTCCAAATGGCAATTCATCCCATTTTAAGATAGGTGTCTGAGATAGACTGGATGAATTGCTCTCTACTGCAGTCTCTCTCCATTGCTCTAGAGGAGTGCAAGTGACTAGCTTAGGCAAAGCACTCAACTTTCAGATGGCTAAAAATTAGGCAAAATCTATCCCTCCCACACAGCTTCTTTTAAGGGATGCATTAAATTAAGAAATATCTCACAGTCAATTTGTTATGTGTTATTTTACTAAAATCTGATAACTGATACTTCTTTGGAATCATATACCTTAATGAGCAACCAAAATATCAAATAATAGTAAAATTATATATGACTAAGTGTTTGACCAATATATGACATTAATGTGCACATAAAACAACCTTCTCACATTCTCTTTCAAGGAAGGGTATTCATTTCTGGTAGAAAACAAAGCTAGGGTTGTTTTCTGAAGCACCAGTTATGGCTTAATTTTGAAATACTACAGAGCTGCAAGAACTAAGTACTCCTGAAAAATCAGGCTGATAATATTATTTTAAGGTCAAAGTAGGGGAGGACTTGCAGTGTATTTTTTTTTCTGTTTGATAGGAATTGTATGTTAGGATTTTATTATGTGTGAGTATGGGATGTGTAGTACCCACAGCTATTAATGTCTCTGAGTGCCTGGGTTTGGAAATGATGCAATAGATATCAACACTATTGTCTCTTAGCAACCTCAATTAGTGTTTGAAACAAAGGAGGGTTTGCAAGCTCTGCCTTTTTCCCTTGTGTTCACAAAATCTTGTTTGTATGTGAACACATTAGTGAATGAATGCATTACTAACAGTTTTTAAAATGGGGGAGACAGGCCACCAGCTTCATAAATTATGAGAACAAGTGTTTCAGGGCAAGCAAGGATGGCCCTTGTGGAGGCCTGCCTCTTTCCCTGTGCACCTGACAAGATATTCACATCCCCTAGGTGGCCGAGTTAGCCATGCATGCCTGCACATCACAGCATGCTTTCCTTCCAAATGCTGGTAGGAAGGGCTAAAAAGTCACTGCAAATTAAGTGTCACACCTGGCAGCAGTGTAGGCAGAAAGTTGCTATCAGACCTCCTATTTCTTTCCTGTCAACAAATTGCCCTCTGACCTGGAAGGATATGTCTAGAGTGAGAAATTATTTGCCCTAGATCCAAACTGGCTCTATGTCCTGTTCAATTAAAACCAGGCTTGAAAGGATTTAAGTGCCTCTAACTCAGTGTATGCACCAGTTTCATTAGCCAACTGCTTCAGAAATAGCAATATTTTCAATGCCTAGTCCTATGGATTCGTCTTATGGAAGTACAAGGTTCCTACTGATAGATCGGAAGATTTCACCAATAAAAAATTTATTTTGGTTTCTTATTTTCTCTCACTAATTATAGCTATATCCTCTGACCATATTTTGTGAAATATCTCTTCCATCTCTAAAGTTTGGCACTTGCATATTCAAAAATAAATCACATTCTTGCTTCACAAGAGCTCGGTATGAATAAATTTGCATTCAGAATAAGTTGGTGGGGACAGAAGAGTGAGTCTGGCATTGTAATGACAGAGCTGTATTACTTACATCCATTTTGTGACACTTCATGTTGCTAGAATCACATCAAGCCCTGATACCACTCAGTTTGCAACAACCATGGAAAACTATGTAGACTTCCCCTACTGCCTTGCCATGCCTTGCCGTTCCTTGGCTTGCCATTTCCTTCCCATTCCTTCTGCTGTACTAACACTTCTAAAAAAGAGTGTAGAGGAAACCTGTGTTCATCTCACTGGGGGTGATCTTGGGCATTCGGCACCTTTCACAAGCCTTGCATCTCTGCTGCAACATCCCTGGCAAGAGCAAACAAGCAGAAACTGAACCCAGGGTGCATATCCAGAAAACTCATTGCTTCATTTATGTTGTTGCCTGTTGCCATTTACATCTTTTAATTCAAAAGGAAGAATCAATTTTTATCCAATAACAACCAACTTAAGTTTTTTTTTCCTAGAAGCATGAGAGAAATCTCCTTCAAGAGCCAAAACCTAAAGCTGACCATTACTTGGTCTGAAGCCACAGGAAATAAGTCAGCCATTGTAATAAATGAGGATCCACAAATCCTTGGATTGATTGCATATTCAAATTTTGATACTCACAATTTAATTCCTACAGGGAACTTGTGGGAAATAAGAACTTTTAAAAATTCCCTAAAAATAAATTACTTAATCCTCAAACTGGCCTATATTTATCATTAGTGTATTGAAAAGAGAAAAATAATGATAAATTAACAGAGGAATACATTTCTCTTATTTTTTATACTTTTTTTCTTTGAAGTGAATACAGCAAATATACTGCTATAACATTCTAGCAGAAATACTTGATAGCTATATGTATAGACAGGGAGGTAGATGGTCACAAACAGATTGTCAGAAAGACCAAGCACAGGAGTTACAAGAATTTCCATGGAGAAAAATGGAAAGATTTGCCAAGAGTGCTACAGCCATGACAACACGAAACTTTTAAGATCCAGCTCTGTTATAAACGTCATAGGAATTCAGCTATTTTAGTGTGACCCGCTTTTGTGTATCTGGTATCCTGCAAATACTTCTCCATGTTTTGCCTTCTCAAGGCATGACTTTTGTCCCTGGGTTGGTTAGAGGCGTCCACAGGGACTGACTTGTTGCTGGTGGCACTGCAAGGCTGGGTATGACATTGGCAGCCCAAGTCACACGTTGACAGTGTAGCTCCCCAGGCTGTGCAGACCCCGGCCGTGCGGAGGCTAAGGGCTGTCCAAGCCCAGCACACAGACAGACCACAGGGCAGACCCATGTGGTGACTCACCTGTAGGTTCAGTCCCTACACATCAGCAGGAAACAGCGGGCCCCAGCCACCTGCCCTGTGAGCGAGAAGGAGGTGAGAAGCCTCAAGCCTTGTGTGAGCCCAGCTGCTATTTGTATACTGGCTGCTGTGACTGAGGACTGGGAGCAGGGCGGCATTTACCAGTGCTGGCTCTGCCCACTCCAGCAGCCCCTGTCTGACGCCTGTGCTTGTCCAGTCTGTGTCTGACAGCTGTGGCTCTTTGCCAATGTTTCCAGGAGTTTTGTGTCTGCAAATCTGGGATGGTACCATGCAAAGCAGGAAGATGATAGAAGTTGCAGTTCCCATGCTGAACAAGAACACTGGATAAAGGTATGAGAGGACAGACCCAGAGCCTTATGAAAGGGCACGCAGCTTTGCATGTGGTCATCGACCTGGAAACCTCTGCATACGGAATATGATAGCCAATCCTCAGGGTTGATAACAAGCAGGAAGAAGCAGGACAAGGGGGCATTAAAAGGAAGGAATTTTAACCAGTAGGCCCTTAAACAATATGCACAGGCCTTTTAAGATCCTGTAACTCTCCAAAACCAGAAGCAGCTGGGTAAGAACTTTCCCATTGGAGTCCAGAGACTTAAGTGCTGTGAAATTTTAAGTAGTCTGTAGTTACTTTAGTGGTTTTCTTTATTGCTTCTTTCTTTTGGTAAATATGAATAACTTTAAAAAAAGCTGAAGAAAAGAATTCAGCATTTGAAGGCAGATGCCTGTGATGACCTAACAGACTTTTTTTTCCTTTTTGTTTTCATCACTAAATACTTCTGTGGTTCTGTCAATGTTTCAAATAAGATTTCCAAGCACCAGTGAAATAGTTTCATGTTAGGGGGTTATTTTTATAATTCAGTGCATCCAAACTTCATGAAAAATATGCAAATCACCTTCATTATAACCATATCTTGTAGCAACATGCAGCATACATAGTGCCAAAAATGAATGCATTCATGGCATCTTTTGGGTCCTAAGATCCAATTATGTCTTTTGTTGTTCCTTTTTGGCTTTCTGTGTCAGCTGCATGCTCTGTAAAGTTACTGATTACTGACCTGTTGGCAACTTTACAAATCAGCTTTGAAATGCAAGCTGTCAGTAGCTCTTGAGTACCCCAGTCCCAGGTTACCAAGGCCATGAAATGCTGCATTGAATTTTTAATCAGTTTTCCCTCTGCTTCTGCTTAGCTTTTTCCAGGTTAAGGTCAATTTTGAAACCAGCTGAATTCTTTAATAATCACTGTCTTTGCAGTCCTCACTGGGTTCAAAAGGAAGAACAATTTTTTCACTGCATTAATATTAATTTTTTTACTGTGGGGGCTTATTACAGGGGCATATTTTCTGTTTAAGTATTCATTGTTAGATCACAAAGTGCACTGCAGTCTAGCCAAAGTATTGCCTCATGAAGATAGGAGTGAACTGCCACTAACCCGAAATTTCCCTGGTCCCACTTTTAAAGTGAAGCAAGGCTGCTGCTGTAACCCATTCTATATTTTTTCCCTGCAGCCATGATACTGAGAGTAGAAAGCTTGCCACCTCAGACACATGTCCTTTGGCTCACCTTTCTAAATGTGACAACTGCAGTTTATTTAGTAATTCTACCATCAAGCTTTGATCTCGGTTTAAAAAAGTTACAGCTCTTTGTCCAAGTAGACAAGACCAGAATAAGTCTTAATTAGAGTGCTAGAAATTAGGAGCTAAACATGAAATAAACCAGTTATCTTTATTTTCTCTTCAGTTTACCCACAGAAGAATTTATCATTTAAGAATTTGATTTGATGAGTAGGTGTTTATTTGATTGCAGTGGTGAATAAATGAATGCTTTATTTTCAATGATCTTAGTCATGCTAGATTCTAATAGATAACCTTGCATCAATGTTTATTTAAAAATTCTTGTGCTATGATGACACACCTAATCAGACAGCTGGCACCCTTTTTTCACCATAGCTTCTTGCATACTTTTACAGAATCTCATAACATTGTGATTTTTTCACCCTGGAGTGAAAAGACAGCTATAGTTACCCTTTACTACCAAGGAAAGCAGGTCAGTAAGAGGTTCCACTAAATGTGGTAGCATTTCTGGTTCAATAGTCAATAACATATGATGAAAAGATGCTGGTATTTGGTTAGCTCTTGAGCCTATCTGTTCTTTTTGAGCTTACATTTAAAATTATTAAGATTTCTGGGCACTGATAGCAGTGCCGCTCTAAGTGAATTCCTGGAGTTGTTTTAAAAGCTGTTTACCCCCACACCACTGTGAGTCTTGAAGCAGTTGGTGACAATTATTGCTCAGGGGTAATCCAGGAGTCCGCTGAAGTAGGATTTAATTATGTCTGTGAGCAATGTCTTATACTGAATAAGTAGAGGTGCCTCATAATAAGATTTGAGGAAGGTGGTACACTACAGGTATCCCCCCCGCCCAAAAAAAAAAAAAAAGAGAAAGGAGGTAGCTGGGGAAAGAACTTACTGATTATGCACATTGGATATTGAAAAGTAGCTGATGATTAATGAATAACCTGTAAATAAAGCACATGCAGAATAAACCACAAAGTTAAGCAAACAGTTCTGTGGTTTTCTATAAGTTCTGGTGTCTCTTTAAGCTGTACTCAAAATTCTCCTGTGTCTGGGCTTTAATGAGTAGTCCTTCCCCACACTATTTCTCATACAAGTTGACATTTTGCTGGTTCCTTTTTGTGGATTATGGGCAAGAAAAATAATTCAGTCAGTCTTTTCTAACTGATGGAAAATGTATTTTATTAGTCATGAGGGAGCTTAACAATAATTGAGAACCTTCTTCTTCTGTCCTTTTCAGTGGAGATTTGTCAATAGTTAACATGTTTTGAGGTGGTAGGATGACCAGTGCATAGAAAGACACACTTGCTGGACTGTTATCAAAAGGTTATTTCCTTATGAAAGCAGCATTATCTTTACTGTTCTCAGTGGCCTTTACTTACAACATCTTTGAGGAATGTACTAATTACCTGAAAATAATTTCTTGTTAACAAAAAAAGAAAGAAAAATAGAAAAAAAATAATACAACAACAAAAAAAAACCTGGGAGATTCCTACTGCTGGGCCTGGAGCTGCTCATGTTCTAGTTTTAACAGTGGATTTTAATAATCTCCACAGAGAAGATGAAGAACTGAGTCGGTCTGAAACTGTTCAGAGTTTTATGGATGCAGGAGTCTATGCTGCTAAACCTGTCTTAATTGGAGGTGATAGATCCTTTATAGATTTCCTGTGAGCAGGCTGCTATGAATATGTAGTTATTGGTCTCACAGACAAGTTGGGACTTCACTTTACCACACAGGAGAAAAGCTTTCAATGGGAACTCAGTATTCTGGTGCTATTTGTAATTATTTTATTGAACCTGTTTTAGTAAGTACAGTCCAGCACACTTTATTGACACAGTTGAGAACAAGAATGATATCTCTTTCCTGTGGCTTGGAAAACAGGACAGCATTGGAGAAAGCAATTATTCAATGGTCTTTGAAAGGAAAGAGAAGATAATAAGGCTGAAAATAGCACAAATAAAGGACAAAGACTGGAAACTTAAACTGAACAAGAATGTAGTAAACAGGCAATTTGAGGCAACTTAATTTTGAGAAACAACACCTGAAACAAAGATAGCTGCTGCTGACAAGTAACAACAGTTATTTAGATAGTTAGCACCCAAAACGTGATAACTGCCACTTCTTGAGGGAGATCATTCCTTCACGCAACATCTTTTAGATTTAACTTTGTGTTTTTGATCATCACTTTGGGTTGATCATGGAAGAAACTATAATCATTTTCATTGATAAGTGACCTGTAAAGCTGACTGATACTCCTGGGACCTTAAGTTCAGCACAGTTCACATCGCTACCCACACAGTGCATAACTGCATAAAGAAAGCATGAGAGAGTAATTGTATTTTCCAAACACGAGCTCAGAATCTCTACCTTGGTAATATAAAAACCAAAAACCATGAAGAAAGCTTTTCTAAATGTTACTCTGACATGCTTTAGCTGTCAGGGTTCTAAGAAAGTCACAGAAGCTAAAGTGTGATCTTAGTGTACTGTGAGGGCTGTGAGGGCTTAGTGTACTGAAGAGGATCAGAGGGCTGTTTTCACCTTTCCTATGAAGACAGGCTGAGAGAGTTAGAGTTGTTGATCTTGGAGAAGAGAACGCTCTGGGGAGACCTCATTGAGACCTTCCAGTTCCTAAGGGGGCTTATAAGAAAGAAGGAGAGAGAGATTTTACTCCAGACAATAGTAATACGACAAGGTGGGCTGTTTTTAAACTGAATGAAAAGAGATTGAGATTAGATGTCAGGAGGCAATCCTTTACTGTGTGGTAAGGCACTGAACAGTTTGCCCAGGGAAGTTATGGATGCCTTATCCCTGGAGAAATTCAAGGCGAGGATGGATGGGACTTTAGCAACTTGGTCTAGTGGAAGGTTCCCTGAGCATGGCAGGAGGTAGAATAACATTATCTGTAAGGTCCCTTCCAATCTAAACCATTCCAAGATTTTACGATTCTGTGACTAATATTTCTTGTGGGTGATGAAATCCCTCATTATATTCCAACACAATGCCATGCCTCCCTACCATTTGGTATATCTTTAGAAGGAAAACAGCCAGCTTATATCCCAGTGTACTTCAGACACAACATTTCTAGTCAATGCCGCAAAGACAAACACTGTAGGGAACAGCTAAATCAGTTTCTTTACAGCCCTGATGGGAAAGGGAACATGGTCATATCCTCTTACTGTCAATGCAGTGTTGTCAGGGGATGAGTTTAGAGAAGCAAACATGCAGCAGGAAGGTACACTAAATTCTTATTTTACTTCCTGTATAATGAGATCAAATTGGAAACACTTGTTCTTAGTAGTGACCAGGGATAAAAAGCAGATTTTGACACATGCCATTGTGTATCACACCCTGCACTCTGGAGTTTGGGTACAACCAAAACAACTTGGACTGTTTTTTGTTTCCTGGCCTGTTTTGTTGTTTTTTTTCCAGTCATGTATGAAGCAATGAAAAGAGATCACAGGAAAACCCATCTCTTTGCTCATTATGCTTCCTGCTGTTTGGTGTGCAGCTACTCACATGAGGTATGTATTTGCATGCAGCTTTTCCCTTGCTTTGCTTGTGACTAACCAGAGAGAGGAACTCCAAAGAGACTCGTTAAACCTATGAAAGCTGCCACAGTTTGTCACACGTGGCTTTGCACATGCAAGCAGAGAATTGCTTTTATTGTAAGCTGCAAGTCTCTCTTTCTGCAACAATAGTATTTCATGTCACTTCTTTAGTCTCAAGAGAAGCTGCTATTAAATGGTAGATGTTAGTTTAATATTAATAATTGTCTTAACTTCATACATCTACAGGTTTTCATCTAGTAAAAGGGAGCTATTCATTTTTTCTCATAAAAACAACATTCCTCTGAAGGGAATTTAACAGATGTACGGAGGTTGATGGCAGGTGCAGCATAATGAAAGCAAGACACTTTGAACTGTCAGTGGCTCTCTAACTGCTCTTTGTATTACCCTGGCAGAGGTGTGCCTGCTCCAGTTCAAAACAGCTGCTCTCTCACAAGTGTACTCCTGGCTCCCATTCACCACCCTGCAAGGAAAAGCAGGGCTGCAAAAAGAGAAAAAAATAGGAAAAAAAAATATCTGGATCAGGTGAAAAACATCTGCCTGAACATCAGTATAGTTTAGAGCAGTCAAAAGAGCCTGTAATGTTTTATATAACTTGCATATTGTCATTTTTAAGGGGGAAGGCTCAGAAAATGAAGATTCATTAAAGCTGTAGCACTGGGTGTCAGGCAAATCTCTTTCATCATCCAGCACACCACCGTGGGGAGTGCTGCACCTCTGCAGAGTGCTCTCCGTTTTTCTCCAGTTAGTATTAAATTGGTGCTAGGGCTTCTGCCACTTTTCTCTAGGAAAAGATATTAATAGGTCTTAGCAGTAAGAGATGTTTCTTTCTAGCTAAACTACAGAATGTCTTTCTTCCATTTTATCTTATTTTAATTATGTTGCTAGTTTGTAAGGCATTAAGAGTCTCTGTGCTTGTTTTTTACATTCTTTACCTTCTTGTTATTTGAATAATAGAGTTGCCTATATTCAACGTTCTCCACTTATTAGTGTTTTGACCATTTAATCAATTTTGTGTCTTTTTTTTTTTCATAATTCCCTCATCTCTGTCCATCTTTCCAGATGAAACTCTCAGAACTGTCTAATATTAATATCTGTAATATTAATAAAGAATGCATAACACTGTAGTAAAGTGGCTTCTTAACATGTGTTTGGGGTGGCCTGTAAATCTCTTTTGGTAAAGTCATAATGTAAGATATGCAGCTCACCTGAAATTATTAAGTCTTCATACTAAGGTGGCAAGATATATAACTTTGAGACTGGTGCTGAGGGTTTTTTTCTAATACTAATGCTCTTCTAAGACTATTTTTTCTAAAACTATTGCTTCAAGTTTATTTTTTGTTTCATTTTTAATTTGTCTTAGTCAATCAGTAGAGTTTTTTTCCAGGAGGAATGGATATTCTTCAACACTGTATATAAAACCCTTCTGTTCTGCCAAATTCTTTTTTATCCACGTGATTATACAAGGAATAGGACTGTCTTTCCTGAGGCAGACACTTGGGTTTCTGGACTGTAGTCAGAAGGAACAGCAATTGAAAACAAGACTATAACTACTCTATGCAATTGTGTATGTCTAATGTCATCTGATTCTAGAAGGCATGGAAGGATGCAATTGCTACTACATTTTACTGTTGATTAAGATTTAGAGACAAAACAAAATATTCTCGGTAACCACAGAAGGTTGTCTTGATTCCTGTTGTTAAATGTCTTATTTATTAGAACAGGAGAAATATTAGGGCCGTGGAATCTGTCATTCTCTACAAATCCCTGAAAGGAGGTTGTAACAAGGGACAGGACAAGAGGAAATGTTCTCAAGTTGCACCAGAGCAGGTATAAATTAGATTAGAAAAAGGAAAATGTTGTCAGGAACAGGAACAAGCTTCCCAGGAAAGTGGTGGGGTCATTGTACCTGGAAGTGTTCAAAAGGTGAATGGATGTGGTGCTTGGGATGGTTTAGCGGGGAATGCGGTGGTGCTGCATTAATGGTTGATCTCAGTGATCCTGGAGGTATTTTCCAGCCTTCGAGATTCTAAGATTTTATGAATCTTGGAGAACATACTGCATCTTTAAATAATTAATTGAATAAATGCTGCCAAAACAGATTATACCTCAATTATTAGTATATAATCTGAGATCTGTTTCTCAACTATCTGTCTTCCCATTGTGGGTGTAGTGCATTCCTGTGAGATCTTGACTGAGAAAGGGGCATCTGCCATCTATCACATTGTTTTTAATCAACACTGATTCTGAAAATCTTGCAAAACAGTGGTTTACTCTACTGATTTAATTTTTGCATTGTGTGTATTTGGAAATACATGTTTGACTGTCTTTCCTATGAAGTAACAGACCATACTACACAGTCTTATTGATGTGCTTCATTCAAGAAATGGTGGCCCCAGCTGAAAAAAACACTTAATCATGTGCTGAAAATTAAATATATCCTTGAGTATATTACTGAAAATCCCCCTGCAGAAAGATTTTGCTGAACAAAAGTGGCTTTAAGCATATGCCTGGGTACTCTTCTGAATTGCAACTTGTGAGCCCTATTACTCTGTGAATTTAATTGAGTCACCCAAAATGTATAAAATTAAGCATGTTTATGACATGTTTATGATTTTGGAGGATGGTTACTTTATATCTGGGAGCACATATTCACATGAGGAGCCCTTTAATAATGAAAGGATTCAGAACTGGTCTTTTTAAAGTAGCAGGTTTTTTTAAAAAATCCTAAATAAAAAGTGTAAATTGCAAAGTAATGATGCTAGTTCAGTTCCCTAAGGCAAGCCTTACATCATTGTGTTTGTATACAGTAAATAAGCCTACAGAGAAAAAAATCCAGACCAATAAATGGATTATAGAAATGAGTTTGGTAATGAAACCTTACGCAGCGAGACATTTGCCAGTGAAAGCAAGACATGTGTGGCTGAAACACTGTTAAAAATAAAGGTTTTTTAGTCTGCCTAATATGTCATTGGCATTTGAAACACAAATTTACATAAATATGTTTTCTTATGACTCCCTTGAAGAAGGGATTTAGTATTTGGATGTTGAAGATTCATGTTTGTACTCTTCTTAAAAAATCCTTTTCACAGCATGAGGAGAAACTCAGGAAATCAAGTTACCAGCAAAACAATAAGGCAGGTCAAAGTGAGCTGAACATATTTTGTCTTAAAGTGCGAAAAGGCAGACAGCCCTGAAGTTTTGAGCTTTTGTGTTAAAAAACTGGAGGCCGCAACCATACAATGTCTTGTACACATGAAGTATGAACTAATACAATGCACCTTTAGATCAATCATCTGTTTTTAATAGCCTTCTCCTCTGTCTACTGGCAGAGTGGATTTAAGCTATTGTATGATACAAAATTCAGAGCATCTAGCAGAGCAGAGGAAATTTAGATAAAACTTCTTTTTTACACTTACATACAGAATGAAGCTGCTCCCATCACCAGACACATGCTTTGACTCAAATACCTGTCCTGGTTTGTTTTCTAAGCAGTCAGTGCCCTTCTGTGATGAACATTGGGTACCACAAAGAGACAAAGGTGTGGGCTCAAGCAGTTACTGCACTGGCCAACACAATACTCAGCCAGGCTTTTAGGAAATGTATACACAGACAAGGAAGTTATGCTGCAGACTCCTGAGCTCAAACATTTATCATTAGAGGCATCATTTCCTGATCTTAAAGGCTTCAAATCATTAGTCTTTTAATACATAATATCAATAGATGTAATGAAAAATGCACAGGATGTAGAGAATCCCCTGAATTTTAATGTACTTTCTGCCATTAGAAGCATATTGCAGAGTCTATGTCAGCTGAGCTGAAGAAAAACAATGGGTCAAATGGAGAGGAAGGCAGCAGCTAAACCTCTGATTCTGGAGTGTGAATGCAAATTTCCTCCGTTCCCAGGGTCAGCACAAGCTGTGCCTCTGGAAATATAGTGAGTGGGATTTCTGCAGCACGCATGGCTGTTCTGGCTCCTGCACAGTGAGACATTTCACACTGTGCACAGCAGATGGGAGCTGGAAAGTTCAGCCCAGGTACTGAAGCTTGCATACATATGCACAAAAAAATAAATACATATATTGTGTGTGTCCCCAGGCCCTGGCAGAGCTGCTGCTGGGAGCCTCTCATGGCTGTATCTGGGTGCATGTCCACCTCATCCTTGCATGCTCCTGGCACATTACATGAGTACAGGTGCTCTACTGGCACATGGATGCTCACAGACAATTGATACTAAACCTTCAGGACCATTGCTGAGCCCTTACTTTGCAGATTCTCCAGCAGACCAAACCCACCTTTTCCCCAGGTATGAATATTGTGACTTTACTGAGTTTAAAAGTAACTTTCTAAGGATCTCCAGTCATTGAAAGCAAGCAGAAACTTTATCTGAGTTTAAAAAATGAGTTGCCTTTTTAAATTGTAGCAGCTGATGCAGCTGTGAATAACAACAGACTGATGAAATCCCGTACCCCTTGTTCTGCTTTGATTTCTTCTCTACTTTAAGTTCTCAACAGGATATGCAGATGATCTTCAAGTGAGATGGGAATCCTCCTCCTGTCTCAGGTTTTCTGAATCACAAATCCATCATATTAAAAGAGACAACAATAACACCATATTAATTTCTCCATCCTATTGATCTTTTATATTACCCAGTCCAGAGGCTTGGGAAAATATTTTTTGCAAAGCATAAGGCAGCCTCAACTAAAGCCAGCCAACTAAAGCCTCAGCTAAAGCCAGTCTAACCTCTTACCATTAGTCATGATAAAGAACAGTGTATCCTCAAGCTTTTTTGACTTTTTTAAAAAGATCTACCATTTCTGTTGTGCAGTATTGCTGCAGTGATTTCCATTTAGGATAAAATAAAAGGCTGAATTAAATTTCAGTTTTTACCTTTATTTCCTCCACTCATATAGAATATGTCTATATTTTTTAATGTAAATGTACTTTTGCAAGTTTTTACATGCAATGTTGAATCTGTACAGCATTGGTGTGGGAGATAAATAACTTGATTTTGGTTGTACATGGCTGTGTATACATGAGGACACTTCTTGATGCAATGATTTCATTAGTTTAGTCAGAATCTCTAAATTGTAAACCAACAGTAATCCTGAAGACAAAAAAACTACATTAAATGTCATTGAGAGGCTGGTTTCTGGAAAGATAGCCATGAATGCACAGAAAAAAAGTGCTTTTTGAGCTGATCTCTTCAAAAGTTTTTTCTACCCAGATGCCCATGAGAGTCTGAAATATACTGACACATATGGGTTTTCTTCAGCTCTTGCTTCTCTACAAGGCTAGTGTGAGAAGTGTAGTTCCAGGGAAAGCCTTAAATATTTCTATTTTTCACTGAAAGAAGCATTACTACCCATCTATCACATGAGCTGAGATTTCCAAACTCATTTCTAGCCCAATTTAGCAGACATTCAACTTTGGATAATTGGGGCAAGTTCTTTGTTCTTTTCTGAACAAAACTGTAGCTCCTGAGCATCTCCCTCGCCACAGCAGTTACCTCAATTTTGTTCCTAGGCAGGAAACTTCATCCCAGCATTCAAGTGCTGCTCTCAGGTTTTTGAAGCATAATGGAGCTTTAGGCCTTTGAGGGGAGGATGAGGAGGACTTGAAGGAGAAGGTCAGAGATTCCTAAATTAAGGCTTTTCGTTTTGTTCTTGAGAAATGAAGAGTGAGATGCACCACTAGAAGCCAATTCACAGCTCAAGAGGCCAGAAGCATTCTCTGGAGATGTTTCTCCCGCACTTCACTCACCATAGAAAGAGCCCAAGGTGACAAGACTCCTGTTTGGGAGCCTGAAACAAGTGCTTAAAATTAGGTAGACTGATCTCTCTCCTTTACACTATCACAAATCCCATTTTGCTCTTTGGTAGGGCTTTTACAAGGCGGTTCATTAACACAATATTGATGCTCTGTGACAAGTGAAGAGGCCAGTAAGTGCAGCGCTCAATGTAAATGATTTCACCCATTTGATACCTGTTTTTTCCTTAATTTTCTTAATGGTGCAGTGTGTTTTCCTATCCCAGTGACATTCAGTTGCATGTATTGTTAATTTTTGCTTTGTAGCTTGCATTTAGATTACAGCTTGTGTGTCCCCAAAGTGGTATCAGTTGCCTGAAATCTTGACTCCTCAGTGTTGTGTGGCTTGCAGAAATGTCAGCTGGTCCAAGGGAGCGGTTTTAAAAGAAGCAGAGCTGATCTGACATTCTTCAAAGGAAAGCCTGGGAGACTCATCTCTGCACCTGGGTTTGTTATGTACACGGAGCAATGGGAAGAGCGCTATGAATGCTGTCACTCGAGCAGTGAAGAGGGACAGGCAGCCATGTCAAAAATGACAACGTTTCTTTTACTAGTCTTGCAAAAGATGTCTGCAGTGATGTGACTGCAGATGACATCAAACAACATAAGTGGCTGGTTTCTGCAGTAGATTGAAATTCATCCAGTTCCCTGTGTTCACTGTGATGACTTTCAATGCTAATTCTCAGTGACTGAGGCATGAAATATATTCACAGGCTATACACAGTTAGGATACTTTTAAGTTATTTGAGGTACCTGTGATGTAAACATCTGTGCCTCTTGCTTTAATGCATTTTTTCCTGCATTTCAATTATGCAGTCAAAGAAACACTGGAAAAGAGGAGAACAAGTTTGCTGATCTAGTTCTTTTGCGTTTTTGAAAGGAAAGAGTGCCTCATTGTCTGAGTAGAGGGAAACATAAGATAGAAGCACACTTTCATCTTCACCAACAACGAAGAGATCAGCTGAATTGATGCAAATGAGGTGTTTTTGAAAGTGATTCCCAAAGCTTGCTGTATTCACTAAGCAAAATGGAGGGTTGCTAAAACCTTCATATGGAAACCTAAATAATATGAGATGGTATAAAAGATCAAAAAATTTTAGCTTGAGTTTTACTGCAAGACTGCTCTTTGAAAATGAAGCTAAAGCCAGCATTCAGCACTGACAATGTCCTGCATCTGCAGCAGCCTGTGTGCCTCACTGTATTTTAAGAAAGTGCTTCTCAGGCCTGACTTCAGATGACACTCTGTGCTTTTCTTAGGGTTACCAGGAGGAAAGATGCTGCAAAATGCAGGGAGAAAGGAGGGAAAAACCTCCTGTGTCAGTACAGAAAGTCACAGGAATGTGCTGACAGAAATTGCTCCTTGGCATCTGTAGAACTGGGAGGACAGTCTGTCAGTGCATCAAATCTAATCCAAGGCAGGTGGGGTTATAGTTGTATAAATAAGAAGGCAATCTCTTGTTCAATATAAACTGATAATAAACCTTTCCTTTTAACAGCAAAAACTTCTTCCTTTTTCGTGCATTACAATCAGCATCTGCATTTACTGTTAGCTCCTTTGCTATATACTCTGCTTTTACAGTCAGCTAAGGAGAAAGAGAGAGACATATTCCTGTCATGAATTTTGGATTTCAGTCTAATGGCTTTTTCACATAAAAGGAATATATAGCTTCAACAGCAAGGGGCTGGCACTCCTCCCTTTCCCACAGAGAAGATCTAGAGAGTAATGTGCAGCCTCTCTTCCTGACCACTCACCTTGAATTCTGGGTTTTGTACAATGGAATAGCTTTTATAGGATAGGGTGAGAGTATCTTCACCTTTAAATAGACTACCAAATGAGAAAAAATAATTTAAATAAAGAGAAACAAGACCAGGACTCTTGCAATATGGGTGTGCATCCTCACCACTGAGCAGCCTGACTCAGGTCTGTGAATCTCCCTGGAGCCACGCCAGAGGTTTGCATAGCCAGTGGTTTGCCACCAGGAGCTTCTGCTGGAGAGGTGTGTCAGCTCCTTGGCTCCTTCATGACCTTTTAGGCTGCTGGCATTTCAGCCTGGTGTCCTGGGCTGAGGTCTGCAGCACCCAAGCAGCAAACAGCCAGCTGGCTCCCACAGGGTTTGGGTGAGGGCACCCGAGGGACCTGCCAAGGCTGTGGAAGCAGTGTTGGAACACTTGGTGGTGTTGGACTCCTGTATTACACTGTACTGTTACGCTGTAATAGTCTAGCAGGGGCTGTGGGTTGAGATGTTGCTGGGAGGGCTTCAACAAAACCTGCTGTATGGAGCCTCTTAGGGAAGAGCCACAAGTTAGTTGTTTCTGGATCCTCCTTGTCTGCAAACACACAGGAGTTGTTTTTCTCCATCAAGGCTGAGACACCTCTGGATATAGAAGGAAGCAGAATTATGGATACTTGTGTTGGGATCCATCTCATCTACCTTTAGACATTTGTCCCATGAATGTTTATATACAAGCTGGTTACATCAGGATCCCATTGATGAAAAACATGCCCTGTTGGGATGTGATTCACCAGGCTGATGTTTTCAGCATCTTAGGAGCTTTTTAAGATTTTACTATGAGCCTTCTCTATGTTAGTATGTCTATTTGTGATACCTAATTATTGTAGTCTTCTGATAAAGCTGCAGTAAGAATACTGTCCTTCCTTTTTAAAAATGAATTTCTCCAGATATCTGTTTTGTAAAAGAGTAATAAAGAGGAAAAAATACTTAACATTTCTTTCTTTTGAAATGCCAGGAAGTAACAAAGGGAAATAGAGCTGAATTTAGATGGATCCATAGGGTCCATATATTTGTGACCTGACACAGTATCCATTTGCTCATTAATACCTCTTCAACATTCAATAAAGTAGATAAAGGCTTTTATTTTATTAAATATTAATTAACCTCTTAATATTTTTAGGGAAGCCTATAGGAGTAAAGCACTGATGGAGGGAGATAACTGAAGGGATAACAGTAAATGAGGCACAATTTCCCTGATTTCTATCAAAAGCTCTCCTGCCTTTATGCTACCACTTTAATTATATCTGATTTTTTTTCAACAACAAAACATGTAGAGAAAGAAAAAGAGAAGAAAGCACAAACAGATTGGCTCCTTGGAAAAAAAATTGTCACTGGAAGCAATTTTCCCCACTCTTTGTTTACTGGTGAAGGTGAAGCAGTAACTCAACATGCTGGTACAGACGTGATAATTTACTTGTCAGTTAGGTGGTGGAAAAATCATTCTTAATGATAATTGTTGTATTAAGGTTTTTTTTTTTTCTTCTTTCTTTTTTAAACATCAAGGCAGCTGACTATTCTTTTTCAACAGTGCACTCTACTGTTATTTATTCCTGGCCCTTATCACCCTACACGTATTTTTTCACCCATCAGAGTCAGAGAGGGATATATTGTGTTTTATCATTCAGCACAAAGGCTATTTGTGGTCCTGAGTCTGGTCCTCTCTATCCATTTGGCAATGCTGTTCATGGTTTTTAAAGATGTGCAGATAGAAAAGGTGTTTATGATTTGGTTTAATTCACTTGTTGACAGAATCAACCCTTACTTTAGATGGTTATTTCTCAAACGCAGTAGATCATAAACTTAATCAGTGATTTTAAAATGTTTAGCCCATCTGTTTAACTTGTATAGATAATGCATTTAAATGATTTAATAATGTATTTTAAGCATTTAAAATAAAAGGTAAGGGGAGCTACTTCTTTGGAAAGATGGTTATTTAGTTCAACTGGCTAGAGGAATAATACATTTTCCTTTTTGTTTGTTTGCAGTGATGGGGATGGCATGCAGTTGACATAAAGGGGAATCATGCAAATTAATTTGTTTTGAAAACCTTCACCCTGAGAATTCAGATGATGCAGAAGCAATGGAATGAGGTATCAAGTAACCATCCCAGCTGAGAACACAGTGAAATGACAGGAGAGCAGGTAAAGATTGCAGCTGTCATAAGTAGTAAAAGCTGTACCTACTAAGGAGAAGAACATGCTGTTACAACAGAGGCATTTTTCTTCACTTCTAATTAAGCAAATTAACTAAAATAGAAAGGAATATTGTGTCATATATCAGTGCATGCAGGAGGCAATGTGAACAGGACCCCGGCCTCCTGGCTTGGCTTCTTTCTATAATTCTGATGAGTAAAGCCCATGTCCATGAGGAATTCAAGCCCCAAACAAGATTTCTTAGTAAAAGCTCTGTGAAGGACAGAAGTTATGGGCCATTAGTAAGGGAGATGCCATCAGCAACAACTTATCATGATCACATATCTTTGCCATACCCTTTACAACCCATCAACTAAGTGCAGGCCAAGTTCCAACTATACCTCCATCTACTGTAGCCCCAGTACAGATGAAACATGCAGAATCAATGATTATAATGTGGCTGTAATGTTGCTAAGATTCACACCAGGAGATAACAATGGAAAGAAGGATATGCTGCAGGTAAGGGGAGGTGAGAGATGAAGCTGGATGTCAATTTTCTGCTCCTATTGCTCCCAGTTAGTTGGGCAGCACAAAGGCCTAGCATGCTGCTCTCTCACAGCATCATCTGCCACCCCAGAAACAGTACTTTCCTCAGAAACAGCAAAAAGCCTGGTTTTTCAGGCCTGTAATGTAGCTCACAAGGTATGGAGGATCACAGCAATCTGGTCATCCTCAGCAATTTTCTGTCTTATCTAACCAGATCCCTTGGTCCCAGCATGGCCAGATTGCAGATCTGTCCTGCCCAAAATGAACAGTTTGCCTGATCTTACATAGGCAACATCACTATCTAGACAAATTTTGATGATGCCGCTTTAATAAGGCTGGAGTTTCTTTCCTTTTTTCTCCTTCTCTTCCCTGTGACATAGCAGAGCCCTTCATAATGTATTAGCCCTCAAAGCAAGACCTTCACAGAAAGAAAGGCAAAAACAATTTCCAAAATTTGGTAGTAATAAATAATTGCTTTATTAAATATATTATAAGAATTCCATTTCCTTTTTACAGTTCCCTTTTGTCTCCCTAAATCCACTTTATTGAAAGTTTTGCAGCAAAGAACATTTACAGAAAGGTAGCCTTTGTGAATTAGGGTGTTTTAAGCATTGTTTTTCCTTTTCCACCAACAGAGGGAGTACAGTTATCCTTCCCCTCCAGAGATTTTGGCCATAAGGCTTAGTTATGTTAGACCAGTAGGTACGGTTTTCACTGTGGGTGTTACATGTCTTAGGGCAAGAGGTCAGTCAGGTCTTGGTTTGCAATTGTTAGAAAATCATGGGGCAGTATAAACCAGATCAGACTGTGTAAAATTAAATCAGAATATCTGGTACTGTGGGCTGAATGGATGTTGCACCAATTACGAGATGCATATCAAAATTTTGCAATGTGGTGCACTCACTTAAGGACTAGTGATGAGATCTGTTAATTGCATTATATTATCTACTTGTAACTGCACCATTAATGCATGTCAGCACCACTCCTGACAGGGCTGGCTTGAGGGAATTTTACTGCCGTAGGCAAACTGGAAAGTGTGTGCTACTCTCAGGCACATTTACTTCCAGAGTAAACAGTCAAAACAATCAATTGTATCTAGGTTTCTATTTTAAATTATACAATGGTGACTTATTTAAGTAATTAGGGCCATATTATCCACCCCAACAGCCAGAAGATGTTTTATGAAGAGGAGTCTTCATAAGAGTAATTATATTTATTTCCTGATCCTTCCTAGACTAGGAAGTACATGTGCCATTCCACTGCCTAGTGAGAATTTGGGAAATGCAAAAAGCATGAGGCTGGGAAAAAACAGATATTTATTGCCCAAGGCCATATGCTCTTTGTGGCATCAGAACCTGGCTGACCTGAAGGGAAATGCCTGAAAAAGTTAATACTGTGTATGTCAGTGCTTTCTACCCTAAATTCTTCTCTATGTCCTTTTGTGTCTTGTGTTTCTCCCAAATTACTATTAGAACTCCCCAAATTCCTTTCTTCTAATTAAAATTATACTTCTATGTACTATTGCCCTTCCTCATATATTTGCAAAGCCTTTGCCATTGTATTGCTTTGAAATCATAATGTCCCCTAGAGAACCAGCCTCCCCTTTCTTGCACAAAGCTTCCTCATGCTGCCAGCTCACCAGTGCCTGTGAGGACAGGGCAGTCCTGTTGGCTGGGCAGCTTTGCTCTGCAGTCTCAGTCTTGGTGTTAAACTTGCTGCTCTACCCTTCTGGCTGTATGGGAGGAGATATCTCTGAATTGCAATGTGCTGCAGTTGGCCATAAGGTTCTTTTGGTTACTACGCATAAGGAAATGCAGATTTGCTGGCTCTATGCATGTAAGCTTTATGTCCTGCCGAGTTTCCCTCTAGATATCAAGCTGTGTGCGAGAGGAAACTGGTATGCCCTCGTCTTCTGTCCTGACCTCAGTTTTGTTGCTTGGTACATGGGGAGTGTGAGAGAATATGGGTGGAGGAAATGTCTTACGGTAAAAATCAGAACCCATGGAGTGAATTTTTTTTAATACAAGCTGAGTTATATCTGAGTTGGAATCAGATTATTTGATATAGCTAATAACTGGGGAATTTCTAACCTGTTTTTCTCCTCTGTAGTCAAAATACCTAAATTTATTGCGAGTCAGAAAGTTGAAACAATCAGTTTGTACATAACACAATACTTTCTGTAGTACTTTAATTGAAATTAATTATTTCTGCAATCCCATGTTGAAATACTTCATCTTGGTGTACTGAATCAAGTTGAAATGTTTGATGCATAGTAACTCTTCAGTTTCCAAAGCAAAGCTTTATGGGCATTGTACTTTGCTTGTTGTATTTCACCCTGCCTTACAGGAAGGGCTAATTTGCCATAGTATATTTACCATCAGCCTTGCAAACCATGAGATTCAGTTTCCTACATGAGTTGCCCATAGGAGAAGATACATAGCATCACAGCCAGCCCAGGAAGTCCATGAGAAATTACGGAGTTAGGTAGCATCTGCATCACAGTTCCAGTGGGACTCCCACGAGGTAATGAGCAGATGCAACTTGACATCAGTATGATTCAAATGAAACATTTCTGCTCAATAAACCAAAGCATTTTGATTGAGAGGGACCACCCTGGAACAAATAAATTTGTTTTTATTTTACCAGGCTTGGTAAAATCATTTTTTACTAAGCAATTATCATAAATCACTTAACAAAAATCTTCCTGAAAATGCTAATATTTCCACTGCAAAAGAGTGTGCGTAAAGGTTTGTGTGCATATGCAGATACATATAAGGGTATCTGAATATGCAGCTATAAATTGAAAGAAGCTTGCATATGTTTCTTCTCATTTTCATTTACCTGGCATACTTGCCTGCATTTTAGAAATGAAGAAGAGATGTGACCTCAGAAATTAAACTTGCTGTGTTAGACAAACAGGTTACTGTGGTTAAGAACATCAACTACTTTCTATTTACTTTCATTTTTAAAAAAATTGTGACTGTGTCACCTTGGAAAGTGTGTTTATTATGTGGTACAAAATATGGATTAGAGAGTGCTTGGTCAGAAGGACTGGCTGGCTCAAGGGATCAGTTATCTAACGTGGGACCTTTCACCCCTTAGCCACCAGTCTAGTCTGGCATAGGTGAGTAATAAAAAGACAAATCTCTCTGCAGCTGGGAGCCATTTGGATGAATAAATAAATTGAGCTGATAATGTCAATATAATTTAGTGGAAAAAAAAAATATCTCGCATCTGTGCAATAATTAGCATGCTTTTGGGGTATCTCAGCAAACAGAGAAAAACCTGAAAGGGCATGGAGATTGAAAATAGCAGTGTGTCATGTTTCTGTAATATTTCCCATCCTGAATTATACCATAGCATTTTATAATTTATTAACTTTGGTCATATTCCAGTGCATATCTCCCTGTACACTGGGTCTGCTTAAATCTGATCATCTACTCTTCTGGATAAAGACACCATGAACACTGTATTTATTTGTATTTAAAATTTCCTAAAGAGGGAGTTCTGGGGCTCTCCTTGAAATACAAGAACACAAGGGAACAAGGCACTGAACTGGCTCCAGGACTCTTCCTACAGTTACTTGGCAACATGGCCCTGGCTCTCCCTCCTTGCCGCAGTCCCCAGGACCTGCTTTTGGTTGGGGTTAATTAGATGTTGCTCAGTGCATTCCCTGGCTAAGGCTAAAGTCTTCTGGGAGCTTTCTTGTGGCCTAAGGCTGAACTCACAATAACTATGCTAATGAATTAATGGGAACAAGCAGGAAAAGGGTGAATTACAGAAAGCTATCTGTGTTTTTAACCCCTGTATGAGCTGGAGTTAATGCAGGGCTGGCAAAATCTGAAGCCTTGCTGGATGTGAGCCGGCTTCCTGTGGACCCATTTGGATGCCTGCATTGCACTCCCCAGCACTCTGGTTCCAGCAACACAGTGTGGAGGCACCCAAAGCTGACTCTGGAAGCTGTACAGAAGTATTTTTGCAGAGCTTAAGCTAATAAGCTCTGCCAGACCTGGGCTAGCCTGCACAGAGCCAGTATGGATGTCTGCAATTGTGGCACTGTTTATCAGCAAACTGGATAATCTGCCAGGGATAATGGAGAGCTGACTATATATTGAATGTTTGTTTGCAAGGAAAATTACATGTTAGGGTTTTGACTCTAAAGCATCAGTGGATTAAAGTCAGACAGCTGACAAGATTTCTGCTCCTATTTTTCTGCTAGCCTCCTTCTCAGAGGTTGCTGCCCCTGTGACAGGGTTGGCTTAAAAGTTCACAAAACAGCTTCTAAGTAATTTATAACATGTTGTGGTAGGTTTGTTTGGTTTTTTTTTCTGGAATGATAGAAGTGATAAACAGTATTTGTGGTAGAAATTTAATAATCAAGGAGACTGATTCAGACCCTGTGTACCCTTTCCATTCTGTTTTTTTCTGGTATGTCAGGTTTTTCAATTGGGTTGCTGGAAAGGGAAATGTTGCCTTGCTTCTGGCTGCATTCATTCCACAAATGCTTACCTGTAGCTGCAGAGATGATGATGAACATCTTCTTATATCCACCCCAAACTCTGACTGTTTCAGAGATACCTGGATGAATGCATGCAGTGGTTTTAGATTTGCCAATTTCATTTCTCGGCCAATGCACCAAATAAATGTTGTGGTTTTGAAGCAGTAGCTAAAAATTACTACAAAACTTACTTATTTCTTGCTGTGAGATATGGATTAGAACAAGAGCAAAACAGGCTTAAAACTTAAAAGAAATAAAGAGACCTACAAGAATAAGAAAACCAGAATAACTTCCAGAAAACCTCTTTCTCCTCCACTACCCAACCATTCCCTTGTTCACATGACAACATAGGGACGAAGAACTTTGGAACTTCAGTGTTTAAAACAGTCTCAATTCTTGCTAGAGTCTTTTCATCAGCCTTTGTAGAGAAACAGAAGTCTTCTTCTGCTAATCTATGGAGTTTCTCACAAGAAAACTATTTCTGTTATAGCTTTCTATTTTTCTGATGCCAGCTGCCCGGAAAAAAAAATAAAAATAAATCTCTCATCAGATTTTCTCCTCCCATTTCACATCACTCTGAGGTGTGTATGGGTCATGAGTCTAGGGATGTCATTTTTAAGGATGAGTTATTCAAAGGCAAAAGTTCTCTTCATCTGTCTCTGTGAGCTTCTCTGGAAACAAAAGTTTTCTCTTTGCCTTTACAATGGCCCCAAATCTTCAACTATTACTTCTTACTTACTTACTAGGTTCCAGCACCTCACTGTATCACAATTACTCCACCTTTTGCTCAAAATCCACATGTTGAACACTCCATTCCTCCCAATATATTCTGTCATGGATTAAAGGAATTTTTTCAGAACGCTATTGTCCATCTCCATAGCTTTAACAGAAAAATATTTCAGCTTATAAAGCATCTCCTTATTCTTTCTTCCCCATCTAAAACTTAACTCTTTTCTTCACGGTCTTTGATGGTTTTATGATGTCTTTTTCATGTTGATTGTCTTTCTCTCTCTCTCTCTCTCTCTCTGAAAAAGGAGTAATCTATATGTCTCATCCAGGTAGTAAAAGAGTTAAAGTCCTGGAAAAGCTGCAGATGTTCATGGTGTCAGGTTTCAGTCCAGCAGCAGAAACTGCAAACCAAGCCAGGCTGGCTCCGTTTCTCTCCCCCGCCCGCCCTCTGTGGCCTTGTCCAGCCTGGAGAGGGGGAGGAGGCCAAGACAGAGCCGTGTTACCTTTTCAGAAGCCGAAAACCAAAGAGAGCAAGAGAGCCCTGGCTTTACATATTAAGGTGGTGCTCACAAGTTGATCTCACTTTTCAATGGTCAAAACTGTTGTCAATTCTTAGAAATGACCAATAATTAGTCACAAGAAAAGACTCCCATCAGCCTCTCGCAGCTTCAACTTCTCCCAGCTCCCGAAGCTATCTTAAAGGTAAAGTCACTCCATGACAATGCATCAATTCCATCCATTGATATTTGTGATGTCACATGAGCTCCAAGAGGATGAACCATCAAAATACAACACACAGGCAGAGCTGTGGAGTTGTAACCCAGACACAATAAAGACGTAATAGTTGCAAGGATAAGAGAGGAAACTAGGAAGACCAGCTTCAAATATTCCCTCTTGGATGTTTTAAAGTCACAGGCACAACTAAGAGCAAATGTACATGTTCATTTATATGTGGTTGTGTAAGCATCCTAGAAAGTCCAGAAACATTTAAATTCAGTAAAGAAAGAAACATGCTGAAATTATAATAAATAGTGAAGTTCCCTGTTGGTGTGATATAGCAGTCAGGGAAGACCAGATATTTAAATGTAGGAGAACCAATTAGCAGACAAGAAGTACAAAAATTAATAAATTACAATTTTATTCTATTTAAATATATGTATGTATATATATGTGGAGTTAGTTTCTCACAGAAAAAAGAACAAACCCAAGCATAAAAGTCTGTCACATCGGTTCTTGGGCCCTTTGTGCTTTTAAAAAGCAGGTGGAATAATTTTTGCATGGTCCTTGCTGGGTGATGCCTCTTAGTCTGTGACTGCCAGTCATGACAAAAGATTAGGTATGAATTTTTATGGCAGAAGTGTCTGTGCTGCAGTCTGTCTCCACACCATCTGAATGTAAGGTTTTGCACCTACTTTTCAGTGGAGATGCGTTTTAAACTGTAATTTTTTTTATTTTTTTTTTCTTTTGCACTGAAGGCAATGCAGATTTTTCCTCTGGCTTTGAAGTGGCAAGTACTGGTGCTTACAGTAGGGTCCCAGATAATACTGCAGTCTGTTTGTCCTCTCCAGGCTCCCTGAGCTAAGCAGGAATCCTTGCATTTCTTTTGTATGCTGTTAAAGTCATGGTGCCTTTCTATCCCTGCATGCCTTACACGACACAATTAACTTTGTATTTTCATCTGTGAAAGAACTAATTCTAGGTATCTCTTTCCTATTTCCTTTTTTAATAATGCAGCCTGGGAAAGGAGACATGAGAATGTAAATTGCCTTTGAAAATGGTTTAGTATATGTGTCATGCATATCATGTGACTGAATTTTTTGTCTATTTACAGCTTTCATGCTCACATGAACTTTCAACACTAAGGACCTGATTCTGTCAAATACCAGTGCCTTTCAGGAGTACTCAGATGACCACCCATATTACAATTCCTTCACAATGAGAAAAGTTTAAGTGGTTATATAATAAACAAAAATATGGCCCAAATGTTAGTATAATTGAAGAAAAGACACAGTGTTGGTTTGATAGCTACAATTTCTTCAAAGCTATTATTCAAAGAATGCATAAAAACCCATTGATAACTGAGACGCAGCAGAGTTCATGTTATTTGGCTTAACTAGTGTGCCAAACCTGGTGCGTATTTATTGGTCTATCACAGACACAGTTTTCATACTACTTGCTTTAATTCCAACTGCTGAAGCATGGATACTCCTACTACGCTGAACTGCTCATCAGACTCAGGCCCCCATTGTGCCCTGCTGTGTACAAACTTGAAGCAGTTTCACATGTTATTCCCAAAAGTACTTTGGGTTTTCCAGTGGGTTGAGTTTCCTGGAATTAATGGTTGGGATGCTGGACCTCAAACATTACCTCTGGCAGATACTAGTTTCCATGTTAATGAGCTTGTTAAGGCCCTTACAACAAAAATACTATGGAAAATAATCTCCATATGAAAAACTAAATTAATAATTTTATTACATGTTATGTAAACATTTTCAGGATGTTAAAGAACCATCTCTAAAAAAACCACCTCAATTAATTAGGAATATCACATTCTCAATAAAATCACACAAGGTATTGGAATTAATAGAGCAAGATTTAATATATTTTTCTCCATTATGGCAGCCACAACAAAAGTCTGTTACCTAAAACTCTTTTCTATAGCAGTCTGGGCTTGTCCATACTGCAGAAAGATCCTCTTAGAAGGTGGCCTAAGGGATAACCTTAAGCTTCTATACAGAAATGAGTTTTGTTTTGGTCTTAGGCCAACACTAAGGACAGTCTTGCTGGCATTTAACACAAATAGGAGCCTCCTCAGACTCCATGACTCTCTGCATGGTAATATAAAGCCAATAGGTTTAACAGGATCTGAGCATTTATTATGTGCTGCTGTGACCCAAATGTGGTTATAACGCAACAGTTAAACAAGACATTAATGGAGAAAATAACCATTGGATTCAGTGAAGATTGTTGCGGTCTCCTGAGGTTTCAGTGTAAATATGGATATGTTCAACACTATTGCTAGGAAGTGAAATATCTGTGCATTATTTGTCTGAAGCAATCTATGATTACTCTGATGTCATTGCTCCTCAGAGTCTTGTCTTCAACAATAAATGTGAGGACAGTTGTGCAAGTTGTGTTCAGTCTCATCGCTGAATTTATCACTTAATAAGTAGAACAGTTTATCATGTCTACATAGAGATTTTTCTGTTATTTTCCTGCAAAAATTCACAAATGGGGATCATCATTTTATTGGGATATAATAAGAAGCTGTGTGTCATCCAATGCACTTTTAGATTTTCAAAAGGCATGGGTTTTAATTAAAGGGAGGACTGTGAGTTCTGCACAGAAATGAGTTGTATAAAATGAGGAGAACCCATGTCAGATATGGAGCAAACAGAAACTCTCCAGTTTCAATGTCTTTGAGGCCTGAAAAACTGAAATTGAAGTAGAAACGTACTTATTTTAAAAAGTGAAATAGCCTTTAAAGACTTTTCCTAAAAAAAAATTAAACTATAATTCAATAGTCTGGGATAAGAAAGACGTGCAGTATGAATGTTTGAGCCTATCAGGTTCTTCTGCCTAGAAAGTCTCCACCAGCTGATTACTGTTTGGTTTTAAGCAGGAACTATTGACCTATTTTTGGTCAATCCTCTAGTGATTTTTCTTGAGGTCCCAATGTTCAAAGATGCCAAATACCAACCTGCCACCCCCAGATGTAATTCTAGGATTCTGGGTGTACTAGGGATGAACTCAAAATCTAGAGCCATGAGGATGAAGATGAGAAGTTTAAAACCAGTCAGAAAAATATTCCCCAGTCCTACCTGCACTCTAATTTTTCTGCACTATGGAACAGAAATATGGGGGGAAATTCCATATCTACATTTACCATGTCCGGTGAAAATTTTCTACTGTAGGCACAGCCATATGGTTATTCACAAAAGCAAAATTCATACTTAGTTAGGAAAATCTGAAGAACCCACTATGAGATATGAGTGAACAATATGGAGAAGCACTGCTTCCTTTTTTCTTTTAAGAGTTATTTCTATTACAATTTAAAATCTATTCTAGGCAATGGTTAATGACAAAAACCTGAAATAAGAGAAGAATTATGATAAACTGTAGTTCTGTTGCAACACAGTTTAAACTAAAATCTGTGTTTGTAATAGTTTATCCATATATTTATTCAAATATATGAAAATATATGCAAATTTCCACCCCATTGTTTTGTGGTTAGGTATACTACAAGAGATGTTTAAGGCTATGCAGCTTCCTTAGCTAACAACTCTCACTGTCTTCTATTGTAATAAGATTCAAACAACAACTGATCTTGAATTCTGAAATGGAAGAAAGCAAGCAAAGGTGAAGCAATATTATCCAGAATCTTAAAAGAAAATGGAAGAGCTACCCATTCTTACAGGTACTTTATATAACAAAATGCCTTTAGCTCATTTTTTAGCTTCTTGTGTCCATGCAGTTAGGCATTTAATTACCTGTTTACCAGCTTACATCTTAGACATTCAGCACTCAATAAATTGGTGATTGCATTTAGATGAAATTCAAGAGAATTATCACCACTCTAAATAATACTTACATTTATTGCAAATCTTAAATGACCCTTTTTAAAAATTGTAAGCTTCTAAAGTACATCCTTTCTCCTAAAAGACACAATAAATCACTTAAGCACCCCTCCTGTTCTACTGAAGAGGCATCTGATTAACAGTCTTTTTCTAATAGAGTTAAGAACCTGGGAGGGTCAGGAATGAAATCTAAATGTCTCTTTTCAGAGCTATTAGGGAAAGAATCTGTGTAGTAGTTTGATCCATATCTGCACTTGGATTGAGCAATTGTGTTAGGCAGAGAATTGCCTGGCATTATCTTATGACTCACTTGACAGAGCTTACCCCTACTTTTCATTACCTGAGAAGAGATCATTACAAAACATACAAGTAGTATAATTTTATAGCAATCTATTTTGAACTAGCAAATTAAATGGGAAGAAGAGAGGAAATGGAATGCAGCAAGCATAATCCTTTGAATTGTGTTTTAAAGAAATAGGAGTTTAGCAGAAGTGTGGAAGAAAGACTGGGTTAGGAAGCAGGAGCCTTTTCACTATTGTGTGACATGGCAGACCTAACTGCACAAACCTGATTAATTCATGCTGGAGAACCCTCTCATTGAAAAAGGGTGAATGAATATATGTAGGTGTCTTGGGTGAAAAATATCTTCAGTTGTGAAGGGTAATATGTGCCAGATAACTGGGTGTGTGTATGTTTCAGCAAAAGTCCAAAATTGTCATTCTGAGGATTCAAGCTGAAGCCTGCCACTTTCCTAACTGCAACTAATACAAGTTGGCTCTAAATTTTCCTAAAACTTGGACTAAAAAGCAGTGCAATATCTCGAGTCCCTCTGGTTACCAAAGAGACATGTCAGGATCAACAGCTAGAATAACGATCATGTTTCTGCATATAAACTAGACAGGGAGAACCCTGGGCTTGGGATGCCTGTAAAAAAAGGAGGCTGAAACACAAGTGTTTCTAAAGAGAAAAAGTGATTTTGAAGAGAAGAACGAGGACCAGGAAAGGAGATGGGGAAGGGTACTGGTAGTCAGAGAGATGCACGGAGATGGAAACTAGGAGATGCTCAGGGACTTTTACCAGTGATAGTCCAGAAGGGTCACTGCAAGCAGCAGGAACCCATAGAACCTCCTGCCCAAGTTTCCCAGAACAGCAGTGACTTCTCTATCAGAGTGGAAATTAAGGGTTAAAAAGGGTGGAGTTGGAGAGTGAGGGAGTGGAAAATAACCAAGCAGGCCAAGAGCTCAAATCTTTCAGGTTATTAAGCCCAGTATACAGGTCCACTACTAGCTACTGTTATCTCTCCTGTGGCAGTGGGAGAAGGACAAGGTGACCAACAGAAAGCTTTGAAAGCTAGAATTGGGGATTTGGAAGACTGCATTTATCTGTGAGGAATGGCAAAACCAAATAGAATCACTGTCCTCTAAATTCATAACTGAAGCAAATCCTTAGTAACATTTCTTGGGAGAGGAATTGATTAGAGGAAGAATAATTTTCCAGCCAAGGTTTTCCCATTCATTTGGTTTTCAGAACCAACATTAATGAAGTGTAGGGTTGTACCTAAAGGTGGGATGTCTCCACTCTTCCAGCTTTTTTGTGGGACCACCTCACCTCTTTGTCCCTTTGCTTATAACTTATAAAGGTTGATATACCTCCAAGTCCCAAAAGTGAAATATAGCAAATTTTATGGAATAGTCCTGAGAGATATTAAATAGTCAAGCTGGTTCAAGCTTCTACAATATATAGGTAAAAACTATGATTAATAGAGAAATAATAACAGAAGATGCTGCAGAGAGAGCCTTGTGCCTAAGGTTTTATTACGAAGGGCTGGAATTGACTTACCAGCAGGACTAAGCTGCCTGGAAGCAACTTATCCACAAGGTTTCAGGCACTTTTCTAGCACATTGGTGCAGAAGGCATTTTTACAGATAAGAAAGTCTTCAGGCAAAATTATAAGATGCCTTAGAATGCTTGAAAGACCACAAGGCATTTTTTTTGGCACTTTGGCAGCTCTTAACTCAATGCTGAATGCCTTTGAATGAAATACACTCTTTCAGGGGCACATCAACCTTCCCAACAGCATCTCTGCTCCATAGAAAGCTTTTCTTCCTTTAATCCTGTGACTTGCCTGTCTGCTTCTGTCACTGCCAGCATCCTCTCTGATGGAGCCACAGACTGCCAGCTCCTTGATGCAGCTTTAACAGGAGAATTGCTCCAAGGGCAGGAGTCAGCTCCCAAGCTTTTTGGAAAGTCTCACCTGCCATGGTCATTTCTCATGAGGGAAGAGAGCCTGCAAGCCAGGAGCATGAAGTGCAGCAAGCGCTGTCTTGTCTGCCATATCCACGCTGAATTGAAACAGAAACAATACTACCACAGGGACCAGAATGTGGGAATTCTACATCTTTTATTATGGGATCTTATATATGCCTGTTTTACTTCTACTGTGTCCTCTTTCCCTGTGCCTCCTCTTTCACAGATCCACACAGCTACAGTGGGAGGGTTTCAACCACCCCACTCCCCCCAGGCCTCATGTACAGCCTGGTGCCTTCCTCCTGCAGGTTTGGAAAGGTGAATTTAAATTAAGTGAAATGAGTGGTGTGGCCAGGTGTGACCACAGCTGTCTCCTCTGTTTAAATTTATGCTGCAGTCCTCCCAGAAGAAGCTGTCACATGGTTTGTCTGGAGCTCGGGAAGGAGTGGAATAAAATGAACCTGTTTGGACAGGGAGGGTGACAGAGGCAGAAAGGTGCAGAATCAAAGAGCCACAGCAGGGATCCAGGAACTGCAGGGAGGGTTGTGCAAGGGTAAATGCCACACACTTGGCTTTGCAGAGAGAGCCAGAAGTGAGGACACTGTGGGCCAGGGGAAGAATTGTGCAGAAATCTTTCTGTTTTGTTCTGTTTACACTTTGTCAGTTGGAGAGTTTTTTCATTAAACACAGTGATCCTACTGTTCTAAGAAAAAAATGTTTTAAAGAGGTTGCTATGAGAAGAAGCCTAAGCAGATCTACCACAAACCTCTGGCCTACTCAGGGACTCAATGCACTCAATGCCTACATGGGTGCTCCAAGCACAAGGTACTGACCACAAGATTTAAGGTGACTGCAATTGCTGTTTGTTGTCATGGTTTAACCAAAGCCAGTAACTGAGCACCACACAGCTGCCTCCTCACTCGCTCTGCCACTTCCCTCCTCATTCTGTAGGATGGGGAGACGAATCAAAAAAAAGGTAAAACATGTAAGTTAAGAACTGTTCCACACAGGAAGCAAATTTAAGAAGTAACTATAATGATAATAGCAATAATGATAATAGCAATAATAATAATAGCAATAATAATAATAATAATAATAATAATAATAATAATAGTACAGTGAAAGAGAGTGGGGGGGAGACAGAGAGAGAGCAGGAGAAACAAGTGATGCACCACACAATTTCGCACCACCTCACTAATCAATGCCCATTCTGTCCACCAAGACCAATTTGTGTCTCCTAGCAAATTCTCCCCAGGGAATATACTGGGCATGACATTCTTTGCGATGGAATCTGTCTTCCTAGCCATGTTTCCTCCATTTTTTTGTGCACCTCCTTTCTGACAGGGCAGAAGACACTGAAATGTACTGTTAGCTGTGAGTAATAGGTACTCAAACTTGGGGCACTTTTAATTGATTTGCGTTCTTACGATTGGAGATGCTAAAGATAACTGAGCAGATATAGTTAGGAGGCTCTTGTTCATTTTAGCTAATGATACCAATAGCATTCTTTTCAGTTCTTTTCATCTGCTTTGTCTATTCCTTCTTATTAAAGCCAATTAGAAAATTTTCTAACTGCAATGTATTATCTCTGATATAATTACCAGTAAGTCATGAATACCAGTCATATGACTGCTAATGAAAAGCTGTTCTGTTTCTTAAATTAGCTATCTTAATATTTTCTGCAGTAAATTTTCTTCCTTATTTTTCTAAATCAAGTTTAAAAAAGTGCAATAGAGCAGTAATGGGCCAGGGGTGCTATAAAAAATTCTTAGTGAATGGAGTAATTGTAGCACTTACAACAGATGAGATGTTTGCAATTAATTTTACAGTTACTGCTCAAGACACTATTTTGGGAAATAAAATATTTTACTAACTTAAATTAATACTGTTTGTAGACATTTCATGTTGGAAAACATTGGGTAAAAATTTACCCTTCTGGTCTCCTTACTAAAAGATGCATTTTACTGCTACCTCATTAAGCTACTATCAGCTCTGTGATTTCACCTCCAATATTTTCCTAAACCCTTGCTTATATTTTTAATAAAGTTTGAGGTTAAAGTAAGGGAATAAAATTATAATTAATATGAAAGTTTATCTCTGAAAATGTACCAAAATATAAAAAATGGTTATGCTTTTAGTAAGAACAGCTGCCAACCTTTAGGCTGTTTTGTGCCTGTAGCAAACAAAAGCGTATGATGCAGCCATAGAGAATGGAAGTTATTTTATGGAGTAGTACTTCTTCTGTTAAATTTTAAAATTGTCTCATCTTACAGGCAGACAAGAAGCTACTATGCACATGAACATAGTTATACCACAAAGTGGGGAGGTCCACATGATGCTAACTAAAATCTAGAGACTGAAGGAGATGAGGAGTCTCCTCCACATGACATGTCATCCCTAAACCAAGACACATCCCGTGCCTGCAAACAGAGCCATTGCACAACTTGAATATTTCCCACAGTTTGTAGATCCAGCCAGGCTCCTGCAGTTCCCAGACTAGCTGCACAGAAGCAGCAGCAGCTATTTATCTTATCCATTCTAGAACTGAATGATGTGAGAGACTCCCAGTTTTGTGAAAAAACAATGACTGGAACAGTCCAAATAATGTTATCTGATACAATGGACCTCCAAAATGTTTTCTGGGGCTTTTTTTGGCTCTTCCTTAAAAAGAGAATGTCTTGAAGAAATTATCTTCATACTGTGACTTTATCAGGTATGATTTTAAATCTTGTCCCTTTCTACCAAAAGTACGCAGCACTGAAAGGCAAGGTTCACTGTATAATATTAAGAAGACTGCAGCCCCATTAAGATAAAAGTTCCAAAGAGGAAAACTAGTTGGGGCTGTTGCCTAAACCAATCCCATCAGGCCTCCTGCTGAAGGTATATATTCTACTGAAGAAAAAAACACTATATATGTTTTCTGCTTTGTAGCAATGCTTTTGTTTTTAATCTAGCTGTTTTTGTTCTTGTGCTTTTATTCCAAGCAAACAAAAATGAATTCTTAGCAATCTGGGAATATATTTCCTAATGCCCTTTAGCAAATACACTTTTTTCAGCAATACAGACTACTGGAGAGGGAAAATGAACCCTTTATGTGGTAAGCAAAGTCATCTAAAAATGGAAAGTTACAAGGGAAGTTTTCTGACCAAGAGTAGTTACACTGAATAGAAGTATTTTCTATCTGCAGAGCAGGTAAGCTTAACTCCCCAGTTCTTCAGGTTTGATCTAAAGCAGGAGCTGCAGTGTGTGATCTCCATGGAACTGAAGTGCAAGAAGGTCGCTCATGGACCTGGCCTTAAGAAGGAACAAGCTTTTAAAACTTGTTTGCTTACCCACTCTCTGTATGGGACATACAGCATAGTTTTAATGGCTCCATGTGGAAATGTGAGATAGCAAAATATACAGTGCGGTTGTAGAAGCATCAAGTAAATCTTCATCAAAATATTTTAGGTTGTAACACCGTAAACCCTGCAAGCCCAATCATTAATGTGAAAGCTTGCATTAACAATAATGAAGTTTTATTGGCATAAGAATGTGGCGTACACAACTGGCATGAGATGATTTTTGTTGTTCTGCTTCATGGTCTAATGCACTGAATATGAAAAACAAACTTCAATGGGGCTGTGAGGCAGAAATGGGGAAGGCACTGTGTTGATTTGTGCTACCCAAGTTAGCGCTCCTCTCCAGCCACATCACTCTGACTAGAGAGTGTCAAGTGTCACTGTAGGCTGACCCCTATGACCAGCAAAGGATTTGTAATACTTCATGATAGGCACTTTGACCCCTTTTCCAGTGCTCAGGTTAGGCTGCCTATAGGTAGGTGCACGTCCTCATTTTGTACCTCAAATCAGCTACACTGTGCTATTTTTATGGGAGTTTTGCCTTTGAGGAGCAATTCAGAGTGCCCTCAGTTACCTTTATTTTTAGATAAGAGGAGAACACAATCCCTGTTTCTCATATTGCAGTTCAGTGGCTGGAACACCTGCCCAGGAGGTGGAAAACTCCTTTGGAGTCTAATGCCATTGAGCTAAAATGTCTGAAACCCACTTCCCTGCCCTATCCACGGCAGCCTGCAGCATACGCAGAGGAACTGAGGGCTTTCCTCCATGCCTCTCACTGTGACTGTGTCACTGCAAAAAACCAAGAGTCACATGAACTCCAAAAACTGGAGCAAAAAAGAGAAGGAGGCTTTGAGGCTTGGCAGTAAAAGGAGGAATGAGTAGCAATGGCTCTTCCATTCTGCCATATTCACAACTTTCAGAAAAAGCATCTGAATCAGTCCCATGGACTTCAGAAAATGAAACAACCTGTTTGAAGCTTGGTCAAAATCTATTCTGTGTACTAGGGGATAAGAATTGCTGACTTCACTTCCATTAGGTGCCTTTTGAACACACTGTCTTATCTGAGTGTTATACAGTACTGGGGGAAAGCTACCATAAACTAAACTAATTTCATGTATACTTGTTTAAAAGACACCTTTTGCTTAAAGGTGGTTAAAAGCCCTTCTACTTTATAAATAAATCATCTAGACATCTTCTGTTGTTGTTAATTTTTGTATACTTCTTGAATGTGATGAAGTAATTGCACAACCAGAGAGGACAATTATATTTTCTTGATATGAGAAATTCCATCATTTCTGACAATGAAGTTATTTAGCAATAGGCAGTGCTGATCTGTCTGTGTGTCAGGTGTATACACATAACTGTGTACTGGTGTTGTTCAGTACAATTTATACTGTTTGACTGAAACAAACAGATCTATTTTACCCTCTAAATTTCTAGTATATGATAAATATATGCCACTCTTGTATTACCATAACGCTGTTTTTACAAAGTCTGGGCAGTAAAGGGATTCATATAGAGAAAGTTCATGTTGCAATTATCAAGGCTTTCTATTCCTTGCACTGATGTTTTTCATTTTTATTTTTATGTTTATTTTTATTGAAGGTTTATAATGTTATTTTCATTTCTGTAATGACAGTCCCTCTAAATAAACAGGAAATAAAATGTGATCAAACACCAGTCAGTCATTTTCTGGTAATTTGTTTGAAGACTAGAGAACCTAACTTACATTATTTAAGTGCAAGGCAAGATGCAGTAAAATATAACTGCTCTCCAAGATACTGGACACAACTATGACAGTTGTGTTGCTGAGAATCTTTGTACAACTCTGTATGTGCTCAGACATATATTCATTTCTCCATTTATTACTTGAACAGGACATAAGCACATGTGGACTACTTTTGCTCATTTATATAAATCCAGCAAAACTTCACCAGGAAGTGTTTTAAAATAATTCAGATTGGAGTTCTACTTTATGAAAACCTGTGATTTTCAGAGTCTAAGAGAGGAATAGCATCATGTCTACCTTTTGCATGTGTCTCCACTGTTCCATCATTCATGTATCTCCTCTGTCCCCTTACCTCCCTGAGACAGGCTTTTAAAGGCTTTTACTCTATTTGTGTTTTGAGGTGAAGTTTCTGAAGCTGTATGAAGATGCACTTGCAATGGAGAAGTTTTGATTCTGGTTTGTAGATTGTTGGTCACAATTCTGGTTGAAGCAGAACCATCTCTTCCTTTTCATGGATAGCATACATAGTCAAATATTTTTTATTTTGTACCTAGTTCATTTTCACTGAAATTAACAGTTACGTCTTCAGGATAACGAGTAAAAAATATCTGGTTAAAAACAATTGAGTCCTTGTATTCTTTTCTCTAACTTTAATGTTAATGTTAATGTTAATAAATGTTAAGTGTTCTAACCAAAATTTGTAATTACAGTGCACTTAAAATTCACAGCTGAATTGAATTTGTACATGGAACTTCCAATAGTAGAGTTGTCAATATGCTCTGGCTTTCAGCTCCTGTGTATGCGATCTAGGGCTTTTGTGTTTCTGGAGGTCCCTGTGTACTACATATACTGTTCTTTGTCACTGATTCATATCATGATTGTTGTTGGCCATGAACTCTTGAGATATGCTCTGACACCCTTAGCATTGATTATACTATATATATCTGACTTATTTTACTGAGCCAAGCAACACTTGAAACAAGTGTTCAACTCAAAAGGAGAAAAAATAATGGAAAAGTTGAAAATAATGGGAAGGTTTAAAATCAACCAGATGTTCTGGAAATTGATTTAAAATATCACCTTTGAATGGTGGCTTTGTTTGGATGCATATAAAAATCTTTGAAATTGTTACTACAGTTTGGAAAAAATCCAAGATTCTCTTTTGCATTATTATGTATTTATACTGGTTATTGTGGTGTTAGAATTGTGGTCAATGCATTATACTTCTCTCCCTGGGAAATCACTTTTCTGAGGTAGGAGTATAGAACTGCCTCTGGGTCATAGTAGCCTCTCAATTTTCTGTAGGAACATGAGGAAATCAGTGGTCTCAGTCTACAAAAACCACAGCTGGGCCATCTACTCTATGATATGACACTGTAGCACATATCAATGTGAAAGGGAAGACCAGCCAATCCCTTCCAACCTCATCACTAGTGTAATGCTATGTTTGTTTTTTTTTTCCATGAAAAAAAATACAATAAACTCAAAACTATACCAACTCATTTGTAGGACACATGCAGCATTTACAAGTCCAAAATTACTCTGCAAATCTGTAGCTGCTAGTGTAAACTGGAATAGTCAGATATACTAAAAGTGGTAATTAATACATGCTAAGTGGTCAGGCATTGGAAGAAGCTGCCCAGGGAATCACTGTCCCTGGAAGTGTTTATGAGGACATAGTTTTGTGGTGAACATGGTGGCACTGGATTAATGGTTGAACTTGGTGATCTTAGAGGTGTTTTTCTACCTACATGACTCTCTGACTATATAATTCTATGATAAATGCCTACCAGGCACCCAGGATGCATGGCTGAACTTCATTATCTTTGGGATTGAGCTGGGAGAGCACCCAAAGGGAGATATGAGGGAGGACTCCAGGCAGGCACTGGTGCCAGCACAGTAGCTCAGCAGAGAGGTGGTAAAGGGAATGGCTGGAGGCTGCTCTGAAAAGCCAGTTTGGGAATCCTGCATGAATTTAGCAGATGGTTATTACAATATGCCCTCATGCTGACTACATGAACAACAACAACTATGTGCTTGAGACCTTCAGCAAGTATCTGAATTATGTAGCTGTGTGCAATTGTCACAGTGTCCGAGGAACTTCCACACACAATATGTGGCCAGTGACATCCCCCAGTCCCCACAGGGGCTCTAGCACTTCTTGGGGCCAGTAATGATGTTACAGTTCTTGCACTGAATAGCAATGTCTAATATGTGCTGCCCTCCTCGTAGCACTCAAAGAAAGAAATGAAACTTCTGGCTGTTTACTATAATTTCCAATTTTAAACAAGTGTTCCCTGCCAAATATTGGCCACGTTTTACACCAGTGGTGTGTTGGAACTGGCTTCCTGGCAGTAAAATAAGATGTAGGCACTGCACTATCAACTACATACCTTTTATCAAGTAGTACAGCCTTTTGCAATCATGAAAGTGTTCTCAAATGCCCTGCTGCTTGGGTTAATTTTGTATTTTCTTTAAATCAAGCATTTAGGCTATTTCTGTTTTGGTTGAGTCAGCCCCCTCCAGAGTTACATATCCCTGCCAAGGGGGATGCACAACATGTACAGTTCACTGATACAGATCTCTTGAGGCCTCTGGTTTGGCTTTAGGGTCGAGAAAGAAAATTCAGAAGGCACAGTGTTTGAAACAAAGTTAGCCTTGCTTTTGCCTCTAGAGAATAAGATCACGGCATAGGCAAACACAACTGAATGTGCACTAAACCAGCTGAAACCTGCTCCATGCCTATTCCTTTAAAACAGGAAAGTGAGTGCTGTGCTGAAGAAGTCCCACAGGACACTCTTCCATGTAGCAAGCAGCATCTTCAACCTCCTATTGATTTCTTACCAAGAGATCTGCATACATATATAGACCCCAGCAAAAAGGAAAGGATAGATGCAGGAACCATCCTAGACACAGAATTGTTCCAGACTATTATAATGATTGCAACCAATATGTGTCTTTTATATCTGTGAGATGTCTTTGATACTGTGTTGAGGTGAAGCAGGTTAGAAAATCTGTACATGTGGTCCTGTGTTAGTAGCAAGATTTGTGCCTGCACATTACTACACTTTAGAAAGTCAGAGAATCTTGGGCAATGTTACAATGTCTTCAGACAGAGCCTCAGAAGTACAAAAGAGATCTGATAAAATGTAAAATAACTTTTGTTTGTTTCATCTGCAAAAGAGTTTTTTGAAATGCTGGTACTGTATGTGCACACACACATATATGTGTGTGTAAATACATACCTCTGTATGTAGTATTTATTATGAAGAATGTTCTATGCTAGTTTACTAAAAGCCAGACTATGTAATTACTTTAGTGGAGTCAAATAGCCTCTCTGAGAATACAAAACTCTTTCAGAGGCAAGGCAGAGTCTTCATGGTGTGATGTACAGAGTATTTTGAGGTCTGTTGATATGTCAAGTGCTGTTTCCCATCATCCTCATGCTCCTTGAGTTGTGCTGTACACAGTATGGAATATCCACACAATATGTTTAGGTGCCTTGACGCCCTTTACTTCCTGAAGACTGAGCTAGCCTTTTCTTGATTCCAAGACACATCACTGCAGTGCACATTACGGGGCTGATCTCAGGCCCTGAACTTGAGGTAAGGAGTCCCAATACAGGCACAGATCTCCTGCCTTTGTGGTTCCTCACACATCCCAAGAAAACACAGGTGTACAGTACAGTGTATGCAGATCTGTGTCCAACTTTGGATGCAAACAGGGTATATGTGGGGACCAGGACTACACAATATACTGTAGACTGCAACTCCAGTGCACTCTACAGTATCTGACAATGCAGATACTGTACAGGAAGGAGGTATCTCTAGGGACACCTTTCAGGCCATCATGACAGGAGTTGATTCCTACCTTTACTGTGCTTAGTATTCACCAAAAGTTTTTAATTATATAAGAATCTACATTCCTAACCTACAGATATTCATTCAGATAGCCAACCTTTCCTTCTCCACCCAGGGAGGAAGGAAAGCAGAATCTGGTTAAAAATCACAATTATATAAGACGAGGTCAATGTTAGCAGCATTAGAATGAAAAATTTCAAGCATTTTTTTGTTGGCATTTATATTGAAGTTTGTTTGCCATTTGCATTTCTTTGTATTTCACTGTGAGTCTAGGATTAAAATGCACACTGAAACTCAGCTGAATCTATAAAGCATCCACTATAAAAATTCATGCTCAGTCAGAAACTTTGCAAAATTTTAATGAAGCCATAACTAAATTCAAAGTTAAGTTAGCTGTGCTTTGTTATTTTGTAATGAAAGTTTTGTGCTGCCCTGCTCAAATGGAGGACTGCTGCTGCTCCTGTGATTAGTAAACATGGGAGACATGCTGAGCCAGTGTCTCCCTGTGGCATTCTCACTGAAGTCAAAGTCACCCTCGAGATGAATTTGACCTGTTGAACTCAGTGTTTTTAGAACTAACAGCATAATTTCTTCAACATACAGCTACAAGGAAAAAGTCTCATAACTTGAAGGCCGAGTTGTATTAATTCAGTTTAACAGTGTAGAGAAAAGGTATGGAAGAAAAATCTGCTACAAACCAGATTAAATTCTGATTTTCTGAAACATTGGCTGAACCCCTTCCCCCCCTCCCTCCCCATCCATGGTAACATAATCTGAGTTAGAATCAGAAGGCAGGACAAGGATACCAGTGTTTATATACACCATGAAAAGTTCCATGAATCATACCTTGATTTTTGTCTAACTTTTCTGTTATTATTGCAAGGTCATCAAATCAAATGTTTTTGAGGCTATGGACATTTTTTTTATGGGAAAGTATTTCTTTTTTGTTTTGATGACAAAAATATTGGTTCTGTGTTTTTAAATTGGTTAAAGTTGAGCAACTTACTCTTCTCTCAACATTCATTTTTCAGTTTAACAGCTAAACCAACATAATTAGTAATTTATTTAAGAGATAGGTTATACACTATTGGTTTGGGGTTTTTTTCAATGCAAATGATTGTATTTTGAACATTACACTTTGAACTGTTATCATTAGGATTTTTTAGTTGATTTATCATCAGTAATTTTCCTGGGGGTTTTCTCTGACAGCATTTTTAGTCCTAACACCTCCAGGTCTTTAAATACATGTATGGCAAAGGAACTGGGAGACTATTTTTTTTAGTAAAGCTTCACTAAAACCACAGTCCAAATGGAATGTGCATTTGGAATATCTGGCAGCAATAAAAGTTATTTTTTTGTAAATGCTTTTTCTGAACTAGAACTATTGTCTTGAAAAAAAAAAATTTCTTAAAAAAAAAAATTAAAGAAACCCCCCAAAACCAAGAAAATGTGGTAAAGTCTCAAAGAAGACCCAGAAAGATGACATTTCTATATTTTTTAGATATTCATCTCTCATATCAAGGTGACATAAAAGTCATGCACTAACTCTTTCATCTTTTGAGTACAATTGGCCTGTTTTTTTCAGTGGTGTTAACACCAAAAGTAGTCACAGAAAACAGGTGTGTTTTCTTGAAGTGTTAGTTATGAGACATTAAAGACTGTGAAGATTAGAAATAATATACAAAGGTGTTTCTTTTTCTGCTCATAGTATGTTGTATGGATTCATCAAAATTACTTCTGTAAAACCTTGCAGGAATACAGGAATGGCAAGACTTAGAAATGTTAGTGCTGAGCAAGAAAACCTGGCCAGCCTAAAGGAAACCTTCAGGACAAAGTAGATAAACCTGCTCAGTAAACACTTGTATCTGGAGACAAAGAGAATCAAGAGCAATTAAAAATGCGTGACTGAACAAGCATGCTTGAAAGGATGACCTTGAATTTCCTTTATGTTTGCTGGAATTTGTTGGCCAGGATGAAAGACTGTGTGTTATTTTGCTGGATTCCATGGTATCCTGGAGAAAAACCAGATGTGATACACCATAAACATCTGTCAAGGACAGAGCCACCAGCCTTTTTTAGTGTGTAGGATGGTCAAATAGAATAAAGAGGCCGCCCATTTACAGAAGTCACCCTTTTACTGTATATGGGATAATCATATCAATATCTTACTTCTCACTGCCATTATTTGTTTCTACAGCATGTGTTCTGGAGTTAAACTCCACTGATCAGCATATATCCATCAGATCATGATTTTCCAGTTCTTGTACTGGATGGACCACTGTGCCTGGATATTGAAGTGGGAATAGAATGAAGCCCAGCTCTCAACATTGGTTCAGGCAATTCAAACATGTCCGTTTTATAAAGCATAATCCATGGCTAAATTAGTAGTGTGAGACTTACTAATGACTGTGTACGATAAAATAATAATAAATATAACAGGTATGTGGTTTCTATGTGTATAGAAAAGATAGTTTAGAAAATATATTAATTCACTTTGAGAAGCAAATTAATGAGGGTAACAAACTGGTTGTTTTTTAAGACCTTTCTAACATATTTGCATTGCTTTTAAACCACAAAAATGGCAATCTTCTGCAGAGGAGAAAAAAAAAAAGTGATTTTACAAAGGGACACATAATCATAGTCTTATTTTATGAAATTATATTACATTGTAATCAGCTGGAAGAGCTAGAAGGTTTTAATGCCAAGTGTGTTTTCTTATGATAAACACTTGTCAATATAACTCTATCTTGTGCCTGCTATATCTTGTTTCCACCATGACCTTTCAAACCACATGCATGTTCTTTTCTCTTCCTCTGAGAAAACCTTAACAACATTCTAATCATCATGAAGAGCAATTAACTGTCTTCAACCAGCTGTGCTACTCAGCTCATCTGGGAATGGGAAAAAACCTGCTCCTTAGTGCAGATCCGCCTACCCAGGCATGGCAAACAAGGCTAGTGCAGAGTAGTTCTAAATATGAAAAACTAGCACTGCCACAAAGTTTGGAATCTTTGGGTGAAGAGCGATGGTATCTCCTCTAGTAAAGAGAAGCTCCTTTCCTGCTCTCTCTACAGTCTCTGTAAGAGAATGTATTAGTTCTAATAATGTGCTTCGCAAAGGTCAGCATTTGAAGAACAGCACTTATTTGTTGACATCACTGCAGAAAGCAGCCTTGCCCTCAACTGAGCAAAACTTTGTGGCAGAGGTATCTTTTGATTGCTGAAGAAAGAGAAATAGCTTCTTGAATGTGAAGTTGCTGAAAGGGCACTGCAGAGACTTTCACAAACAATAGCTGGAATTTAATTCTATCAAGTTGTCTTTGGCTTATTTATTTTCAAATATGGGACTAAACTGTTATGTATCAGTCCTAAATCTTTTGCAATTTTTTGTCTATTAGCAAACAATAGTAAACATAGAGCAAGTAAAATTAATCTGTATACGGAATGCTTTCGTAAATAAAAAGATGGAGACGAAATTAATAGTTAACATTTGATAACTGTTTTTTTGAGCTGCAAAATAGGATAAAAAAAATCAAGCAGACCATATGCGCTTTCCTGAAATCATCAGGGATTTTGCTCTGTATAACTGGAAGTACTCATAAAAAAGGTGTACCTTCATTTGTAACATATGTGTGCTTCAAACAAGAGAAGTATTTTTTGTTTGTTTTATGTGGTCGTTTTAATAGCTGCTCCTAACTGCCTTGCAGATTGCACAGGAATTTAATCTAGCTAAACAAAATGTCTATGATATGCCTAATGAAAATTCAAATATAATCAATTTATAATGGGACAGATCCTATGGAAACTTTTAGGAGTCCCTTGAAAAATACAATCTTATTTTGTTTTGTTTTGTTTCTCATTATTTTTACATATATACTCCTAGAAAAAAATTTTTGTGATTGACAAAATTTTCACAAATATCTGAGTTATGATTTTGTGAACCAGAATTAAACACCTGATGGAACTATTGACTGCTTTCCTTCAAGTCTGAACCTTTGTCAAATTGCTGATTTTTTAAAACTCAGATCTTTGTTTATCCTCATGCCATGTATTTTGTAAACATTTCTTTTTTTTACTGACATTTTCTCCAAAATAAACACAACATGACCCATTCTAATGTGTAAGTCTAGGTGCCTACCATTTAGCTCTTGGACAAGAACTTTTCTTAAGTCACTTTTCTTTAGCAGACTAACCATGGGTTTAAACACAGACATACCTGGTTCAATCCAACCCTTTGTGTGCATGCATTAAAGAAGGAGGCCTGGTGCAAAATATTCACCAAGTATCAGAATCCACCTTCCATTAACTATTGAAGATCAAACTGCATGTCAACTAAACTAAGAATAAGATTAGCAATAGGTAAGCTAAAAAAATATCTTGCATAACTTCCAGTGAAATTTAAATTTAGGGGATCTCCAAAGAAACAGTTTTAAAAATTTTGGAAAAAAAGAAAATTTAAAAAAAAGAAAAAAAACCTGAGTCATAGTTTAATACGAAGAAGCAGGAGGATCCACAGCATATTATATGTGATGCACAGAGAACACGTATTTTTATTACATGGGGAACTAAAACTAATGTTACTATAGGAGTTCTTCAATTGTTTAAAAGGAGGCTGGTAGGTCAATTGCTTATAATTTTGCTATATTTTGAAAGCAACTTTTGAAAAAAAATTGCTGCAGAAATTTCTTAAAAAATATTTGACTGGATTTTATTTGGAGTATTATTAGTGAAATAGCAGAGCTGCTTCTGAGACAAATGGATCTTCACCAGTATCTACTAGGACACCTGATTAGTACAGAGCCACCAGGACAAAACAACCAGAGGACAAACTCTGTCACCTTGAACAAATGAAATATATTCCACTTAGCAAGGTTTAGGAGGCTTGAGCTGGAAGCACCATATCCCTTGCACGCTGTGGAGAACAGCCCTCCCTCCCAGCGGATGAAGGGTAACAGCCATCTGCTTGGCCTACCGAGCTGATGGCCTGCAGAGGAAATTGTTCAGGTTAGAGAGTCATGGTTACGTGGCTGTGAGCTGTAACAATTCATATCCTGTGTGGGATGAGGACACATTCACTGAGGAGACATGAGGACAGCTGAGGATGAGATGAAGCCTACAGACAGTCAGCTGCACAAAATCCACAGGCTGGTGCTGGTAGAAATGAAAGGCTTCTTGATCGTGTGTGCCTAACTGTCCCTACTCCAAAACAGTGTCAGATAAAAATCCTAGAATCTTTTGGTTTTGAGACCCTTGTGTGCAAGAGCCTGTATTTTTATATTCCTCATGGACAGGTAAATCTCAGTCTGCCTTTTAGGCAGGTGAGGAAATGGGACTTGACTGTGTGAAGTAGGCTATACTAGATCACCTTGGTGTGTGCAGAAACATCTCGTTGATGCTTCTGGAATCCTTATCACATTCTGTAAGTCGTTCTAAATACCAGCCCATTGCATTAACACAAAGCAAAACAGTGGTTGGTTCTCTGCAGCCCTGTACAGAGAAAGACTTTGCTTTCACTACAGAACTGCCCTGTGTGGCCTGAAACACTAATAGTTCTATAAAATCCCAAACTGAGACAGGCAATACATTTGCTTTGCAGATGGCAGTGTGTTTCTGCCCTTACAGAGCCTGGGTGATTACAGATTTTGGGTATAGCTCATGTTTGGGATAATGCAGAAATCTGTAAAATAAAAGTGGAATAAATTATTTTGCTGTTGATTTAGAAAAGTGAATATGAAGTCTTTGGAAAAATTGTGGAAGACCCAGTTCCTTGGTTACAAAACAAAGTCCCTGGATGAATACCTGTTCTGCTTTCAAAGGGTGCTTTTTGGGCCTGGATGATCCTCTTTCAAAAGTTTTGGATTGCATTCTGGCTTAGAATACTTGTCCATGAACACCTGCCCCCTTAGACAAGGATGCAGTCTGTACCTAAAATGATGAGTATCCATTGTAATGGCAGTAAGCATAGAGCTGCTATCTATGAAGCACAGCTCTCACTGTCAACATGATTAATGTGCTGCTCTTCTTTGTGAGATAGCTCTTTTCTGACTCAGTTGCTGACTTACATCACTGTGCAATCTTGATAACAAAAAAAAGGTGGGCAGTTTTATTTCTGGGTGTTGTGAGACTAATTTAGGCAGATTATTTGGAACCGTATTTCTACTCTAGCTCCTCTGGCATTAAACTTCATTAGGGTCCCAAAAACAATAGTTTAGAAAGTGGGCTGAGAATAAACCTTTTTGATGCTCAAAGAGAAATTATGTACACTCTACACAATGAATTGTTCAAATGGACATACAGAGAAGAGAAGTGTCAGAAATATCAACAAGTGGTTTTCATGCTGCTGGGAGCAGTACTAAACACATGCTTGTTACAGAATGAAGAGGAAATATTCAGCAATTGAGAAAGCCTAGCAGGAAAATGGCCTATTTACTTACTGAAATTTCAAGCAGCATCTCTTGATTAATTACTTTCCTCATTGATCACAGATTATGCATTGCTTGAAGGTATGTCTTTGGCAAAGGGAACAAAGGATAGATTTCTAAAATGAAATCCATTGTCTAAGACATGTCTCAGAATGATTCGCAAAGGGTATTTTGTGGCAGACTGAAGCAACCTATCATAGTCTCATAGAATCATAGAATGGCCTGGGCTGGAAGGGACCTTAAAGATCATCTAGTTCCTTCTCCCCTGCCATGGGTGAAGAGACACTTTCCATTAGACCAGGTTGTTCAGGGCCAAATAAAATCTGGCCTAAAGTACTTCCAGGAATGGGGCATTCACAACTTCTCTGGAAAACCTGTTTCAGTGCCTCACTACTCTCACAACAAATAATTTCTTCCTAATATCTAATTTAAACCTACTCTCTTTCAGTTTGAAACCATTCCCGCTTGCCCTGTCATTATGCACCCTTGCAAATACTTTCTCTCCATTTTTCTTGTAGGCTCTCTCTGGGTACTGGAAGGGTGCAATTAGGTTATGCCAAAACCTTCTCCTCTCCAGGCTGAGTAACTTTCTCAGCCTTTCTCCAAAGGAGAGGTGCTCAATTCCCTCTGAACAACTCGATGACCTCCTCCAGACTCACTCCAACACATCCATGTCCTTCCTGTGCTGGGGACCCCAGAGTTGGACACAGCACTCAAGGTGGGGTCTCACCAAACAGAAGCAGAGGGGAAGAATCCCCTCCCTCACCTGCTGGTCAGACTATGTTGAGATGGGCTGGCCTGATGGGCTCTAAAGCCTGACTCTCCCAGGCAGCTTCAGATATTGTGTGCAGTCCATATGACTTGAAAGATATGACCAAAAGAAAGCTGTGACTGCATGTGAGAAGTCTCTCTGAAAGCAGAACAGGCACTTGGCCTGGATAAAATCTTAGCCTGTGGCTTAGCCTGTGGCTCCACAGGACAGAGTATAAGACTTGGTCCAATTGAAGACAAACAGAATGACAAACCTCTCTGTTCTGCACTGCATCATTTCATGTTTTTTGGCTCACCTAGGGTGGACCAATATCTGTAAGTAAGAAAGAGAAGAAACATCTGCTTGAGGCAAGGCTGAACATGTATCAGACCTAATCCTTTACAGCATGCAAACAGAGATTAGCTTTTCACGTTGAAAGCAGTCACCTCTGTTGGGCACTTTGCATGGATTAGTGCTTGAGAAACTGAGGATGCAGATGATCTGGATTTATTTTATTTATTTTTAGAATGTATCTGGTTTATATCACCTTGGGGTTTTGCTCATTGATTGGTGAGATTTGCTTAGGGGGAATGAAAAACTGGAATAAGAAGTGATTGCAAGCACAGAAGTGTAGACTGTTCACAGTATGCAAAAAGGTGCTAAAGCAGAAGAACAATATTGGTGAGGGAGGACAACAGAAAAAGCATAGAAAAATAAAGAAATTGACGGAAGATAGCATTACTTGGTAGGAGCTGAGAGAGTAAGGGTCTTTTTAACTTAGCAGTTGAGGTAATACCATGTATATGACCCATGAGATGGGTCCACTTTGTACATAAATAAGTGTGCAGAGATGATTTGTAATAGAACCTGTGTATGCAAAAGCATGTTGGGGCTTCTTTGCCGTTGAGGTCTAACAAAAGCTTTATATGAGATAATATAACCAATGTTTCCTTCAAGCTGACAGCTGGTTTGCTTTCCCTTGAGGCTATGATACATTACTTTTTTTCTCCTCAAGTCCTGTCAAAAAAAAAAGCCAAAACATGTAAAACCTAAGTTGCTTGTATTATCTCTTGAAGTTCATCCTTTCCTTTTAATTCTTTTCTTGTCTCCAATGGGAAATTACAAGTAACAACACCCTTTTATAGGAATAAACACTAGACTATGAATCATGAAAATATTTTTAAGGAAGCTAATTTCTTCAGCAGTGACTTACCTTCATCATCTCTGCTAATGTAATTTTTAAAGTCTCTGAGAAAGATATAGCTAACATTTTTCTGAAGCAGTACTAGTCCATGGACATCTGTTTATTGTTAACTTTATCAACAGTGGTTACAATTGGTGGATTCCTCAAAATAAACACATTTTCTCAGCATTGGAACACAATAAATGACATATAAATGCAGCTCATTTCACAGTACTTTTATGCAGTAACTAGTTCTTGCACATATTCTTGGGACTTAAGCACCCTCAAAAACACCAAATGAATGAATTCATGTATTGCTTGTCAGACAGAAGTACTCCAATTGCATTTCCACTTCTGATTTTAAAGAACCTTAAAATGTGGTCTAAACACCTAGAAATAAGAAGGAATATCAATTGAAAGAAAAGAAGAAAAGAAAAGAAAAGAAAAGAAAAGAAAAGAAAAGAAAAGAAAAGAAAAGAAAAGAAAAGAAAAGAAAAGAAAAGAAAAGAAAAGAAAAGAAAAGAAAAGAAAAGAAAAGAAAAGAAAAGAAAAGAAAAGAAAAGAAAAGAAAAGAAAAGAAAAGAAAAGAAAAGAAAAGAAAAGAAAAGAAAAGAAAAGAAAAGATGTTTCCTAATAAGTAAAAATAGAAAAGTGTAACCTCTACTGAGATCTTTGGCATTTATCATCATTTTTTTCTTTGCACAATTTAAAACATTTCATTTGGACTCTGTAAGGCCTTTAACATGGTACACCACAATATCCATCTCTCTAAATGGGAGAGACATGGACTGTCCAGTGGATGAGGAATCTGTTGGATGGTCACATACAACATGGGTAGAGGCCAACAGCTCAATGTCCAAATGGATATCAGTGAAAAGTGGTGTCCTTCAGGGGTTTGTAGTGAGACCAATACTGTTTTGTACATTCAGAAGTGGCATAGATGAAGGGATTGAGTGCACCCTCGTCATGTTTGAAGGTGACACCAAGCTGAGTGGTGGGCTGGACCGTGTGAATGGGACACCATCCAGAGGGACCTGGACAAGCTCGAGAAGTGGTCCATGGGAATTTCATCATGTTCAGTAAGGCCAAATGCAAGGTGCTGCACCTGGGTCAGGGCAATCCTGGTTATCAGTCCAGGCTGCGGGATGAACAGATCCACAGCAGCTCTATTGGAAGTGTTGGTGGATGCACGGCTGGATGTGAGCTGGCAATGTGTACTTGCAGACCGATATCCTGGGCTGCTTAAAAAGCAGCATGACTGGCAGGTTCAGGGAGGTGACTCTCCTCCACTACTTCACTGTGGTGATACCCCAGTTGGAGTTCTGCATTCAGTTCTGAGGTCCTCAGCACAGGAAAGTCAAGGATCTCTTGGAGCAAGTCCAGGAGACGCCACAAAAAATTATTAGAAAGCTGTAGATCCTGTGAACATAGGCTGAGAGTTAGATTGCTCAGCCTGGAGAAGGGAAAGGCTCTATGAAGACCTTACTGTTGCCTTTCAATAATTGAAGGGGACTTTCCAGGTAAGTTGTTCAACTGTGTATACACCGTGATTGTTGGTAGTGGACATGAAATAGGAGCGTGGATTTAAATATAGCAGCAGAGGTTTCATCCGAAGAAGGCAGAAGGCTTTATTTTGGGGTTTTCAGCCCCTTTTATAAGGTGTTTCGATACAGGTTTGACATGACTGGTAAAGGGAACACCACCTCTCTGGTCCCATTGGTGGAACAAGAGAAAACACTCAACACATCTGCATACATTGTTTTGAGAACCAAAAACCTATTTACAAAAAACAGTCCTTGAGAGAAACATGCTCTCAAGAAACTTTCTCCCACATACAGACCAGCCACTGACAGGCTGAAAACTTTCTCAGGCTCAGAAAATCATGTCCACACATGGTAAGATTTTTTTTATTCATTTCAGTGTAAGTTCAATTAGGTCTCTTAAACCATGGACTAGAATCACAGTCAGTTACCACAGCAGAGCTGGGAGCTCAGATATGGGAGATTCCTCTATTGTTGAGTACTTAATAATATATTTCCACTTAAAATAATGACATGGGTTAATTAATCCATCATTGAAAATGCTCGATCTAAATTGTCTGACTTTGCTCTGTGAGACCGTAAGATTACTTAAGGACTCAAATACATCCAAAAAGTGCTTTTAAAAGTTGCACACTGTCTCTCTACTGCTAATTTTTGGTTCTCAGTACTTAAATTCTTGTCCTGGTAATGTCTTCCCAAGAGGTGGCATACCAAAATGTACTATTTATATATCCAGATTATTTGACTGTGAAAGTCAATTGTAAGAATACAAAAGCTTGACAGCAAGCAAAGTGGGGCTCAAACCCAAACACCCACTCCGCATATGCAGAGCAGCGTGCCCTCATTTTGCTTTGCATACCAAGTATGAGTTTGGGTGCTGCATCTTGGGTCAGGTAGAGTCTTGAGAAGGGAGAATTCATCTTACATGAGAGCACGTGAGAACTGGAAGGACAGAAACATCTCATGTGGGAAAGAGAATTTCTTCACAGATGATCACAGAGTGGGATCCTGACAGAAAACTTCAGCTTCCACAGTAGTTAAAATAACCTATCAATAGTAGAAATTAACCTGTACTGCCATCTGAACACACTAACATCTCTTGAGTTGCTGCTTTATTGCACTGAAATGCTACTCTTTTTTTTCACCACCAAATTTTATTTTTTAAAAAAGGTTAAATTTCTCTGGCAAATGTCTTTAAACATAAATTCAATTTCTGTTCAAATTCCTTAAGATGCTACAAGGCCCATTCTATAATGAGTATACAGACCTTTTCAGGGTATATGACTTGGGAATTCTTAAGACATCATAACAAAATTGAGTTACATAGCCAATAAGGTTTCTGTAAAAACAAAACGCATTTATACTCCTGGTCTGGATTGAATGTGACACTAATTGCAGACACTATTGCTTATGGCCTATTGCCTCAGGGTGCCATTGTTTTAAAAGTGATCTCAAAAGACAGTAGTGTCTTCAGATTAGGGAAACTGGGATTTGAATTCCTGGTAGAAGACTGACTATCCTTTGGAATTCTTATTATAAAGAGGAATAGAAGATGTCTCTAAGTAATCCTAAAAGGAGACCACAGTTAATAGTGTCTCAGCAATCTCAAAAGAAGTTTAAAAAAATAGTTTCAAAAACGTCAGAAATTCTCAAGGGTTATCACAAAAATCTATCACAATGATAGATTTGTTATAGAAACCTGAAACAAGATTTTAGGAAACCGACAGTTTTACATTAAAAATAACCCTCTGTCATCTTTTCCAACTTTTTAATAATCCTTTTGACTTATACTGAGATTTTCAGTCAAGGTTTGCAACTTTACAGATATTACTCATTGTTTGTATTACTGTGTTATATGACTGTGTACATCCATATATTTATGTACATGCACATATAGATATATAAATATATAGATATAGATATATATAGATATAGATGATATAGATGATATAGATATAGATGTAGATATAGATATAGATATAGATTTAGATATAGATATAGATATAGATATAGATATAGATATAGATATAGATAGATATAGATATAGATATAGATATAGATATAGATATAGATATAGATATAGATATAGATATAGATGATATAGATATAGATATAGATATAGATATAGATATAGATATAGATATAGATATAGATATAGATATAGATATAGATATAGATATAGATATAGATATAGATATAGATATAGATATAGATATAGATATAGATATAGATATAGATAGATATAGATAGATATATGTACAGTCATATGCATTTATGTAAAAACTCACACACAAATGATTTCCAAACCCTCTGGGCCTATAAGTCACAGTTAACCCTCAGATTTACCAGCCACCTGTATTTTATATTTTTAACCAAAACAATCATGAATATTACTGCTTGATAAGAAATCATGGACACATTGTAGACTGATAATCCCTGCCCTTAAAAACAAGAAAGTACTGTGGTCTGGGTTTAAAGGCATTGCAATACAACTGAGAGAGAATTAGGAATTTACTTACAGTTATGAGATAATTCAGAAAGTTGGTGTCATTTAGCAACTTAACTAAATTTAGGACATATGTATACTCTTCTGGGCATAATTTTGGCCAAATCACTTCCTTATCTTTTAGCTGATAACAATTTTGATCCCATTCACATAGTGATTTGAAATCTACTAAACACTGAATAAGCATTATTTAGACATACATTTGGACCCAGATTTTTTGAAAGAGAGACTGTATTGTATAACAGACACAATAACCATGCCTCCTCTTTCCTCCTTCAAGTCTTCCTATTTAAATATGTCTGTGGTTTCCCCTCAAAAGCTGAGAAGAAAAGATTCGAAATTTGCCAGATGAAGTTTCATGAACTGCACACATTTAAAATTAAGTAAATTAACTACGTTCTAAAAAGCGTTTTTAGCACCAGCATTAAAGATGAATTGTTAAGCTTTCCTCTGTAATGTTGACTGTAGCTCAATAAGGGTTCTTGAGAACTAGAAATGCATAAATAACTTGGCAGAATAAGCCTCATATAATTATGAAAAAAGTCCCATATTTTTAATCAAAATTTGGTGCAATAAAATATTATGAATATTTAAAAAAATTCTTTGAAAAGCATTTGTAAAATCGTTGCATTTATCGATGGCATGTCTTCCTCCTTCTACCAGGTCAGAAGTAGTCCAAAGATGATGATATTCAGTTCTCAAAAGTTTATCCAAACACATTTTGACAACAATTTATTTCAATACTTTTCAACCAAACAAAATGGGCATAAATATTTCAAGCACCTCAGTATAAATAAGTGAGATTTGGACAGTAATTGTTGGCTATTGTGGAAATTATTATTTTCACTTTTCCAAGAAATTACAGATACTCAGCTTCAAAAATGAAAAGTCCAATATGTGGACAGTAATTCCAATGCCAAACTGAATGGCCATATTACTGTAAGACAAAAAAAGTAGTTCTAATTTTGCTATTTGTGACATAATATTTCCTCTCAAAATATCCAGAAACAAATCTAAAATTTCAAATAATAAATGGTTACTTGAATTTCATAAGCAGGAACCATAACGAATCAATCTAATAACAACTGTTCATCAATAAAAACTAACAGGAAAAATTTCAAAAATGCGAAAGGCAATATGGCTGGCAGTCAGTGAGATCTGAGATCTGCATTTTCATCCTCCTCTTGACAAATTCTGCCCTAAACAAAAGTACACGAAAGGCAGGGTAAAAGATGAAAGAGAAAGGACAGTTAATATAAAATAGCTGCAGTGAGTGAGAGCAAAGGTTCATCTGTTTGGTTTTTGACAGTAAAGGAGGCTTAGGGATCCACTGTAAGAGGGCAAATATAGTTCTACTAGCATTCTTCTAGCATTTCCCCGCTTTCTGAGAACAACTCACTTAGGGATGCTAAGACTGTATACACAGTACTTCATTTAACAGCCTTCTATGCAGCCTTCATCCAAATGGGTCTGATTTCCCTTTGATATTTTTGGCATGCAACAGACAATAAGCTATAAAAATAACTTCCAGAACATAGATATGCTCTCAGTGAAAGGTATTATCTTCTGTTTACTCAGCAGGCTTTGGATGGTGTTTTTATTGTCTATTCCTGGTCCTTGTTATGAGAACTAGACAATAATTATTTCATGAGCTGTATGGAGCAGGTGAACAAGAACTTAAAGACCTTCACCATATCTCCTTAGGAATCTCTTTTTGAAGACATGGAGTCCAAGGCTGTTTAACTGAGCTTAGGCTGCTTTCTTGAGGAGTGTGAAATTCATAGGATCAACACCAGCTTGCTCTGGGAAAGGTTATGTGGATTCCTCAGTTACTTGTCTTTTCCGTCTTGGGATCCTAAAGCAATACTCAATGAATAAGTACACCATCTTCCACTCTTGTTTAAGAAAGCCTTTGAGAGTCATTTTCATACATAAGAAATTGCAGGTTTGTGCCTCTTGTCTACTGTGACCTCATTTTCTCTGTACCTTTGTCAATATATGAAAATTGCAATAATAATAAATACGCTCTCCTCAGTCTTCCAAAAGGATGCTTTTTGAGCCTGATCTCAGTATTCAACTACTTCAAGTTGATGCCTCAATGGTCTTTTTTCTAAAGAGATAACATTTCTGTATTGCTTTTCCTTTTCACATTGCCAGGTCTTCAATACCTGGAATGTAAAGTTCTATGGACATGGTAAGATCAGTGCTTCCTGTAAACTGCTTGTGATATGAGAAAAATCAGCATCAGCGTGTTCTTATTTTATTTTCTAAAATATTTCATTAGTGTTGTAGTCCATCCACGTGAGTTTTTCTAAACAAATTCATTAACTTTTACAAGTTAATTCTATTCCAAAGCCTTCCAAATGAAAGTAAAAGAAAACATGTAAGTTGGAGTTTGAGTGATTCATGTCTGGAATTCTCATCTGCTGGTGTAGTCCTAAGTGATCCTGCATTTTCCACTGACAAACAGACAGGATAGGAGAAAATTATTTTCCTTCTCCTCCTTCCTTCTCCTCCTTCTCCTCCTTCTCCTCCTTCTCCTCCTTCTCCTCCTTCTCCTCCTTCTCCTCCTTCTCCTCCTTCTCCTCCTTCTCCTCCCCTCCCCTCCCCTCCCCTCCCCTCCCCTCCCCTCCCCTCCGTTTCTTCCTGATAAGAATGAATGCATGCATTTTGACTGCCTTTAAAATTTGACTTGCTGACACAGGTTTGGTGTAGGCTCTTGGTCAGCTTTACCAAGTGAGTTTTCATCTGTCTGTCTTTATAAATATATATAAATATATATATGTACATACATATATAAATGTTAATTCTCTATTACTTTATTAAATATGCTGTGAGAACACAAACTGACCAAACACTGGCTGCACAAAACTAATGCACAAAAAAGCAACATAATAACATGTGAAACCATTGATTTTTAATGATTATCAAATTGATGCTAGGTAACCTGGAGAGCATACAAGAAATTGCAAACAAGGATAGACATGAGAGAGAAACATTACTCAGAGGAAAAATGGAAGGCCAAAGCTCAGCTGAAGTTAAAATTGCATAGTTACATGAGGAGTAAGAAGAAGAAATTCTGTCAGTTTGCTCACAGAAAAAGGTTCAGAGCAAAAAGTTCAGAGGAAATGTGGCACTGTTGTCAAAAGGGAGGAGACAGACCAGTGATGGATGACACAGATAGAGCTGAAGTACTTGGTATCTTCCCCACCTCCCTACTTCAATCCCTATAGGAAAAGCCTGAGACCAGATCACTGCATCAAGCCAGTCAAGCCTGGGAAGAAGAGCAGTCAAGAGTAGAATCGTTTCAGGCTAGGGGCTACTTGAAGGATCCTGATGTACTAAAATCCCTGGACCTGGATGAGATTCATCTGAAACTGCTGAAGCACCCAGCTGAGGTGACTGTAGAGCTACTACTTACCTGTGGCCAAAAAAATTGAGGCAATCTGGAAAAGTTCCTGACAAACGAAAAAAAATGAAAATATTATGCCAAGCATTATATATGGTAAGAAGAACCATCCGGGAGTTACAGGCTATTCAGATTCATCTCAGTGCCTAGAAACAGATTCTTAGAGGATTTTTCTAAACAGTTGTGCTGGCTGTGGCTCAGTGTTTGTTTGGGTTTTTTCAGAGTAGCTGGTCTGCAGCTTTGTTTCAGATTTGTGACCAAAATAGTGTTGATAACACAGGGGTGTTTTTGTTACGGCTGAGCAGTGTTTGCACAGCATCAAGGTATTTCCTTCAGCTCTCCACACCCCACCAGTAAGGAAGCTGGGGGTACACAAGAAGCTGAGAGGAGACATGGCCAGGACAGCTGATTGCAACTGACCAAATGGACATCCCACACCATATGGTGTCATGTTCAGCAAATAAAGATGGGGGAGAGGTTAATGAGTCCCTGCTCAGGGACTGACTAGGTAATTGTCAGTTGGTGGTGAGCAACAATTTTCACTTGCATGACTTTCTTGGGTTTTATTTTCTCTTTGTCATTTTTTCCTTTTCCTTACTATTACTGGTGTGGTTTTTATTGTTATTAAACTGTCTTCATCTCAACCCACATGTTTTCTCATTTTTACTCTTCTTATTCTCTTCTCCATCCTGCACTAGGCAGAGTGAGTGAACAACTGCATGGTGCTTAGTTGCTGTCTGGGGTTAAACATTGAATGGCAAGTAAGTAACAAAGGTTTACTAAGGTCTAATCATGCTTATTATCTCAATTGTCTTCAGCAATAAAATGACTAGCCATGTGAGTGAAGGCATAGTAGTGGATGTAACACACCTTAATTTTGCTGAAGCTTTGGAAATCTCTCAGAGCACTCTAAGCTGTAAGTTAAAGAAGAATGGGTTGTTCCAATGCACTTTTAGGTAGGCTTAATATTGGCTGGACTTCTGTGTTCAGAGTGTAGGAATCAGACATGTAATGACCAGTGAAACTGGTAATGAGTACAAGACCTAGTGGGGTGACAATGGCTCCACAGCTCTTTGGTATCTTTGTCAACAACCTCAATGATGAGACAAGAATTCTCAGTAAATCTATAGAAGATATTAAATTTTGTTAACACAATAACTATTAAAGCTTCAATTGATCTTAAGATGCTGGACAACTGGGCCAAAAGGATGCCCATGCAGCTCATACATGAGAAGTTCAAAGTTGTTTTCAGAGCAGAATAATTCAATACAGCTATGAGATGACGAAGTGGCTGTGGAAGTGTAGTAAATCCATGGCTGAATCTAAGGCCCCAGTGCGTTCTCATCACATAGGAGGCAAGCTACATACTGAGTTAAGTTAGGAGAATCCTAGAAAGGATCAAAGGAACTTATTATTCACTTCTACTGCATGCTCCCACATCTCAGCTATTGCGTCCAGCTTTTGGTCCTCCTATTCAGGGCTGATGTGGAGGAGATGGAAAGGGTCTGTCAGAAAGGACATCTCTCTTACGAAGCCAGGCTGAGAGAGCTGCAGGTGTTCTTCAATGTGTAGAAGAGAAGAGAACTTTGGGGAGATCTTACTGTGGCCTGCCAGTACCTTAAGAGGGCTTATAAGAAAGCAGGGAGAGGGAGGACTTTTCATATGGGCAGACAGTGACAGGCCAAGGGGTAATGGACTTAAACTAAGAGAGGCCAGGTTTAAATTAGATGTTAGGAAGAAATTCTTTCCCCAGAAGGTGGTGAGGCACTGGAACAAGTTGCCCAGACAACTTGTAGATGCCCCATTCCTGGCAGTGCTTGAGGCCAGGTCAGATGGGTCCCTGAGCAACCTGGTCTAGAGGATGGCATCTCTGACCACAGCAAGGGGGTTGGAATTAGTTGACCTTTAAGATCTTTTGTAACCCAAACCATTCTATGATTCATTCTATACCTGGACTTGCTGACAGGTAACAAACTATGGGTTGGGAGGTTCAAGCAGGGTATTATGGATACATTTTTCAGCGCTGGAATGCTGGAAAATGGTAGTTTAGCACAGCACTGATATTACACAGAGGAGTTGTGGATTCTCTTCTCATAAAGGATTTTAAGATATGATACTCCTGCTTTTAGTAGGAGGTTGGATGAAATAATTTAAAGATCCTTCCAATGATTCCCTTGTTCTGATTCTAATTTCCTGCTTCTTAATGCACTAGAGTTTTATACTGTTTCCATGTTCTTCAGCATGAAGAAAATGTACTTTGATTTATATCTATGCAGGCAGTGTTGTAGTCTGGGATGTTGGAGGTCTACATTTATTTTGAAGAAAGAGGAAAAAGTGATGAAGAACTTAAAGCTGATTTGCTATTTATCTCAGTAAAGTTGTGTATATTACTGCTGGAAAGGCTCTGACGTGAATTTGGCTAAGAAAATAGCTTTTTGTGTCTTTGCCTCCTTTAGTTCACGGATTGGGATCACCTTGGCACAACTATCTAGTAACCAAAAGAGCTATTGGATGTTCTCATCAGTTAGATCTCAGCAAGTAGAAACTGTCAAACAGTAGACTGCAGAGAAGTGTTCTATATTACCAGCCACTACAAGAACACTTTGAGTTATAAATATCCATAAGCTTTAATGGAGAAAAGAACTGTGCCTGTCAGTAGAAAAAAAAATACTATCAACCTGCAATGCCCTACACAAATAATGTCAAACTTGGGGCACGATGCAGATTAAGGTGCACTTTAAGCCATCTGCTAAATGGAGTATTAGCTGGAAACTGGATTTCACCATCATTGAAACATAATTTAATATATCTGAAGGCCAGAATTGGCTCACCTATCTCTGCTGCAATTGCAGTGAAGAAAAAAGTCCCTCTGACTGTAAGAAAGTACTCTCTTTTCTATTGCTGATCTCAACAGTGAGTTTTGATCCTGACTGTGTTCCATGGCAGCATCTTGAAAGGAAAATATTTTTAGCCTTGAACACAAGAATACTCCCTGCTTCTCTGAGTATAATACCGCTGTATCTCAATGAGCAATTCTTTCATAACTTGCTACCTTAGAGTAGAAAAGGATGTATTTAATTTGACGTGAACATCTGATAGAAAATTTTAATCTGGGATTATCTACCCAGGTACTTAATCCAGTTTTATGATATTACAATCTAATCTAATCTAATCTAATCTAATCTAATCTAATCTAATCTAATTTCTACTGTTATTTTGCCATTTGGCCTTTAGCAAGATACTGGCCTTACTTACCTGTGTTAGGTTTACCCTACCTTAGTTCTGTAAATAGGCTAACAAGGCCTCTTCACTTTTTATAACACCTTGAGATCTATAGAAACCAAAACCACAAAGTATTTTAACAGGGCAGAAAAGATAAAAGGGAGTGTGAAGGCCAGTGATGAAGCACACAACTGAAGTGACTGAAGATCAAGTTTAGACCAGATTTTGCATTGATACCAAAGAAAATAAACTAATTTTAAAACAGAGAAATTAAGGAAATAAAAGGAATTAGAGAATTTTAAAAAGAAAAATATGTGGGGAGAGAAAAGGGAGAATATCTGTCTTGTATAAGCTTACAAAAAATCAAAGAAGAAAAATGAATAGAGAGCTTGGAAGAATGCTCAAATCAAGAGTACAGCTCAAGAAGACAGATAGATTGTCTATTGCCACTAGGCTCTTACTTTCTATCCAACTAATGCACTACCTTTTAGTTACATCCTGAAGAAATTCCACACTTACACAATTAAAACTGGTTCAATATTTGGAGAATACTGAACCAAATGCTTCAGATGGCATTCCAGATCTATGTCTACAGATAGCTTCCCAGTTGTCTCACCAAACTCTGATTATATTTTATATAACAAATTGAACAATACAAAATACATATAGTAAGCATTCTATATTTAATGCATATATTATACAAGTTAATAATATATAATATATGAAATCACATAGAAACAAATATATATATATATATATATATACACACATATACATGGAGTATGTAGTTCTTCATACATAGAGTATGTACATGGAGTTAAATTAAATAAATGGTGTTATGTTAGTCCTAAATTAATATTACACAGACGAAGAAAAAGTATGTTGGAAAGCTTTTTACAGCATATCAGGATTAAAATGTATCAAAAGCAGCCTTTGAGACCTTTGTGTAACAGGCAAGGTGTGGCAGTTGAGATGGTGTCAGTTATGTAGGCTGTATGATAACATGGTTTTAATAGATAAAGGTTATGGATATTAAAAGATCCTGGAGTATCTGACTTTATGTGGCAAGGTTTTGGTAGCAGGGTGGCTACAGGGGTGACCTGTGGGAGAAGCTGCCAGAAGCTTTTCCCATGTACAAAGAGCCAATGCCAACTGTCTCCAAGAAGGACCCAGCACACTGGCAAAGGCTGAGCCCATCAGCAGCAGTGGCAGCACCTCTGGGATAACACAGATAAGAACTGGGGAAAAACTGCTTCAGAACAGCAACCAGAGAGAGGATTAAGAACATATAAGAGAAATAATCCTGCAGACACCAAGGTCAGCGCAGAGATTCCCCAGCAGCCGGTGGTGCAGACCATGGTGAGGCAGCTGTGCCCCTGCAGCCCGTGGAGATCCCTGGTGGAGCAGAGATCCAGCTGCAGTCTGTGGAGGACCCCATGAGAAAACCACACTGGAGTAGGCTTCTGACAGGACCTGTGGCCCATGGAGAGAAAAAGCCCCACTGAAGCAGGCTTGCCATCAGGATTTGTGACCCGATGGGGCACCTGTGCTGATGCAGTTTGTTTCTGAAATACTGCACCCTGTGGAAGGGACACACACTGGAACAGTCTGTGAAGAACTACAACTCATGGGAAGGACTTACTTTGGAGGACTTTCCTGTAGCAGGGACCCCACACTGCAGTAGGGGGCGAGTGCAAGGAGGAAGAAGCAGCACAGACTGCCTGTAATGAACTAACCACAGTCCCCATTTGCCATTCCTCTGCACCGCTTGGGGAAAGGAAGTACAGAAATCTGAGTGAAGCTGAGCCCAGAAAGGAGATGGATGGGAGGGGAAAGTGCTTTTAGATTTGGTCTTATTCCTCCTTATCCTACTTCACTGTTAATTGTTGATAAACTAAACTAATTTGTCCAAGTCTGTTTTGCCCATTACAGTGATCTCCCTATCCTTACTTCATCCCATAAGTCTTTTATTTTCTACTCCCCAGTCCACAGTCCAGTTGAGAAACTTGGTGAGCCTTTGGTAGCTAGACAAGGTCAACCCACCAGAGATAACAAGGAGTTTTCTTATCTATTGTGAGTGAAAATAGGATGTGACATTTGGGTTTGTTGTAAGTTATCCGATGAACTGTTTTTCTCCTTTGCATTCTGACCAATTCAGCTATAGACTTCCAATGCTCTTTCCTTACTCCAACATGTCTTTCATCTTTCTAGGAATAAACATAGTATGCACAAAGCTAGATAACAGCAGAGACCATTACTGACACTTTCTCAGGGTTTTACATAAGAACACAGGAATCTTCTTGCTAAAACAGGTTGTCTAGGTCCATCATTCAGGCTTTGAGGGCTAGCAAAAAGTTTCTCACAGGAAGATGTGTGATGCAAACCATGGGAAAAATGCTTCATTAAATGGCTCAAACCTATTCCCTAAGTCTGTGATTTCCTTAAGTCCTGAAATGTGAATTTTGATCTCCCTTTCAAAAATTCTATTGTTGCTAGTAAATATTCTGAGACTAGATTTTTCTTCACCTGCTAGGCATATAAATATCTAACTACCATCTAAAACTTGCCCAGCTTTAACCTTCAACAACATTCTGTGACACTGGTGAAAAATTAAAGGCTTGTTATAGAGTTAATGTTTTTAGGAGTATGAAATTTTCCCCCTTTTGAATTCATTGAATATTTCTGTTCTTGTGCTAGAAAACAAAAAAAATACAGTCACAAAGGGCTTCATGGATATTGGGAAGTATTCCTGCATTTGGAGCTGACTTAGAGATGAATGGTAGCTAAAAGAAAAAAAAAAAAGTGTTACAGGCTTTTTTGCAGTTATCTATTTTACCATTTAACTTCCAGTAACAAAGAGAAAAGGAGTACAAATTATACTGTACCACAACAGAATGATCAGTGACAAATGTCTGTCAGTAAGATTACTATTGCAGATAGAATATGTAAACATACGTTTTGAAACCAATTTTTCCTTATGCATTCTGTCTCATCATGAAGATGCCAACTGGATAGAGTTACTTTGCACATAAGATAGCATATTTAATAAAATGAGACTGAAGGAATGATAACATTTATTATCTTGTTTTAGAATACTTTCTTCGGTCCATTTTTCTGTGGAAATAGATTAAGCACTGTTAATCAAGGTCTGTCACTGGGTTCCCACGGTGACTTTGTACACTGCAAAATAGAAAGGACAAATGTAGCACAAAATGAAGGCACATATGGAGTTGCTCTTACAGACTTCAAATAAAGAGTAGATTTTTACAGACTTTTAATACAGAGAAACTCAATACCACACTATTTTGTCTCCAGTTATTTCTGAAAGCAAATAAAAATATTACTGTACACATGGTGTTGCGAGTCCTTCAGCAAGGAAGGGCTCCCTACCACAAGAATCAGTACCATGGTATCATCCAGATGAGACTATATTCTCCTGTTTTCTAATCTCTTTAAAGCTTTGTACTTCTGTAGAACTAACTTAGGTTCATAATTTCCGTCATGTTTGATCATCATAGCATGCCTCTTAGTTTGCATATTGCCCTTGCAAAGCTGTACCAGCGAAATAAATAAACCCCACTGCAATAAGACAGTCATAAACTTGAGTCCAGAGGACTGTTACAGATGACAATCCAACTTTTCTTTTACTTCAGAGGTTTAGCTTAATTACTATTTATTAACTACTTGCAAAACAATTACAATGTTGTAGATGTGGAACCTCAGAAGGCTGTATCTATGGAAAGACTTTTAGAGAAAGCTGTCCTTTAGTAGTATATAGGTAACTTTCTTAGGTTAATTTTCTAGATTTCCTCAGTGGACCATGGAAAGAACTAAGATGGGACAAATCATTCTTTAGTGGTGCCTAAGAAAGGAATTTAAGAAGAGGAATGTACTTCCCTCTGGAAGCATTGTTTTGTGTCTGCTAAGACAGGAGGTACTCTAGACTAGAGAAGTGGCCAAACTTCTTTAAAAGTTAAAAAAAAAAGTAAGTTTTGGGGTTTTTTTAATCTTAATCAAACCCTAGTTGAATAACTGTACAGACGTTTTTTGAAGAATGTTAAACAGAATCCAGAAGTCCTGATGCACTGAATTATTCTCCAAATGGTTATTTTCTCCACAGTATTTTGATAATATATTTTTCTTACGATACATAGTACGGCTGAAAAATATGGGACTTTCTGGTATGTCTCATCTAATCTGTTTCTTTCAATATTTTCTTTGAATCTGATATTCTACTTCGTCTTAAACTACTTTTCTTATTTGAGTTAATAAAATGCTCTGAATCTTGACACCTCTGAATAGTTGAACTGAAGTTGGAATGCTCCCATTTCTTCTGCAAAGTTTATAGTTAGATGTGTATGGGCTGGTATCTTTAACACCACTCATTGTGTAACTAATTATGCTGGCCTTTATTGTGAATTTCCTGATTTTCTTCTGGTATGAATTCACTCATAATAATGCACGGAACTGCAAGTTCACTGCTGCTAATGGATGTCTGTGCTGTTCACAAAAACAGAATCAATAATACTTAAGTTCTGAATAATCTGTAGTATGACGTGTTATAGTAAACATATGATTTCAATTTGACAGGATTTATCACTTCTAAACCTAGGTGATTATTTTTCCTGATTAGCAAGTTGAAAATTCTTTTGTATTTACTTTTAAGAGTTGTCTTATTACTCTTTCTTTGGCGACAGTCTGTATCACTGAAATGTATTAAAAGTTAAAATTAAATAAATCTGCATTAGCTGAAAAGGAGGTTATCTATGGAATAGCAAAGCCAGACAGAGAAAACCTTATTTATGTTCTAGTACAAGGTGAAGAACCCCCTGTGCTTAACTGACCTGGAAAGAGCTTATGCAATTTTCTATGGACAGTTCTTTTTTTTCTATTTTTTTTTCCATAGAAAAGTCTCCCTATTTTTAAGAGCGCAAATGATTCCGATTGATTGCAGTATTATCTAATGGTGAAGAAGAAGCTTGCCCCCCTGTTGCTGACTTCAGCTTACAAGCCACTCATGACTGCTACAGCTGAAACTGGAGGAAATGCATTTTACCGACTGGAAAGTGAAAACTGGAGGAAATGGATTATTTCTGACTTGGGACCAGTAAACAAGTAGCAGTGAATCTTCATTTAGGAAATGTCCTGTTTCCTAATATATCATTACTTGGCACAATCTATTCAGATTCCAGCTTTCAGATGTAATATGGTGGGTGTCAGTACATGCTCTCTTCAGAGATGGGGCCAGGGGTTACAGAAAAGAGTGCTACCATAAACAAGCAACACATCTTAGCTGTACACAGACTTTCTGTGTGATTTACTGTCTTTAAGCTTGTCACTTACTGGTCTCTAAACACCAGTCAATAAGCTTAATGACTGGTAAAAAATGAGATGAAACTGCTTAAGAAAAGGCAGGTCAAGCATGAACACAGCTGGATGAGTTTGAGTCATTGCTATCCAAGTATTTGTTATCAGGTTGCAGCTTCCTTGAGCACTATGGCAGGAATAAGACAAAAGGAAAAACATGAGGTCAAAGAGCTACTCGAGAGATGAATTTAGGGCACTCACTTCACTTTCCAGGTTTTAATGAAACTTATGTTTCATTTGAATATTTCACAACTATCTGAATGAAATGTAATTCCATTTGACACACATTAAATACTATTTGTCTTTGAAGCAGACTTTAAATAATAGAATCACAGACATGAAAAAGACCTCAAGAGGACATCTCTTCTAAATCCCAGCTCTAAGGCAAACTGAACTATGCTTATATCCATCTGTCTGATGTTTGTTCTAAAAACCTCCAGAGATGGAGTCTTTACAATCTCCCATGCCATTATCTTCCTAGTTCTCTCTATCCTTAGCACTGGAATTTGCTTCCTAACACCTAACTTTGCTGTAAATTAAGTCCATTATTTTTCAGCCTCATCCACTGATGATACAGACAACGAATTGCTCCTTTCCTTTGTGTGTCAGCTTTTCATGTATTTGGAGTAAACTGTCACACCTTGCCTTTAATTATGTACTGAGAACCTTTAGGCTTCAAGAGAAACATAATTGACCAGCTGTAAATGCAGTGAGTTTATTTAACAGAAACAAATGTGTGATCAAGAAAACGAGAATCTTAGTTAAGTGGTTACCCTAACTGATTAGCTGCTTCACTGATTATCCTACCAGGCTGTCTTTAGAAGGTCCAGGATCATGAACACTGCTTTGTATTTCTCTTCTTCTCCAATATTAATAAATTTGAATTCTTTATCCAATTTTTCTTTATTTATAAGGCCTACTGTTTGGGAAAGAGGCTGTGTTACCTGTGAAATATTCCTCTGTTTGGCAATATTTGTCACCATAGCTAAATATACAACTATATATAAGCCAGACTAATCTACCCACAGAATCTAAACAAAAACAAAAAGAGTACATATTCATTTTCCCCCTTACATCCTACCTTACACTGACAGTCTCTACATTACTTTATCAATTAATTTTATTGCAAATCTGTTAAATATCTGAGTCTCTTCTGCCTAAGTCAGGAGCTTATGATAGTTAGTCTAAGGTTTAAGCCTGTAATCCCCCTTCTTACTGGCTGCATGACCTTCTTGCAAGTTGGCACATTTCAGTATCTCATGTATTCATTTTCATAATAAAGTAGAAAGAGTTTCTTCTTGCTCTTTTCAAAAGTGTTTTGAAGTCACTAAAGCACCTACTTGCTGTATTTAAGAGAATGCTTTTGTGGTTTTGTCCTTCTTTATCACTGCTTCACAAAAAATGTGGTGGGCAAAATATTTAGGACACTATTTTTACCTTGGATATCAAGTTTTCTACCAACCCTGCCACACTCACAGCCCTCCCCCAAGGTAACAGTACTGACTAACCTGCCTTTGAACAGTCTTGAAAGGATCTTGTTGCTTGGACTTGCAAGACCAAGAGGACTCGGTGGTCTAGGCACCTTGTATAGTGCCTGTTCTTCATCCTCCAATAATTTCTTACAAAATATTTAAATAGCATGCCAGGTGTCATATAAATACTTCAAACAAACTGAGGATAGTACTATATTACCATAAGTTTAATAGTTTTGTGGCCATATACATAATTCTAAGAGAATTTTACTAGCAAATATACCTTAAAAAGTTGTTTTGAATTTTTAAAAACACTTTATTTTTAATGAAACATTCAGAGGAAATTTTTCATCTAATCAAGCTCAACCAGCAAGACTGGAAGCCCAACAAGGACTTAGTTGATTCCATTCAGCAAACATTCTGTTAGCAATGACTGGTGTAGATATGGTATTAAAAAATATGTTAAAGCTGCATGAGAGCCTTGCATCAGAGAGGCCAGTGAGGGTGACATTGAGGAGAAACAGTGCTACTGATCACCTGATCTTTGGGGTGAAGTGAATAAAGTCTACTTGAAACATTCAAGGAAGTATTTGGATCCTATGATCCTGGTTCTTACAGGAACTTTAACATCTGTACTATGTATGTACTGATTGCTGAATGAAAAGGGTGATTCAGCAACAGTGGCCACTGGTAAGGCTGAAGAGCTCAGGGTCTTGTTCTTTGAGGCCTGTGTGCTTAATGAGAGAGAAGAGAGGGAATAGCAGTAGTGCATAAGGATCAAGTCAGAGACTACTTATGAGAACTCAACTCATAAATACTCATGGGTCTCACAAGCTGTATCAAAACTTTATAAAGGTTCCAAAAGGACAGCCCAGAGAACCAAAGCCTGCTCAGCCTTTAATCCCTGGCAAATACCCAGAGCAAATACTCAAGGAATATATATATAATATAGACAGTATTTTCATCAAGTTTTCAGAAGAAACACATATGGAGGCTACAGTTGAAAGACTTGAGGGGCAGGCTGCCATTTGGGGGAACCTATGGGATGAATGGACAGCAGGTTCAGGGAACAAAAGCCCTTCAAGGAGAGATAGATGGAAACAGAATTTTCCAGTCTGAAGAAGAGACAGTTTTGAGGGGACCAGCAGCCTTCTAATACCTAGGAGGAGGTTATTAAAAGGATGTTGCAGGTTTTCCAGTGATGCATGTCAGGAGAACTAGAAACAATAGAGATGAATGAAAAAATGAACGTTTCCAGCTGGGTATAACACATGAGGACACCCAAGAAGTGAAGTAGGTTATTATTCAGAGAGGGTACACTGACTCTACTTTGAGGTTTTCAAGACCAGGTTGTGTAAATCTCTATGAAACTCTGTTTACAGCAGGATTTTATCCTGTCTTTCCTGAGGTTCCTTCCAACAGGAAGCATCTTATGTCTCTATTAAAAAAAACCAACAAGCTTTTATTTCTGAAACAAGTGGAAATTTGTTTTGTGTACGCCTTTTTTTTTCATGTGAAAGAGTGCTTCACTGGTGCTGCTTTCCAAAAGTGCATAATGCCCTGATGCTTCCAACCATTTTAACACATTGGAACCATCCAGATTGTAAGAATGGAAGTTTAAACTTCCCAGACTTGATGATGGAGTATTTGACTATTATCTGTGGCTGTTTCTAAAAGGAACACTTTTTAACTCCTGCAGTTGTGAGTTACAGATTTCATGGAGCTACAATACAAATGTTGTATGTGTCTTAACTACATGAAGAACATGATGCTACTTTTAGCAGTTTCATGACTGGTTGAAGCTATATTTATGAGCATTCTTGATTGTATTCTGAATTGATATGTTACTATAGTGTTTTCTACAGTGCTATTTATTATTATTTGTTCTCAAGAATGTATTAGTTCATATGACATATTTTGTCTTCTGGCCATTACCTAACACAATTTTTAATACTGTGTCTATATCAGTCATTACCAACAGTATGCCTGGTGAATGGAATCAGCTAAATCCATGCTGGGTTTACAGTCTTAATAGTTTAGCTTGATGGGCCAATAGCTTTCTATTACACAGCTTCATTTCTTTTACAAAGCCTATTTGCAAACACTATGGCGTTGCTAGCATTTCTTGTTATGTGTTGTGAGTCAGAGGGGATTTTATTCTTATGTGGAGTTTCTAGAATTGTATGCATTCCCAATGTTTCCATTGTTTCAGCTCACATCCTCTGGTTGAGACTAAGACTGGCTAAATAGTTCCATATCTCACTTAAAGCACATTGTTGGCGTCACTGATGTTCTTAGAGCTGTATATACTTAATTGGCATACTTTAATCCCAACTTCCTGTAGGATGAGGTTTAAGGTGGTTGTTTGTTTTCCCTTTCTGAACACCATATTTATCTCTGACATGGAAAAAAGGAACTTGAATCGTTTCATTCAACAACATAAACTGCATGGGAAGGTCTTTGTTCTGGCTCTGTGACTTTACTTCTGTACATGAACATGAACATTCTCCTAGTCAACTGAGCATTAGCTGCCTGACTGTGATTTCTCTGGAGATTAAGCATTTTTTTGTGGTGTGACAAGTCTGTAGAAAAATTCAGTTTATCCCACTGAGATGTTTTGGTGCTCTGAGGCACAGAGGGAAGCAAACATTTGTCTCTCATATGGTCTCTACCTTTCTTTTAACCTTGCTGACAAGTAAGTGAGACATAGGCCATTTGTCTTAGTTTTCTTTTTCTCCTGGCTCAACACTGCACTCATTCAGTGTTCTCTAACTTTTAACTCAGAAGGTCTTCTTGGCTATATATATCAATAAATAAAATAGGACTAAGGGCTGCTTTCTGTCTGTGAGGCCCAATGGCACACAATGGCAGCAGGCATACTACAAAACACTTGGCCTTGAGTGTCACCTCAAGGGGACAAAGTATCTGAAACAATGTGAGGGTCATATTGCAGCTTTTAACACAGGGGGTTTTCTACTATGAAACAGAGGGAATTTGCTGCATGCTGTGTGTGTGGCAGGAGGTGTGTGTCAAGGTGCCAAACCTTCAGAGACAAGTTTCAGAGAAACCATCAAGGGTTATGTTGTGTATTGAGAATGATTCCTGGCAAATTCTATCCCCATGCCTGTGCATTGTCTCGCAGGGTGCTAGTTAGCACCGGGAAAACCGAGGAGAATGAAGTCTGTTAGCAGTCAAGCAGTGTGATAACCAGTGTTCCAGCGCTGGAATTCAAGCTCTGTTAATGCAAATGCATGTTCAGACATTGTGTCTCTGTATTTGTACAGATACATGCACACTGAAGCTTTTTGTGTAACCTCTGCCCTTCTTTGTTTTTTGCTGTGTTTGGTACTTCTCAAGGAAGCACTGTCACTTTTTCTGAACAGACTTCAATAAAATGCTGTCCAAATCTTGTTCCAAGAAGTTCTTAAAAGTTGTGACATATTTAGGCAGTGTAAACCTCAGTGGACTAGAGAGGAAAATGTATGGATACTGTTCCCCAGAGCAAAAATGACATCTAACTACAATGATGTACATGTAAATTTAAAAAATGTTGAGGTTTATATGTAAACAGTATGCATAGATTTATCTGTTGGATTAGAATACTTTGTAGAAAGAGCTTAATGTAAATAGTTCAGATACTAGATTTAATTAGCAGTGGAGAAAGTGATGACCAACACTAAAAGTAGACCACATAGCTATGAACAGGTTCTGGAGGCTGTTAGGTTTTAAGCTTATTCTGTGGAAGCCTTTCTATTATCAGCTCTAAGCTTTTTTAAACAACAACAACCAATTGTATAGTAGTGAGGGAACAGACAATTCTCTGATGCCATAGCACTTTCGCTAATGTTACTCCAAGCTGGGTAAATATAGTATTCCTGGCACACTAGAATAGATACAGTTATGTTACAGATTAAACAGCCATAAGCATATGAACTTAAAATGCCACTGGGACAGGAATCCTTTATGCCAGCCCATTTGCAGGCTCCATCAACCAAAACTACCAGTGGATTAGCTGTAGAAGTTGATGGGAAAAGGCTCTGGTTATTAGGAGGAAAAAAAGTAAGCATTGTATTGACAATACTGGGTAATAGTAGATCTCAAAAACAATGCAACAAAAGTGGTTCTGTGTGGACATACTAACATTTTAGGAAAATCAGAGGAAATATTTCAGGCATGAGTGAATAGTGGAATTAAATCTTGGTTATGTTTCTCCAAATAGAAGAGTAAGACAGTCTTGGACCTCCTGCTCCTGAAAATCAACAGTGAATGAATACAGTGAACACTATTCTGGAGCTCATTGATGCTGGCAAGTCCTTAGACAAATCTCAAGCAACATGTGTAGATTTGCTGTTTATGTGATAAGGTAAAACAGGGTAGAAGAAGGAAACTAGTGCATGTATTTGAGTTGGAACTAGATACAGACTCTTCCCTGTCATGGCCTGCTATGTGGTATTTTACTTCTTATAGTGCAACTGCCTCTATTCCTGATTTTTTTATCCACGGTTTATATTTCCAGATTGTATGTTCTGCTGAAGAAGGAATCTGTTACTAATATTGAACCTAGACACTAACAAGGGCTAGCCCTATTACAGATTTCTTGCAATCAAATAATTCAACTTTATGCATTCATTTTTGGGAAACAGGGAGGCTAAGAGGTGAAATGCCAAAAGGAAATCTATTTTAATATTGTATTCCTGCTACTAAGAGATACCCCAATAAACTATCCTTTATCAAATTTTATAGATATTTTCTCCAAGCCTAGGGAACATGTCTAAGCTTTTGGGCTTCTCTGATTCTGATGCTTCACTCATCATTAATTATAATACATGCCCCTAGTCAGGGAGGTAAGAAGCAGACAACCGAGAGCTTAAAACAAAGGGAAACAGTGCTTTTACGTTCATTTTTTCCCACCTATAATTTTTCCTTTGATTTAATTTAATTTGGTAAACCTGGCAAGTTGCTGCCAGGTGGGTCTCCTACACAAGTCTGTCTCGAGATTTCATTATCCTTTTTATTTCTAGCATCATTATTCAGACATTTCTGTTTTCTGTAGCTAATTAGCCCGCTGTTTAAGAGGTGCACATTTCTTAACATATGGTACACAGTTGCACTGCATGTGTGCTGTATTTTCATTTTCTGGTTTGAATCTTATATTTCTGATACAGTATGTCAGAAATATCAGATGCCCATCTTACAGAACAACACTTACAGCTTCGCAGTGAAATGTACCCTAATTATACTTTTGAAATCCTTACATCCCCATGTTTTCAATTAAGACATCACAGCCATTACAGTACTGTGACAACAGATTGTGATTTAAAGACGATAGTATTTTGAGGTCAGAATTTAGCAGGAAATAAAAGCCACAGGAATTAAGTGTTTAAAATAATTAAGATTAAAAAAATGTACCTTTCCAATTCAGTGTAGAAAACTTAAACCCCATACAAAAATCCTCCACATAGCGTGATACTTTCTCTTTGAGACACTGGCATTGCATGCAGCTGTTATAAATCTTCTTCCTGTGTAAGACTGCAGAGGGAGGACCTGACTGGCAACACAAAGGAAGGAGCAGGTCTGTTCGCCTGTCTGGGAGAGACAGGGAGAGGAGCGGGTGGAGGGGGAGCGAGGCGTGCACACACACGAGCAGCTGAATGCAGAAAGATACACTCCTTCTGTACAGCCCACAGACCATCTATGCCTAAGTGATTCTGGTCCACCATTTGCATGATATATTAGCCTTTCAAGCTGTCTTGTGGTATTATCTGAGAGACTGTAGCTTTTGCTTTTAGCTAAGCTCATCTGCAATAGGTCTTATCTCCAGCAGGTCTCCATTTCTAACTAATTGCAACTAACCTTATTGCAAGGAAAACAGTATACTTAGAGCTGTGCACATGCTGAAAATACACCATGACACTCTAAGGTCTGAATTAAACAGCTACATTTACATAAAATGAAATTTCTGTGTCATTTACTGTACTGGCAAAAAGACATTTTTTTGCTTTATTTGAAAAGAAACAACAACAAAACAACCAAACCCAACATTTCAGCTATATACAATATCTCTGTGAAATTATTAAAAAAACAAAAAAAGAAGAAAAAAAAAGAAGTATTAATTCTGGAATAAGCGTGTTCATATGGGTTATTACACTCATATAATCATATCAGCTTCACTGTGCTGGTGTAACTGATAATATGTGCTGTACTTACTAGCTCTTAGGTCCCTTGAGCTGCAGAGATGCAGATGTAACCTTAAATTCTTTCTAAAGCAAATCCTGCAGATGCTTTCTACCTCCCTCACCCTCTCTTAAAAAAGCCTTCAACTGCCTCTATAGGATTAGCTTTCTCCTGTACCTACCCCCTCCATACCACGTCGAGCCTGAATCGCTGTCAGTCATCTGGTTACTTCCCAGCTCCTCCAGACATCCCCTCCAGCCAACGCACATATCCCTGCAAGCTCCTGCCTGAATCATGAACTGACAGCTGCGAGACAGGTAGCATGAGGTTCACATCCAAGAGAAGAAAGAATATTTTCAGCAGAAGCAGAGCACCTATCCACTAATACACCATTTCCTTAACAAAATGGAAAATAACATAATGGGCTTTTTTTTTCTTGTATAACTAGTTTTTTTATCATGCACTGAATACAACAGAATTAGAAGATTTTGAGTAGTTTTATGACAGCAAGTGTAACCACAAAATGTATAAATATTCGTGAGATGTACAGTTATTTCTAACATCTGGGTTAGACATGAACGCTTCTGCATTCTTATACCAAAACTACAGCATGATAGCAGAAATTTATTTAACGTAAGGACTATATTGCACAGTGAGGTTAAGAATTATACCAAAATGGCTGCAAACATTTTCCAGCTTGTGGGTAGAGAACAGGGCACCTAAAGAGCTGGACTACATTCTAGTAGTAGTCAGAGGCTGCAACTGCTATTGATTTAGTGCTCATCTCATTTAAAATGCAAGCCTTATTTAGATGCTTAATATAGATTTAAGCGTCTGACTGTAAACACTTGATTAAAAATATTGGCCTAGCTTCACAAATAAAGGTCAAAGGAAACATATTACTGAGCACTGGAAAGCAAGAATAAGACAAGGAATCAAGACAAAAGGAGTTCCAAGGATTTGTGGAGGACAAAAGAAGGAAGGCACTTTGATGTTCTTTATTATTTTTACTATTAGTTAATTTCAATTTCATTTATTGAAATTATGTAACTCTTATACAGCCATTGCTACTCTCCTTCTTGTTTTTATTATCCCTTACTGTTCTTTGCACCTATTCAGCCTGAACGAGAGCAGAAAATTCTGTGGAGAAATCCTGAGAGACAGCCTATTCACATGAAACTTTCATCCAAATTTTAGTAGATACCAAAGGGTGAACCTTTAATTGGGCAAGGAAGAAACTTATGGATACCTAAGCTAAACCTGTACAGTTTCAGATGTTCGCCTATCATAATGATGTCCTGCTGCCACACTTTCTACTTTTTAGCCGTCTAGCATGAAAATAATAAAACAGAGCCACGAGCAACCACCAAAAGAACAAATGCTTTTATTTATTATTCACCTAGATGTAGGATTTCAGTCAGACTTCTAAAGCATGTATGTGTAAATGCTGTCTGTGTGGCGGTTATTCAAGCTTCCTTTGAATTCTGTCCATCCATTTAGTCATCCCTGCTAAGTCAGTCTCTATTACCTGTACCTACTAAGATGTGTTTTAATGGTGAAAGCAACAGGTTGACTTAATAAAAATGCTGGCAGTGACACCAAGGAATGCTGGGACTTTACTAATCTGAAAAATAAGGACCTGAGGGGAGCTTTGTTCCTCTTTCTCATGGGTCCCTGGTAGAGACAGCCAAATAATTATAAAAAGGAGCCAACTCAATAAACACAGTGGGAAGTACTGTGGATGTTATTATATAAATGCATTATACATATTTTTAAGCTTTGATTTTTTGGGTATGAATTTACTAAACTTTTCATGCTGTTTGGATTTTTTTATTTTATTTTTAATTTTTATGACTATTTCAATTTGTATTATCAAAGATTTTTAAAAAAACTGAGGCACACACTAAAGCAACCCCCACCCGAATTGAACAGGCCAAATACTGTATGAGTCATATTTATGAAGCACTTTTAGTTGCACCAAAAAAAAAAAAATCCCTCAGATACACTTTTGTATTTGATTCCATACATATGGACATTTTCAGGGTAGATTTATCTCCCTTACACTAGGGACAATCTATTTTAAGCAAAGGCCAGATTCAGATTTATGTGGCTTCTAGGGACAGTGAAGGCCACAGTTCCTATGATGTGCTTATGGGAATTAGGGAAAACGTGGATGTCAGACTGAAAGAGCAATTGGGTCAGGTGTAATACTGTGTAAGCACATGGCATTTGTATAATATTCCAGTAGTATTTATTCATAACCCTGATTTCAAATAGAAGTGATTCATGAAATGTTCCCCAAACTGATACGTCTTCTTGACTTTGACTGAAATCTGTTTTCCTAACAGCACATGTCCACAGCACCATTTGTCTTGCTCTCAGAAGAGCACTGTGCCTATGGTGCAAAAAATGTTGCCATAAAAAAAACATGTTATCTGTTCAGTGAAATGGCATATGTGCCAGATATACAGAGGACAGAGGGATGGACATGAAGGATTTTTCCCCCTTAAGCCCATCATAGTGAAGAAAAAAGAAGAGAGGTGCTCTTCCATCCTGACTATACATTTAGTTGACAGTTTCTCTTCTGTCTCACGGAAGCATATCTGTCACAGATATAAGTAGCCTCAGCTAAGTCAGTCAAAACAGAAAGCTTCTTGCCATCTAAATAAAACAGACCTGCAATAAAGCACTGATAAAAGAAAAAAACCAACAAGTAATACATGTACATAAAAAAATGTAGTTCTCTCAGGATCTGGCTTTTTTACATAAAGGTGAATTTTAATCCAGTGGCCAATTCCCTTAGAACTCTTTGTCACAGCCTCTAGCATCTCTTTGGAAAAGTTTTCACTAGAAAAGTAGGTTAAAGAGAAAAAAAAGAGCCATGTTAATTTCCAGATTGAAAATCAGTGTCAACAGGAACAATTTGAATTTACTACCAAGATGAGAGTTGATTGTGATTAACCCCATAGTTTCTGTAGTGTTTAATCTCAACTGTTTCATGCTATGTATGTATTTTTGCCATTATACTGATTACACAATTATGATAATGCTGTGTTAGTTGAAAGGAGAACTCACAATTCTATTCTAACATGGCAAAATATTTTTGGAAATTGAGGCGCTGCAAACTGAGGCTGGCCTGACACATCTTCAGAGGGAAATCTGTGCGCTCAAACAGTGGTTGACACTGTATTTATTGGGTCAGCTCCTTTTAATAATTATGTGTCTGATCCAAGCAGGGATCTGTGAAAAGGACGAAGCTCTCCTAAAGTAATTATTTTTCTATTTTAGCAAAGTCACAGAATCATGGAATCAAAGAATGTTCAGGGTTGAAAGGGACATTACAGATCATCTAGTTCCAGCTCTCTGCCATGGGCAGGAACACCTCCCACTAGATGAGATTACTCTGAGCACCATCCAACCTGGCCTTGAACACCTCCAGGAATGGGGCACCCACTACCTCTCTGAGCAGCCTGCACCAGTGCTTCACCACCCAAGCATTTCCTAGTGTCACTGGCAGCTTTGTTTTCAAGTCAGCCTGTTACTGTTACCATTAAAACACATCTTAGGAGGTAGGGGCAATAAAGACTGACTTGGCAGGGATGACTAAATGGATGGATGGAATTCAAAGGAATTGAATAATTGTCACACAGACAGCATTTTCACATACATGCTTTCAAATCTGACTAAAATCCTATTAATGATGGTCAGAAGAAGCTCTGATTCAAAGTTCAAGGTTGAATATGGTACCTTGTCATAGTATGTCACTAAGAGTAGTACTTGAGGAACCAGGATCTTCAGCAAATCAGAAACAAAAGTAACTTAGATTATTAATTCCTTTTTCTTCTGCATGAAGACATCCAAAAAAATCCCTATGCATGCTTCACAGTATCCCAACTACTTTCATGATGGTAGCTCATAACAAATACCAGGAAAGTTTCTTACTTCATGCAATTGTTTTTGTAATGGGCATGATCCCTTTTGCTGATTGTGTTGGTGAGATACTGATGTGGGCAAGGCACAGTGACCCAGAGAAGCTCCTGAGACCTAAAATGATAAAATATTTTCATGGTGTGTTTTGCTTGATGTACAAAGTGGGTGTGATTTCTCCACAAATTTCTTAAAACTTTCACAGAAAACATTCCTCATCATGGCAACATGATGCCAAAAAATCTATGGAAGAAGAAAAGCACTAAAATATTAATAATCTTGATAAATGCAATACAAATTAAAGATATTTTTTATCTCTAACTTCTAATAGCATAGAGAAAAAACCTCCTGTGCCATGCAGGGCAGGGATTGGGGTGGGATGAGGTAGAGGAATTGGCAATGATGGAGTGAAACTAAGCATTGGAAAAGAAAGAAGGGATGGTGGAGGAAGGTATTGTTTAATTTTGTCAGTGTTTTTCATTGTCCATATCTACTTTAACTGGCAATAAATTAAAATAATTTTCCTTTAGTTAAATCTGTTTTGCCCACAGTGATTACTAAGTGATGTCCCTGTCTTTATCTCAACTCATGAGCTCTTCCATCTTATTTTCACCCCCTGTCTTGCTAAGGAGGGGAGTGAAAGAGCAGCTGGGTGGGCATCTGGCAGCCAGCTACTCAAGTACACTAACAGATTAAGTGGAATATTCAACTATATTTATATATAATAGTATATTGCCTGCCTTTGGTGAGCAGCACAGAGCTGAGAAGTATTGTGCGTAGATGTTTAGTAGGATTCAGGTAAGATTTCATGTTAATTCCATAAAAATCTTTGCTGATTTAAGTTTTTGCACTTAAAAAAAACCCCTAGAATGTTACTCTTGATATTCTCTCCTCCTCAGCAATCTTCAACAGTTATTTTTGTAATGCACAGATCAACTCACATGTTAGAGCTTCTGCAAAACACTACCTGTGGGAAACTCTTGTAAAGAGCAGTAATAAAGGAAAGTACAATCCAAAGCAAGAAAGAGTTTTCGAATTATAACTGTTGATAAAAATATAAAAAGAATATTTGGGTTAATCAATAGCAAAACATGAAGAATTTTTGCCTTTTTCTCTTGTAAGAAAAGACCTGAATAAATAGTTCATTAATTCATAGAAAAGAATGGAAATATTGGAGGAATCAGAGAAGCAGATGTGGTATTCCTCATCAGTGAAATAAAAAGTTACACACTGCCATATTGCAAAAGTAGTTTTCCAGTAAAATAGCTGACTATATGCTTCAAAAAAAAAAAACCACAAAAAAAACCACAAAAAAACCACAACAAAAAGCCCCATAAATTACAGGATGAAAAATTAAGAACAATTCATCCCATAAAATCTTTGACCCTGAAATTCTAAATAAAGTAAATACATCAAGAACCTGCTCTTGCCAATTTATGGGAAATAGCTGTCATTTATTGCTATTCCAATCTTGCTCTTAAGGTCTTTCATCCAGGACCTTAATTTCAAAGAAGCTGTAACATATCTCCCAGCCTGATTGGAGCAAATTGAATCCACCTGACACTATCATTCAGGAATAATAATATTGCTCTTTCACAGAGATGTGACACTCCTGAGATCAGAATAATTCAGGGATTCAAGTTCTTACAGTCGGTTGGTCCATTGGATTAATCTGTCATGGCTCTATAATGGTGAATGAAGCTGTCAATATTACACTATCTCAGATTTTTTCCCTCCTATCTGCCATATCTGGCCTCTGGCTACAGCTTTCAACAGAATTGCCAAATGGGTAACAGCTGATGTACTAATATATACTCTGCATATTTAACAAGTTCTATTACATATACTCCATGTATTACTCTATTACAAAGGAATCCTCATCACAAACCTAATTTTTTCAAAGTACTGTAGCAACTCAGAATTCAAGAACTTATATTGTATTGCAAGAGACAATGGTTGGGTAGCAGAAAACCCAAATGCAATGAGACCATGTTAGTGATATTCTCTTATTAATTCTTGTATTCTGAATTCAAATCATCTTGGATAGAAACACCATCACATGAATGAAAACTATCCCAAAGATCTGCGTGTAAAAAATAACAATATATATGAACGTATGACACCTTTTACACAAAGTTGCATCGCTTTACTGTAGATAATGGCAATTTAGCAGTGAACATATACTTATTCAGAAACAAATTCAGAACTGCTCATTTTTTGCTTAAAACAAAAAAGGTATTCAAAACAGTGGGAAAGGGAAGAGAAAACTGAGCCAAAAAGTGATGAGAAGTTTGAGGATGGTCCTTTATATTGTCTTAATGAGCTCCACAGATCTTGCCTACCAATAAATGTTTTTCTTAGTGCTTAGCTACCACCCATGTATAAAAACACCATGTACAGATGGTGTTTTTAACAAGCAAAGGAAATCATGACAGGAACCAATGGCTGAAAGTTGAGCAAGGGAAATCCAAACGAATTTCAAATGGAATCTGATTAACTTTTGCAAAGATACTAAGGCAAATGTTGAATTCCGCATCTTTTCATGTCCCAAATCAACACAGTCTTTAGAAGAAATATAACCAAACTTAGGTGCAAGCTACTGGGCTTGAGGCAGGTTAGCTTAAATATAGGGTGTGCCACAGCACCACCTGTGTGTACAGGAGGTCTGACCCTTTGGTCTTTGTATCTGATACTCAGATCTACAAAAACTTGTCAGCAGATTTACTTCCTGAGAAAAGTCCAATTATAACCAGATTATTTTATTAAAGTGCTATTCATAATACCAGAACTTAAATTTGAAGTTAAAAGGAGAAAAGTTAGTAGCAAGATACAAGACCAAGGAAAGGAAAAGAGATAAAATAAAGAGCCCAGATGTAAATCAAATTCAAGTAGATGTGAAGAGTTCAAAGTAATTCTCATGGAAATGGTATTAAAAATCAAAATTAAATTTCAAGTTGAAAAGAAATAGCTATATTTACTGTGCTTTTGCTTCAAGTCAATACTTGTCATTTTCCACAGTAAAGTGTACTAGTATATATCAAAAATGTAAACTTTTGAAAATATGCAAGTATATACTAAAATGCAAATATTACTTTCCAAGTGGATGTCTTTATCAAATTGAGCAACTGTAGTCAGAAAACATTAATATTGAATAAAATATAAGGACAGACACAGATGATAAATTTGACACAACGATAAGGGAGGTTTCAGCCTACATATGTAGTGTCATATCCAGAAGCTGGTTGTCTGTTTAAGTGGGATCACTGAGGTAAGTTCTGAGGCAATGAGGATCAAGAAATGTCAAGAATGTCTGAAGTGTTTATAGAACACCAGTCAAGGCAGTGGACAAACTGAAGTGCTAAGACAGGAAATAAGAAAGGAATTAGACTGCTATGTCCTAAAAATGCAGTGACCTAGAAAAACGTTCCTAATCCTAACATGAACAATTAGTCAGTATTGTAATTTTACTATCAGTTTTATAAGCTGGAACTGTGTAGGCAGTCACATTATCAATGACATACAGTTACATTACTTCTCTCATGGCACTAAAGGCAATGGGAATGAAACTGGGAGAAATTTATTTTTCCAGCATTCTCAGTATTTTTTGTTCTGCCATATTCTGTCAAAATGGTCCTTCTGTGTTTTCCCTGTATCCCAGTCTCATGTTGTTCAGGCTCTCTGTATACCTTTGGGAAACCAAGCGAAATAGGATAACTCCCTGCCTTTGCAATGAATGTCAATACAGCATGACACAGATATGCTTCTGATCAAACTTGTGTTTGAGCAATGGTTTATTTCACTGCAATATCTTACTACAAAACCTACCATAACTATTTCTCACATTTATCCTTGGGAAAAGCTTTTGCCAGCTTTCTTCAACGGTTTCAATCAATCACTGACAGAGGGGTATAAGCTAAAACTCCCAAGATTTTGAAGAGAAGACAGGAAGTAGGAAGGAGGAATTTTTAATACAATCTACAAATATACAATGAAAAGCAGAGCCTAAATTAAGTGATAAAAAGGGAGCAAATATCAGAAAATACTTTTCTTTTACACCCTAAAAGATTAATTTTTAAGGAGGCTGTAAAAGCTGTTAAAATGAGGATGAGAAAAAGTAATGGAAATGATAGTGCATCAATTAACAGAGGGGGCCAATTATTTCAAACTATTTACTGTTATGATCTATTTCTTTGTTTCCTGTCCTTTACATTTTATGACATTATAAGGTCAATATATCTCAGTTTGGGTACTAGTTGTGAACAACAGAACAGTGGCTATGCTTATCTGAATTGAAAAAAGAAAGAAAAGTTTTCTGCCTTCTTCCTTCACAGTTTTTGCTTCTTTCCTGAAAGCCTCCAGGTATTTTTTCTGAGATTTACCAAAACTATACCATGAATTTGTATAATTTTATGCTTTTTATTATTGTTGTTCATTCTGGAGAATGGATTCACTCTGGAACCATTTTTTCATGCTCTGATTTTCTTTATTATATTTTAACAACTCTGCAGTTTCTCTTCTGCGTTTCTAACACATCCTATGCAACTTCCTCACTATTTCCCTTGAAATTTGCAAACACTTTTTTAAAATGTGAAAATATGAAGATGAATTGTTCATTTTATCTGCTAAAAATATTATGAAGGCCATATCCTTCAACTGTTTTAGCATTCGAGCTTCATGGTCATCTTCAACTTAGAAAACTATTATTTACTTTCCTAGTACATACGTTTTCCTTTCCTATTTTATCTTTCTCAATATTTATATTGCATGCATTAGTTTCTTGTCCTAATACCACTTTAAATGTTCCATCTAATCTAATAGGACATCTAATAGGACAGGTAGAACAAGAGGCAACAAACAGAAACTGATGCACAAGAAGCTCTACCTGAAGATGAAGAAGGACTTCTTTACTGTGCAGGTGACCCAGCAGTGGAACAGATTGCCCAGAAAGGTTGTGGAGTCTCCCTCACTGGAGATGATTTAAAGAACCACCTGGATGCACTTCTGTGCAGTATGCTCTGGGATGACCCTGCTTGAGAAGGGACTTTGGACCAGACGACCTACTGTGGTCCTTTCCAACTTTACCCATTCTGTGATTCTTTTGACAGGACACTCACCATACTTACCTTCTCCCAGATACTGTTCACTCCATAGTATACTTAACAAATATTGTAATCTTTCAGAACTTTCAATCAGCCACAATAAGACAATTAAAAGATGTATTATTTGAAGTAATTTTTAAGGGGAAATAAGTATTCTAGATGTATGACCCAAATAAGCTACAATCCATACAGAACCACATAACTAATGTGGTTGAAAGAACAGAAATACCCCTTTATTGTGATAAACCCCCAAATATCTGCATTTGAATGATTCAAGCTCCTTGTTTAATTTTTATGCTCCCATTCTTTCTATTAATTCTAGACTCTCCTCTCCTATGACTCACCATAGTCTCATGTCTTCATTGGTACTTTTCTCAAGATGTATTCTGGCCTGAGAATATAGTTCATAAAGGACTATACATTCCCCATTATATAGATATTATTTTCTTCACCCTTGTCTCTTACATAACAAAATAGTTAAATTATATTTTTTGAAAAATATTAATTTCAGTGAAAGGAAACTTTTAGCTTTTGAAAAATAAAATTTTCCATAAAAGCCACAAAATTTAATACAATGTTGATGATGTTGAAGACAATGAATATGAAAATATCAATATTAATAATAGTAATAGTGGTTATTATTGTTGTTGCTGTTGCTGCTCTTGCTGTTATTATTATGAACACTCAGTAAAAAATATTCAGCTAGTCCAAAAAGGAATGAGTAGCTAACTTTAGTAAGTTCCTGAAATTATGTTGATTCAGACTTCATTAAAGTAATAAGTTTTTTTCAGAAAGTATATGCAAAATGTATTATGAAAGTAATTAAACCATCTAATACTAGTTTTTCAGTAGGGATTAACTACTGAAAGAAAATATGACTAGAGGTTGAGATGGTAAGGTTCATTTTGTTTAGGTAACTCTCAGGATAAAAAAAAACACATTTTTTTTAGAATTTTTTTTTAGAATTTTTTTTTTAGAATTTTTGTGTTTAGACTTTATGCTTTGACAAAAATAAAGTCAATTAAAAAAAAAACTCATTAATTTCTGTGAAGGGAAACTACTCACACTTCAACTTCCGATACTCTTGTGAAGGAGGCAGGGATCTGTTACATCCATGTCTTCATTGTACAGTTTCAGAATACTAGATGCAGGATGAAGTCCTGACCCTACTGAAGACCAAGACTCCCACTCTTAGTAGCAGGGGAAGGATTTCATTCCCTCCTGAAGTATGCGATCTACTCCAAGGACACAACAAAATACTGACAGAAGGAAAATTTTTATACACAGACAGATATACATAAGAAGAGATCATGTTGACAACACAGAAAGATACAGGAGGTTGAATCTTTTTTCTCCCCAAAGTTCAATATTCAATTGAGTGTTTTAATGATAGCATTATGGTTCTTTTATCCAGGAGACAAAAAAATCTGGTTACCTAGATCAGCAGCTAAAACTTCTTGTCAGCAATAAAGGATAACAACATATACAGTAGTTTCCTTCTCAGTCTCACATCTGTAAAAACACGCCAAGATTACTTTTGGCTATGTACAGTTTTCTCTACACCTGTAGGAACCATGTCCTCTCTTCATTTGCCTGTTACTGATTCTGTATCTGTGACTATATCACCTTTAAAAGTGCAAATGTTTTTTATGACTGGAAAAGTCAATCTCAGCATGAGAGAAATACTGTTTACAACACTGAGGGCTTTCTTGTTTGCCATTCTACAGCAGGGTGAAAAAAATAGGCAGCAGCTCTTTAATGTCTACTTTTGCATTGCATAGTATGGAGCTGAAAGCTTCCTTTTGCTCTTACAGTGATTCAAGTTGCTTACTTTAGCTTCCATATTTCTTATCTTGACTGGGTGGTTACATCAACTACTGCCATTAATGGATTGCTAAACACATTTCTGTTCATGGTGTATTGTATGGAGAATGTGTCTACCAGATGCTGCAGCAGTTGGCTGTATGTGAGCAACTTCAAGTATTTTTCGATTTATTCACTGATTAAAACTGAACCACATGAAAAAAAAATGCAATATTGTGCCTTTACATAGGACTTTATATCTAGTGGTCAAATAGTTCACATAGTGAGGCTGGTGATAAAATTATAGACAGAACAATTTAGAAACTAATATTCTATACCAATATTTTTTATGCTTGAGAACAGGTTTGAGTCCTATGAACAGCATGCCTTCAGGAAAGGCTACTGCCCTAGCACAACCTGTTATCTCCAGCTGTACCTCAGAATGAGGATGCAAACAGGAAGTAATTTTGAGGAGATCAATGAGAGATTCCCACTGTGTAGACAATAGGGGTATTTGAGATTTGGAATTGCAGCTTTATTTGAAGATTTGAGGGTGAAAAATTGAGTGAATGGAGAGAGTGCTGTAGGTTTTCCTTATTCAAGTAATAGTTTTATTATTCAAAACCTACATTTTCAGTCTGGAATTTAAAAAAAAAAAGCAAAAGAACAACAAACAAACTGCCAAACATATACATTCCGGAATATGGAATATAAATATAAACACTTAGATTTACAGATTTGGTCTAAGCAAAATAAAGCAGACTTCAAGCCTATCCTATGCCACTCATTATTATTAGCATGGATTGAGTTTGGAATAGCTTACTGTTAATGCAATAATATGGTAGAACCATGACTGGCCTGTTTGCTTTCTCAGACCATACTTAAGCAGTGCCCCTGACAATTCCTAGCTACAGCACCATGAGGGACCTCCACATGTGCTTCTACTTGTGAGTATAGTGAGTGGGGACACATATGCCTTCAGCTAGTGAATTTGACTCCATACCAGCTCAAGAGGAAGAAGAGGACTTGGCTGTAGTCCTGTCAGTGTCACATGTGGATGCTGTAGAAGGCAGTACCTGGTCTGTGGCAATACATGTAGCCAGCTCTGCCTCTTTTCTCTGTGTGACTGCACATGTCTCCAAAACACACGCTCAGCCTACTGGCTGGACCTGCAAATGGGAAAGAAGTAGACACATCCATAAGCTTGGGATGGAGACCCCTGAGTTTCTAGTCTGTGATCCAGTGGCTGCATAGAGGAACCCTTGGCCCTGTAGTTGATGGAGCTGGCACTTTTTTTAGCAGCCATTAACAAGAGGTAGATGTGAAGAGATATTTTGGTGTTGTTTTCTTTTGTGATGGTTGCTCCTCATGCAGGACCTGAATGAAAACTTAAAAGCTAAACAAGTTTTGTTGCGGTTGAAGCTTAAAACCTAAGTCTCTGAGGCTCACTAGTGTACCATGCCACCCTCAGTCAGACATAAGCACATGCAAAATATTGAATCATAAGCCATATTTCACATATACTTTCACTTGTCATAACTAGAACAGTATTTATCTAGAACTCATGGATGCTTTCCTCCAATCATGAAGTATTTGGAGTGTCTGAGCTAAAAGTCATGAAAAGATATGGATGACATGGTCTGGCTTTATGCAGCTACCAGAGAACTGCAAGAGGAAATACAAGATGAAAAAACCATACAGTGTAACAACGCAGCCTCAAGAAGAAGCAGGTGGCAAAAAGCTAAGGAGGATGACTTAATTTACTCTTTCTCTTATGTGATTTATTTTTGAGACATATCTTTATTATGTAATTTGTTTAGTTGTAAGCTGCACATATGAAGTCTGCTAATTCTAAATTTAAATTGCAGTGATATCTGCAGAGCAAACAAATTCTGAAGAAAATAAAAGGATATGCAAGAAATTCTAGTGCGTATTGTGGTTACTGGCTCATATAAATAGAAACTCTTCTTTTAGCCAAAAGGACCCACTAAGAAAATGAAAATTCTTGAGAATATGCTTGATGCCACATCTCATCTAGGCTGCTTTATTAAGCAGCTTGAAAATTCTGCCAGGTCAGAATAGTTTTCAATGGTTTGGTTGTATTCTAAAAGATCCTCCCTCTCACGAAAGTAAATATATGGACAATTCTCAATACTCAATACTTCTTGACTTCCACTGAAAGTTATGTAAAAGTAAACTTTTGGCAGGTATTTAATGCTGCTTCCCAGTCAGTGCTGCTGCTACCTAAATCTGAAGACAGGATTTTAAAATATAATATAACCTAACAAAGATGGAATTACTTTGACCATTTTTACTGATGAGTATTACCTTAATTGAAGGAACAAAAGTTTAAAGAGATGATAAATGGCTGTGAGTCTACACAAAGCAATACAGCAGATGTGTTTCTGTTGGACAGGTGAGTATTACTGGAGAAAATAATAGTCACTCTTTCACTGGTACTGATTTACCAAATACTTAGCATTGTATTTGAATTCCATTTCAAAGTAGAGAAAGAATACTTCACTAAAACAAACCTAATACTTCACTAAAACAAACCTGTAGATAGAGTCTTGCAAACTTTTTAAATGATACATTTATATTTAAATAGGTATTAGGCAAACTGCAGATTTCTACTGCTGTGAAATATGTACAGTTATGGTCCAACACCTTTGTTGTTGTCCATACAGTCAGATTATTGAAGTGCAATTCTGTTTTGGGTTAACTTTATCTCTGCACAGGTATTTTAGAATGGGTTTTTGTTCCTTCCTTTATCTTGCAGTGAAACACAGCATCTAAATTTAGGTAGTGATAAAAGGAGGAGAAAGGCACACAAATGTTCAAGTTAACATCCACAGTACAAACTCAATTGACATGTCATGTGCATTGATCAATCTAGGTTCGACTTGTTCGACTAGGCTCTTCTGCCTGATTAGTGGCTGCCTAAATTAGAGGCTGGCACACTATTTCAGAGTTGGAAGATCCAGTAAAAAGAAATGAAGAGTGGTTTGTACCAGGAATATTTATCTTGCAAAGCAGGTATGCAAAGCCTAAGTTGTTTAATCAAGGTAATTGTTACTGTAGCAATTAGCCTCACTATATTAAATATTATTATTAGACTAACATCACAACTGCAGCTAAAGACAAAGACTGGAAGCAGTCTTACAATGGCTGGAAACATACTAAGCAAGATTACTGTAAAAATTCTGTGATTCACTTATACGGTTAGGCAAAATGTTTTCACAAAATTGTGGGATCATACGCTAAATATTATTCAGTAATTTGCTTGGCTGTATCTGTCAATTTTTGTTTCCTTTTATCTTCCATTATCAGTTGCTCTAAAATTCATCTGTATTGTGATAGTGCAAAATAATTCTAATCATAGGTGAGGGTAGTGTTCAAATGTGCACCAGAAAGGTTACAGAAGAAAAAGAGAGCCTGTCTAATTACATCTGCTCTCTAACAGTTATCACAGCATTTCTGACAGGATTCTAGAAGACTTTACTCTAGAACAACAGGCTTCTTTTGCTCTTCTGAAATTGTATGATCTATGTGATTACATCATCTGTTGACTGAAGATGAGTATCAACATCCCAGTTCCATGTACAGCTTGAAGCAAATTATTTGGTATCTTAAAGCTCTCTCCACAGTGAAAATATTCTTTGAATCCCAATTTCATGTCCGAATCTATTCATGTGCAGTGAATGAGAGAACTGAAAAAGATGTCATATTAATAATTTCCCCAGTCTATATGTAAGAGGTTGTGCCATTACTATATTCACAGGTGCCACATGTATGTTACCACAACATGTATGAATAGATTTTCATGCATGTGGTCTCAGTCAAAGACTTGCAATCATTAGAAGTACATGCCCAACCAAGTCTCGTTAGTAAATCCAAGTGCCTATAAATCAAGGTAACATAATTACATAATTTCAATGGATATTACTGCTTTACCTTGAAAAGCTTCCTGGGAAAGACACTCTCAGATAATAAATATCTCTTGCCACAGGGTAATCCCATGTCCAGCAGGGCATTGTTATGTATGGCACTGTTTTATTTTGAAGATTTTCCTAGGTGAGGTAGTCATACAAAATTAGAACACACGATTTTCAGCATTTTTTCCCTTCTTATAAGGGGTCCCAGATAAATCTGGTTTTGATTCTAATAAACTCCTTCTTACACAGCTTTTTGTCAATGGCATGTCAGTGAAAAGATTAGGATAAGGAAATGGCATTTAGTGGTTGCTATCAGGACCACTGCAACTGCACAGCAGATAGCAATCAAATACTGCTGATGTGCTTCAGAGTCTGTTGAAAAACGGATACTGAAGCAGATGGCAAAAGATCTGAGGCCCAATATTAGTGTCTGTGAGATCTGCATAACGCTTGCAGGGGGTGGGAGATGGCTGATTCCAAGAGCACATCTTTGTTATCAAGCTGTGAAAACTCAGAAAAAAAATTCATAAATAATGTGACCTAAAAAGACTTACTCTGAATCATAGTATGAATGGTAACAGGGTTTTCCATGTATTCAGGGAAAGACTAAACTTACATTGCCGAGCTCTCTAACTGATTTTTTCCAGAGCCAAGTCAATGGACAGAGAAAGGGTCCTTCAGAAAACTAATCCAAAGCACATGAAGTAGGCTCTGAACTGCCCTTCAGAAGAACCATTTGTCAATAGAGGCTTGGGAAGAAAGCCTACCTTAGCTAAAGTTAGCCTTTAAGGTTATATTCCTTAATGCAATAAAGAAATTTTTTACAGCAAAATGCTAATGAAAAACGAAGTACTAAATCTACTACAGTTATCAAAAGGAAAGAACTTTTCTCACACTGGTTATGCATACTTAATACCCTTTAAAATCTTCTTTGGTAAGTTAATTCCAATTGTTTTCAATGTCTCTCTGCTCCTCAAGATGAACACTGACAATTTTATCATGTCCTGTGGATCCCAGTCTTTGCTCTACAGCTTCTTTGATCCTGTACTTTTCACACGAACACATAGACTTACAAATTCCATAGGTATGTACTGAATCCATGGCGAAGATCTAATGGTTCATACAATGTATTTGCCTCATACCTGCATGATCTTTTACATTAGTATGCCATAATCAAGTTTAAAATGTAAAATATCTTGCATCTATTTGATTTGTGGTTTTTAATTTTAAAATTCTATTACATATATAAAATAACATGAAATCCTAATTGTGCCAGGGATTACAGAAACATAACAGAATGCATCTGTCCCAAACTTGAAATACTTGACAATTGAAAGAGGGGAAACAGCAACAAGAAAATTTATTGCAGCAAGTCCTTAAAAAAGCCCAAGTGTAAACTTCTCATCAGCTAGTGCACCATCTTCTGGACCACACAGTTCCTGAAATGTAAGACAAATGAAGAGGTAAAACATCACCAGCTCCATTATTTTTATTAGACTGATTTGTACAGAAGAAAACTTAGTGAAGTGAACACGTGTAGGAAAGAGGTTTCTGAATAATAAAATTCATTACTTTCAACACCTAATGAAGATGAAAGATATTAAAAAAAACCCCCATACCTTCTCTTAATATATGATAAATATATGAGCTTTGAATACTGTTATTCTGATAGATCATTAGCACAGCCATATTTCTTTCGAAAGAAATCACTGTAATCTGATCAATGCCATTATAATTAAACTGGCAGAAAAAAAAATCTTTGACCAGAAGAGAAGGACTTTACATGTTATTTGCATGTATAAACTTAATTGTGTGATCTTATTCCATTCCACTGTTACTTTAAGAATATTTTCTTTTTTACAGTAAATATTATTCCTTGGGTTTTATCAATATTTAATTGAGATGTTGTATTTCTTTCTCTGTTTCCTCTCTTGGGAAATGAAAATGTTATATGTAGTAGGTCATTCTACACAACTAACATTTTTATAGTAGACAGAAAAATGTCAGTACACATTTCTGTTCCAGAAGAGAGACATCTGAAGTCTCTTCATGTGAAGTACTGTCTTTTTCCTCTGTAAAGGAATGGGTCAAAATGTAAATTATAAGGTCTAGTATTCAAACTATTCTCTACTTGTTCTTCTCTATAGATGGCACAATGAAAATTTTCCTCCCTTTACCATGGTATAGGAAGTCAGGAAGGAAGACTTATACAGAAAGTTGGAAGTCTATGGAGTCTGAACTTGACCAATTTAATAGACAGAGGGAAGGACCATAAGACATGAAGTGATTTTTGCAAACATCTCAACCTAAAGGGTTACCTGGCCTTTGGGTGTGTAGAGTTGCAACCATAGGTTCATAGGGTCCTGTAATACACAACCACATGAAGGCTTTTTCCTCTAAATTTCTCTATTTTGTAATAAAGTACCACAAATACCACATCCATTGCTACTAGAAAACCCACGCCATTAATGAAATCCATGTAATTAATAAATGAATATCTGTAAATATATATACACAAACTATTAAAAATTACTGTCAGCAATCAATATCAATCAATAATATGTTATCAATCAATATTGTAGTATAACCAGTAACAGGAATAACCAAACACTACTACAGGTTACTACAACTTACTATTAGTGGAGCAAACATACCAGCAGTTTAACAGCAGATACAAAAGGTTACCTATAAGAATATATATATTATATCAATAAGAAGTGAATTGGACAGATTTCAAAAGGGGACACTCTATCCAAAGAGAGGGTCGAGGGATCCCAGAGGGATCTAGTCACCCCAAAAAAGGGGAGGATGGACTGAACCAATAAGGCAATAATCTCCTTTCAAAACATCCATGTTATAGAGCATGGAGTCAGGCAGGTGCTCCCAATGAGAGCCCAAAGACCGATAGAAAGTTCATGTGGGACTCAACCATGAAGTTCCCATAGACCAAGAGGCTCCATTTTAAATAGAAAATAGGTCCTTTTTATAACACTGAAATAGTGTAGGATATCCTACTTTGAACAACCACTAATTTTCATCTTTTTGCCTGTAACAGCCATTATATGATGGTGTTTTTTGCTCTTTCAGAGTTAGGTGACTTTCTACCTTATCAGATTATATAAATTGCCATTAAAGTCCCAAGGGTTTGCGCTTATCCATGGTATTCTGGTTTCTACATACCCTGGCTGCACTTGAAAATGACCAGCTGCACTTTTCAAAAATGTCAGTGTTTTTTAGCCAATAGTTTCTTTTGTTCAGTATTTGTCACCTTCCTACTAGGCCACTTTTATGGCTGCTCACATCACCAAAGCAATTCAAATATGAGTGCCAGAGTGTAGTGGTTTAGATTTGCCAATTTCGTTTTCCCGGCCAATGCACCAAATAAATGTCGTGGTTTTAAAGCAGTAACTAAAAAATTAATAGAAAACTTACTTATTTTTTTGCTGTGAGATATGGATTAGAACAAGAGCAAAACAGGCTTAAAGCTTAAAAGGAATAAAAAAAGTTTATTAACAAAATTACAAGAATAAGAACACCAGAATAAACTTTCAGAAAACTCCTTTTTCTCCCACTACCCAACCATTTCCTTGTTCACATGACAACACAGAGACAAAAAACTTTGGAACTTTGGTGTTTAAAACAGTCCCAATTCTTGCTAGAGACTTTTCATCAGCCTTTGTAGAGAAACAGAAGTCTTCTTCTGCTAATCTATGGAGTTTCTCACAAGAAAAGTATTTCTGTTATAGCTTTCTATTTTTCTGATGCCAGCTGCCCGGAAATCTGTCATCAGATTTTCTCCTCCCATTTCACATCACTCTGAGGTGTGTTATGGGCCATGAGTTTAGGGATGTCATTTAAGGATGAGTTATTCAAAGGCAAAAGTTCTCTTCATCTGTCTCTGTGAGCTTCTCTGGAAACAGAAGTTTTCTCTTTGCTTCTACAACGGCCCCAAATCTTCAACTATTACTCCGCCTCACTCTGTTCCAGCACCTCACTGTATCACAATTACTCCACCTTTTGCTCAAAATCCACACTTTGAACACTCCATTCCTCCTAATATACTCTGTCATGAATGAAAGGAGTTTTTTCAGAACACTACTGTCTATCTCCACAGCTTTACAGAAAAATATTTCAGCTTATAAAGCATCTCCTTATTCTCTACCTCTTCTGAAGCTTAATAATTTTTTTTACTGTCTCTAATAGTTTATAAAGTCTCTTTACATGTTGATTACTCTCTTTGTCTTTCTCTGGAAAAAAGGATTAATCTGCAAGTCTCATCTGGGTAATGAAAAGGTTAAAATCTTGCCCAGGCTTCGTAGATGGTTCTGTGATCTCTGCCGGAGCAGCAGCTGGAGTTGTCTGCGATAGAAGATTCTTCATGGCATCTCTGGAGAGTGTGGTCACTGTCTCAGCCCGCTGCAGGTCAAGAGCTTTTCCTTTCTTTACTCGGCAGTCTCTGGTGAATTCAGTCACAGCAAAAACTGCAGCCGAGCCAGGGACCGGCCTGGCCCGGCCAGAGCCCGGGACAAGCCCCGCAGGCCCCATCTCCCGGCCGAGAGCCGCTGGGCCCAGCCCAGCCCCTGCCCGGGCCACATGGGCTGGGCAGGGGACGGGAAGCCAGCTAAAGCTCTGTTACCTTTCACAGCCAGGAAACAAAGAAATTCCCAGGCTTCGGTCTTAAGGTGGTGTTCACAGGTTGATCTCACTTTTCAATGGTTAAAACTGCTGTCAATTCTTAGAAATGGCCAGCTGTTGGCTAGGAGAAAAACTCCCATCAGCCTCCAGAAGTTTTAACTTCCTTAGGTGTTTCTCTTTGTTTTCTTAAATGCCAATCTATCACACCGAGCCAAAAAGGAAATTCAAGAGTTGTTTTAAGTATCCAACAGTCTTTTTCACAGAACACCTTGCTTCCTACTTACCTAATGAGCTACTACTTGCCACCTTAAAAAACAAAAATACTATCTGCATTTGGCTGATATGACCTCCATCATTCTTTTGCAATTAAAAATTACACCAATGCCTGGCAGAATGACCAAAGCAGTAAGTCAAATGTTACTGAGTGAACAAACGGTATAAAATTATACTGACTTTACTGACTTGGGCATATATAAAAACCAGCAGCACAACACAAATGGCCTTTAGACACTGTGCACCTAAAACTGTCACATTCCCTGTTCTCTGAATGCTTTGATCTTGTGCATCCTGCCTAGATGTAATAACCCCCAGGTTTTGCTGCAAGATAAAATTACTTCGTTGCTTTATTCCCTCCTAATATTGATTAATACTGTTCATTTATAAGAGCTGACTATGATTCACTGAATATAAAGGCTCAGAACTGTTCCTTTATTTCATAGCTGATACTCTTTGCAGATGGAAATCAAAGGAAACACAACAGAAAATGACAATTCTTTTAACATATCAAAACCAAGATACTAATGTTAGGAATTCTCGTACTAATTTTCAAAATGTTACTGACTTCAAGGACTACTTTCTTTCACTCGCTGCTTTTGCAATTGACATTTTGTGGTAGAGCTTTCTAGCTTTGTGATAAAAATTTTGGTTGTTTTTCCCACACAGTGGAAAAAAAAAAAAATGGACAGAGCTATGGTTCAAAAATTAAGCCAACAGAATTCTATGTGAGTTGAGATGCATACTCAATTATTAATATATGTTACCTGAATTTGGTATCTGATTTGAATTCTAAGTAAACCCTGGTAACTCTCACATTATATGAATAGTCAAACTGGCATTGCTAAGTGAAATTTGTTTACATTCTTTATCTGGGCATCTCTTGGATGTATAAGTTATTTACCCTACCAATTCTTTCCCCCCATTCCACAGGTGGGGGAGTGAGCAAGTGACTGTGGGGCTTAGTAGCCAGCTGGGATTAAAACAGAACAATTGGTAATAAATTATATTAATGTTCCCAAGTTGATTCTGTTTTGCTGTGATGGTAATTGTTGAGTGATCTTCCTGTCCTTATTTTGACCCTGAGTCTTCTGCTCTATTTTCTGCCTCTCCTGTCCACTTGAGGGGGAATAGCAGAGCTGCTTGGTGGGACCCTGGCATACAGCCGACATCAGCTCAACACAAACAGGAATGTCTAACTCCTGACTGCTGAAAGTATTCACAGATGAGGGGATTAAGTAGGGAAAGTGGAAGTCAGAATTAAATTGGATCTGTGACCTGACATCAGGATGGTCAGTCAGCTAAATTAAGAGCTAAACTAATCCTGTGCCTGCTTGAAAAAAAAAGATTGTAATGAACTTAACAAAGCTTTGAATCAAGACCTTTACACTGGAAAATTAAATCTAAGGTACTCTCTAAAATCCAGAGCTGCCAATGGATCCTTCTGAATATTCAATGAACTTTACTGAATGAAGACATCTTTTTCTAGGGTGTGAAAGCATCTTTCTCATGAGGCCCCCACCTTGAGTGCTGCATCCAGCACTGGGGCCCCTAGCACACGAAATACATGGACTGGTTGGAGTGAGTCCAGAGGAAGTCACCAAGATCATCAGAGGGATGGAGCACCTCTGCTATGAGGAAAGGCTGAGAACTGAAATTGTTCAGCCTGGAAAAGAGAAGGCTTTGAGGTGATCTACCTGAGGCCTTCCAGTATCTGAAAGGATCCTACAACAAAAATGGAGAGAGACTATTTACAAGGGCATGTAGTTACAGGACAAGGGAGAACGGCTTCAAGCTGCATGACAGTAGGTTTAGCTTAGATACTGAGATGAAATTCTTCATTGTGACAGTGGTGAGGTACTGGAATAGGTTGTCCAGAGAAGCGGTGGATGCCCTATCTGTGGAGGTTCAAGGCTAGGTTGGATGGGGCATTGAGCAACCTGGTCAAGTGGAAAATGTCCCTGCCTGTGGCAGGAGGAGTAGGAACTCGATGATTTTTAAGATCCTTTCCAACTCAGCCCATTTAATAATTCTATGGTTCCAATGATTTTCTCTGAAGTGCCTTGGATCCCTGGTGTAGGAGGCAGTAAGATACATGGTCAGATGAATGGCATGCTCTTAACACATTAAGGTTCACGGGCAGGGGTAGGATATGCAGGGTTTGGCTGAAACAAGAGAGCATGTGTGTTAATGAAGGCCTCTTTAAATTTGGGTCCTAGTAGGAAATGCCTCCTTGTTTTTGTTCCAAGTGTTTTAAGGAGCTCTAGCCTCTCATATAATACATAAACCAACATGTGAGGTACAGTTGCAGCAAACTAAAATATGCACTGACGAGCTGCTACTGGCACATGGCATCAGAGACATGGAGAAAGTCACACCCTTTCACTCCAGATCCTTTACTGTGGGAAATCACGAAGCACAAATCACCTGTGAAAATTACATTAGTGATGTAAACCTGCAACCAGACACACTGTGTCATGGTTTTAAACCAGTAACTAAAAAAATTACTTGTTTCTTGCTGTGAGATATGGATTAGAACAAGAGCAAAACAGGCTTAAAACTTAAAAGGAATAAAGACACTTTGTTAACAAACTACAAGAATAAGAACACCAGAATAAACTTCCAGAAAACTCTTTTATCTCTCACTACTTGACCATTTCTTTGTACACATGATAACATAGAGACAAAAAAACTTTAGAACTTTGGTGGTCAAAAACAGTCTCAATTCTTGCTAGAGTCTTTTCATCAGCCTTTGTAGAGAAACAGAAGTCTCCTTCTGCTAATCTATGGAGTTTCTCACAAGAAAACTATTTTTGTTATAGTTTTCTATTTCTCTAATGCCAGCTGCCCAGAAATCTGTCATCAGAGTTCACTCCTCCCATTTCACATCACTCCGAGGTGTGTATGGGCCATGAGTTTAGGGATGCCATTTTAAGGATGAGTTATTCAAAGGCAGAAGTCCTCTTCATCTGTCTCTGTGAGCCTTCTTGGAAAACAGTTTTCTCTTTGCCCCCCAAGGCTTCAAAATTTTCACTCTACCCATTTCCAGCAACTCACAGTATCACAATTACTCTCTCTTTTCTCAAAAGTCCACACTTTGAACACTCTATTCCTCTCATACTCTAGTCATGAATTAAAGGAGTCTTTTTAAACTACTATTGTCCATCTCCATAGCTTTAACAGAAAGATATTTCAGCTGTAAAGCATCTCCTTATTCCCTCTTTCTTATTTAAATTTAACTCTTTTCCTCACTGTTTTTGGTGGTTCTATGATGTCTTCTTCATTGATTGTCTCTCTTTCTCTGTCTTTCTGGGAAAAAGGAGTAATCGGTACGTTTATCCAGGTAGTAAAAGGATTAAAAGCTTTAGAAAAGCTGCAAGAGTTCATGGTGTCAGGTTTCAGTCCAGCAGCAGAAACTGAAAACTAAGCCCGGCTGGCTGGCTCTGCTTCTCCCCGCCCCCCCCCCCTGCGGCCTTGTCGGCCTGGAGGGGGAGGAGCCTAAGACAGAGCCTGGTTACCTTGTCAGAAGCCGGAAACCAAAAAGAGCAAGAGATCTCTGACTGTACATTTTAAGGGGGTGTTTACAAGTTGACTTAACTTTTTAATGGTCAAGCTTGCTGTCAATTTTAGAAATGACTGATAATTGGTCAGGAGAAAAAACTCCCATCAGCCACCAGCAGCTTCAACCTCCTTAACTCTCAAAGCTGTCTTAAAGGTAAAGCTACCCCATGACACACTGCCAACTCCATGCATTAAAAATTATCATCTGGATTTCCAAAAACTCCTTAGGGATGTCACATGCCTCTGACTTTCTTCACATTTCCCTGTTTTGGCAGACCAGACCCACCTTCAAGGACTGTTTAAACTTCTTACACACAAGCAAGGGCCTGCCGTAGGCAGGAATGGCCGTGCCCTCGCCCCACAGGAGGGGCTGCAGGCCAGCTCCCCAGCCGTGCGGCCTCCTTCCATGCTTGTGGTCCCCAGCAGCATGGAGCCATGCCTCCGGCTTCCCTCGCCCTCAACGCCCCGGCAGGCACTCCGAGAAGAAGCGGGGCTGGAGCTCATATGCAAGTTACGCAGCTGCTTCTCGCAGCTCTGCTCTGCTTTCTGCTGTGCAGCTGCTCGAGGTGAAGCAAAGTAGGAGGTAAGTTTAGTGTTCAAGCAGGAAGGACAGGGAACCCCAGGGATAGCTGCTCCCTTCCAGAATGTTTCCCTTCACCCTTACCACAATGGGTGGGCTGGTAGATGGCCCTATGAACAGCTTTGGAACATTTCTGTAGAAACCCCAGCTCCTCATTTCACTTTCCGCTGACAGTGTTGTAGCAGAGACTTGGGAAACAGCTGCTTTGTCCCACTGCTGTGCGCTGTTGCCAGTTCGGGGCACAGCGGCCGTCAGTGCCGTGGGGACAAGGCCGCGTGTGGAGACGCTGCACAACAAACACGCTGTGTGGACCGGGCTCTAAGTCAGCCCGGTACCGCCTTTTTCCTGCTGCCCTGTAACGCTGGAAAGGTCGCTCCTCTGTGCGGCCGCTCCTCTAAGGGGAGGTTGCCGCAGCCCGCGCGGGTGTGTGAGGAGAGGGAGAGAAGGAACCAGAGGATCGAGTCGGAGAGATATGTTGCAGTACTTTCAAACATTTGAAAACCCTTTGGGGACAAAGAGAAGCCAAGATGTGGGAGGATTTGTGGAGGCCTAAAAAAATGCTATAAACTTAAGGCGGTATAGGAGAAGTTCAGGCAGAAGGTGAGAGACCCTTTGAGGGGCTGTCAGGGTGTTGCCTTAAACTGACAAAATTGTGATGAGGTGAAAGCACTAACTCAGACAAAACCTGCAAAGGTGTGCTGAAAACAGGCTCTACTTAGAAGCAGTGTGGTTAATAATTGTTCTGGTTGAGTGTACGGTCACAAAGATGATCTTTAGTGATTTCTCTCAGCTGCCTTTTGACCCTTTTGAGTAAAAGGGACTGCACAGTGGTGCGGGTGGGCCTAGAGATGGTCTCTACTGCATGGAAGCCGAAAGGCTGTGTTTACATGCAAGTGTCTTGGAGTGCGTTATGTTACAAATTTTGCTGTTCTGTGAAGGTGGCTAAAATCACACAAGAAACCTGATGTACTGATATGGGAAAGAGAGCAGCAGCTGTTTTCAGTCAAATATAAGTTAATTGGCAAGTGCTCATCTGTCATTCTAAGGTATCTTTTGCCTATTATTTCTAGTGCTGTGTGTCTTCACATGAATCACACAACCTATGAAGACATTCTGTATGGTTTTTCAAAGTGATTCAGATAATTTGTTCTCTAAATTCTGTATTTTCACAGGGTTTAAATAGGACTTCAAAACCTCAGTATCTGTTTGATCTGAGTGCTTAAAGTAAGCCATCAGCAGGGTTAGCCTTTGGAAGGAATGATACCTGCTTGTTGACCCCTTTAATTCAGTGTCTAGTAGGCTGCTCTGGGATTTTTTGTTTTCTTTATCTTTTTGCCAGGACAAGAGAGCTCTTTAGCTGCTGACTGACATTTTGCAAGCTGGTCAGTAGGTATGTCTCAAGGCTCTGTATAAATGTCTGGAGAGCATTTCCCATGTACAGGTAAGTTCGAGCACAGAGTTGGCTGTGTGCTAGTGTCAGCTAGGAAAACATGTTGATGGCTTCCTGGCCTGCTCCCCCAGGGTGACACATTTCTGCTGAGTAGGTAAAGCAACATATGGGGTCCTTTTCTGCAGTCTTAGTAAAACATTATTTGGAAGTACTTTCATGGACACGTTTTTTCTTCTGCTGCAAACTTCCAGCAATGCTTGTATTTAGATGGGAAAAAATGACGTGTCAGTGATCCTCATTTCTACAGGAACCCCAAAAGAAACCTGGTTACTTACATACAGAATCTTTTTTTTTTTCATTTTAGCTGAAGATACTAATAACTGGAAAAAACCCCACGTCCTTATTTCTCCTAGAAGGAGTGATAATTACCCTCACAGCTATTATTCCTTAAGTACCCAGAAAGCCTGAGTTTAAAAGAAAACAAAATTCCATCGTGCTTTAGAAATTTTTTTACTTAACTTCCTTCTATTCTCTCTCTCCCAGTCCCTAAAAATTTAATCTTCTAGTGAGCTGTAATGGCATTACTGTTGTTTTCCTGAACAGTTATGAGTTGAGGTAGGGGGAGTAAGCAAAGGATGGAGCACAGTTTCAGTGGGAGTTTTGGAAAGGCTTTGAAGTGCCCTTTAGAATGCAGTGAACCGCTTGTAGAACTGGTGTTGGAAATTCTGGTGCTGAATAAAAAAGAATTATTTTCAAAGCATTTCAATGGATTTTTGTTTTTCAAACACAAGAGACTTTTCATTGGCTGTTGCATCTAGCTTTTAAGGTAAAGTATCAGGTAGCATGAGGTTTTCAATGTGATTAAAGCTGGCAAAATAGTGTTCTAGTTAACATAATTACACAGGCTATCTATACCGGTAGAAACGGACTCTACATTTAAAAGAAATGCATCTCAGCTTTTACTACAGTGGAACTTGCATGCAGAGATGATCCCTTCAAAAATTAAAATATTTTTTCCCACAATTTTACACATTAATTGGACTAACTTCTTAAAAGGCTAAGGGAAAAAAAAAGTTGATATTGAGAACTAAGAGATTCCATACACAAATTAAGATACAGCTTAAACTACTTCCATAGAAAGGCATTAAATTTTCTTTAAAAAATGAGAATATAATGAAGAAAACCACCCCTTATCTCAAATATGGGTTTACTTTGCAATTAATTTTATTTTAAAAAGTGCCTTTGGTTTTAGTCCATATGAGTAGATTGCCAAATGCTGTATTTTTTGCCATGGGCTCTCCCACTCGAGGATATAGCATCATAGGCAGCGGAAGCTGACTGTCTGGGTGAGCCTGAAGGACATAGTTTAGAACATGAGGAAGTCTCCACCATAAAGGACTTGTCTTGTGGTTTCATTGATGCCCCTTTCCTGCCACCTAATCTGCTACAGTGGTACCTCATGTTGTTTGACTGCAATATGTGTTTTTCACGAAAAAAAAAAAAAAAAAAAAAAATTTGAATTTTGCCTTCATTTGCAAAATAAAATTGTAATCACACGATACTTTTGACTAGGCATAAATTTACTTGCGGAAAATACAGCTATGTTTATGAAACATACAGCTGTAACAAAGCATATATTAATTAAAACTCAGCATATTTAAAGAGCTTAATAGATATTCATTGTATAGTCATATTCCAAAATGATTACTGTCTTGTATGCCTCCCTCGAAAATAAGTGTTCTGATAGAGAGGTTCATTCCAGAGCACTTCCAAATTATTTTTGCTGCGTAAGAGAAACATTTTTGTGAGGCACCTTAGAGATAGGTTTGGCACTAAGAGTCTCCTCCACAGTCATACCTAGAATTAAAAAGCCAAAAATGTTTTAAACATGGTATTAGGTAGAGGGAAGGGGTTGCAGTCTGTAAAGAATGTCTGTATCTGGCTTCTTATCAAAGTTATTGCAGTTTTTGATAATATCTGTAAGGCTTGAAAGCTTTCACTGCTTAAAATGGGAGCTACCACGTGGCTGATTTGTTATATAGTAGCTGAGCAAGTGTGTGCATGGGCAGAGTCACAGACCAGCTGGAAGGAAAGGAGCTGCTAGGTTCTTAATCACTCTGTGGTACCAGTGAAGATTTCACTCTTCCTGCATGTGGTACACTTATTAAAGTATCTTATTGGTGTAAAAATTGGATCTTGCAATTTGACCTTTTCTGCATATTTCTGTTCCACAAATGAATAAGCTTTTAGTTTGAGACTGAACCAAAACAGAAGTGCACTGCTTTTCCTTGCAGATCCATAATTAATTTCCTACATCATGTTCACCTTCTCTGTATGTCATTTATCTTTCTTTTATGTGCCTCTCTTTCATTGAAATAGGTTTAAAATACCTCACCTGCTCCTCTTTTGCTCGCATATATAAAATAAAGGGAGTGTATCTTTTAATTCAGGATTTATGTACACATAGATTTCCAGTGACATTCAGCAGTCAGCAAAGGTCTCTTAATATCCAAACTCTGCAAACCTACATTTGACAACATTTGAACAAAGCTCTACAAGGGAAAAGGAGCACAGTAGAGACATTCAATGAGAAAACTGGTGGCTAAAGAGTAAATTTCACTGTAGAGAAATTACTTTATAATAGACATGACCTGAAATGAAAAACATAGATCATTGCTATAGCTGTTCTTATAAAATTTGCCCCTAGAAAGAGTCTTTCCAAGAAGTAAGTTCCAAACTGTTAAGCACAGTCCTGCAAGTGATTAACACCGTTTCGGGAATCACAGAACGGATGAGATTGAAGGGGACCTCTTGATATTATCTAGTCCAACCCCTTGTTCATGCAGGGATGTCTAGTGCCCAGTGCCATATCCAGGTGGCTTTTAAATGTCTTCCAGGGAGGGAAACTCCACAGCCTCTCTGGGCAACCTATGACAGTGCTAGATCCTCACAGTAACAAAGTGTTTATTGATGCTCAGACAGAGACTCCTGCATTTTCACTTTGTGGCCATTGCTTCTGATCCTGGCAGCACTGGAAAGTATATGGTTCTGTCCTCTTTGCACCCTCCCTTCTGGTATTTACATACACTAAGCGCATCCCCCTGAACCTTTTTTTCTCAGGCCTGAACACACTCAGCTTTCTCAGTCTTTCCTCATAGGAGAGATATTTCCATCCCTTCATCATTGTGGCCCTTTGCTCCAGTATGTCCATGTTGTCCTTGCACTAAGGAGTCCAGAGCAGGACTCAGCACTCCTGGGGTGGCCTCAACAGTGTTCAGTAAAAGGGAAGGATTACAGGCTTTCACCTTCTGCTTGGGATACTGTTTGCCTTCTTTACCTCAACTGCATATTACTGCCTCATGTTCAGCTTGATGTTTACCAGGACTCACCCCCTGGTCCTGTAAAAATATTTGGTGATTTGTGGGTTTGGGGTTTTTATAAGTGAGAGATGGCTTTAAAAAATGTTAAGTTAGGACCTCAAGATGAATAGTACTTTAATGTAAACATACAGGCAAACCAGTCAGTCTGGTTTACTGTATCTCTGTTTTGCTAACCACTAGCAATTTCTAACAATGCATCTATGTAATATGCTAACCACTCCTGCTGTGTGGTTAGATCTGTATCTTACAGTTCTAAAATATCAAGATTATTTTGTTCTTAAGCACACTTTTACATAGTGTTTTGCATGTGGAAGATAACAATCCAAAGGTCTAATTTCTAGCCACAAGGATAGATATCACAAGATACCTAACCTTGTGATGGGCTTTTTCTGACTGTTGCTTTGGGAGTGTGCTAAATTGGGAAACTTGGCTATGAGGGCAAAACAAACAAAAAGTATGTTCTAAGAGTTTCAAATAACATTATTCTTTCCACTTTGTTAAAATATGAGGTAATAGAATAAACTGCAAAGTTTTATTTTCATAGTGAAATATCATGACATTAATAATAGCTCAGGACTAATAACTTCCTGAGCAATGTAAATGCTGAACACACAATGTGTTTTCTTATTCTGATGGGACTCTTGGTTTGATCATTACTTTGGTATTATTCTGCCTGTCCCCATCCTTAAAGTGGGTATATGCAAAAAAAGTCTTCAAAATGTATTTCTTATTCTGATGAAAACCTATTTTTAGAACAAGATAAGTAAAGCAGAGAAAAATGCATCAGCTGGGTGAAACAGAACACAGCACATCTTCTCATCACCAACTGTGTCTTCATGGGTTTTACTTTCAGTCCTGGTCTTATCTCAGTGACTTTTGGAGGCTCCCTGGGTTGCAGCAAATTATAGATGATCCTGTCTGATCCCTGGGAAAATACATTTTTTTTCATCTTCTCTGAAGCCTGATTGCTTTTGTGCATCTTGCCACTGCGCTCTTATTCCTCTCTGCTGTGGGCATACTGGTCTTTGCCCCAGCTATGTCAGAAGCTTATTTGTACAGTCCTAGAATTATTTTGGGGGGAAGAAGGTATCCCCCATTCACTCCAGATGGTTCTGTCTTCCAGGTCAAGGTAAACAGCTGGTTTTTTCTCTAAACTGCCCAGTTGCTTGCTTTGAAAGGAATACACATATTCAGGATACTGCCAGCAGCCAAATGAAAGGAAATATTTTCTGTACAGCCCTATACTTACTCTGTTCCCTTGTCTGAGATGTACTTGGATAAATACTATATTGCATATAGTATTAAAGACATTAAAGTCTTTCCAAAAAACAACTTCATGTTTCTGCAAGCATTTCATTACTGACTGCAGATTTGTGTGGTATTAACAGGGCTATTTACCCCTATCAATAAGTAAATAAAATTAAGTAATTTTTTTTTTTAGAAATGCTTTCTACTCTACTCTTATTTAACTTCTGGAACTAGATTATATAACACCTACCTAAATTATGCCAAAATTTAATTTTTTATTTTATCTGTGGAAGCCAGCATGTAGTATGGAAAGACCTAAAATGCTGTAAATTAGAGGGAGAGGCAGCAACAGAAACAGAGGTAAAATGTGAAAGATTGAGAGGGGACGTGAGGAAGTACCATTGGACCTGTGTGGCAGGGTGTGTTTCAGTTATTGATACAACCACAGAATGGCCTTGTTCACGGACATCATTTAGTCTGGCCAAGTTGTACATTGAAATGTGGTGTGATTATTTCAAGGTGGGAGATTTCAGATATTTATACAGTAGTAAACAGATCTGGGTTGAGAATTATCTTCATGTTTTGTGCCCATTTTTTCAATTCTCTAAAGACAGTAACTCATTTTTTCTAATATTAGGGTTTTTTGTTTGCTTTGTTTCCTCATTCAGATTGTACCCTATACAGTCTATATTTGCCTGAAATGAGGGTTATTCTCTTTGAAAGGAGACTTCCCACTTGTCCTTCGCTTCTACTCTTATCTGCAAATGAACATTTAGTCATTTTAAAGAAGGTGAAATGGAATTAGCAGAAAAAGATGAGTCAAAAGCTTTCTCTCTGTGTATACTGTTGTATTTCTGTACCCTGTCTGGAAAAAATAATGCAAAGAAAGAGAAAAAAAAGTTCAGCAGAAAACTGCAAAAAGAAAGGGGACTTCTCATTTTATAGTGCATTTCCCACTCACCTTTTCCTCCTCACTCCCTGTCAAATCACCTTACTTTGTTGCTGCCATTTTTATTATGAGTCGTGTAAACTATATTTATGTTTGATTTCAGATTTTCTGAAAACCAGGGATATTTTAAGTGGGTCAAGGGACTCTTTATATAGTCAGTTTGTCACAGGCAGCTGATTCTTGTGACTGAAATACTGATACAGCCTCCCTTCAGGATAGCAGTGAGGTAGTTGAAGGTTTTGTATGTAGTATAACTTGGTGAGCTTAAAGAATCACCTGGACATTAATAGGAACAGGAAAAGGAAAAGTGCGAGCAGCTAGAAAATGAAGGAAAAAATGAGAATAGCAGTTTCTGCTGAGAAGCAAATAATGTGTGCTCCAAAGCACTGAAGGAAAGGGGGAAGAGCCATCAGGATGTGTATAAGGAGGGCAGAGAAAAAGAAGGTAAGACTAGAAAGGAGTTGGAAAGGAGGGGAGTAAACAGGTGGTGTCTTTTTTCCTTGATCTTCTGTTGTGCCTTTTTTAATGGTTTATTGTTTTTTTTTTTGGTTTTTTTTTGGTTTTTTTTGTTTTTTTTTTTTTGTTAATAATGGGCTAGCTAGCATAAATTTTCAGAAGTGACTGTGTACAAGCTGTTACTTGTATAGCTAGTTACAAGTTTGACTGTTTATGAATAGCTGCGTAGTAAAAATCAGGAAAATTGAACACTGATCAGAGAAGAGAGTAGCTTCTCTTCAACAGCAGTGCTAACAATATACATTTTTTCAGTTTGGATTCTTCCAAGGAATCATAGAATCATGGAATATCCTGAGTCCTTAGAAGACCCCTAGAAGGACCATCAAAATCCAGCTCCTGGCCCTGCACAGAACACCTCATGAGTCACAACATGTGGTTGTATGTTGTCCAAAGGCTTCTTGAACTCTGTCAGTCTGGTGCTGTAACCACTGGCCCAGGGGGCCTGTTCTAGTGCCAAGCCAACCCCTGGTGAAGAATCTTTTCCTAATATCCAGCCAAAACCTTCCCTGGAACAGCTCTATACCATTCACTTGAGTCCGGTCACTGATCAGTCTTTGTTATTTCTTTTATTTTTCTATATACTACTTGACCATTAACTTGAGCTCTTCAGTTTTTACTTCTCTTTGAAAAAGAACAGTTGCATCCCATCCTGTTTCACATCCTTTTTTATATTCCTTGTGGCTGATTTCTCCCCAGTAACACTTTACCTTCTGTAAAAATGAGATTAATTATTGTAGTAGAGACAGACAATGACACCTGTTTTCTCTTCCATCATAGCCCAATCTTTATTGCACACAGCTTATATTTATATGGTTATCAGAAGGCATCGTGTTTAATTCCAGTTGGTTAGGAACTCAGTTCACTGTCAGGTAATAGTGAGTGTACATGTCAATTAAAGCTTTTTTCTCTAACAGTGTTTACATACTTTTTCAACTGATTCTCATGGAACAGATCCCTTGTTACTACGGGTGCTCTTGTTTTTCTCCCCAAGAATAGTTTGTTATGTTAGCAAACTTTTCATTCTCAAGATGTTTCTGCATGGGAACTTACCAGGCTAGCTGCTAGCTATTCTTAGCCAAAGTAACAAGGCCTGAACCATGATTTTACAAGGCCTTTCTTTTGTAAGGTTTTACCTATATGTGACAATTAAATCCGTATTGATAATTTCATTTTGGACTATGTCAGAGTTCAGATTCATGGAGTTAAAATAAGTTTCATATGTCAGACATAACAATGCATACTCCAAATACTGGTTGACATTATGACTGTGTGGTTGAAGGTACAATCTTACCAGTAGAAACGTCTTTCCTCCTTTGCATTTTCTTAGCATAGACTATGCCATGTAGACCACGCTTTGTAAAGAGGCAAAGTTCCAGGATGTTGAATTATGTTTTCCTCATGGGTTGTTCTGTATTGAGTAAGTTGCATTTCACTAGTCTCTGAGAATTTTTTTTAACTTGAAGGTAATGAATTTACTCAGTAGGGATTGTAAAAAACTCAAACTTGATTTATATCAATTCCCCAAACATAATATACTTTTGTAACTTTTCCAAACAAAAGCTCCAGTCATCTTGCTGTTACCTGTGGGTTTTCTTATGTATAAGACCATTATTTCAATGAACCACAAAACAGAATCGAGGAATGTGGTAAAATAGGATATTTTCATACCTGGTTTGACTCTGTAGCAGAATGTGAAGTGACTTACGTATGCTGAGAAGTTCTTCACTGACTTATGTATTTTCAGTGTGCAGTGGGGCTGGCTCGGAGTATGGCTGTACAGAAGCTGATTGACAATGCATATCCTTTATTCTGTAAATAGGACATTGGTGAAACTAATAGTTGTGTGTAACTGATATCAACAAGCTTGAATCGTGTGTTCTCACCTGCATGGTCACATAGAGACAAAATATGTAGCATAATCTGCAGGTAAAAAGAAATACAGACTCTGGATTTTTTTCATTTCAATGAAAAAAAATTGAAATGTCTAAATAGAAATTCTTGCTATCACCCCACCCCCAGAATGACAGTGTCATCTTAATTGAAAGAGCTGTATTTTTTTTCCTGTACTGTTTTGCAAAAATTGTTTCTGTTAAGTGAATTTTCAAAAAAAAAAAATTTAAATTATTAAGAAAGAATGATCTTAATTCTCCAAAATTGAGACAACTAGAAAATGTTTGCTTGCAGAGTTTGTACTTTTATCAGTCTAACCAGAGGCAGAATTCTGAAGTTCTATACTAAAACAGAAAATAGCTGACAATTAAAAAAGGTGAACACCTCATCTGCTTTCAACCCCCTTATACATTTTATAATGTTAATATTAAATGGCACTTGGAAATAACTGAAACACAGAATCTGGAGTCTATGCATTATCTGTTCTAGAAATATCCTTAAAGTGAACACTGGTAGAGGATTTGTTTCAGTTTATCATAGTTGGTTTTTTTTAATGTACATTTTTGATTTGTATTTGTCTTGAAACCTACGTGAAGTTGCCATTGAGTTGTGGAGAACTGCAGGTAGAGATACTTCTTTAATATGAGGCTATGAAAGTCTTTATTTCCAGAACATGTACATTTTAAAAACATATGAAGAAGGTCAGTTGGCCCTGTGAATTCCCTTGTACCTTTAGCAAATATTTTATTTCGTTGCTTTTTTATTTTCATGCTTTTTGTAGACTTGTGTATGATAGACAGGCTTTGGACAGGACAGTGAAATGAAAAATTATTAGTTTCTCCATAGATTCTGATAATTTTATATGAAAAGAGAACACAATAGGACTTAAAGGTCAGTTCTTGCTTTACATTAAACCATAGGCTTTTTGTCTTCCTTCAGAGAGCTCTGAGCACTGAAGTGTTCATTGCTATGTGTAAAAAAAAATACTGTGTCCTGCCTGTGAACAATGGATAAATAAAGGCACTGTATCTAGAAAACAAAAAGCAGTTGAATAGAATGTAGAAGTATGTTAATCTCTCCAGTGGTTTTGAAAATTAATTCCTACTCCTTCAAGTGAGCTGAGAAAATGCTGAATCGTCGTCCTGATTCATTGTGGGATTTCTGCTGGTATGATTGCTTCTAATCATTGTCTAACCCTTCTTCAACAGAGAAATGAGGGCTCTTGTACAGATGGACTTTTCTAAAGATGAAGTGATGAGGAACATGAGAGGGCTTTTTTTTAACTTGTTAGTGCATCTTCTGTTTGGGTTTCCTCTGAGTTCAGCTCTTTTATCTGTTTTTCAGTTGATTCACAAAAGAGCCCTTTTTGAATTATTCCAGTTTTGTTTAAGAAAAGAGACATCCTATAATCTATTGACAATTGTAATTCCTTTTGAAGAAAGTAATCTTTCTAATATATGTGAGTAAGGGAGTGTTAATTTTACCATACTCTGCATTTTAATGCACATAACTTTTTTTTCTGTTTAGTATACTCACATATATATCTCCTTTTCATGTGTTGTATGTCCTTTCAATTTATGCTTGCCTTGTATCAGATCAACTTTCATCCATTTTCCTCTCTCCCCATGCTCAGCAACAGCATACATATACATGCTTTTCTTTTAACCCAGCTGTGAGCCACGTGCGGTGCACCTGTCTCGGAGGGAAGACACCTGAGCCTGTTCTTTACAGACAGGTGTGGGAATAGTAACCAGTATATTGATGGAATAAAAGGAGGAGGGTTTAACTTAAGGACATTACACAAGATGTTCATATAATTGTGTGTTTGCTTGACCTTATTCTTGCTGAACAAACACATCTGATTTTGCTATACTTCCACAGTAAACTCGAAATGGTATTTGTGATGTTAAACTGCTTCTGCATTTGTTCATCTGCCTCTTCAGCTTCTTACAAACTTCTGAAATGGTGACACCCTAGGTCTTACCAGCTTCAGAGAAAACAGGCCCTATTTTGAGCTGGCAGTAATTGATTACTTTTCTGCTTAGGGATTTTACAAAATGTAGGGGGTTCAGAAATCCAGTTTGGATGTTAATTTATTTCTGTGTACTCTCAAAATTCAAGAAATGACTATACCGTGTTTTTTCTTTTACAGTGCCGGTGTAGTGGCAGGTTGAGAACAGCTGTGACAACAAAATGCCATTTTTATTAGCACCTCTTCCACTATTAATACTTGCTAATGAATCTGTGTAATTGATACTAGTAAAGAATTTTTATATGTCATTTTTCAGGTAGTCAGTAGTAAAGCAGAGCTTGAAAATAAATTCCTTATTTATAGGCATAAAAAGTTAGTTTCAGACAGAGGGTTATAACCTGATCTCCTGACTTTGAGTTTATAGGTGGTTCTAACCTGGATTCTAGAAAAATTTTGCTTGTCTTTCATTGGAAAATTTGCCATAGAGCTTTTTCCCTAGCCTAGTTACTGAAACTAACCATTGTGGTTCCATTGAAAAATTATGTAAACTATTATTTATTATTTTGACCTAAATTGTTTTGAAGTGGGGAACAGTGCACTGTGAAATAAGTTTAATTGCTTCAGCTTTGCCAAAAACACTTAAATGTTCTTCTGGTATAGGAAATTCATAATCAAATTAATGTGGGTTTTGTGTAATACATAATTATATAGCTGTGATGGATACTTCAGTTAATTACAGAAAATACATAAATTAAGAAATTGATGAAAATTTAAAATATTGAAAATACTTCAGAAGCAGCAGAAGAAATGACAATGACTTGCTACAGATCACTTGCAGAGCCTTAGGGTACAACTTAAGTAACGAATCTTTCCCAGAGCTGATGAAGTTAGCACTGCACTCACAGTCAGGCCAAAAACAGGACAGGTGCAGCTTTTACTCCTGGGCAGAAAATGAGAGACTTTCTAAGGTGCAGAAAAATGAAGTTTGGTGAATGCAGGAAAGAGTACAAAGGAGAAAGTGTGTGTTCTGAGACTTTTTGTGGCATTGAATTTTTAAAATCCTTGTAAGATAAGGCAAGATCTTCTGTTGGTGCATATTGCCATAATTGCTCTAATTTAGAATATCTGCACTATTTTCACTTAAACTGAGGGTTTAGCACATTTTGACAGTCTCAGTGACAGAATATGTTATAGATAGTTGCTTGACAGAATTTTTACAATTTGGAGTTTGCCTGCATGATTAATTCTTTGTGCTTGTTCTTGCCCCCCTCCACCGACCATGCTGAGGGCTCTGTTATTTAGCTTGACTCCAGCCTATTCAGTAGAGCAGTGGCTGCAGGAGGCCAGACTGCACATGTCCTAGGGCCATACAAGTGCTATTTAGCAGGATGTACTCTTCAAAGCCAGAGGCACTCAAGGGACTACAGAAAGAGGCACATTAGTGACATAACACTGAGAGCCTGAGCCATGTTATGTAAATGCTCATTGTGATGAAGTGTTTGGTATTTGTTCTCATGCTGTTGTATGTATATACAACAGGTTGCTGCTGTTTGCAGTAAATAATTTGTAGCTAATGTTGTTGACAGTGCTGTTGATGAAGTTTAAAAATGTGTTTGATGGCTGCTGTTCGCTTAAAACCTTTTTTTACTTTATTGGACAACTTTCCTAACTGTTTCTGTATGCCACTAGAAAGGAGAATGGAGCGAGTTGTTTGAGGTATAAAGAATTAAGGGATGGGCACGCATCCAGGGAATCTCAGAGGGAAATATGGGCTGTGTGCCATGCACTGAATTTGCTACATATGTGCACATCTGATCTAGCACACACACACTACACAGATGGTTAGCAATTGCAGAGATCAGCTCCACAAAGCATGTCCAGATCCCACTAACCAGGGTGTGTGGAAATCCTGGTCATATGGCCAATTTGTGATTTCTCTCCTCTTTTTTACTCCCAATCCTGAAATTCTGTCTCAGGAAGGAGGAGGAAGAAATGAAAAAGAGGACATGCTGAGGCAGAAAGACATACTAGGTTTATGTTAATGTTGGACATGCTGAAAATGATGTTACCATAGAGCAGTAAGCTTCAGGACCTCAGCTGAGCCATAATCTACTGTGTATTTTTAGTTTCCTGTTGCAGCGTGAAAAGTATTCACTTCACTTAAGCTATATCATAATAACTTACTGTGAATACTGAAATAAAATGCTAATTAGATACTGTTGGAAGAGAGCACATGGCAAATTACTGTAATACCACTGATGGCTGGTAACTCATATGCCTAAGGTGGCATGATCAGTTTTGAGCAAGTGTTTTCCCTTTTAATCTACTTGATCTTCAATAATGGGACTTCTCTAACTAAAACCTGCACCAGTTTAAAGTTCAGTTAATGTAACTTTTATAAGTTAGAATGTTTTTATTAACTAATTAAACCATAATTAAAAGTAGAATATTTCCTAAATCCTTAAAGCTTCTTCATTAAAATGGAGAAAATTCTTCTTCACAAGACTCTGGCTCATTTTAATTTCTCTAAACACAAATATAGTTCATGTTCCCAAAAAACTTCTACCTAAAAAATCTATTTGATACTGTTTTAAAGTATTGATCTAATTTTAGGTAGTCTGACTATTCTCCCATTGTTAAGTAGATTTTTATGTTAATATTTTGCATTGAAAATTATGATGGATCAAATCAGGACTTTGAGCTTGTGAATGTGATGCCACATATGTACATCATAAAACAACTTCAGGGTTTATTTGTTTTTGTTTTGTTTTTTTGTTTGTTGTTTTGGTTTTTTGTTTGTTTTTGTTTGGGATTTTTTTGTATCTATGTGATGCATTTAAAAATCTGTCTTTTTCCATCTCACGATTTCTCCAAGTGTACTCTCACTGATATCCATGACTCCTCTTTTTGACAGTACAGGTTTATTACTTTTCCGAAAAGTTATACGTGTGAATTATTTATGCACTTCATAATCCCAGGCTATTATGTACCCAACTCTGATTGATTACCAGGATTCTCAGACTCTACCTATATCAATGGCAAGCTACATGAGTAACTTAATTTCTGTAAGAGGTAAGACTTTTTTATCTGCTAAAAGTTTTGATCTGATAAATCCTGCAATACAATCAGAACACCAGTTTTTATGGTGCTGTTAGTCTCTCTAAAATTATCATTCATACTTTTCAGAAAACATAAAGATAACATCCACAGGACAGATACCAGTCTGATCCTTTGCACTGTATGTTTACTGTTCATTTTGTTAGAATCATATTGCTTTTTTTATTCATTGGTCTTAGAATGAATTACCTAATGGTCACCTGTAGGTGTCTTAGGAGAATTTATTTAGTCCCTTTCTGAGGCAGTTTGGAAAATAATAGTAAATTATGTTTAGATGAGAGAAAACCAGCTATTCCTTCAGGAACCAGAACTTCCTGTACATAGGGAAAAAACACTAGACTTGGCTTTCTCCCATATTGCAAATAGAAAATATTAAATTAATTCAAGAATTAGTGTATGAATATTTAGGGACTTGTATCTTTCTTCCATTACACTTGGATTCTATTTAATTTGAGGGGTAAAACAGAGTTCCTTGACGCTATCATTACTCATATTTGGGCTTAAGTTGAATTTGTGTGTTGCACAGATGTAGCTAAAAAAATTCATTTTCAGTGTTTGGATTGAACAGCTATTTTCTTCTGCTTGTGCTTGTTTTTGTAAAGGTAGTCAGTGAAGAATAAATCACTCTATCACAATGAAGACAGAGTTCATCTAATAGAATTAATAGTGCCTTATACAAATGTGATACCCTCTGTGGTTTTCTTCTGTTTTTCACATGCTGCCATTTCAACCACAAAAAGAGTTTGAAAAGAGTTCTTACTTTACCTAAAAGTGCATACATTTGGATTGCATGCTTGTATAGGAATCTTTATCCCTACCCCAGAGCACAGTATTCATTAGTTCTTAAAAAATGTTACCTATTTGTCTTGTGTTTGTCTTCCTACTTCCTTTTAAGTTTCTCTTTCACTTTAGATTCTGCAGATAATTTTTTCCTGTAAAATTCGCAGATTTTATCCCTGATTCATTTCAGAGAATTTACCTTGCTTTACAGATCTATGTTGCCTATGAGCCTTGACTACAAAAATTACTTTAAAGTACAGTTAATAATGTCATTATTTATAAATTTCAAAATCAGTATGTTCTTGTTATAATTCATTTTTTGTTAATGTATTATTATTTGATGTATTCTGAGTACAAACATGTAAATTCATATGCTATATAGTGTGTATATATATATATGTATAAAACCTTGGTCAGGTTACAGCAGACCCATGTTGTCTTTTTTTCTGACTATAATAAATATGCTTAGTTTGGGAATGCACAGTTAATGCTGCCTTTTTGTTCATATCATATCTATTATTACTACTTGTCTGTAATCTAGCAAGTACATCGTAGGTAAAAATGGTTGTACATATTTTTAAAGTGTAACATGAAGATTTTCTAGCTGGAAATTTAACTTTGAAAAAGTTCTTGAACTTTAATTTTAAATACGTGATCAGAACTACCAAACAGTTTATGTTGGAAGAGATCTCCGGAGGTTATCTGATACCATCCCCAGCTCAAAATTGTTCTAGCATCACAGTTAGAACAACACGCTCAGGACTTGTACAGTCAAGTTTTGAGTATCTCCAAAGATGAAAATCCCACTACTTTTTTGTGAACCTTTTGAGGACTGACTGATCCCAAGATGAGGAATGTTTTCCTTAGGAGCTTCTGTTGTAGAGATTTGTGACCATTGCCTTTGTGCTGTTTTTGCACCTCTGAGAAGAGCTTGGTTCAGTCTTCTACATAGCCACCTCTCATATTGTTGAAGACAGCAGCTGAACTTAGCCTCCTTTCTTCCAAGCTGAGCACATGCACACTTTTCTTAGTCTCTGCCCATGTCATATGCTCAAACTTCGTAAATTGGTGGCCCTCCTCTGGAGTTGCTCCAGCTCCAGAGATAGTCTCAGACGTTCCATTTAGAAGTGAATAATACTTCCCATAACCCTGCTGGTTATATTCTATCTGGTACACTGTGCAGACAACCCTTTTTGCCTCAAGGGTATGCCACAGACTGCTGCTCAACTTCTTGTCCACCAAGATCCCAAGTACTTTTCTGTAAAACTTCTGTAAGCCCTCAGTCTGTACTGATGCATGGAGGCTTTTTTTTCAGGTGCAGAACCTTGCATTCATCTTCATTTGAGGGGAAGGGAGAGGGAGAGAAAAGGAGGTTACAGTCAGACAGTTAGCTAGGATTAGTACAGTGACTGACCAAGTGACAGCAAAGGAAAGAGCAGGAGCTGGGATCAGGACTGGTAAAGATGTGGATTAGAAGGTGTATCAAGTCACAGATTGTCACTGGTGCCACTTGCATCCTGCTTTCTACTTTTTGCTTCATGCTTCTTGTGGACTTATGAATATATTTCAGGTTTGTGGTTTCTTTTTTTTTTTTCAAATATGTGTGCATAAGTAAACTTCGTAACTCCAACAAATGATGTAGTTAAAGTTTGTGTTTGATGGTTACTAATTTTAGAATCAGTGGCAGATAACTTTGGAGTGCCCCAGAATGCATTATTTTCATGGTTCTGTTTGCAGTTTCCAGATACATCTTCATGCAACCTGAATTTAAAGAGCTTGTGGTGCCCGATTGTGAGTGAGGCAGACCACCTGTTTTAAAACACCACTTACTACTGCAGTCCTTAAAACTCACCAGCACTTCTGTTTGGAGGTCTGTGATTTAAAGTCTTGTTCTCTGACATTCAAACCTTAGGGGAACACCCTTAGTCCCTGGACCGATATTCTTTTTAATAAATTGCTGTGTAAGGATGAGCACAATTTCTTCCTAGTGAAGCTTCTTTTTTAAAAAAATAGGGCTGCAGTTGGATGCAGAGAGGATAAGGAGGGAAGACATTCAGATGTGAGCAGTAGCTTCCGTGTGTGAACTTACACAGACAGAACTACTTTGCTTGGCATTGAGATAATAATAGAAGAGGGATATGGGAGTGGTGATCCATGAAAATATGAAGGGTGAGGAGAATGAGCTGATTGGCCAAGCAGTATAGCAAGGGGAAAATTTCCAATGAAATTACCAGACATCAATTATAAAAGGAGCAAAAGGACATTGTAAAATACATAGTAAATGCATTTTACTACACAATCACTGCCCAATTATTTGATATTAAAAACATATACTAGAAAAAAAATGCTTGGGTTCAAACAGAAATTTTTGAGGTTTATACAAGAATATAAATGGAAATGTTGAGCACAGTTGTGTCAAGGCAGACTTTGACTTGGAATGTCCATACAACACAAGAATATGCCAGGGTAATGACCAGTCTGTGTCATCTTTAGGTTGGCTTAATTGTGTATTAAAGTGTTTATTGACCTGGATCAGGTAGTTCTTATGCTTATAAATGGAGTTACGGAGTTATACTGTGTCATGACTAAAGTTTTCTGAATATTTTTCCTCTGGATATTTTTTTGTAAAATTCAACAGTTTTGAGACTCACTTAAGCATAGTAATTAAGCAGTAAATATTTTAAAAGAAAGGTAGCGAATTAACTGGACAGTTTTTTTTTAATGAAGATATGCCTGGCAATAGGAATTCTTTTCTACTGAAAGCAGAAAACTGTTGGTATTTCAAATAGGCAAAAAAGAAATAAAGCAAAAGAAAAATGCAAAACATGGCAGAACTTCTCAGCTTTTGGGTGGTTTTGTTTGTTTGGGTTTTGTTTTTTGTGTTTTTTAATTTCCTATTAAGAAATAACAAAAAAACATAGCAAAACATAATTAGGAACTGTGTTAGGGACTGTACCCTACTTCAGTCTAAAAATGGGATCTTTGTCAGAAAATTGCATGGGGCTGACAGAAGTTTCCAGGAAGACCTACAGGGAAGCTGGTAGTAGTTCTTTGGCTCTGTAGCCAAAACTTTCTCCTAATTTAGGTGTCCTTAACATGTATTCTTCATCTAGTTCTTCTTAAGCAAAATGAGAAGTGTGATGGAAGCTGGGAGCTACTCATCTCTCTCTGAAGTAGACATACTCTATCTGACCAACTTAATGTCTTTCAGACAATGTTGTCTGTCTTGACTGGATTTTCACTGAATGCCACCATCTACATGTGTATGTCTTAACCTTAAAGTGAATCCTGCTTTCAACTGCAGATGTTAGAAACAGTTCATTGGCTTTTTCCTGCTCTATAAATTCCTTTGCAATGAGTTTGCAAAGCCTCTTTTATGCCCTATCCTTTTCTAATCTGCTATTTCTCCCTCAAATTTTTTGCATCCCCTTAGAGGGCACATTTATTGCAGGAGGTCTGTTCTCCCGAGTCCTGTCATAGAAAAAAAAACTTGCTACATGTTGTGGAATGTGTAGTAGAAACAAGGAAATAGGTTATAATCTCAATGTTAAATCTATTAATTTTGTTACAAATCCTTCTTTAGCTATCTTTTATTTAATTGGTCATCTTCTTTAAGGTGTGTAGAACTTCAGATCACAATTTTTTGCCTGTGTGTCCATCAAGTCTTTGAGTTAGCTATAAACCACTGCAGCAAATAAATATATATGAGTAGGCAGCAGGATTTATCATTATACAGTTATACTCCACTAAAGTATTAGTAGCAATTTTAGGTCCCAATTAGCAAAGAATTTGAGCATGTTTCTATGCTAAAGTCATCACTGGGAAAAGCAAAGCATGTAATCTGACAAGATTTGGTTTTTACTTGCCTGTAAAATAGTCCCTCCTGTATGTAACACCTGCCTTGGACTGATGGTAGTCTTACCAGTCTTATGCCTACACTGATGGTAGACTCAAGATTATAGTCTTTTCAAGAACCACGAAAGCCTGGAGCTTGTTAATTTTGTAAAATAATAAGGAAAATTACTTTCTGCCAAGTTTATGTACTCACTTTTCAGCTGGAAAAAATCTGTACTTTCTGTAAGGGGTTTTCTTTATTTCATTTTTTCTCCATTTGAGATTTTTAATACCCTTTATGGATTCTTGTTCAGTCAAAAGTGTTTACAGTAGGGACTATCACTTAAATAGGGATAACAACTAATAATTACTAGCAGTCACGAAAACTAGAAGCTGAAAAGACCTACTACATTGTTTAAATCTTTCCCCTGCGATTTTAGGATTGTTCCTTGGTAGTGTAATTTCCAGTGCTTCCTTTGGTCCAGTTCTACTTCCTTAGAACTTCTACTCTTCTAAGAACACTATTGCAGTATACAATGTCTTGTCATCCCCCTGCTTCCATAATTCAGCTATGACAATTTTAATTTACTCTGACTTCTCATATATGTGTATGAAGTATCTCTTTTTGTTGCCTTTAACTTCTCCTTTTCCACAGTTTTGGACCTTCCACCATCCTTGAGGTTTCTGCTCTTCTTTCAGTTTGTATTTGCATTCTATGATTTTAATTTCTAATATTTTCTCTAAGCTGTTCCCTCCATTTCCATAATTTTGTTATTGCTTTTTAAAAAATTATGCATTTTCCAGTTTGTTAATAGCTCTGTGGGCTTGCTCCTCCTTCTTGCTCAAGCCAGTGGGAAAAAACGAAGGCATACTACTGCTCATAACTTCCCTGCAATTTTTATCCTGTACCCATAATAATTTATTTATTTTTTTTTTCCCAGCTGACTCAGATGTATGACTGTTTTGCAGTTTCCATATCCAGTGGGACTAGGACTCTGTCCTGGGTGAACACAGTCATCACGTAGCTCAGATGACTCTTCTAGCTGGCAGGCCTTTTATTAACTTCACTGTGTCTGACTGGCTTCCAGACCAGATAGTTTGCATTCTGCCAGCTGGATGCATGGGAAAAATTTGCAACTCAGCGTGCCTTCATGGAGATACTTTGAGGACGTGATCAGTAATTTTGAGCAGCTGAAGCCAACAACACTGATAAAAATACTGCTTAGAATCCTTTGTTAAATGTCAGAAGTACTGTATAAATGAAAACTCCAGTGTGAATATTCTGAAGCTGTCCTCCTGGAGATACCTGCTACTTTAAGTGCTTTCTCTCCAAAATAACGCCAAGTGTTAATATCATTCTAGACAGTAAAATTGTTTCTTCATATGTATGGTGCTAAATCCTCAGGGTAAGTGTTTAAATGGAGCCACCAATATTTTGGCTGGGAGTGGGCATTTGATCCCTGTGATTATTTTACCCATTTGTAATGGCTTTTAACATTTTGGACCATCTATTTGAGGAAAATATTAGCTTAAGGGCTAACAGAAAGCAGTTACTTAATATTCTATGGGATTTCTGCAAACAGTTGCATTCATATACATGTTTTTGGTTTTTTTTCCCTCAGTGGTTCATGGGGACCAGACACTAGACAGTTCAATGTAAATACTTCATAGTTGCAAGAACAAAGTAGTGCACCCCACTTTAGATACTAAAGAATATTTAGGCCCCAAATGCTTGCAAATTACTAGTTTGGGTACAGTGTGAGCTGTATTTTGTCTCATGACTGAGACAAGGTCTGCTTGAAATAAAATTAATTATTTTCCTCTGAGTCTTCCTTGTATTTACATTTTGTCTGGGTGAAGCCCACTTTCTTAGATACACTTTCCATCATGTCCCTGCACTGTGCTGGAGCAGTATTTCCAAGATTTTCTACAGTCTCCTCAAAGTGAACTTTATAACCTTTAACTGGAGGGTCATAGTGTCACTGGGTGTAATTGTAGGACTTTCACTAGTGCTGTTCAATACTGGGAAAAATATTGTTGAACATATTTATCAATGATTTGGATGAAGGTGCAGATGCCACTTCAGCAAGTTTGCTGACAACACAAATCTCTGAGGAGTGGCTGATACCCCAGAGGGCTTTGCAGCCCTTCTGAAGAACCTCAGTGGGTTGGGGAGAACTGTGAAATTCAACAAAGGCAAGTGCAGGGTCCTGCACCTGGGGAAGAACAACCCAATGAACCTGTATTGACTGGGGGCTGATCTGCTGGGAAGCAGCTCTGTGGAGAAGGACGTGGGGGTCCTGGTGGACAACAAGCTGCTCATGAGCCAGCAGTGTGTCCTTGTGGCCAAGAAGGCCAAATGTATCCTGGGGTATGTTGGGAAAAGCTTTGCCAGCAGGTCAGAGGAGGCTGTGTCCAGTTCTGGGTTCCTTAGGACAGGAGAGATGTGGAGCACCTGGAGCTGGTCCAAAGAAGGGCTACAAAGATGATTAAGGGACTGGAATATCTCTCTTATGTGGAAAGGCTGAGGGAGCTGGGCATGTTCAGCCTCCAGAAGAGGTGACTGAGAGGGGACCTCATCAATGTCTCTCAGTATCTGAAGGGAGGCAGTCAAGAAGATGGACCAGGCTCTTCTTGGTGGTGCCAAGAAATAGGACAAGAGGCAACAGAAAGTTTCACCTGAACATGAGGAAGAACTTCTTTACTGTGCAGGTGACTGAGCACTGGAACAGATTGCCCAGAGAGGCTGTGGAGTCACTATCCCTGGGGGTATTCAAGAGCTGTCTGGATGCAGTCCTGTGCAGTGTGCTCTATGATGGCCCTGCTTGATCAGATGACCTGCTGTGGTCCCTTGCTACCTTATCTATTCTGTGATTCTATTAATAATAATAGGCTGCTTTAAAAAAAGTCACTAAACTGGGAAAATACCAGAAATTATAAGAATATTGGCAAGACTTTAATAGACCTACTGCAATGGACAGTGTATGCTAAACACTTTGTTAGAAGCAGCTTTGCTGGTTAATCTTTGAGAAGAATTTAGCCAACCAGCCTGTGGTGCCCCTTCCCATCTAGAGATTTCATAGGAGCCAGACAATAATTACCAGAGGGGTTGCTCAATTTCAGATCAAAAAAGTCGTTACCTTATCTACAGATACTCAGCAAGTGCTCAAGCTTAGTGGCTGTCCTAATACCCTGGGCTGCTGTTTCCAGGAATGCCTAAATGCCTGTGTTAGGAAAATACAGGGAAGGTTAAAGAATGTAAGAATTGGTGTTACTGTAAGGGCTTTCTATCCTTGGGCACTTGCCACTGTTCATTTTCACTGATGTTAATAAATACAGTGTGAGCCAAGCGGTAGTACCTTAATAGCTTCATTATGTGGAAATCTGTTTCTTTTTTCCTAAAAACAGTATTAAAAAGGAGCACGTATTAGCATTTAGGTTATAGTTCAGACTCTAATTTCATACTGCAGGACAATAGTTAAACTGTATTCTTTAACTTTTGCCTGTGATGCTATGTTTATCAGTCTTGTAAATAGTCTGCTGCTAGGCTGGGCAGGATACCTTGTAGCTCTTGAAAGCATACACATTTTAATGGACAGCAATTACAGTACTCACATAGCCTGAGCTTTCTGTCCAGTAGAAAAGGGGTTAAAACTTAATAGGGGTTGGGCAGGAGGGAGGGGAAAAAATCCTAGGCAGAATGTCTCCTCACAGAGAAACCATGAACAATTAATTTGTGCTCCAAACTGCTAAGGACAGCAGAAAAATGCAACTAGTATAAATAATTAAAGCAGAGATTAGATAAATATTTGGGGAGGGGGTACTGTGGTGGTGTAAGTGCTTATGTTAAAGTGAAGTGGACTGCTGTGCTTTCTTTTTGTTTTAAGGTTTCCTACAGCCCATTACTTAGTAACCTGCCATATGCCATAATTTTTAAACCATGTTTTTTTTTTAAAAAAGCTTGCATAAGAAAGATCTCTTGAACATAGGCTGGGATGTGACTTTGTCATGTAATACAGATTTATGATTCATTCATTTTCCCGGACTTTATTTCTCCAGAGCAGGTCTTGGGTTGGCATCCTGAGCTTTGCAAAAGATCCACAGGGCTGAGTGGAAGGAATAGAAATGTTTCACTGGAGCCAGACTTCTGCAGGGGCAGTGGCTTTCAGTACACTGAAGTTGAAATACGTAGACAAGGAGGTGGGGGGAGGTGTTTTGCGGTGTCTCAGATCCTAGGAATGCCTGATTTTAGGAATAGATAACTAGGATTTTTTATATATTCAGTAACAGGGTTATTTCATGTTTCAGAGAAAAACAGCTACAAGATCAGGAAACCAAGCCTGGCGTTTATTGTTTTAAAAGGGAAAAATTCAAACATATTTTAGTAACAAGGTGTGGCTTCACATGTGAATATATATATATATATATATAAATACTTGAAGAATGTAGAAAATTAAACTGGAGATTAATATTCAACAAATAAAACACTATTCTATTGAAGAAGGGGAAGCAAGTGATTTACATCAAAATATTAAATGATCAGTGGATAATTGCTAAAAAAGCCCTTCAAAATACAACTTTCATTAAAATACTCTTCAGAGCTCAGAAATACTTGCAAACACACCAAAGGACACAAGAGCTCTAATAATCCATCAGTTAAACTGCTGTGATTTTTTGTGTCTGTTTTTCTATGTTCATATTCTTATCTTTCACAATATGAATGGGTAACCTTATAGAAACATCCTGTATGAATTGTGGGGTTCTGTGCCCCATCAGTTTCTGCGGTAATCTGGGGGAGTCCTCCTGTATGTGAACATACCCCGAGCTGAGCTCTCACTTGCACACTGCAGCCAGCCTGTGCGGCGAGCTCAGCCTGGTGCTCTTGGAGACAGGGAGATGCAAGGTACCATTTTTTTCTTTTCCAGACTGTAAATGATTCCTATTCTTTGCTCCACAGAACATCCGATGTGGTGCCCAATCGGCTGAGAAAACTGCACAGACGTCAGTGTGTGTGTGTGTGTGTGTGTGTGTGTGTGTGTGTGCGCGCCTGCACAGCCAACTGCAGCTGGAACCTCCATTAGAGCAGCCCTATTGATTTCTGGTTCACACTGCAGTAACAGGGCTAGAGTGCAGGGCGGGGGCGGGGGGAAAAGAAGGCAGGAGGGGAAATAATCCCAGTGGTTTAAAAACAAGGCTTAACTGAAGGCACATCAGGGTGCATATGTATAGCACATACGTGCCAGTTTCCAGAGATACGCCAGTGAGCTGCTTGCTTAAAAAAAACACCACCAAAAATCTCCAGGCAGAGCAGCTCCCAAATCTCATAAAACAACAGTCTTCCCAGGTTTCAGATCCCCCACGCACATGGATTGATATTTGATGCTTTGTCGATGCTGGGTTTGCACACCGGAGCTGGCCGCAAAATATTTCTGTTCTGTTAAAGGACTACAGGAGATGTGCACTTTAAATGGCTCTTTCTCTATGCACACATTCATCTGCTTGGGGACTGGGGGGGGTTAGAAATCCACCTTGAGTGTGTCAAGCACAGGGCAGAGAGAGCTCCAGGAAGCTGCTCTGCGTTTACTGGCAGTCATTTTCTCGTGATGCATAATGCACAAGGTGCCAATGCAAGCTGAGGTGTAAAAAACAGGGGCGGGGGGTGGTGTGTGTGTGTGAAAATGGTGTGTCTGGTAGCAGCTGAGCTTTCCTCTTTATCTGAGGTTTTTTTCTCAGCTAATATCTGGGAATAATTTATAGCTGCATGTTAATACGTTTTCTTGATATTTCAGCACATCTGTGAAGAAAATCCTTGCAAAGCAAGTGTGTCTTTTCACAATCACTGCATGTCAGTCTGGCAAACTCTAGCTGTGAGCAGTATACAGTAAAGGGGGGGAAAGCCCCCAGCACCGTTATCTGTTCAGGGCGTGGGGGAAGGGGCGACGGTAATACCTTTAAAAACCCGAAAGGCGGTAAGCCATTATTAGCAAAAGCTATATTGAGCATGCTTGCCAGACAGGCAGTGCAGTGCAGCTCAGCTCTAGTTCCGCCCAGACATGTGCCTTGCCATTTTCATTTTAATCAGTCTGCTCGGGATGGCTGCTGATTCATTTTGCGGGATGGCCCCCTGGGAGCCAAGGTGAAAGCCTGAGGCGAGCTGCTATTGCATCAATGCAGCACTCCACATCAGACACAGGGAGGGGAGGCAAGGCTTTGGCAGTAGATAGAGTTCAAAATACCAGCCTCGCTATTAAAAAAACAAACCAGTACTCCCCTTCAAAAAAACCCTAAAAACCAAAAAAACTAAACAAACAAAAAACCCAAACAGAAACCTCTCTGTAGAAGTAATAATATTAAAAAAGAAAGAAAAAAAGAAAAAAAGGATTATAAATCAAACACCCCCCTCTCAGAATCATTAAATAAAACACAATTATTGGAGAAAAATCTCTTCTGCTCCTTCCTTCCCCTTGTACTCTGGAAGCTCTGGAGCTACAATTTCTTTTCAGTGCCCTATTTAAAAAGAAAAAGGATGCTCTCTATTTCTCTATTTACCTGATAACTAGTGGGGGGTGGGATACCTGATTTAGCTGGAGACTTTGATTTGTGGGATTGACAACCTTATTATGCAGTGAGCTTATTATTGATATTATTCTGCTCTCGGTTGCCATGACCACCTTGTGAGAGACATTCAATTTTCTCTCTTCCATCATCATTATCTATGAGGCCATCTGTTGTGGAAAATGAATTCAGCCTCATTTGCATGACTGATAAGCAAATTTTTTTTTATCTATTTAACAGAAGGTCATATGCCGGGGATTTGGAGCTGGTGAAAAAAAAAAAAAAAGTGGAGGAAAAAAAAAGGCATCTTGAGAGGATGAGTGGGAGTGCGTGCATTAGAGGATGTATGTGGAAGTAAAACAGATCCCTCAGGCCTGCTAGCCTATCCTACTGCATTTGTCATTCCTGCCAGGGCGACATTTTTTCCCCCTAAGCTTCTGCACACTAAAGAGAGTGAGAGCTTTTTCCCTGCAGTCTTCTTGAAGCCCCCCTGTTTTTTTTTTACTCAGTGTTGGTGGGTGTATTTTAATATATATATATATATTTTATTTTTTTTTTAAATTCCCTGGAACATGGGGTATCTTTTCAGTGTTCAGTGAAGAAAAAAGCAGCCTTTTCTGGGTCTCTGTGGTATGCTTCTTACTCCTCATCCTTTCAAAGTTGTAGTAAGCCAGGGCGTTTCTTAACCATGCTGAAATGTCTTGCTTATGTTTATCTTGTAAATGGTTAATAGTGCAGGTGTGGGCTGTGTTTTGTGCAGGGTGGGGGTTGATTCTTGCAGCTAACTGGGAAGATTATTGTGATTTTTGAAATCATTCTGTAGCTTGTACTTAAATGTCCATTGTTTGCTCTTTTCAAGTTCTTCTGGCAATACTACTGTGCAGCTGAAATTATATTGGGCTGTAGGATAGCTGATAAAAAAATCCTAAAGAATGTGTTTACTATATGACCGCATAATGTTGCATGCATTAAGCATGTTGTTGTTTATATAAACTTGCTGCATGTGGACAGTACTTGTTTGATATGGAGAACCCGAGACAGAAACTTCACAGATTGGAATGACAGCTGAATGCAATTAAATAAAAGACCATAAGATACTGTATTTTGCACTATAATGGCTTTTGAAAACAGTGGATTTTTACTTTTAAGGGTAACACTTGTATAAGAGTAGCATTTTTGAAAAAACCCTATCTTGAATGTTTCATATCTGTAATACATTTTCTTAAAAGAGAAGAAGCTTTGTAAATAAGGAGTGGTTAATTCAGCTAACTCTCTGAAAACATCACAGTATATATTTTAATTTTGAAATAGTTGTGATAAGAATTCCATGTACATTTAGTGCAGTTATGTTAATCCTATTAATTCAGTGATAAAATGTAGCCAAACAGTATAATAGAAAAAGAACTTTGTAAAAAAGAAACTACCTAGTGTGTTATGGAACAGGTGTTACACAGGTTTATTCCTTTAAATTGTCACTAACAAAGATTAAACTCAATGGAACAGAAGCATGCCATTTTCTTCTGAGTTCTGAACAACGTGCACAGCCTCATCTAGGCAGAGGAGGTTTTTTTAAACCTTTATTCGTTTTCTGAAGAAGTAATGTGTGGATAAAAGTAGGCTTTTTACATGATAAATGCTTTGCCCAGTTGATGATACTCCTTTAAAGGTAGAAAATGAGAAATGCAGTATTCTCTTTCTTGCAAATAAATACTTATGGATTTTATTTGTAATCTATGGGGAATATTTTTTTATATTTCATGCTTGCCATGGAGAAAGGGTCATGGCTGCTGGATTTCAGGTGGTGAGAAGTTTCACTTTTATTGAGGTCAGCTAGAGACTAGATCTCTGACTTACCTACATTAACTAACTTACCCTAAATTACTTGATTAAATTTCCTATTTTTATGGGTTTATTTTTGTTTGTTTTAGGAGACACTCTGCAACAGATCTGGCATTAATTTCTTGTGATAATCTATCGCTGATAGTTGTTTAATGGGAACTCTTTTTTCCTATCTCTCTGATTTCAGAAAGAGTATCTTCCTTGTACATTTTTGAAAAGGAGTAAGATTTAATGCTTTTTTGGCATCCGCCATATTTATCATGTCTATTGGAATCTGTGGTGAAAGTTAGCTCACAGAACTAGTTTCATACTCCGAGCTCAGCCCAGTGCAGCTCTGGCAGCTGCAGGGAGTGGAGGGTGCCTGAAACGGTGCTAGTTTTCTCAATGGACTTCAGCTGGAAGTAATGGGATACTGTGCATTAGCAGGCTGTCTTGTAGCACACAAAGGTTGAGGTCTCCGTCTTATCCCCACCTCCCCCCTCCACTTGAATTGTCAGAATCTTCCAAAGGCTGGTGAATAAACCTGCTGAACTTCAGGAAAAGCCTAACAGACAACACAGTCAATTCCCTTCCCCTGCCCCCCAAAAGTTAATTACCGAGCTTGGTTGGATTCCTCCCCGCCACCCTGACATTTGACTGCTGCTAATTCACTGATTAATCTCATTAATGTGATTATAGCAGGATTTGGAGTTCCCTGCCATTGTTCTGCAGACAGTGCTATTCAGCCCAGCCCTCGCCGCCCCCCTCGGCGCGTCGGTGCGGTTCCTTCAGCACCGGGAGCTGTCCGGCTCACCGGGAGCTGTCCGGCTCACCGGGAGCTGTCCGGCTCACCGGGAGCTGTCCGGCTCACCGGGAGCTGTCCTCACCGGGAGCTGTCTGCGCTCACCGGCCCCGTGCCCAGCGACTGCTCCCGGAGGTAAAGGCAGGAGAGGCTTCATGCCTTCTAATTAGGTGGCGGGAAAATGGCTGTGGTAAAGCGCCAGTCTCTTCATTTAAATGCATTTAAATTCTTCCTCTCTTCCAAGAGCTGTCTTCGTCTACATGCTGTTTTCTGGGATCGATCCATGAGGCAATGGAGTTTAATCAGTACTTCCTTGCAGCAGTGCAATTTAAGTCTCAGAAGGTGAGGGGCATTACAGGTGTTGCCATACTTAGCCAGACTTTTTTGTCCTAGAAAAAAGTGCTTTGTTGAGCTAAATGCTTTAGTTTATCTGTTTTTTGTTTGGTTTTCTGTTTTGTTTTTTTTTTTTTTTTTTGTTGTTGTTGTTTTTGTGCAAAACCCCCCAGCATACTCCAGCTTGTCACCTTAAAATTAAAATTTATGTTTGCCCTCACCAACACTACTGTGCCCACAGTCTTTCCTGCAACTGCTCTGCAAATGCCCATTTTCTGGAGTTTGACAATAGGAAACATTTTATTGATTTAAAATTGATCCAGAAGATCTTTTTAAGGTCTCATTATACATATAAATGACTTTTTCAGTCTTCAGTTGCAGCACTATTTTATATTCAAGTTCGCAGGTTTGAGAGTTTTAAATCAGACTAGGAGTAACTTCTTTAAAGTCAGTCACTTTATGTTGCACTCGGGCTCTGTCCTATTTGGTATTTTTACTTTTATTATCTAGAAAATACATTCTTGTGATTTAATAACAGCTGCACATGCGCAGTAACTTTTTTTTTTTTTTTTCACCATCTTCTCTTTCATTTGTATTCTTTATGAGCATGACCCTGTACTGGAAAAACTGAAGCCACACATTAAACTCTAGTGTGTGAAGGATGTGCCAGGACAAGCAGCGACCTCCCACAAACCACTAAATTCAAAATACTTTTAAGTGTCCTGCTAAAATAAAGGCTGGATCTGTTAAAGAACACACTGCATTTTAAAAGATTTGAGTGTAGTGTCAGTGAAATATCTGCAGCCATTGTAATCTATGGATAAATAACAATTTACATTCAAAACTGGGAAAGTGCATTTAACTCAAAAAAGTCTGTTGCTATTTTCTGCTATGACTTTCACATAGTTTCTCAGTCACTGATACTATATTCTTAATAAGATTTCCTATTTTTTTTATATCCTTCTCATTTCTTTTTCACCTAAAATCACAAGCCCAGTGAGTAAAGTATTGTCTCCTTAACTGCTTAAGAAAACTATACGTTTAAAGTATGTATAAAATAGCATTGCATAGGAACAGGTTTTAACAGTGACAGCCACAATATGCAAGCCAATTAAGGCTGCTCGTTAGCGGGTATATTCTTGTAATACTCCTGTCAAGCCAAAGTTGTACTCCCTTATTGACAGTAGTGGGTTCGTCTGATGCTTGAATTCTGCTTTGTGTGTTTGTCTAATGTTTCAAGACTCACTAGAAACTGCAACTAACCAGAAACTAAAAGAAATTGTAGGTTTTCAAGCATTACTTTACCTGAAGTTTGCTAACATGGTCAACTTAACCTGCAGGAAAAATACTGTGCTCTCATTAACGCTGCTTAAACATGACCTGCATCTCCTTTTCCCCATGGATAATGCACACTGACGAGACACAGGCTGGGGGAGGGAGGATCCAACCCACAGCATTAAACCCATACCTTAGTATCTTATGGAGGATAATTAGGCCAATGAATAACCAGTCTCCCAAATTTCTTTCCAGACTGTTTTTCTTTTTGTTTGTTTGTTTGTTTTTGTTTTTGTTTTCCTTTTTTTTTTTTCGTAAATGCTTCTAGTTTATGCACTGGCCTCCCCCACCCCCTTACTCACCAGTACAAGATTTATGTTCATTTTGCCCTGATTAGAGAAAATACTGGTTTTGTCTTCAGTGGGAGAAGCACAGGGCCTTTTCTTTGTGTTACCACAAAGGCTGGAGAAGATGATGAGGGTTTTTTTTCCCTGATAAAGCACCTTCCAAAAGTTTGACTACACCTGCCATGATACATGTACCACATAGTTGCCTTCACTATCTTATTAAGGCTAGCTAGGCTCTAACTTAAGGAAGCTAGCTCTAGCAGAGGGAGAAGACAAGCCTTGATTTTTCAAATGTAAATGCCATTATCCAAAGGTTCTGCATGTAAACCCGACGTTAGAAAATGCTGAGATTCATCTGTAGGGGTGTGGATACCCTATACACTTACAGGGAGCCCTTTCATCTCCACGTGTGCATGTGTGCTTCTCAGGTTACGTTGATTTGTGTGGAAAAAACCCAAACTGACATGCCCTTGCTACGACACAAACATGGTAGCTCTCCCTCCCCGCTACGAGGAGGCTTTTCTCCCCGCAGACCGGCTTTCCCCCCTCCCGCCCCCGCCCTGCGCGGTGCCCTCCGCACTCCCCGCCCGCACCTGCGGCCGGGCGCTCCCGAGGGCTCCGCACCTCGGTCTCGGGGGAGCCCTGCGAGTGCAGGGAGATGTAATCAGAGATGACAGAGAAAAATTAAGGGGAAAAAAAAAACCCAAACAAAAACCCCAAACCACGAGAGAGGTGGAGATGGCGGAGGGGGGGGGGGCGGGGGGAGGCGGGGGAAGAGACACGTAAGTCCCCTTTTTTTTTTTTTTTTCTTTGCTTTCTAAGGGAAACACTGCGTTTTCCACCCAAAGCGTGGATGTCGTGAGGACTCAGCTATTGTTAGTCCCTGCCCCAGCAGGCTGGCTTTCTTCTAAATCCCTGTGAAAAACTTGCCCCCACCCCCTCTAAGCCCCTCTCCTGCCATCGGAGTGCGGCCGTGGAGCTGCTCTGACGGCTCGGGGTGCCAAGGGCTGGTACGCGGAGACTCGCCTTCCCTTCAGACTGCAGTGTGGTGCCCGGGAAGGCTGGGTGGGGAGGGAATGGCAACCTCTACAGTAACCGACATGTCTGATGTTCACACGTCAGGCAGAGCGGGCTCGGGAGGGATTACCTCCCAGGGCTTGAGGAGGGTGTTCCTCGTGACTTTTGGGTCAGTCTCTCCCGCTTCTGTCGCAGCCAGCAGGGGCTGCCCGCGGTGCCCTGGCAGCCGCGGGGCTGCCCGCACCGAGCACCGCGGAGCAGGGCGAGCCGCGGCAGGGAGGGAGGGAAGAAAGGAGGGGGGGGTGCGGGGAGGAGGGGGCTGCAGCAGCACAATGGCAACGGGGAGGGCAACGAGAGCGGCAGGCGCGTGTGTGTGAAGGGAGGGCGTGTAGGCTGTATGTGTGCGCTATCCAGGGTCCTTCCCGTGCGGAACAGCCTGCCTGCGGGGATGGACGCGCAGGGCGGGCGGGACCCGGCAGGAGGCGCGGCGGTGCCCGGGGTAGGGGCCGGGACACGACAGGGCTGAGTCCGCGGGGGCGTGCGGAGTCGTGCCAAGGCGGGGGGAGCCGCCGCCTCCGCGTAAAGATCATAGCCTGTCACACTGCTACCGAAATGACATTTCGGGGACAGGTTTAAACGAAGCGACTCCCCGCTGCCAAGCCGCTCCCGTCGCAGGGACATCCGGCAGCCCGCGGGCGAGCCCTTTAGGGACGCTGCCCCTGGGCAGGCGAGCGCCGGAGAAAAGCCTCTCTGCACAGCCGTGGAAGGCGGTGAGGTGCCTCTTCTCGGTCATTGTCTTTGTGACACGTTTAGTAAAGCGGTCCCTGGCTAAGCGCAGGCAGCCAGAGCCACAGAATCCACATCAAATTGCTGGGGAAACACTGTTACGGGTTTGTATATACAAAGCTGGCCTTTTATGCGTACGAGCCCTGGTTTCTGGGGTCTTGATCACATAAAGTTGAGCTGGGCAAGATGCTAATGGTGTAAGGCTGCTAATATTTTCTTCTGCAAATAGTTAATTCCTTTTGTTTCAAAGGGGAGAAGTGGTGTGAACTGGTAATATAAGCAAAGCTTCCGCAGAATTAATTCTAGAAACCCTGGTGAGGTACCCCAGCAGAAAAAAAAAGATGGTTTCGATCATTATTTCCTTTAAAATATACATTTAGAAGCCTAATTGTTGGGACTTCTTTTTTTTTTTGGGGGGGGGGGAGTAATGTGGGGGGGGAGTTCTCTATCGGAGACACCATTTTACGCCAGCAACAGCGGCAGGGGAGTATTTTTAGCGGTCTCCCCTCCCGGGCGGCTGCAGCGTTTCGGCGTTCCCCTCCATTGGGTGGAACACAGCGCCGGCGCGGCGCCCCCCGCCGCCGGGGAGCCCGGCCGGGTGCGCGGCCCCAGCCCTGCCCGCCTCCCGCCGCGCCGCGGGGGCCGGGCCTGCGCGGCCGCGCCGGGCACTGCACCGCGCCGCGGGGCCGGCGGGATGGATGCGCGCCGCGCTGCTTAAAGGATGCGGGCTCAGGCGGGGTAAGTCAGCAATCTGCTACGGATGCTGTTCTGCTGCAGTAATGTGGTCTCTAGGGGAACTAGGGCTTGATGCATGCTACGCTGCCTAGGCTTCCTCCAGCCCGTCGCCTCTCTGCTGCTCTTAAATGGAGGTTACAGCTGATCCATCAGCCACAGAGCTGCACGCATGCCCACCTTCTCAGTCTTCAGTGGTGGAAACTTATTAATTTCTGCCTTCGACTTCAGGCCCGTTGGTTTCCTGTCTGAAAGCATTATTACTTTTGTCCATGTGGCAAAATAATTAGCATACAGATGAGAAGGGATCCTGCCTCTGAGCCTCAGTCGCAGGAGAAGATGTGCAGTGGAAAGTTGATTGGATGAATGGAGAACAAATGGTGGGCGTTCAAAAGCATTAGGAGAGTTTTGTTGTCGTGGAGCAGGTTTGTCAGTTTTCTGGGTGAATCTCGTAAGATGGAAGGCAGGGTGGCTGGTACTGAGACGACTGCTTGACAGACTGTGGCCTACTTGAAGGTGCACGTTTGGACTGCATGCATAGATAATTCCTTTGGACTACTTTGTTTTGCAATTCTGCGGCTTTCCCTTTCCTGTTCTCTCAAGGTAAATATGTCCTTTTATCACCGTTGTTGTTTGCAGGGCACTTTCCTGTTGTTGACAAAGTGATGGAAAGTTAACTCTTTGGGCAGTTAACAAAGGAATAGCTTGTACTTCTTCCACCCCAGCTCCACAACACATACTCCTGTGTATAGAGCTGGAGGAGGCTGAGCAGCTTGGGGCCCGATCCTGCTCTCCCTGAAGTCAATGGGGAGTTTGACATTGCTTCCAGTGAGACCAGGATCGAGCTCTCAGTGATTGTTGTTTTAATAATGACTGCTGGAAATGTCAGATTTCTGCTTCCTATTTTCTAGAACAATGTGGGCAGACCTGTAAAATTAGCAACTACTGTTTCAATGAAAGCCCTGCTATGGTTAGTTTTGGTTGGTGTGATATACATTTTCTTGGTTGAAAAGAAAAAAAAAAAAAAGCATATTTAACACAAACTCGCCGGTAATGCTAATGCCCAAGTTGCAGATTGACAAAATGCTAGTGATTCTCTCAGCTCTATACGTGTCCGCTACATACGTGTCCTTATAAAGGCTTCTTTTTTGAAAGAACAAAACAAAAGAAAAAAATAAACAAGTTATCTGTGAATTAGATATTTTCTGTCAGGTAATAATACTGAGTCAGACTGGAATCCCACTTCTCGAACAGAGCATCCATTGATAGGCATTTCTTATATAATTCTGATGCTGTGTATAAAATATGGGGTACTTGAGCATTTAGTTACGTTTGCGTTTTTTTGTGTACTCGTTCATAAATATTTTTATTCAAGTCTAATGATTCCTAATCTCCTTAAAAATGGTGATTTTCATTTTAACTGACCTAATTTTGAAACTGCATTTAAGGTTGGGGTTAAGTAGAAATTATTATCTGGTAATTGTCTTTACATAGTCCTTGTGACTATTGTAGAACATTTTAATAGATTATTTGCTTTAATTTGAGTGGTGTGGGGGTTTTGTTACCTTTAATTATATTGTTGGGGAGAACAACAGCTACAGTTCCAAATGATGTTTAGTTTTTACCTTTTTCTCCCTTTTTTTTTTTTTTTTGCCCATTACATTTCCATGTGATAGTTTATTTTCAAGAATTGCCAAACAAATTAAAGTCTTTGTCATATCACTCTGCAAACAAAAAAGCCCCCCAAATATTGGAACAAACTGTTAACCCTTGCTGGGCAGTTAGCAGGTACCCCATTTATTAAGGTTGATCAAGTTTGGAATGATAAGGGTAAACTTGGTTGCTGTAGTGTCATCTGATGACTATATATTTATACTTGTTTGCAATATGACACATTTAAAAACAATTAAGATGGCAACATAAACACTTTGAACATTAGAAATACAGTGTGATGCAAGACTAAGTAAAAACCCAGGATTCTTCTAGGCAACTATATTTTTCTAAAACCTACATTGATTTATCAAGTGAACAAAGAGAATAGTAAATGATTACAACGAGTAAATGTAGAATTAGATATATTTTAATCTCATCTTAATAGTATATTCTATTTTGTATGTATTTTACAGCTTGAACTTTCTGGAGAGTGAGTGTTCTTCCGCTTGCCCCCCCTCCCCCCCTCCCCATTTTCAACAACAAGGGCAATAGTTAAATGCTAAACATTTGCAGTGGTTTCTTTGTTTTAGATTCAAATACCCAGTTATATACCCACATTTTCAAAAAGGGCATCAGTTTTATTGTAGTAGTTCTCGGTTCATAGTATGACTTTGTTGTTTTACTCTACAGTCTTGGATGTTACATATTATAAAATTAAGCAACTGTGTGTTTGGAGACAAAGACAATTAAGAAAGAAGAGGAGCTATTTCAGTATAATCAGAGATATATGATTTCTCCAGATTTGTTAAGGACTGTTTTTGAGGGGTTCTGTTTTTCCTGTTCTTTTCTATTTTGTCTCATTTTTGTGTTGAGGAGATGAGTAAGATATGCAAAGGAATATTTTGATTATATACATATACATGCTACACATATGCGGCAGACTATTAGCAAGGCATAGAAACTTTGTTATATAAATGGCAAAAAAGGAACTGTTTTGAAAACTGTTCTGTGCTCATCAGGCTTTTATGTGGACTCTAAAAGAATGAAAATATAATTCCCATCCATTAGCATTTTCATGGGAAATGAGCACAGGTATTTCTTTCTAAGTGCATTGCACAAGCTCATTTATAAAACAAAGTTGTCTGTGTTAGAATAATTTCTTGATCAACTTTGAGAACAGTCACTGTTTTTTTGAGACATTCAGTGGTGGAAAAGTACTTTGATATTAAATAGGTACACAGCACTGAATATCCTCATGGAAATACTGAGTTTAATATCACTTTGTCTGAGCTTGATAAATGTTTGCATCATGTTGATCAACTTTAAGTAAAGATGTGAAGTTCCTGATAGTATAGTAGTAGAAAACTTTATGGCTGTGAATTACTTACTGACCTTTTCTTTCTCGTAATAGGAATGATGAGAAATGCTAATAAGATTATCAATGGTGTTTTAAACAGAAGTGCAGCCAGATTTCTATGGAGTAAAAATGAGTGCAGACCAAATAGCATCATCTTCTCCACATATCCTAGATTAAAAAGTCACAAGGAGAACAAATCAAAGCTTTTGTAGCTTGTTGACAAAGATTATCTGTTTAGAATCCTTCACAGTATTTTGCTTTGATTAGAATCATTCTGCCTATTTTAGCCATAGAGGAAAAAGCAGAAAAATGTAATGAAACTGAAATGAAAGGGAAGCATCTTGTGTGGGGAGGGGGAGTTGAATGTGGAGACAGACAAAAATCACAATAGGATTTTTGATCCTTTAAAAGGGATCATACTTCTAGTAATGAAAACAGTAAACATTATTATTAGATTGGATTTAAAATCTGATCTCGGATCAGATTTTCAGTGTGTATATACTAGTTCAGCATGTTTGCACTGAAACTGCAGATGTGAAACACAGTCACCAAATAAGGAAGCTGGCCAGCTTGGTTGTGGAAATAACCAGGGCTGCAGGGTGCCCCAGAGAGAACCATCAAATCAGGTCAGTATAGAACTGTCTGGTAGGTTGTAAACAATAAGAAATCAATGTTGTGTCTGCCAGTAGACCCTTTGGTTTGCTGAAACTCCCACCTGTCTAATGCATCTGAGCAGTTAGTTTCAGAAAGCAGTTTCCTTCAGGATAAATTTTATGTTTCTTGAAGGTGTATCATAACCAAATTGATTATAGTTCTGCAACAGGCAAACACATAAACATTTGTAAGGACACAGATTCACACCAAACCAGCATTGAGGTCTATTATTTTGTGATGTATTAACGTCTGCATTTCTCATACCTGTCGTCTTCATGGCATTTTTTATCAGGAAGTTGATTTAAAAGGGGCATGGTATAAAACAAATGCATGTTCACTTGGTATGGTTCAGTCTGAATCTGGCAAGTGTTGTCACTTGCTTGGTGCAGTAGTGAAGAGAATTAGAGTAAAGCAGCAATTTAAGAAAAATTTTTATGAGATGTTTTTAAAAGGCTGCTGTTTTGTTCCTGCTTTGCATGTTCCTGCTTCTGACCCCAAAGAAAAGAGACCAGTGAGCTTTGGAACAGGCTTGTAATATCATTTTATAGAATGACAGGCCAAACATGTTTCTCATGCGGCTCCAGTAAAATCAAAAGAAAACATCTCCTCATTCTCTCAAGATTTTGTTATTGATAGGATTGTTTACAGGCAGAATGTAGTGGAGAGTATAGTTACCATTCAAAAAAAAGATTTTAGACTGCTCACTGAATGGCCAGTTTTTTCCAGGCTTTCTGGTGATGTCTCCCTCACATCCCATCCCCCCCCAATAGAAATAGTGGTACTATTGCAGATGTAATACTGCAATATCTGTATTTCATATCAACAGCTTGCTTTATTTTTCCAAGGGAAATCCCCTTTTTTTTCTCCTGTCTCTAGCCAGTACTGGAGGATATTACCAAGGGAATAAAATTTTATGCCTAATTTTAGTGTTCCTCTGCCTAATGTAGTGTGAATAAGTACCATGTTACAGCATTTAACCTAGTCCATCTTTGTCACTTTTTGAGCAGTTCCTCAGTTCAAATAAAATAGTCAAAATGCAGAAAGAGAAGATCTCCAAATATCTCCAAGGTTTGTTTTGAGGGTAAACTGTTGGGAGTAGATGTTCTGGCATTCCTTCAGTGCTGCAGCAGGGCATTCTCAAACATAAGGAATACTTTTGAAAGGGATTTCCCAGGCCTTTTGTGATACTGTAAATCAGTGGCTCATCCTTTTATTTCACATCTCCTACACCAGGATTGTTGAATCCAATGTATTAGTTTTCAACACTAGTGATTTGTTTTAGTAACATTTTCAGAGATACTAGCAATTTCTCTGTTATCTGAAGAGGAAAAGGCCATGTTTAAATATTAAACTATGTTTATAACAACTTTGCATGCATTGTGGCCATCATGTCCTCTGCATAAATACTCATGATTTTTTTGGGGGGTATGTGCATATTTAGGAAGAAATAATGTTGTTTCATAGAAAATGATAAGGTTGACTACAGGGCTTTTTATTTTCTTTTTATCTTTATAATACTCTTGGTATGTCTAACACAAATTGTTATGAATGCAGAATTATATTTCTGCAGTATCTTTGTTACGCTGCATAGTTTGAATTAAAAATGCAGAAAAACAGATAGCTTGGGCTGGGAGTTGACACTAAAAAGTAATACCTGTGTTTTTCAGCATGTGCAAACACAAAGTCCATTCTGGGTCTTTATAGGAAACACCCAGAATTTACACAGGTCAAGTTAAAATACCCTCACACATAGAAAAAGATGTCTGTTCCAGCAGTGGTAAGATGCCTGAACAGTTGATATGTTATGTATTTACTAAGAGAAACAGATTTACTGTTCTTCAAGAATTTCACAATCCACTGATCCTTTGGCTGTGATCAACCTGCACCCAATCTCAAACTCCAGTTTTCATCGAACTCCAGATCTCATCACTTCCAGTGATGAATACATGTTTTTCTCAATCTTTTTAAGTACTCTGCATGTTTGAATCTACTTGAGCTTAAGGGCTTTAATGAGTATGGAGTTTCTGGACCTCCATATTCCAGGAAAATAACATACTTCAATCCTCAGGGATAGTGGGCATAGGCCAGACTGCAGCATTCTCACAAGAACTAAGGTGGTTTTTGGACATTGCACGTGTAAGATGGAGAGGTTGTGATTGGAGGAATGAGTAACAATGTCACATCAGGGAAAAAGAATCAAGCAGTCAATTAAAAGGAAACTGCTGGTGGAAAAACTGAGGTTCTGTTAGCCAACATACAGAGTTTGGATGCTAAGACATGACCATTGGACATATGACCTCAAAAAAGAGAAGGAAAAGAACCTGAAATGTGGATATGGACAACAAGCTTGTTAAGCAGGATTACACAGAGTCAGGATATGTACATGAATGGAAGTCAGGAGAACTTGATGAACCCAAAGACCAGCTGGAAAAGCAAAAAAGCTCAGGTAAGTTTATTTTTATATGCTATTTCTGCTAGTTTGTTTTGGTTTTTTTTCCCAGCCCTAAGAACTTGTTCTTTCTCTTCAGTTCTTTCATCACTCTCTTAGAGTACTGTCTGATTACATGGGGACAGGAAACAAAGAAAATGCCTTTCAAATAGCTAGTTTATTTTAGCATTCCTATATGCACTGTCAATTTTAAGTAAAAAAAAAAACCAGAAGATATAATACACCATACACAGTATTCATAAATGTGTGCTAAATATAGATAAATATATGTGGGCATGTAGAATTTCTGTGACTAAATATCAGTTCTTTGCATGCAGGGGCAAAAACAATGGCAATGAAACTGACACCTTAGTATGCCAGTAAAACAGATGGGAAACAAGAGTGTTAGAAGTAGTCTTGTAATTGTTTGCTAAAACTGTGTTTTCTGTGATTAAAATGTATACATGTAGTATAACCTTCATACATGCAGTCCCTTGCTTTCTGAGAGTAAACCAAATTCAAAACATATTTTTTTTTTATTCAGGGAAGTAGAGCCATTTTGATGTTGGTTCAGAGAAGCTGCTTGCTGAATTAAACAATAGCAGCTATCCATTTCCATTCATGGATTTTCAGGTTGATCTTTGCATGAACATCCCTTTTTATCATCAGGACACCGTCAGCATTTTTCAGCAAGTATTCTTTAAATGTTGAGGGTGAGGAAGGCCTCTTTTACTTCTTTTACAGTGTACTACTGCCTCACCTTTGTCATCTCTGGAGAAGTGCTCATAGTGGAAAGGCTGGTAACGTGTCTGGGTGAACTCCACCTGCCCTGAAAGAACTTTCTCAGGTGTCTTTGCCCTTTCTGAACAGATCACTGTCTGTTCAGTCACTGTCATGTTTCTGCAATTGGTATCTGTGGTAGTCCACACTCTGTATGCAAGGTTTTCAAAAAGCACTAAATTTAAAGTAGCCATCATTGACAGACTTTCTAAACTGCCCACTATGAGGCTGATCCATTTCATATCTTATGAGCAAAAAATAAAATGTGGGAAAAGGATGGAGATTTTTATCTATGACCTGTCCAATCTAACAATGCCTTTTTTGTTTTGTTGTTGCTTATCAGTGACCTTGCCTGAGAAGAAGCAGATGATCTTTAGAAGAAAGAAAAGAAAGAGAAGGGTAGATATTTTCCATAGGTCTGTTTGGCCTTTGTGACACAACATTCTGGAGAAAAGGCACACTTCAATAGTTTACCTTGAAGACTGAGCATCCTGATTTAGCAAATGCAGGCGCTGCAAAGCAGGATGGGATAAAACACTCAGTCATTTCACTGCAGCAGTCACTGTGTTTCATAGACAGCTCTGCAGAGCAGGTCTCATCCCATATACCTTCTTCTTTTACCTCCTACCTGCCCAAGAACCAGCACAGATTGCCACAGTGTTATTTCCAGCCAACTCCAGTGGAAAATGAGGGCATATGACAAGATTGCACGTATGTTAATGACTCATGCACCCTGCACTTTTTATTTGTCATTTCATATATTCTTTGATATTGTTAATAAATTTTTATTTTGCAAGGTTGTGATGGGTATGTTCTGTTTGAAAAACTGATATGGAACATCCTTTTCCTATGCCCATGCTTCTTGCCAAATTCAGTAAAATGTGGTTAACTTGAAATTCAGTTTTTTTTAGCAGTCATAAGTGCAGCTTATTAAAGAGCAGAACAATCAGATTCAAAGCAGTACTGCCAATAACACGTATCAGAGTATGCTTCTGAGGCTTCCAGGAATTGTATTCAGATTGACTCCTATAATTGGTCTTCTGTATTCAGAATCATAAGCATTTCTAGTCTTAGTGAAAGCATCTTCATTTTTGGTTTTGGAGGTGATTTTAATTTACCAAATATACATCAGAAGCCACTGAGCAATACATGTATCTTTGTTTCCAGATGCCGGATGAATCACTTCAGGAACTAGGAAAGAAATGATAGAGCAGCTTTTTGAGAACTACAGTTAATGAAGTAGCAATTTTTATAAATATTGTGGTCTAGAAAACTCTTTTTGCACTGCAGTATTGCAAAAGGATTCCTAAAAATGTGAGCTCTGCATAGATTTCATAATTTAATAGAAGTTAGTGAGCCACTTTTTGTAATTACTCAGAAGTCTCACTTGTGTTTATGTACTTGGAAGTTAAGAGAAGTGTGAGTGGGATACCTTGCTAACTAATTTGCTTGCTTTTGTATACTTTACAAGAGTTGCAATTACACATTTATAATATATATATAAATCTACACATTGTTGTAATGTATAAGATTTGTCAACATCAAGTTGCTAATGACTGCTAAACAGTCATGGCTTTCAGGTTCCTAGAACTACCATGACACTAATTTCTTAGTGTATAAATGCTTTGTGGCAAATGTGAGTTTGTGGCATTTGCATTGAAAGATTGATATAAACTTGGCAAACAATTTAGAACTGGAATTGCAAAATGGATACTATGGATACACAGTCCTGCATCTAAAAGCTTTGTTTCTGCTAATCATGATGCTAGATTTGCACCATGGTTATACCAAGGGCTAAATATCCTGAATCTTGGTGTATTTGAATCGGTTGTGGAATATTCCTACTTCATAGCATGTTTTATTTTCTACCTCCATTTTCTACTTTTCCTCAATTTTATACATTTCTTTAAAATCTGATAAAATTGAAACTCTGAACATGCAGGGTGAACAGATACTAAAATACGAAAACACATAAGACCTCCATTAATTTATTTCATATGTTTGTAATGGTACTATAGACTTGAGCATGAAAACATGGAAGCATTAATATGGGGTCAGTGGAGGAGGAGCCAGGGGCTCTCAAAAAAATATGGGGTCAATGGAGGAGGAGCCAGGGGGTCTCAAAAAATAACCCACAAAGAAAACAGGAATTGGGGGATGCTGAGTTTAAACTTAAAATTCCTTAAGCAGAGTTCTGCAGTCCCACAATGCTAAACATTTCCTTCCAGATTGTCTGCAAATTGCATAAACTATCCTGAATTCCAAAATTCTCCTACCTAATGGTGTTTTTCATTTGTTTGGAGCTTCATGACTCCCTGTATGGAGTTCAAGGAACATCAGGATGACACTCTTAGGCTTATGATTTAGTCTTACATAGTCCTGCAAGGAGTAGGACTTTGGACTCCATCCTTATGAGTTCCTTCCAACTTGAGATAATCTGTGGCTTTAGAATTCAGATAACTTGAGTTCTAGATAACCTGTATTCCCAAGAGCTGTTGAGTAGCCCAGCTGCTTACTGGGAAATACTTCTGTAAACTGGAGTTTAAAAGTATTTGCTGTTGGAGAAATGGGACTTTTTCTTAACTCATCTATAGTATTTTGATGTAAGGATGCAAGTAAATTGGGAAATTCCACCTGTTGCTAATTTTAACTAGCCAATGGATGAACAGGAAGCAAAAATTTAGGGCTAGAAACTCAGAAAGCAAAATCAGTAGCTTTCCTGACTTTTTTTTTTTTGTTAATACATACTCTGAAATTTTATATATGAGATTTACAGACTTCAGATCATAGTTTAATGTTTTTGAAGAAGAAATTTTGACCTCACTGTTAATTGTAACCCTTAAATGTCTAAAAAATGTCTCGGTGTTCAATCATACACTTAAATGTTATTTTTCTGCTGAAACGTCAGAATATTAGAACCATGGTAACAGCAAAAATAATTTGCCAGACATCTTCATGGCTACATTTACAGAACCAGTGGCCTAATCCTGTTCCACTAAAGTAATTGAGAATTTCTTGAAGGAAGAAAAGCATTCTGTGTTATTTTCTAGATTTTTCAGCTGTTAACTTACTTTTCCAGTATGGCTTTCAAAGCAATTCTATTTAAGATAGAATTATCAACCCATGCTTTATAAATTGAATTTTTGATTGCATTATTGTTTTGCTCAAAGTTCTGAAAACTAGGTTTGATTTTGGCATTCATTGCTCTTAAGTTGTCCTTTCATCAACCAGTACCTTGGTTGTGGTAAGCTTAAAAACAACATTCCCCAAGAGGTAGCACACCCATGACATAAGCCAAGAAGTATTTTTCTGTCCTCTCTTGAGGCATGTTGCTGGCCTTGTTTACAGGTAATCTGAAACACTAATGATCAAAACAGTATCAAATTGAAAGGCATAGGATATCAGTATTAATCAGCCTTTCTTGTTACTAAGAAATGTGTAATTGATACATTCATAATAATTTGTGATAAGATCCTGACTATAAAATGGTCTTCTAAATACAAGCAGCCTCTTTTCCTTCATTTTCTTTGAGACTGTTTGCCTTGAACTATGCACAGAAATTTTTCTCACAGAATTAACAAAAAACTGAATGCAAATGAAAAACATAAAATTTGCTGTAAGTACATCAACTTTTATATTCATCATACAAGACAGTAGATAAGTTGCAATGCATTCCTGAAAATCTTGTAAACCTGCTATGTTATATATTAATAACGCTGGAAACATTGGGAGGAATCTCATGCTTTAAAAAACAAGATGTCTGTTTATTGACAACACAGCAGAATAAAATCTTCATTTTTGTGTGACATCCTGGCCTGTGTGTTCATATTTCATAGGGTCTATCAGTTCACTGCTCATAACTTAAATGTTTACAGGATTTGGGCCTAAGCAAGTGAAGTTTTGAGGCAAAATAAACTGCATATTCACTAAAACCAGCAAAAATTTTGAGTTCTTGTTTTGAAAAACTCTAAGTAGGGCAATAAAGAAAAAAAACCCACAATATTTCTCCTTTCAAGTGTAATGGTTTGATTTTCTATAAGAAATAAGTATTTTAGTACTTCCTTAGTTTATGTTACAAAATAAACCGTGATTAAGTTCAAAATTCTTTTGTTTAAATCAGAGGATCTGGTTTGACTCATGTGACTTTTTACTACTGTTTGGTTTGCTAAAGATCTAATTTTAAATTAGTGAGAATTAATATGTTAGTCTTATATGACAAAAAAATTCTGGACCTGAAATTTGAAAGCTTTATGGGGTACTGTCTCATACAAAATTGTTTAACCTAGTGCTACTGAGATCTGTGTATTCCTGAATTTTGTGTAAGGGGCTTTTTTTTCCAAGCACTCAGCACGTACTGATTGAAAATCTCATGTCTCTGGTTAGAAAATACAAGAAGAAGGGAATTCTTTGAACATTATACGTCTACATTTAGGTCTGTGTGGTTAAAAAGTTGTTTTCAACAAAAGAGCTGTAGTCAGTTGAGGATCATTTATGATTGTAGAGATTCCTACTTTGTCACTGTATGGCAGAGATACAGAAAATAGATTTGGATACACCTCATTGCTTGTGTAACATTGTGCAACTTCTTCTATCTTGTGATATGCTTGTCTGAATTACAGTTAGCTTTGCATATAAATTAGTTGTAAACTGCTTTGCAGTACACCATTATCATGATCCTTTTTCCTTTTTGTGGTTTTTTAGACCTTAAGAGAATTGTGGAAGGTCTTGGGTTGGAAGGGGCCTTAAAGACCATCTAGCTCCAGCTCCTCTGCCATGGGCAGGGGCCCTTTAGACCAGGTTGCTAAAAACCCCATCCAACCTGGTCTTGAATGCTTCCAGGAATCTACAGCTTCTCTGCACAACCTGTTCTGGTGCCTCACCACCCTCACAGTGAAGAATGTCTTCATCATATCTAATCTAAACCTACTCTCTTTCAGTTTGAAGCTGTTCCCCCTTTTCCTGTCCCTTGTAAAAAGATCCTCTCCAGCTCTCTTGTAGGCTCTCTTCAGGTACCAGAGGGGGCTTTAAGGCAGAAAATCCCCAATTCTCTCACCCTGTCTTCATAGGAGAAGTTCTCCAGCCCTCCAGTTGTCTTCATAGCCCTTATCTGGACTTGTTCCAATCACTCCATGTCCTTCCTATGCTGGGGACCCCATAGCTGAAAGTAGTGCTCCAGGTGGGTGTCTTCTGGGAATGATATAGAGGGGCAGAATCATCTCCCTTGATCTGCTGGTCATGCTGCTTTTGATGCAGCCCAGGATGTGGTTGGCTTTCAGGCTGGAAGTGCACAATGCTGGCTCACGTCCAGCTTTTCATCCACCAGTAACTCCAAGTTTTCACCTCAGAGCTGCTCTCAGTTCCTTCTCTTCCCAGTCAGTATTTGTGCTTGGGGTTGCACCAACCCAGGTTCAGGACTTTGCACTTGGTCTTGTTGAACTTCATGGGTCCACCTCAAGCCTGTCCAGGTCCCTTTGGGTAACATTTCTTCTCTCCAGCATGTTGACCGTGCCACAGAGTTTGGTGGTGTTGGCAAACTTGCTGAGGGTGCACTCAATCCCAGTGCCTGTGTCACCAACAAAGATGTTTGTCAATGCCAGTACCAACTCCTGAGGAGCATTACTTGTCACTGGTTTCCACTTGGTTATTGAGCTGTTGTTGACTGTAGCTTTTTAAGTGTGACCATTCAGCCAATTCCTTATCACTGAGTGGTCCATCCATCAAGTCCATGTCTTTCCAGTTTAGAGACAAGGATGTTGTGCAGGGGACTGTCACAGGACTTGCACAAGTCCAGGTAGATGACATCAGTCATTCTTCCTTCAACCACCTACACTGTAACCCCATCATAGAATGCCACCAAATTTGTCAGGCATGATTTGCGTTCAGTAAAGCAGTGTTGGCTGTCTCCAATCACCTCCTTATTTTCCATGTACCTTGGCATAGTTTCCAGGAAGATGTTAGTATTAGTGATTGAATCTCTTTTAATAAAAAAGATACTTTGCAAATTGACCGTATGGCTTGAGAGCAGATGTGCAAGTGTTAACACTAGCATTTCTAAGCCTGGCTACTCACTGATTTTAGCAAATTTTTTTTTTAAACCCATTTCTTTGGGCCAACATGGAAAAGTGTGTGAGGAGAGAAAATAAGAACAGGATCTCCTTGATGGTGGTAGAGTATGGTGACATGACAGGCGCTACTGCTTGAAGGGATTTCAGTTTAATGGTACCACCTGAGAATTAATCTGAAAAGTAGCAAACAGGAGTAAAGGTGTTAGATGAGTCTTTACTAGCCTTTGCCTAGTAAGCTGAGTGGAGGGGTGTGGTTGCTTTCTCATTCCATTTGGTGAGTTGTCTTCCTGTCATCTCTTTATTTGTCAATAAGCCACTAAAAGTATGTCTCCATCAAAGTGGTTGATATAGGTGCAAGGTGTGCAAATATACCTGAGCTAGTATTTATCACTGACTTTGGACTGGAATAGCTGTAGAATGTGCAAGGTGGTTGAGATGATCCACAGTTGGTTTTGTTTTGTTGGGTTTTTTTTTGCAAAAAACCTGGTAAGAGTCAGTAATGTGAAATTTTATGAGGCTGACTTATCAAGATAAGCAACCCAGTTGGTTAAATAGCATAATTTATATTTCCCTCTTGTGTGTTTTGCAAATAGTTTTTTTTGAGAGCAGATTGATTATTAAGTGATTGAGATAGCATGTTATGATCAAGTGACATGAAACATTTGTACCGGATATGTGTTAATGAAATGTTAAAGCTGTATATGCTGATCTAAGAATCAAAGAAGTGTAGAGGTAACCGTGCTTTATTTGATGACAAAAATAAAATTATATTTGTGCTAGTCCTTGCAATTAATGCTTATCCAAGGGCTTATTTTGCCCTAGGGACCATATTGTATATAATTTAAAGGTTTATATAAAAATTGTATTGGAAAGAATATCTGAGGGTCCAGTACAATCTTTTTCTCAAAAACACTGAAATCAGTATATAGATAATAATGTCCAAAGTTCAGTCTACACATGGCATACAAATATTGTGGAGGCATGTCAGAGACTGTGAGGAAAAGGTGTATTTAAATACAGGTTGTCTTACTCTATTTAAATGAGTGATGGAGTATGCTGCTGTGTGTGTGTATATATATATATATATATATATTTAATTTTTTATTATTTTTTAATGAGTTCACCTGATATTGCCATGTACAGGTAATTTTATTGCTGGAAATTCCACATGTCAGTGGGAATAGAAACATCCCTAGAGCCAAGAGCTGGCTCTTCTGTTGGATCAGGTGGTGAAAGGGAATCCACAACATCTGTGCAGGTCAGAAGGGTGGGAGGAAAATGCAAGCTGAAGGCCATTGTATCTGGAAAATAGCTTTAAAAAATCCTCTACTTTATGTGTTCTGACAAAACAATTGGGAAAGGACATTCTGTTTTAATAGAAACATACTTCTATTGCAATTTAGAAAAGATGAAGTAGGAATCAGTTCAACACCAATGGGGAGATACCATGGTTGGTCAAATAGGTGCTCCCATTTTAAGTTCACATAGATTAAAGTCAAAAGTTTGAAAAAAATATGTAATGTCAAGAGAAGCTGGACTAAACAGGTAGTCATGCACTTCATTAAACACAGCTTAGAAGCAAGATGGAATTGGGGCATTTCAGATTGGTTGCTTAATAAATCTCTATTTTGTTTTAAGGAATACATTTGCTTTAACATGAATATTGATACTGTGAAATAACAAAAGATAGTAATTTTTGTGTTTCCACCACTGAGCATCATCCTGCTATGTTTCCTGATGGTTTTTATGCTAGTTGGTGTTGACCCTAAGCATTCTTGGATTTGTGGGTCAGAGATGATACTGAGATGCCTTGATACAAAAATGGAAAAAAAAAATGACTCCATTTCTTTTTCTGTGCATAGGGCACATGGGGGTTCATTTTGTTCTAGAAAGGCAGCCTTGGACCACCTTGGACACAGTTAGGACATAAAGGATCAAACTTTTCCCTTTGCGGTACTAGTAATTAGTACTAGTATAAATATAGTATGTCCAGTATGTCCAGTGATTTTACTGGCTATTTTGAAACCACTGGCTATCCAACCACTGCTGCAAGAATAACTTGAATAACCTGGAAAGGACTGCAAGCCTAGCACAATGTCAGGTGTGAGCACAGACTAGAACTAAAAATTTTAATTAAATACAAACCTCCTATAATTTGCAGTTTAAATTAAAAATCAAAATTTGGGAGGTCCTTTTAAAGACAGACCTTCTTTCACTAAAAGCTATACTTTTTAAGTAGGCCTTCAGGCACATTTCTACCATCAAAATACTCTGTGGTTTGACATTATTTAGCAGTTTATGGAATCATCACTCACCTTTAAGGTTTAAATATTTTTTCACAGGTCGCACATGTTATGGCTTCTGTTTTGCGGAAAATAAGATTGTTCTCAACAGTGTCAAGTGGAGATAAAGATGGAGTCATAGGGGATAGTGAGATGTACAATCACTTGAATCTGTGTTTTAAGGTTTTATGACTGACAAAACAGATGTGCTTTTTCTGCAGGGATTGTCTTTTTCTTCTGTGTCTTTACAGCACTTAGCACAAGGTGTTCAGTTGCACAATTTGGACTGCTAGCAAAAATAACATATGCATGTTAGAAATCCTGTGGAGACAAGACTGCTGTTTCACTGTGAGTCTAGGTCAGCTGTGGGTGAAGAACGTGGTGTCGACTTGGCTAACTTGTAGGAAATGCAAACTCTCATGTCTCTCACCATGGATTTGAGAGTGAAACAATTATGGGGCAGTGTTTTAAAGGAAACAACATACTTACTTTTTGTGTTGTCCATATCAATAACTACATAGCCACAACTGCTGGAGATAGATTTGTATATAGTTATAGATACTGTATAGTTGTCTCATATACTGATGCCATCCTGCTTTCCATCATCAGTTGTGCTTTACAACAGTGTGTTCAAGAGAAGATCCAGCCTTACCAGCTGTTGGTAAGGTGAAACACAGTATTATAATTGTAGGTGAGGCACAATTCCCATTTACCTCAAATACAGGTATGTAAGTGGTGATGCTGTGCAGGGGATTGGTGAAGATAAGCTATTCTGGGGCATCTTTTTGACATACAGTGTTCTGTGTACTGAAGACTTGGTGTACTTTCATCATTCCAGACAATTTCAGCCATTATCATCTCTGATTTTGGTAATGTATGATGTGGATCTCGGTAGCAAGCTGAAAATTCAACAGAAGTGTTAGTTAATTATAAAATTCCTGAATATATGGTTTTTCTAAAAATATTTTTGAAATTCAAGTGTAGAAATACATCAGTCTCTGTAGTTGCAAGCTACAACTTGCTGCAGGTTGTTACTCATTCTTGGAATGAGTGACATTGTTTCTTATACCCTAGGAAAGACTATGTGGTTACTCAGTTTTGTAGATAAATGGCAGGAAAAAAAGGGTTTTATTTATAAAGCGGAACAAAACCCTTCTAGTAATGATATCATATATTTGATCTTGTTTTGGGACAGAGAAGTGAGCTAGGTGACCTTTTTCCTGTGGCCCTGTTTCCTGTGACTGCATAGCTGCAAAAGAAAATGTGAGAAATAAAAAATAAAGGAAAAGCAATGCAAAGAAGTGAAACTAAAGGATTTGGGCTGTTGAATGAGGCTGATCCTGCCTTTCTGTGAACATGGAGCAGGTGGAGACTAGCTAGTTGCTGCAGGTACTGCTAAAGATCTAGTCACAGCCCTGGAACTTTGTGGCAAGGAATTTATCAAGCAAGCACTTGAAAACTAAGGAAATTTTATGGGACAAGACTGCAAGTCACAATCTAATAAAAATATATGCAAATTTTTACACATCTGGCAGAATTAGGTGCATCACAGTAGCCATGATAGTCTAGGACTATCATAATAGATAATTTTAGAGAGAAGGATAACCATCTTCCATTATTCAGTTACTCTAGCTAATATACTTGATAAGTAGATAAATCCTTAAAAACCGAAGCTCTTCTTTGATTCAGAATTGAAACAATCTCTTTCATGAGGAAGCAGCTGTGGTCTGAAAGCATGAGAACTGTAAGCATAGTGTAATGGTCCCCCCAAGTCAATCTCCCCATGGTATTTGAGTTACTTGCAGTCATCGGGATCACTGGGATCTATTGGTGGTTTAATATTTGTATTTTGGTAGTGCTTAGGGTATCAGCCAATTTTGGACTTATGGGGAGGTTCCTCAAATATGGTAAGTAAAATCCTCTTTCCTAGTTTGCACTCAAGGGATGTAGGCTGAAACTGTGAGTCTTTAGGGATTCATCTTTAAGCAGGCCAATTCTTTTAATTGCAGCAACAGATGATAGTTTTTTTGTTATCCAACATTTGCAATGGGTATTTAGAGATTCAGAATTGAAAAGTTTCTCAGCACCTGTACATGCATGCATGAGTGGCATAGCTTATTTCCTGCTTTGATTATTTATATATATATATATATATAGGCCTGTTTTGGTTATTGGTTGGGCCTCTTGTCATACATGTCCAAAGAGACTGGCAAACTCTGCACGTGATAGTCAGTATTTAAAGACTGATCCTTTATTCTTTAGACCAAAGTAGAGAAGCCAATAGTTTGAGGTGATGAGGAGAAACAGAAGATAGGATGGTAGCTGACCCTTTTGAATATGTAAAAGAAAGAAGGATTTCTGCAACAGGGAGAAAGAGTTCAGACCAAGAGAAGTAATTGCTACCTGAGGTAATGGTTCTTGTCACCAAACTCTGATAGCAGATCAGTGTGCCTGTTTACATTGGTGACTTAGGATTGCAGACTGGTTGTGACTAGAACTTTCTTGCACAGGGTTCTTAAGCTCACTGTAAGCAATTCAGTGCAAAAATTGGGCTGAAACAGTTGCCTCAGACAATCAAATTGCTCTCATCTGCATATGTAAATGCAGCATAAGTTTTTGCCCCAGTTGTGCAGTTTTTTGCATTTTGAGGGTTGTGGGAGGCTGATTGTGATTTTAAGACTGCAGCTGTTGCTGCAGTGCAGGAAAAGGAGATCCGTGCATTTTTGGCCCAGAGTAACAGCTATTTGCATGTTCCTATATAACTATTTCAGACAATTTCATTAGAAATAGAAAAATCTATGTATCTTACTGGTTGGTACAAATGCTCTCCAGTAACTGGTTCCCACTCAGACCTGCAAAGCTGTGCCACCCAGAGAGCTCACCTCTGCTTCTTGTGCTCTTCAGCTGCTTCTGGTTTCAGAAATGTGGCAGGCATGACCTTGCCAGATACTTTAGGTATCTAGACTCTGAAAGTCACAGGCTGTTTTGCTATTGACTTTAATTCTACCAGGATTTCATCACCAGAGTCCAGCATCTTTCAAACATTTTACTGATCAACTTATGATAATTACTTTGAAAAGAACATGCTCACCAGTTCACATTAGGAATGCTAGATAAGTTCAGCTTCTGCATCATTGGTATCAGATCCAAAGAGTGCTGAACACTGTGGGAGGACTCCCATTGTCATCTATAAATTTTGGTGAGTAAAATATAGAGGGCCTCCAAAATTTGTAGCAGTTAGAATGATGTTTATTTAATGGACCTAGAATGTTTACAGAACTAAATTAATTTTTCAACTCTTCAATTAATGCTCTGAGATACAGAGGAAAATATTTAATATGTAAGACAAATGTGCAGACTTAGACATTTTTCCTTGCATATGCTGTATTTCTTTTTCATACTTTCTTTCATATTCTTCCTTGCCAATATTCTCTTCCTTTCTTTTTCTGATAGTATTAATTTTTTCCATTTTACAGGGTGGCCTAAAGATGCCTATAATTCCATTTCTGTACCTCATTCTGTGGCCTGTGACTATTGGGAAGACTTCCAAGAGCTATAGATCAGATCTTTCTCGCAGATCTGTTGAAAATACATTATTATTTTCCATGTATCTCTTTTATTTTCTCAGAACTATCATTTGCAAAAAAACAGTTGTGTTTCTGTTATGCAATGATGCTTGTTGAAAAACAGAGAAGATCTGAAGAAAAGACCACATGAAGCTAGTAAAGAATAGGTCTCTAATGCAATAGCTGTTACTCAATAAAGATTGCAGGGCAAATTCTGGCCCTTCAAACCTGTGTGACTGACTTCCCATCAGCATTTTGTGCAGTGTGGGAGACAATCAGCACTGTGTTGTCCTGGGACCTCCTGGGGTTGGAGAATATTCCAGAGCAGCAGTCAGGTAGTACTGCAGCTGGGAGTGATGATCACTCTGTCCCAGCCCACACAAGGAGCATTATGGCATCTGCTTCTGATGAAACCATTCGCCTTCTCCCCTGCTACAAGCAGAGGTGTTGCTGTGACAGGTGCCTGAGGTCAAGGGGCATGGAAAATGTGAGAGAAGGAGCTCCAGAAGAGAAACTGGCTTTAAACAGTGAATCACTTCCATCAAAAAAAACAAAACAAAACAAAACAACAACCCTCCCAGAAATACCAGCAAGCCTAATGCTTTAGTACAGCAATAAGGATACCTGTAACTGGAACAAATGTCTTCACTTTTGTAATTAATTAATCATTAATTGCAGTGAACATTTTATAGGTCACAAATTGTTTAAAGGCAAATGCTCCCATTACGTGAAACAGGTATAGCTAAGTCATATATCCTATGACTTTGCTGTATTGATTTTCACCATTAGTCAGTATTTTGGGAGGAAATGCATGTTAATAGATGTGTCTTGGAAATGATTAGTGTTGGCTAGAACTAAGTATAGTGCAGGTGGGAGTGTGCAATCTCAACCAGTACTGCTCATGCACTGGAGTGATGGCAAGGCAGTTCCCCTAATATGCCACTGCTGAATAGCAGCTATAATTTTGCTGGAAGCTGAGTAGGGCTTCTGTGAGAGAGACAAAGCCAAGGACTATAAGTAATCTCTTTGCATTCAGCTATGCCTTTTATCCTAAACTGGGCAGGGACCAAATGCTTAGAGGTGAAGTACCAATCTGTTAAAACACTGCACCATGTAGATCTCAGAACATGCTCTTGCACCTCAGTATAAAGTCTGCTGTCCTCAGACATGCTGAACTAAAGCTTGATTTTAAAAAAAGTGCTAAGAGGGAGGTGACAGTCAGCTCTGGTAGCAAAGGACAGCTCTGAATGCTAAGCAATTTTTTATCTGGAAGCAGTGCTGGTGATAGGACTACTTTGCAAAGTCCATACTCCAAAGCTTCACACAGATCTTTATTCTCAGAGAAATTTTCCCTTGAGTGTCTGGTAGAGTGGAAAGAACATAGTCCACAACAGCCTTCTTTGAATCAAGCTTTCTGGTATGTACCTGGGGATTCCAGTTCTTGTGTGTTTTGCACCAAGGGCCCAGTAAAGGCTATTATACTTGGAAGGAGGCCACAATAGGTTCAATTAATATTTTATTCAGTATAATACTGCATTGGGTAGAATTTGGCAGTCCTGTAGTGAGAGGCTGCTGGCCTCAGTTGTCTTGTGAAGTCTCTTCTTGTCTCATTGGTTCCCTTCTTTCATTGTTTATAAAAGCTGTGTTTTTGTACTGTCTGATGATGATAGAATCCCTTTAATTATCTCCAAGACTGTCACTCAGCCAAAGGGATTCATTCTTCATTCTTGTGGGATGGTAAAATCTCTGCCTTGTTTACTGTTATCCCCAAGCAATACCCATCTGGTAACAGTAACTTGGAAAACAAGCTTCCCCATTTTCAAGGGGAAGAGGAAAGGTTATGGCTGATTAACCAAAGGATATGCCATCTCTGGCATATCTGGCAAAGAACTTTGTTTCGTGGAGAGCTCAATTGAAAGTGTGGATTTTCACCTTTCACCTTTCACCTGCATTCTTTACACATGAAATAGAAATTACCCACAAATCTTCAACCATTTCATGTAGTTTAGAGATCTTAAATCAAGACGAGGATTGTGATGATCTAGATTTGGTCTCCTCATAACATAACATACATAACATAACATAGATCCTCAACGTTTTATGCTTTGAGCCTAGCAAGTTTCAGTGGAGTACTTTTAGCTGGCTCTTCTGACTTGTCATGGTCTACCAAAGATGCAAATACTATGAAGTGGATATTTGATGGATATCTAATGTATATCCACTAGATAAATGGTTGCACTGAATTGAATAACTCAGAATTCACAGAATCAGAGAATCAGTTAGATTGGAAAAGACCTTTGAGATCATTGAGTCCAGCCTGTGAATTGACAGTAGTGTCAAATGACACTACCATGTCAACTAGGCCCTGGCACAAAGTGCTGTGTCAAGTCTTTCCTTAAACAAGTCCAGGTGCAGTGACTCTACCACCTCCCTGGGCAGCCCATTGCAATGTCTAATCACCCTTTCTCTGAAGAATTTATCCCTATTGTCCAACCTAAATGTACCCTGTCACAGCTTGTGGACATTTCCTCTTGTCCTGTTGCATGTTACTGGGTTACAATCTCCTTTCAGGCAGTTACAGAGAGCCATAAGGGTCACCCCTGAGCCTCCTTTTCTCTAGGCTAAGTAACCCCAGCTCCCTCAGCCACTCACAGGACTTGTGCTCCAGGTTCTCCACCGGCTCCATTGCCCTTTTCTGGCCTTGCTCCAGTACCTCAGTATTCTTCCTGAGTTGTGGGGCCCAGAACTGGACACAGGACTTGAGGTGCGCTCTCACCAGTGCTGAATACAGGGGGACAATCTGCCCTGCTCCTGCTGGCCACACTATTGCTGATACAGGCCAGGATGCCTTTGGCCTGCTTGGCCACCTGGGCACACACTGACTCATGTTCAGCTGTGGTCAATGAGCACCCTCAGGTCCTTTTGTGCTGGGCTGCCTTCAATTTATGTTGTGCTTATTCTTTCAAATGACCTATTTGTACTTCTTGGAGCACTATGAATATACAAGTCTACATTTGTGATGCATTTTTTGCTTTGAATGGTGTAGTGATTTTTGCTAGTTTCTGTGGCCTCTTGTCAACTGTGTGGTGATGTTCTGGTAACTGATTTGGGACCATTTACTTTTCTCAGCTACCCATCTGAATGTATCAAACTTTGTCTTCCTTGGAAGAATTGAAGATTTGTTAGTAGGAGGAGATGCCAACTAGTGTACTACTCAAATATTAAGGTCTTTTAAGGTCCTTCTTTTTTCTTCTATCCTGTTTAAGTGATAAACATGAATATGAATGCTGATGTAATGCTAATGTATGCAAGCAGGTGAGTGATGTAACCATTTAACTTGAAATGCAGTTCATGAGCAGGAGCACATGCAGAACACCAGAAAGAAGTGTTTGGGAAACTACAGGCCACTTATTTTTCCTGTTCCTTTCTTCTCCACTGGGTAAATCTGAACGTGGTCCTCATAATTCTAACATTAAAATAACTTTGCATTGGAGAAAAAATGCTGTTTCTTCTCTTCCATATTACCCAGTGTTTTCAGAGAAATATCCCAACAGTCAACTGCCAATGAAGGATTCTTTTTATAAAAAGCACACATCATTCATATATGTTTTCTTAATTTCTTGGGCGACTCTGAGGTTAATCCAGGTAACTAAGGTACTTCACTGAGGACTTATTCTTTTCAATAGGGAAAGCATTGTTTTAATTTACAATTGTCGTAATATAAAAAGTCACATTCATGCAATTAAAGTGGATCGAGTTAACTTCTTATTCCAAAACAACTTGTTCATGCATGTGACTATGTAGATTTTAAACCTGTAATTTTTCCAGATGTTGTAATAATTAATAATCTAAGAGTTTTTCAAGCATCTTCTATGATCTTTGATACCAACATTGAAGTTGGAGGATTTTAGATACAGTAGTGATAAAATTATCAATTGGTATCTATCTATAAACTAAAGAAAAAAAAAATTATGTTGTCATGGTGATTTAATTTGGATGACAGTTTCTGGACATGAAAAAATTCTCAAGAATACTTTTAAAATATTAGAAGATACTTTATATGTAGCCAAAATGGAGCACCTCACTCTTGGATCTCATTTAAGATTTGCTGATATGAAATTAGTAAGTTTCTGGGTATTTCTGGTCGGGACCTGGTTAGACTTCTTTATTGCATAAATGCAACACCAATGATAAAACTATTGAAAGGAAGAGGAGGAAAGGGATACATGCTTAATCTGGTATAATATAATGTTTGTTCCAGCTTCTTACAGGGCTATAAAAAAACCATGGCTATAGGTAACCCATTTTCTTGATAAATCATTCAAAGCAGTTTAGTAAGTAATGCAGGGGATGTGTTACTACTATGGAAAAAAACATAACCACCTGGTCATATAATGACCATAGAGCAAAATGCACTTGAAATTAGTCAAATGCATTTATATGAACAGCTGAAGGAAGCCTTTAGGTAATCATTCCAGAATATGTTCTCTGGCTTGTGTATATATACACGTATATACTGTTACTTCTGTGAAAGACAATAATGGACTAGTGTGTAGAATGGGGAGCCTGATTGGTTTTGTTCTTAGATCAGACCTGGATATCAGCATTATCTTCCACATAGGCAGTTACTGGAGCTCTGCAATATCATGCCTCATGACTTGGTGCAATCAGCCAGCCCTCTGTTTGGACAACTCGCTCAGGCACATGGAGTGATTCTTGGTTTTCTGGTGCAGGGCCAGAACTTGGACTTTGATAATCCTTGTTGTCCGCCCTTCCAACTCAGGATATTCTATGATTTTGAGATGTGTTTTTTTGTAATTCTTTAACACAAATGTTTTCTAAAATATACCTCAAATATGCATAGTTGATAAATTAAACACAAGATGCTGAACAGGACAGAACACTGTTTTATAGCAAAACACATCTTTTTCTTTCTGAGGGGCCAGGCCATTTTGTCTTGCTCACAGTTTCAAGATGAAACTCATTGCCAAGTAAGTGATCAGTGAGGGATTTTCCCAATGTCATTAAGAGAGTCTTCTGTGGCAGAGGCTTGGAGGATTTCTCTGGAGTGTGAGGATTGTTGCACTTGCTGAATCATCTTCGTATATTCTAGCTGATCAGTTTCTTGCCATTTCTGAAGGCATTTCCTATTTATGGCAAAGTTATAACCCTTGTGTTTTCCTTTGACACAAAGCAGATCAAAAGGTGATAATACCATTTCTATCTGATGCCAGTGAGGCCATGGTGATAAGCCTGGCCTTAGACTACCTGATACAATAGTTGTTTAGGGTTATAATGTTATTGAAACCTTTTGGCAGTTTGGATGCTAATAGTGAAAACTCTCTTTCTTGACCCAGCACTTTAATTTTGGTTCAATGGGAATACTGGAAAGGCCAGTAGTGAGCTTTATTTTACAAATGCGTTGAACTTCACATTCATGCATAGACATGCAATCAATAAAGGCAGAAATGCCCCTGTAAATAGTGAAGAAGTTGCCTCTGATGAACAGAAAATTTGTTACGTATATCACTGTATTGTTATAAACAGGATTGTCATATAAAGATGAGTTTATGTTGAACTTACCAAAGATTAACAGTATGGATAGAAAACAAGAATTGGCTGAGTGTAAACGTTTACATACATTTTGGAGTCTGGCCGGTAGGACACTGGGGCCATCACCTCTCGCTATGAGTCCACAGCAGTGAGCCATGTTCTAAGGAAACTGGGAGGGAGGAATATTCCTGGTGTGTTTGAGTGCACCGAGGAAAAAGTATTTGACCTTTTGATATGGATGATAGGGCAGACAGTGGCCTCTAGAGGAAGTTTTTGAGTACAGACATTCATTCTCACCGGTCCTGAGAGGCCAGACAAACCTGTGCTATATCATACCTTCTTATAAGTGGTCTGGTTAGATTTGTCAAAGCAGCTGAGGATGAGGAGAATGTTTAGGGACTGGCAGACAGACAGGAGAAGACATGACTACAAAGGAGCAGTGATTATTTGGGAAGAGCAGTGGTCCTGTACTGCTTGGTAACCTGCAAAGAGAACAGTAACTAACCATGACTTAGGGTTTGGGGTGGTCCAAACCATCAATGAATTAACTTGCACTATGTCAAATAAAACATATGCCATTAAATTAATTTTCAAGAAATGCACTCGAAGTTTAACCTGAGAGCTGATGTCTTCACAAGCATCCACATGTGTAGGTTATCTACTGTGTATGGAAATTGGATTTGTCAAGTAAGTAAAAGAAGAAAAAAGTCTGTACATATTGTTTGAAAGATAAATTCACTTGCATTAAATATGGTTTTCTTTGTTAATTTGGGATTCAGTCGTTAAAATGTGTTTATTACTGCTTTTCTGTTTATCTTTATTTGACATTTGAAACATTTAAAGACATAGGTGAAAAAAAAGATCTAATGTCATGGTATAGCATTTTAGGATGTCCTTAATATGAAAAATGTTAATAATCCCATTGAACAGAGAGAGGATTTTAATGATCTTCAAGATGAATATTTTGGTCTTTGAAAGATTTAAGACTCACTGTCCTTACCTTAATATTCTTAGACTGGCTGTCCAATAAATTCCATCATGTGCTTCAAGTAAGAAATCTGAAAAAAAGTAAAAGAAATGTTTTTTTAGGAATATTTTTTGGTAGTTATGGTTATTTCATGGGCTACATGTAATATAGTGATTACAAAATTTTCGAGCAGAATTGTAATTTTTAAGCTATTGGTACCCATTTAATGCACAAAATGTTTATCCCTCTCTTAAGAAACTGAGTACCTAAGATTTAGTAGGTGATTTCTTTTCTCCTCCAGCTCTGTGCTGTTAATCCAGAGCAATGCTATTTGCTTCTGTTTCTCCACGGGCTGTTTGATGCATTCTGAGGTGGTAGAGAGGGCTTGTAAACGAGTTACACATGCACTGTGCTCTGCATGTTTGCGCCCCAACATTACTTTAACAATAAAGCTGACTGGCTACTAGAAAAAGAGCAAGATAGGAACTGATGCAGCTAAATTGCATACAAATATCACTTTAAATTGAAAACATTTACTATTCATATGTTGAAAAATAGTGAAGCCCTGTATTCTGGCTCTAATGTTTGTTGCAATTCCAGTCCCAGCGGGGTGAACAGCCTGCATGATCTGTCTCTGCTGACTTCTTCCCCTGCTGCTTTCTTTGTTTTAACAATGTCTGACCTCCCTGCACTATTGTCATTTCCCTCTTTTCAAAAATGTAAGTGTACCAGAACCTTACCATTAGTAGGAAGAATTAGAAAGAAGTTATAGAAGTTATATATAGAGTTATATCTACATAGATGTTGGAATGAATCCTTATGAAGTTTAAACAGTACAGTATTGTTTACTCCATGGGACAGATGTCTTCAACTGGGATTAATGTCCTAATTTTGCAACATAACTAGACTTCTCTTACCAAAATCTAAAGAAATTTCCTACACATTCCCCCTCTCACCTTTAATTTACCCTGTGAGCGTGCACATCCCTGCACATATGCCTTCTCACATGTGATCTATTTGTATTCAGTGTAATCCCATTACTATGGTTCCCATGCATCTGGCAGTCTTTAATGTATTTATCTTCATGACAGTCTTTCCAGACAGACATGTATTTTTATCCTATATTGCTGAAAGGAACCTCTGTGCCTTTTTCCAAAGTTGTACAGGAAGACTGTGACGAAGTTGGCATAGGTATTGGACATGGCACTTGCTTATCCTTCTTCCTTTTAGCAGCAATATTGTAATCTGGCAGAAGATTTGAGTACCTTTAGTCACTGTTTTAGGAATTCTGAATCCCTGTATCTGTTTGCAGCAGCCATTTTACTGGCACTTACGACAATGTCACACACTCAATGAGAAGAATTGTATGAGCTCTTGTGGAATGTTTAACAGTTTTGTGATTTAATTCCAAATGATCTGAAAGAAAGAAAAGTTCAACTAAAATAAGAGTGAAAGAATGAGTTTTTCAGGTGGAGATACGACTGTGCCTTTGAGAAAACATGTCATGATAAAGGATTTTATGACATTGGGTAAACCAGGCAAGAGGGTAGGAGTGCAAGGGAGATTTAAACAAGATAAGTAAGATAATGAGGACAGCTGGGATATCTATGCATAGCAAACAATTTGCTTGGCAAATTTGTTCTTATTCCTTCTTCGTGAATTGTGTATGAACAGATTTTTCTCGATTTTTTAGTTATTCAAAACTGTTTGACAAATGTATCTTTTGAACAGATTTAACATAAGCACTGCTGGTGGACTTTCTTTGTACCATGTTCTCACTACTACTGTCAGATGGCTGGTAGCCATAGACACATATTGTTGGTTCTGTTCCTTCACTAGTCAGGGTCCTGAGCTGCTGCTGTCTGACCTGGGTGACCACTTTCAGCTGCTTATTCCTTGCAGTGTATATTTCAAGAACAATCCATGGATAAAATTATTTTTGAGACTCTCTCTGATAAGATTTAGGAATACTGAATACTGTCAGTAAGGTCAAGGTCAGTTTACATGGCAGAAAAAAAAGGGCTATTTTTCCACACAGAGTATATTTGCGGTGAATAACTTAGCTAACTGTAGACACTGTAAATCCACTTTGGCAGATGGTTAAGTCTATGTCATGACCCTCTTTTCTGCCCCAGGGATTGTTTCTTGAGTATGGCCTCATCTGAGCTGGCATTTTAATCTGAAAATATTTGTTATGATGTTACAAAGCTGTCTAGATGAAGTTAAAAAATTTCAATGAATAAGAAATTTAATTATTATTGGAAAATTAACGTACACCTCACTTGTTTTAATTTTTCATATGTTTCCCAACCTGATTAACAGTGAATATTATAGTCATAAGCACTATTTATGTAGAGAACCTTATAGGTTTTATGGGGAACTTATTAGTTTTATGTGATTATCCATCTTTCACAGCAAACATTGTTTTTACTATTTAAGAAATGCAGATAATGTGGTAGAAGCTCTACTGAAGTACTGCAAGCTTTGGCGATTCTAGCATGTCTTTTTTTGCTAACAGAATGCATTTTGTAAAGAAGGCCAGCATACAATGTTTAATCTTTTTTGCCCTTAGCTCACAGATGCTACTGTAGGAGTATTGCAGAGGCTGACGTAGTTTTTAGCAGTTATGTTGGTGTAACTTTGTCTCTGTATAAAAGACACAGTGAGGAAGATCTGTTAGGCAACAAATAAGGAGAAAAATCAAATACTGCGTAGACTTTAACAGCTTTCATGTTATCGAGGTCCTTGATATCAAGAAAAGAATAATTTGTTTAAGTAAAGACCATAATGTTACTCAGCTGGTTTTCATAGTGATGGTGGTAGAGACTATGAAATCTCACCAGCTGTGTCAAATGGTGCAGTCTCTACTGGGAGACAGGTCTTTCTTTCCAAAGTGAAGGCAAGGCTGCATAATGCAGTCAGTATCAAGTATCTCTTTCTTTAGCCTGTAAAGAATAATCAACATCTTTAGCAATGTTTCTTGTGTGTAGGTGGCAAGGTGTTGGTGGGGGTCAGAAGGAGTGGCCTCTGTGGGAGGTGTTCAGGGTCTGCTGTGCCAGTTTCAGGTGGCTCCACGATGTACTCACTGCAGGACACAGCTGAGCCCATCAGCCAAGATAGTAGCATCTCTGTGATAACATAAGAAAGGGCAAAAGCACTGCATAGGCAGAGAGGAGTGAGGGGGGAAAAAGTGTGAGAAACGTTGCAAACACCAAGGGCAGAGAAGGGGGAGGAGGGAGAGGAAGCACTTAATAAGCACCAGGGCAGATACTCTGCAGGCCATGGAGGAGATGATGGTGGAGCAGGTATTTTCCTGCAGCCAGTGCAGATGGAGAGGCCCATCATGGAGCAGATACCCATACTGCAGCCTGTGGAGCATCCCATGCCAGAGGTGTTGGATACTTCCAGAAAGATCTGTTGTCTGTGGAGAGCACATGGAGGAAAAGATTTATCGCGAAGGCCTGCAGTCTATGGCAGGATCCACACTAGAAGAGGGGAGAGGTGGGAGGAAGAGTGGCAGAGAGGAGCTGTTATGGACTGACCCCTGTTTCCTGATTCCCTTTAGCACATTGGGGCAGGGAAGACAGGAGCTAGAGTAGGATGTGAAGAACTGAAGTTGAGCCTTGAAAGAATGTGAAGGTAAAGGGAAGGTATTTTAGTTCTTGTCTTTCTTTCTCAGCGTTCAACTCTAATTACCAATAAATGAAATTAAGTTTCCCCATATTAAGTCTGTTTTGCCATTAATGGCAATTGTTAAGTTATCTCAATGTTCTTGTCTTGACCCATGAGCCTTTTCATCTTGTTTCCCCATTGTTTTGGGGAGGAGGAATGCAAGAGCCTTTGGGTGATTGTCGTCCACCTACAATCATATTACCAAAGGTTGCGGTTTTGCATTTCTGAAAGTAATGTATCAGATAGAGCCGATCAGTTATTTGTGCTGAAGAGCAGGTTAACAGTATATAAACATTAGCAAACTAAAAGAACCAGCATTGTGGGACGGTTATAATGTTGCTGCAGGTTTTTGGAAATACAGGTTGCGTTTTCACAGTTTGTATTCTGAAATGTTCCAGGGTAAGTTCTGTGCTTTAACTTAAATTATAATGTTGCTCTTTGTGTTGAGAAAACAAGAGGAAGAAGCAGGCTTTACTAGTGAAACTTTGTAACAGCAAAAGAGAAGGAAATATAGCCCAGAAAATATGATTAAACTTGAAAATTAGTTGTGTTTGTGGGTTAGTTTTGTCCCCGTTCAATTTGACATTATTGAAGTCTAGTTCTTAGAGGTTCAATGAGGTTAAGAACTAACAAGTTTGGATAATTGAAGTAGAGATGCAACATGTTTTATCATGTAGATCCATTTACAGATCAGCTGTTGAAATAAACATTCACAAACATCTTAGACTTCTCTGAGACTGGTTTGAGAGATAGCTAGACAGACAGACAGATAGGCATTGCCTGGAGAAGTTGTGGAGCTTATGCATGCCCCATTCCTGGAAGTGTTCAAGGCCAGGTTGGATGGAGCCCTGAGCAACCTGATCTAGTGAGTGGCATCCTTGCCCGTGGCTGGGGTTTGGAGCTAGATGATCTTTGAGGTCCCTCAAAATTGTTCTGTGGCAGTCACACGGGCACATATATATATAAAAATGTCTTGAAAAGTTTTATTTATCTGTATTTGTTTTTTTGAAAAAGAAGCATGAAATCTGAGCACATGCATACACACACAGAGATTGCTTTCTCTTTGGTTCATCTTTTCCAGCTACCTGAGAAAAAAGTTTGCCTTGTGCAGTTTCTTGCATAATTTTGCTGACCAAGATGCTGAACTATTTTACTCACATGGAAAACTTCTATTTGATTCCATGATAATAAGGGTAATATAATGCTACAGGTTCTGCTTAAAGAATATGATTGACACAGGTTTATATATTTTCTGTAGGTTTTCATGGCCACAGGAGTTTTTAAGTGCGTTTTACAAAGCTATTCATTTTGTAGACAACTCTTTTAAATCTTCTATTTTTTTTTAATGCAGGAAGATAACTTGGTTAAAAAAAATCACATTTCATAAGCTGAAGCCAAACTTTTTCTGTATGAGGATAACACTAGGAGTTATCATTTGACAGCTATTTCATATATTCTGTGAAAAGCATGGATGATGTTAGTGCAATGTCTAGTGAAGGGCTCCAAATCACAAATCCACTACCTTGATTAGTGATAATTGGCATCCTTGTTGGAAGTATCAGTAGTAAGGCCAAGGACTGAATAAGCATAAAGAACGAATTAGCCTCTTTCTCCTGGGGTGGTATCCTCCAGAGCACACATGCTCCATGAGGCACCCATGCTCAATAGAATGTAGACTAAATGTGGAGTTGAAAGTGCTGCCAATCTTTTGCTTTTCAGGGGAACTGCAGTCATTTATGGAAAAAAAATTAGGTTTTTTAAAGAAACTGAAAAACTACTGTGATTATTAGATTAACAAAATGATATTTTAATCTTTAAAATATATTAGAAAATGGCCTGAGGGTCTAGTAGCCAAGAAAGAACAGAAAAATGTAATAAAATGGTAGGATTAATCTGTGGGAGCAAAACACATAGCATAAATAGCCACATGGATGAAGGAATTATTTTTAGAAAGAGGAGGACTTATGTACATGATGACTGCCTATGCACTTGTACACACATAAAAAAAAAAAAAAAGTGTGAAAACAAGTCAAAGGGTATTTTCTACATCTAAACTTTTTTCCTTATTAATTTTCCTTTCTTTCTATAAAAGGAATATAAATTTTTCTATATATCAGGTTGTGTTGTGACACCAATATATGATAAAATATAGCAGTGGATACACCCAGTATGATAAACACTGAGAGGATAACATAAATCAACCAGCAATATATGCAGGAATGTCATTGCTGTGATTCCTTATACTTACTGCACCTGTCCTCTAAGATGTCTGTGAGACCTTCCTGGGTTTATGATGTTTCAGTATTTTTGAGCTCCAAAATTTCAGCAGTTTGATTTGGTCTTTCAGTGATGTTCTGTTCAATGGCCATAATGGCTTTGAGTGGTCTTCACTGCTGTTTTAGAACAATCAAATAAAAAAATTGTAAAATCAGCTAACTGCATACATTGCGAAGTTGGAGAAAATGCATTTGTTCTAACAACAGCTGCCTTTAAAGCACTGCCAATTGAATATTTATGGGGTGCATCTTGGTGGGCACCTTTCTGGTGCATTTGATGGACTGCATATCAACCCCCCTCATGAGCTCTGTGCTGGCTTCCATTCCTGTAGTTGACTTGGTTCTCATTAGAAACGTTTATTTCTTGTGTTTGATTAATAAATCTCCTGCCAGAGTACTGACTGTGTGAGTGGTAGCAGTAAAATAGTCTTACAAATCAGAGGGAAGGTCTGCCTAGATTCTTGAAACTTAAGATTTCTCTCTCAGTTTCTGATTCGCTCTTCCTTTACCCAAGAGAAAGTCAGGAAGGATAAAAGGGTATTGTGGTGTGACATAGAAGTTAATGAACTAAACTAGCAAAGCCATTCTAAATTAACAGCACTGTCTCACTCAAAGTGCCCTGCCTTTTGGTATCTCACATTGTATATCAGAGAAACTGCTAACTTGAGTGCGTCAGTTCTTGGGGAACAGATCAGCTTTCAGACGTTGTCTCAGAGCAGTTGGTTTCTCATGTTTGAAACTGTGTACCATAGGTGCCCTTACTGACATGCTGAACTGGAAGAATCAAAAATGGTTGTTCTGGCTCTGACCTCCCTTACTGGAACTGCAAAGACCTGTGCTTGCACAGCAGCTGGTACTTGGCAGTGCATTTGCTTTGGTGAATGCACTGCAATACAGACACGTGCAGCAGGGAGAAGAGCTATTTAAGCTAAAGACCAGTACTAGCACAAGAGTTAATTGGGAGTGAAAAGAGGAGTTCTGACTAGGAGATCTGTAAGTCTCTGGACCAGCTTCCCAGAAGAAGTTTTATGGGATACTAGTGGGTTAATTTGTATCTATAAGCTGTCTTCACAATAGGAAGGGCCTCTGATCTATATCTATTCTTAAAAGTAGCCAAAAAAAAAATAGAAATGCTGTCTCCCTTGGCCAGGTTTCTGCACTGAGCTATAAGACAATATATATCTTTTGGTTACTTCTATCTGATTAAAAGCTTCATTATTAATTCAGCTGCCTACTTGAACACTGTCTAGGTTTTCAGACTGCTGTGGCAAGACTATTGTCTTGTTCCAGGAGACAAGACTATATCACCACATCCTGTGTCACCTTCATTGGCTAATTCACCTGATCTCTCCCCAATCCAGCTCTGCCTCTGTCGCTTCCCAGACTGTCTCTCCTTGTGTTTTCTGTTCTTCTCTGACCTTCTCCCTCCATCTTTTTTCCTGACAAGTTACTCAAATTGTTTTTACTCTGGGGTATTGTCCCTCTCCTCTTCTAATGACAAATAGGGACAGGTCACAGGTGCTGTCTTTTTTATGCCTAAATATTTCCCCAGCTCCAGTTACACACCTACTCTATATGCTAAACCTTCCCATTTATTACTTTAGCATATGATGGACTTTAAAAATTGTTCATTCAGCTTCATCACTGGAGCCATTTCATCTCTCAAGTGAGTGCTCTGTTGCTTTTCTTTTAAGCTTTTTTTTTTTCTCTTCAGTCTTGCTACTATATTTTCAAAAAATCTCTTACATTTTTTTAGCCTTATAGCAGTATTAAATGTGTTTGTCTCTAAAGGATTGCCTTTTTTACCTTGTTGGAAGGAGCCTGCATAAGATGCATGTGCACAATAATTATGTACCATAAGAATTATGTTAGTTATTATATTTTATGCTTTATCATTCTGTGTGGAGATGAGTGAAACAGAAGCTGGTATATGCAGACATATATCTACACTTGATTAAATGAATTTTGAGGAAGACTAATAATCTCATTCATATTGGGACCCACATAAATACTGATCACAGTTAAAGAGAAAGGTCTAAATATGGGAATTACATAAGCAGCCTAATTTTCATTCTTCAGACAAGGAAGTAGTCTGATTAGGGACCTGGTTACAGGAAGAAATAAAAGCTGCTTCTTGTCTGTATCAGGGGATTTGGAAATTTGGTGCAAAGATTATGTAGTAGTTAAGCAGTAAGAAAGGTGTAGTTTGGAGGCTTTGAAAAAGCACAAATGCGGTTGCTGTCAGCATCTCTTCATAAGTCCTGATGGAGTCCTTTACTTGTCACTTACATTGAGTCAGTTCCTGAGTGAGCAGCCTTAGGCCTATTACAGTTGTGCACTGTGTAACCACACTGACTTCAGTTTAGTTGTTCCTGATTTCTGCTGTTGCTTAGAACAAACAAGAAACATCTTTTTTTGTCACACAAATGTGCACAGATAAATGGCAAGGAATATATTTGAAATGTGTGTATTAAAAGATTTTTCATCTGTCTACTTAAATGTGTGTTTTGTATCCGAGTGATACCAGTATGAGTTGTTTCCTCACTCAGTGTCCTTAAGAACTGCAGTTCAAGCAGATGCTGTCCTGAAAGGCAAACCCAAAGTCTGCACACTCTCAGGCCTGTATGCAGAGATTTCTGTTACCCATTTCCTATTTCCCCTACCAGAAGACAATTGCTCCCTGAAGGACACTGGAGCAACATCTGGCCTGTTTAGTTTAATGGGTTTTGTTCACATCTGCAATGGTCTGTTCCGAAGTGACTATAAATATAGTAATGAGGAAGAAAGGTCTGTGGCATAGACAGCACTCATGTGGCTGTTTCCTGTTATCCCAATGCCTACTTCCAGATCACATAACATTGTTTTGAAAACAGTAGTGGAGTTCTTAATATACCATGCACAATTATTTTTCTGGGTTATTTATTATGTAGTGTACATAACTCTTCATAAAAGTCAAATGCCATTCACATAAAATGGTCATCAGTCAGCTTTCAGTGTTGCTTGGATCAGCAATCCTGCTAACTTCTGAACTGAAGAAATGTGATAAAGACAGAATGGTAGAGTGCTGATCCTCAGATAAAAGCAGAGTGATCGATTAATACCTAAATGAGAAATAGAGATAAGATGATAAAAACAAGTTTAGGAAACAAATAATTTACCAGAGAGTAATTAAAACAGGAAAAAAAAAAAAAAGAGCTGTGTGTTGCAGTAATTAACACCTTTTACTACCCATTGCTTCATCTAACAAATTCCTTCTCTCTCTCCTATTACGGGTTTATTTTCTATAACTCCTGCCTTCTTGCCACCTGCACTGAAAAGAAAACATAATAGTTTTCCATTTAATGCAATATAGAAAGACTTTCTGGATTTACAAGCTCATGTGTTTGCCTGGGCACTGTTAGGTCTGCTAGTGCATAACACTGAAGTCAACCCGGAAAATAAGAAATTTTGTTACATTCCCTACATATTTCATTCAAATGAAAGGGAAGTTAACTTGGCTAGATGCCATCTGATATAAGATGCATTACAGTTATGGGACTGAAAGCAGTAACAATTTTTTTTCTTGGAAATTAATTTTCTAAGCAGACCTGTAAAGTTACATAAACAAGTCTTTACTAAACTACATTCAGAAAGATTCCTTCTCCACGCTGTAATATATTTAACCCACCTAATATAGAGGAAAAATACTGTGTGCACTAAACAAAAATAAAATACAGAAAAGAAATGCAAAATACTGGTTTGAAAGATTTGTAGTGGTATTTAAAGGCGTGAAATTAATTAGAATCAGAATGTTGCTTATATGTAGAAAATCATTTGATAACTGAGTGCAACTCAGTCTTTGTCTGTAATCTTCCAGGATTTAGGTTTATAACTCCTTTGTATAGCTTTAAAAAGATGCCCTGTGTGCCACTCTGCAATTTTAGTTTGGAGAGCTGCTCTCTTTGCTTCAGTGTAATCTCTCTGAAGAACAGCACCTTTTATCTGGAACAACAGAGTCTGCAAACTGGCTGTGAGACAGAGGCTGGAAATCACACCATAGTGTGAGCAAGGTTCATGTGTTAATATGTTGATCCACTGTGTCAGACACCAGCTTAGAACTGAATCTTGCCAAAAAGAACAGGTGAAATATGCTTGGTGAGCTGAGTGCTGCCCTGGGTGAATGAAAATTCAGAGCTCAAAAACAGTTAATGCCAGCTGGGAGGAATAAGCAGGAGCAAATTTAGGTTGTATGGAGGAAACACAGGAGCAAAAAATCGTTACTTTTGCTTATAAAGAGTGCTGTGAGAACGTCACGTAGGCAAGGAATTACGTAAGAGAGTTTGCTTTTATCTACCCACACAAAATTTTGCCTGTGGGTGCACATGAGGATTTAAATCTCTGTGCAGTGTTCAGAACTCTTTACCTCTCCAAATTAAATGTAATGTAAGTTTTGATCCAGATCTTTGTACTGCCATAGCTTCCTGATTGAAGAAACAGGACACAGTCTTAAGTTAGAAACTTGTCTTTTTAGTCCCTAGTTTAATTTAAAACCAGTACTTTAATGTGTTTGTGAAAGAAGTAGTACAGGGACAAAGGGCTTGGAGTGCCTAGCTGGATCCTTTGGAAGTTCAGATAATTTGTACACATGAGTAATTTGTTAGTCGCTAACTAGATTTCATCTCTATTTTGATTGTGTTGAGGCTACTTTATGAATTAATTTACTTAGAGCTTACATCAGCAGAAGGCTGATCTTTGTAAGGTCCAGCTGTCTTTATATATACATATATACTACCATTTCCTTGTGCAGCCTGTTCCGATGCTTGATAATTCTTTCAAGAGAATAAAATTTTCCTGATATCTAATCTTAACCTCCTCTGGCACAACCTGAGGCCATTTTCTCTTGTCCTGTTGCATGTTAGCTGGGAGAAGAGGCTGCCCCCACCTGACTACCTTTCAAGTAGTCATAGATAGCAGTAAAGTCCTCCTTAGGCCTCCTTCTCTCCAGACTTAACAACCCCAGCTCCCTCAGCCACTCCTCATAGAACTTGTGTTCTGGATGCTTCACCAGCACCTTTGCCCTTGTCTGGACTTGCTCCTCAATGTCTTTCTTGTAGTGAGGGGCCCAAGCTATGTGTAGCTTGTGGTGTCCCTCTAAGAAAAGACAGGCATATGTGTTAACATAGCAATGATAATAATAAGATTTAGATTTTCACTTTCTACCCCAGCTGCCCAGACTTGCTCTTTAAGGCTACATCCTTGGCCATATCATCTCCTGCAAGCCCAGCAAGCTAGAGCAATAAAAATACATTACTAACTTGATCCTGAAAAAGAGACACTTCCTTGGACTTCTAGGAGATTTTGCCCTGACGGGTGCAAAGGCACACCAAAAACCTCTGGGTGTTCTGGGGTCAGACAGTGCCTGAGAAGAGTGAAGAGAACAACCTTCCTGTGCCTTCATGACCAGCCTTCAGTGCCTGCATCTGGACAATTTCCTACCACTCCCATTTGATTGCCAAGCCTGTCTCCAAGATCTTTATTCTGGACTAAGGATCTACTCCAAATTGTTACACCACTGTGTACAATTTGGTACTAAACGCGTATGTTGTTATCTAGGAACTTCTGTGGGTAAGATTGGGTGGAGAGGCCTGCCTTACTATCTCTTTCCCCTCTCTTCCAAAGCCAGGGCTTCCAAAGGGTTCCTCCCACTGCATACCTGGAATAGCACTGAGCCTGGGGGCTTTTGTTCACCTTTTGATTATACAGTGTGAGGAAAGCTATATGTTTGTATATATATGTTTGTATAAATGTCTATGTGAATATATTTTCTTCAGAATACTGTACCTTTTTTAGGTCTGAGAAACCTACACAAGAAGCAGATTTTATAGGTAACTTAACCACTTGTTTTCCTTCCCCTTAAAGGCACTCCAGCGCTGGTTTTGAAAGTTGATGTGTGCTGGGAGACAAAAACTATGACTAGATTAGGAATCCCTGAGGATCACATAACTGGAAAGATTCTTCCCAAAGGCTTAGATCCCATACTAGAATGAGTTCAGCATATGGATATTGAATATTCAGACTGCTAAATGAATTAAAACTTCTTTTTTTACTGCCTAGTAACATGCCACTTTTTTCTATGGTCATTTCTCAGTTATTAACTATATTGCATGGAACCTTGATTGAATTATAAAATGGTAATATGAGTTTTTCCATTTCATGACATAAATTCATAGTTTTGAATATTCATTTACTGAAAGTTTGCTACTTGTCGTGCAGTAGGATTGCTTAACTTTAAACAATTCTGAAACCTCTAATAAGGTTAAATTTAGAGAACTTAGAATTCTGGTAAGGGTAGACTTTTAGGAAGTTTGACAGTGAGGTAAAACTACAGGGATGGAGTATAAACCTGGTGAAGTCATTTTAAGGGAGGTGCTGGAATAATAATATTCCTCATGAGTTTTTGATGGAGGTCTGGGAGTAGCTTTTTGATATTTTAGAGTAAGTATGTAATTTTGTTTTAATAGAGTATTTTTATGCCTATACGTATTGGTATATTTTAACAACTATATCACAGCCACAATGTACATGGCAGGAGCAATCCCGTTTTTTTTAAAGTAGTGTAAAGTATTGCAGAACCAAGCAACAAAGTCATGTAACCCAGACCTGTGTTTACTATTCAGAAGCATAAGAGTGTATGGACTGCCTATCATAGAAGAGCTTATTAGTGTGTGTGTGCACAGTGTACACATCTCTCAACTTGGAAGAATTAAGCCCTGCACATTAGTAATTCAAACACATTTTTCAAACCACTGGACCTGTTCATAGTTCACAGATTGCAACTGTTTCATGCACTTGTGGAATAAACAATATGACTTCTTAGACAATAAAGAGGTTCTGCCAACCCATGATTTTACATAGGTTTTAGCCAACTCAGAGAACTGAATATAAAATGTAGTATATGGGGATTCTATATGTTTTGACAATGGAGAAATTGTTAAATATGGATAGATTATAGAGTCTTTTATCTGTTTGGTTTTTTTCAAATTGCTATGCACTATTAGAAGAAACCAGATTGGGTGATTAAGAATGGGTAATCAATATAAGTTGCAATTATTAGTAACTTCATGTAACTGTGAAATATAGAATATGCTTTTAGAAATCAAAATTGAACAACTTATTTGTGCTAGAGAATAATTTACAGTAAGTACTTTATTTAGCGAATAATTTCTTACTAGATTGTCCAGCTGATTGTTAGCCTTCAAAAATTTTTTTGTTTGATGTTGGCAAACATTTCTTGGCCAGTAGCACTTATGCAAGTAAGATATACCATTTATTCATTGGAATATCTCACTGCCTGTTGGCATTTTTTTTCCAGTGTTAGCTGCTCTGAGCTGTTTATAAAATCAGGCAAAGAAAGATGAAATACATCCTGTTTTAGGGGAATCCCTTGCACATGGATAATTTGCATGGCATGTATCTCTTAACAGATGAAGCAGAGTATAGGTGTCCTAATTGCAGCCACTCAGGTTTATTAATTCAAAATATGTTTTGTAGACTGACTTGTATTCATGGTAAGAAATGTGTACTTGTACACTCCATTACAAGTTGTGGTAGACGTGCCTGAAATGAGAATAAACACATAAGGAGAAAACAGGTTTTGGAATAACATGAAAAAGAATATTCTTTTACTAATTGATCTGTATTATTGCTTAATAAAATGTGTGGGAGGAGTGAAATGTTACAATATTGAAAAAGTCCTTGCAAAGTGAATGGTCACATCAGCTTCTGAATTGTCTGCTGAAGCATAGTGCTGCCAAAATAATCCATTTTCCCACACTCAAGTATAAGTTCAATTTCACTCAGAATTAAGGCACACCATACAAAATGTGCTAGACTAAAATGCAAAGTTTAAAGGACATTGTGGTGCTCAGCTATGAGCAGTTTTTGATCATCGGAGTTCAAAAATGCATGACAAGAAATTTCAGTTTGAAGAGACTTTTGTGAAGGAATGTGGAACCTGCAGTGTCAGTCACTGGTTTCTTTGTCAAGCAACAGTAATCTTAGTGTGTCATGCCAGGGGAAGAGAAAAGGATGTGTATCATATCCAGACAAAATGTGGAACAGCGGTCAGATTGTTGAATTTTTCAGTGCTTTTGTAAGACCCATGAAATGACTGAGTCCACAAGAAAACACTATTACAGTAATATATTGTGTCAGTATGGGATACCACAGTTATCTTGTGTGATTCAGACTGAGGAAAGGTGTTCCTGCCTATAACTCCATGGACTACAGGCAGAGGAAGCAAAACGAAATCAGCACCATGACCCAGAATTATGCAAACTGCCAGGTACTATTGCTTTTATCTTCCGTGCTGAAGAATCCAGCTGCCATTTTCAGTGCTCCATTTTGATGAATTGGTAGAAGTGCCTCTAAAGGCCTATTTTCCTTGAGTCGAGGCAAATATATAATTTATTGAGAACACAAGGTGAACAATGTCCTCTCACTCCCAGAAAATTCAAAAGCTTTCATGGGCTGTACCTACTAGAATGTGTACTTGCTTTTTCATTACACCCAGTCATGACTGATAATGAATTGAAGTGTTTCCTAGATTGTGTCAGGAAGGATTTGATCACAAGAACATAAACTGAGATTATGTGCCCAGGACTGGGTTAAGTATTACGTTATGTAGAGTTAGAGATGTCAAAATGTACAACTGCTTGTGAAGAGTGGTATATAATCAGAAAAGCAAACCTGTTCCATCAGCTAAACTTTCATGTTAAGATATTTAGTAGAAGCTTGAGAACTGGGATTAACTGTTCACCTCAATTAATAGACTATTAGCCTATTAACCATATGTATGTGTGTGTATTTGTGTGTGTAAATAGCATTTGGGCATTTTTGTCTTCCTCCCCAGTCCTCTGATTTTCTGTCTTCCCACCATTTTCCTACCTGGCTTCCTAATTGGAAGCCTTTTGCTCCTGTCTTCTTTAATGACCTTTCCTCCCTCTTCTCTCTCAAGAAGATGTATAATTTAGAAGTTGCTCCATCTCTGTACCTGGTCTCATAGGACCCACAGTAACACCAGAAAAAAAGGGAATGATGGAAACGGTTTTGACACTGTATTTTAGTAAATGTATAGTGCCAGGGAAGGAGCAGAAAACCCATTCCAGCATGTCTGTTTGGAGGTGAGAAGTGGGAGTTTTTTGTGCTCTGGCTTGAGAAGATTGTTTTGAACACACTACAGGGACAGAAAAAAAAGAAAAGGAAAAACATCTGTAATCCTAGCTTTTACTCTTTTAAGCCTTATGAAATTGCAGATGAAGTGTATATCCTTTTTTAAATTCCAGGAGGAACTCTGGTACTATGATGCTTTTCCTTAACTCATCTGATTTGGAGCAGGGTGTCAAGCTTTTTCTTTTACAAGAGCTAGGGGCTCCACCCATGCAACTTCACTACTTGCCTTATGTGTCTTTAGGTGTTATATGGCACAAAAAGTAGAAAAAAAAGTTGAGTCTGGGAAAGAATATTGCATATTCTAGCTTCATCACAGTGCTGTTGCAATGTTGCATTTAAATTTGAAGTGAATATACAGGAATTGACTGTGGATTGACACTGTGGTGTTGTATAAGGACTGTGTTTAAAGCTGTTGGTAAGAAAATGTTGATTACAGTTTCAGCTTTCTAACATCCTTGGGGTCAAATTCTGCCCTAATTTAACCATTGCTTAACCCTTCTAATTTTCCTGGTATTGCCCAGATTGAAAATGAGAGCAGAGTGCTGTTCCAGTTTCAGTACCTGCCCTACTTACCAAATATCAACCAAGTATTTAGTGATATTGTCTGCTGTACACACATACACGTATTAATGATTTCAGGATTTCAGTACTGATTTCAGTAAATGTTGACATTCTAAGGGGAATGACATGAACTATTTGGTTAACATGTGTGCTATATTTATATATTTTTTTTATATCTTTAACACATCTGTTTTGTTTATATATTTTTTTTTCTGTATTGACTGAATGAGTAAGGAAATTGTTAAGGAAAAGTCAGACAGGGAGACCCAAGGTGAACCTAAAAGAATCCAGTTGGATAGACTGAGCTTTTGTTGGCTATTTATTTTATTATTTATTTATTTTGAAAGAAAGTTAGGTTTGTCCATACTTCTTATATGACTTATATGACTTATATGTCCTGTTACTGCCTGGGAGAAGAGACTGACCCTCACCTCACTAAAATCTCCTTTCAGGCAGTTGTAGAGAGTGATAAGGAGTCTCCTCTGAGCCTCCTATTCTCCAGGCTAAATAACACCAGGTTAAATAACCACTCCTCTTGTGGTCTTGTGCTCCAGACCCTTCAACAGCCTTGTTGCCCTTCTCTGGACACACTCCAGCATCTCAACATCCTTACTAAATTTGGAGGCCCAGAACTGGACACAGAACTCACGGTGCAGCCTCACCGGTGCTAAGTACAGGGGAAGAATGATCTCCCTGGTCCTGCTGGCCAGACTATTCCTGATCCAGGCCAGGATGCCTTTGGCCTTCTTGGCTGCCTGGACACACTGCTGGCTCATGTTCAGCTGCTGTTGGTCATCCACTCAGTGCCCAACCTGTAAAACTGCAGAGGGTTGTTGTGACCAAAGTGCAGGACCTGGCACTTAGACTTATTAAACCTCATATTGTTGAATTCAGCCCTTTGATCCAGCCTGTCCAGCTCCCTCCTACCCTTCAGCAGGTCAACGCTCGCACCCAGCTTAGTGTCATCTGCAAATTTACTAATGGAAGACCTGATCCCCTCATCCATATTGACAGTAAAGGTATTAAATAGGACTGGGCCCAACACTGGTCCCTGGAGGACATCACCAGTGACTGGCCATGACCTGAATGTGGCACTGTCCACCACCACTCTGTCCTCCAGCCAGTTCTTAGCTCAGCAGAGTGCTCCTGTCCAAGCCATATGCTGCCAGCTTTTCCAGGAGTGTGCTGTGGAATGCAGTGTCAAAGGCCTTGCTGAAGTCCAGGTAGACACAGCCTTCCCCACATCCAACAGGTGGGTCACCTGGTGGAGATGAGGTTTGTCAGACAGGACCTGCCCCTCCTAAATCCATGTTGGCTGGGTCTGATACCCTGGCCATCCTGTAGGTGCCATGCGATGGCACTCAAGATGATCTGTTCCATAACCTTGTCAGGATCCTGGTTTCCAGCTCTTCTTGTGGATGAACATCACATTGTCCAGGTTCCAGTCATCTGGGACATTTGTGGTTAGCCAGGACTGCTGATGAACGACAGAGTGGCTTGGTGAGCTCTTCCACCAGCTCCCTCATCACCCTAAGATGGATCCTATCTGTTTCCATAGACTTGTGAGCATCTAAGTGTCTCAACAGCTAACTGCTTCTTCCTGGATTCCAGGGGGGTTGTTCTGCTCTCCATCCCTGTCTGCCAGCTCAGGAGGCCAGCCATTCTGAGGACTACCTGTCTTATTGGAAACTGAGACAAAGGTGTTAAGTACCTCAGCCTTTTCCTCATCTTTGGTGACTATATTCCCCGCTGAATCCAATAAAGAGTGGAGATTTTCCTTGCTTCTTGTTTTGCTATTAATGTATTCGTAAAAGCATTTTTTATTATCCATTACAGAAGTGGCCAGATTAAGTTCTAATTGAGCTTTTGCCTCTCTAATTTTCTTTCTGCATGACCTAACAACATTCTTAAACACTACCTGAGTGGCCTGCCCCTTTTTCCAAAGGTGATACACCCTCTTTTTCTTCCCCAAGTTCCTGCAAAAGGCAGTTCTGGCTCTGCACTTGGCAGATATGGATTACTTCTGAACTGGGTTTCTCCAACAATTTTTGGTACTAACCTGGCATGGTGTGCATTGCTGGCTACAGAATGAAGCAAAATCCTATGGGAGTTAATCTAATAGTTAATTGTGTTTACTTCCTTTAAAATAGAACCTTGAGTAAAAAGTGTGGAATAAGGTAAATTCTGTTTGTACATTTATTTCCTGGCTTTAAATGTTGTCCAAAACAATATTTATTGTGTTTGGATCAACATTTTTTCTTCAGTTCTGCAACATACTGAAAGTGAAACTTATTCAAGCTGCCTAATTATAATACCATACCAAATGCCATTACTTTTCATAATCATAACAGTGTTCAGTAAGGAATTAAGGCCTTAGTTCAGGAAAAATCTGTAGCTGAGTAGCTCTCTGAAGTGCTTAGCAGGAGAAAGTATGTCCAAATGGGTAGAAAAAAACCGCAGTTCAATACAGAGAAGTATTGAAACCTCACTGCTCATTAATATAGAATGATAAATAAGCCTTTTAGTATGTAGGTTGCTAAAAAATGAATGGAGCAATAGGAATAGTAACTACTTAAAAAAAAGCCAATAACAACTAACAAACCAACCTCTTTTCAGATTCAAGTTCCAAAGGAAAGAAAATGCTGGAGGAGAGGAAAGTTGTGTGAACTCATACGTGCACGCACGCACACACACACGCACATGTACACTTGAACTCTATAGAGAGAAAAGGAATTTTTTACAATAAAGAGTCTATTCCTGTGATCTTTCTAAACTCAAGTGGTCTTTTATTAGTTCGGTCAATATCTCACTTTCCAATCTGTGTAAAAAGAAATCTTCAATACACCAATGCCAGAGTGCACAATTTATCTTTCATCTCACCTGTGAAATGCCAGCCACTGTATACTAATTGAGTTAAATGTCCTCAGAGGAGATGATCCAAAATGTTGGCAAGCTTATAGGTAGACTGGGAGCTCCAGACAGTGACACAACTGGGATGTATCTGTATTGCAATCACAGTACAAATTGTGATGAGACACTGTAGTGAAACTCAGAGATGATTTATCTTTAAACTGTACCTAGGCTAGTTCAGATACTGATAGAAAGGAGCAGGGTGTGGGCTACATGTCATGCTCCTCTTTAGTGTTGTGAGCATACTTTGGATGACAGGCAGGATCACAAACTCAAAATTTATTTTTATTTATTTATTGCTGCTTCCTTAGGAAAAAACCTTACGCAAGAAATCACAAGAAATTGTCAGTACAATACAGTAAATGAAAAGAAGTCAGGTCACAAGAATCACATGGCAATCACCAACAGATATTAATAAAGGGCGGTGGGGGGTGGTGTGCATACAAATTCATCACACTTTGCCTTCTTTGCTAAGCTGCATTATCATTCTGTAAGGAAATACAGAGAATATATTAAATATCTTAGATAAATTACGCAATTAAAGGCAAAACGTGAAGCATTCAGTGATGTTCATTCTTTTGTGTGTGCACATATGCATCCCACAGATGTTTAGAAAAAGCTTGGCTTTTGTTTCCCTAGCAGAATTAGCTGAAATGTATCAGTATCAGTTAAAACTAATCTATTATGTTAAAGCTTCGAGTCTCTGTGCTGCTCTAGGGGAGCTGGGTTCTGATAGTTCTTCCCCAAGCGGGATCCTGAAGTCCTTCGAGTTATCTGTGCTGCAGATGTCTCTTCTCTTTGGTACTTGTGTTAACGAGCCTCTCTGGACTTCATTTCCCTGTTATTCAATCCTTGTTTTGAAGTGGGGGTCTGCCAGAACAGCAGCTTACTCAGACTATTTGCTAAGTCTTCCTTCATTTGACTTCTTCTTTCACCTCCATCAGAATGGAGGCACCCTATGGAATCCTCTTTTATGGTCTTTCTTTCTCAGATTTGAATTTTAAAGTGTCTCTTTTCACTGCTTCTTCCTTGTACTTAATGCAATATTTTCCTCTAAGAAATGGGAATAAGAGGGTTCAGTTGAACATCAAAACTTTCTATGACCACTGCAGCTTCAGTTAATAGTCACCTGCCTCTTTGCTTTTGTCCCCAAGCCTTTTCTGTATCACATTAACATGCATCACTGTACTTTGAAAGTCATAAAATACACTCTTCTCTGTCATCTCAGATTTATTAGTGAGCTGATTTCTTTCCTCCAAACTCACTGTAAGTCTTGCCTATATGGAAGCATATAGGCATTTTCTTCTGTGTTTTTCCTTCATTTTGAAAGCACTATCCTAGTATTATCTCAGTTTTCTCTATTATTCCCCTTCAAATCCTTCTTTAAACATCTCTTTTGTTGTGATGCCTGCGGAATCTTCTCCCATTTCAGCCTTCTGAGCTAGACAGATGCTGTTCACTTTTTGTTTTCTTTGCTAGAGTGCTTCAAAATCAACCCTAAGATATTTCTGGAGAGCTTCTGATTCTTGTTTGGAAACTTGACATGTTTTATAATTAAGTGTTTTATGCACTGAGGTGAAAATCAGCCCCACACAGAGAGCAGGCTAAATGTGCATCATTTAGATTCCAGAAATGCATTAAAGTAGACTGAATGACCAACACTACAAAAAATGTTAAATTCTCACATTTTAAATGTATGTAGGGCTAACAGGCTGCTTTGGCTACTGACCCAAGAGATTTTGACTATGGACAGCTCATTTTAGTACTGTAGATGGATTTTAGGAAATTCTCAGATTAAATTACTCTAAAAATATCAGCTTCTTTGAATATAGAGGTAGTAATACTTAGAAGAGGCACATTTTTTTTAAGAATCTCCCCATATCATGGATTTGCATCTGATTAATGTGCAGAGACCAAAGATTCATTCCACACTGAAGCAGTAGAAATCTTGCTGGATGCAATGAACAATACCTGGACCTCATTCCTGGATTCCATACACCACTGCTGTTGTATCTCATAGAATCAGAGTGGTTAGTGTTGAAAGGCGCCTTAAAGATCATCTAGTTCCAACCCCCCTTTCATGAGCAAAGACACCTTCCACTAGACCAGGTTGCTCAATGCCTCATCCAACCTGACCTTGAATAATTCCAGGCATCCACAGCTTCTCTGGGAAACCTGTTCCAGTGCCTCACCACTGATAATTTCTTCTAGCAGATAATTTATTCTGTACATCTATACTAAATTTCCCCCTTTTTAGTTTGTACACATTGCTCCTTGGCCTATCACTACAGTTCCTAATGAAGGGTCCCTCTCTGGCTTCCCCATAGGCCCCTTCAGATACTGGAAGATTCCTACGGAGTGTCTATTCGACCTTCTCTTTTCCAGGGTGAACAACCCCAACTTTCTCTGTCTGTCTTCATAGGGGAGGTACTCCAGTTCTCTTCCCAACTTTGTGCCCCTGCTCTGAATTCTCTCCAACAGTTTCACGTCTTTCTTATTTTGGGAGCAACAGAACTAGATGCAGCACTCCAGATGTGTTCTTACAAGACCAGAGTAGAGGAAGAGAATCACCTCCCTTGACCTGCTGATAATGCTGCATTTGATGTGGTGCAGTAGATGAAGACAGACTAATGTAATTTTGTATTTCAAACCAAACTTCTACTTTTTTGTTTGTTTCTTTGTTTTTGAATCCCCTAAAAAATTCTGCAAGCTGGGATAGTAATTTGAATTAAGGTGTGTCACAGGAGGCTTGCTTGGATGTGTGCAGCTTTCTACTGTGTGAATATGCGTGTCACTGCAGTCTGCTTCCCTATTCACCACTGCATCCCACCAGGCTACCAGTAACACTGTGCTACTTGCCTGCTACCTCCAAATCATGATTTACAGTAGAAATGTGACACTTGTACAAATTATTCTGTCTGTAGGTCCAAAGGGCTCTATTAAATGAAGTTCCATCAAGGTGTATAATCTTGCCATTTGTTTTTCAGAAATTACAGTGTGGATTTTTTCCTGACTAATGATAAAAATTAGCAGAGTCAGTAATGATAGATACAGGCTATGTTAATGACAACTTTTCATGCTTTCAGGATTTGATTGTGTTTTTAAAATAACATGTAACTTCATGTCATTTTACTGTAAACTACCATACTCCATAGGAACGTTAGTTTTGCAGTCATAGCCATGGGAAATTTGGGGTTGATTTGAGTACTGGGTGTTTTATGCTATCTTGCAACTTAAAATTTCTGTTGTCTTATTTGTTCTGTGGTTTGAAGCTGTGCTTGTTTAATTCATGACTAAAAGTAGCAATCAAACGTGAAAACGCAGATTAATACAGTACAATTAGGTGGACCCTGCTGGTCACAAGCTATGCAGAGCACAGTAAAAGAGAGGTAGCATGGTTCTGCTGAGATGAGCTCAGCTGGTCAGAGCATGGTGCTAATAACCCCAAGGTCGTGGGTTTCCTCCCCTTGTGGGCCATACACTTAAGAGTTGGACTCAGTGATCCTTGTGGGTCCCTTCTAACTCAGAATATTCTGTGATTCTGAGGGAAAAGCAGTGCATGTCATCGTTCATGTTCCCAAAGAAGAGGCAAGAGCACCTTTGTGCTTTCGTATTGCCTCACAGAGAGAACTGGAAGAAATTCAGTTATTCTTCTTACATAGTAACAAATGTATAAGCACATGCAAAAATTACACTGTTAATAATTGAGTTTTAAAAAAGCACATCCATACTCTAATGAAGTAGTAGAATAGTCTTTAACTGTAAAATTCAGGCATATGGAAACCTGGAAGTTTGTTTTGAACCCCCTCTTAAAAAGAATGATTTTGAATGTGAAAAGAGATAAAACTCTGCTGGTATATTAGCATACCAAGGGTGCATGTGTTAGCAAGATGTTGTACTCTATTTACCTGTTTCTTTCTTTAAGGGTTTGATATAGCTTTTCTAGATATAAGCAGGCACAATTTTATATATGTCTCATTTGTTCAGTCACCATGCAGACTCTAAAATGGATCCTAGCCAAGTTGGCAAGGTACAAAGCAGTGAGTGCCTGTATTTTCAAAACTATAACTGAGTCCCAAGGTTGTAAAGAAACTGCAAACATACACCCAACTAGAAACAGAAAAAAAGAGTAATTTTGTGTACTCTTGGCACAATTCAGATTTATGGCAGTTTGATGGTGAAGTTGAAAGCAGATACAAGAAATGTTAATACTTTAAATTGGCCATTTAAGTTTTCAAAGAATCATCAGAGTTGTAAGAGACCATCAAGATCATCCAGGCAAATAGTAAGCCCAGCACCACCATAATCACTCATCAACCATATCCCCAAGTGCCATATCCAGATGCCTCTTGAACACTTCCAGAGATGGTGACTTCACTACTTTCTTGGGCAGCTTACTTGAATTCCTTACTTTCAATTCCTACTTTCTCTGAGTTTTTTTTCCTAGTATCCAATCTGAACCTCCCTGGGCTCAGTATAAGGTAATTTCCACTCATCCTGTCACTTGAGACATGAAAGGAGAGACCAAGCCACACCTCAACACAACCTTCTTTCAGGCAGTTGTAGAGACCAATGAGATCTCCCCTGAGCCTCCTTTTCTCCAGGCTAAGCAATCCCTGCTCCCTCATACTCTTTTCATAAGATTTTTCTCCAGATGCTTCACTGTCTTCATTCTCTGTAGATTTGTAAGCCAAGACAAAGCACTTTACAGTTCTCTTAAAATTGCTCTGAGGAGAGGAAAAAAAAAAAAATGTGTGTTGTTCACAAGCTGGTTATGAGAATTATTAAAGAAGTATTTTTAGAGTATTTTTACACACTGGTAAAAATGTTCTGCCACTGGCTTTGATTTCCAACTGAATGCTCAGTGAGGCTTGATTTCTGTACTGGGCTAGCCATAACTCGAGTGAGTTTTTTGTGCAATTAACTGTTATCCCTTTACCTTTATTATGTGAATTGTCTCAAAGTGACTTTTTTATAAGGAACTATATTTTGCAATTCTTACTCAAGTTTTCATTTAATGCTAATTGTCTAAAGTTTTAGACAATCTGTGCTATCATTAACGTGCTTTAGCGTAACATCTGATTTTTTGACATCCATTGGTTTATTAGGGGACATGAATAAAGGCTGCAAAATCTGCATGAAAAATGGCAGAGAAAGGAAATATATCCTGGGAATTAAATTGTGTTAAGTGTCTCTGAAAATAGGAAAAGTCTTGATCAGATTTAATCCAAATGTATATTAGATAAGCTTGGGATAGGGTTTAATCTCTTGTTGTAGTTTTACTGAGTAGGAAATTAAATAGCTGCTGGATGCTGCAGACAGGTGTTTGCAGAAAGTCTGCTTCTGCACCTTTATCACATACCAATTAACACTCAGATGTGGTAGCACTCTCCATCCTCTCTATGCTTCCTGGTTTTTAAGTGATCCCCACATAATTCAGTTATGCAAGGAATACTGCTCTGCTCTGCCTTTTTAGAGGCATAGGATTGAAAGAAGCTGAAGGAGGTGACTGTGTCTAAGACATTCCACAACCTGAATTAAAATGCAAGCAGAGTGGCCCTAGATAAAGAATAATGTTTATTTGTAGAGTAGGATTTCTACTGCAATTTGAAGACTTCTGCTACTATTTCTTTATGTTAGATTCTCACCTAGTAAAGACAATATGTTGGAAAACTTGAGAAGTAGTTTACCTTTGGTCAAAGGCAGAGGTAATCTTTGTGGAAGAACAAAACAGCCATTTATGCACAGAGGTATTGCCTGATGTAAGCCAGAACAGTCTGGCTGCTCTTTTTAATTTCAGTCAACTAAAGTGAAATTAGGCTTCCTGTTGTTTTTGTTTGTCTTCTTTGAGCAGAGCCCAGGACTAGAGATGAAATCTCTGCAATAAATGTTGGCAAACTTAAGGGTCAAGCTCCTGTCTTTTTCATTTATTAAAAATGAGTGTTTGTAAGATCTTACAATCATATTGTTTAAGGATTAGATTTAATCTTTAAATTATTTTTAATTAATTGATCCTGAATATATTTATTTGCAACCAAGTTAATTAGTAAATATAGAAGAACATAGGAATATATATCTACATCTACCAAAGTTCAGTATCAGTATGTCCTTAATTTCTCTGGAATCCACATTTAATGCTTCTCTTTTTCTATCATTTCCTTTGCCCTATTATCTAAATCTGTGTGCAATGTATTTAAAAGTCTGTGGTCTTCAGATTTCTGGCAGGTAGGTATTTGTATGTATACTTGTACTCCCAGTGCTTCTGTTTTAATTGCAGTCCCTTTTCCCCTGCAGCACTCTCTCTCCGACAGCGGGATCAGCTGGTGATGCTGGGCAGTGCTATTATGGCAGGACTTCTCACTGTGTAACTCCTGCATTGAGTTCCCTGTGCTGACTGCCAAACAGGCAGAATTTTTAGACCATTTTTAGTTCCTTCCCAAGTTCTACAAAGGCATTTGTAGAAGATGTGTGGGGTTGTATCTCTGGCAAAGCTCACTAGCGAATGAGGGAACACAGTCATCGTCAAGGTGGCCTTGCATACAGATATTGTGATGGTGTGCTACCAAACAGTGCTGTGAGCACCTACCCTGTGTCCTCCATGCAGAGTAGCTCATCATATTTTACAAGAAGCATCAATTAAAACCGAAGATAACAAATGTTTTTAAAGAACCATTTACAGGAGTTGGCTTGGGGAGATAAATAGGGGAAGAAATTACAGTTACACAGAGCAGCAGAAATAAAAGTGTGACTCCTAACTGCAAGGGAAGTTTTCATTCTCAGAGGGCTAGGGGACATCCCTACTCAAGAATATTACATAAATTGCTTTTAGGAAAAGGGGTTTACAGATGTCAGGGGCTGTTATATCCTGCTGCTGATATAGCATCACATTTTCTACAAAGTATAGATACAAATGAAAGTTTCTGTTTGTGGATATAATATAGGCTTTTCATACAAAAGGACAAGGCAATAGTCATTAGGCACCAGAAAGTATAAAAACCCACTAATTTGTGAATTTATTTACTTAGAAAATAAGTCAGTTTCCCCTATATTACATCACCAGTACATACTTGCTTATCTTCCTTTTCTTGAGCTTCTTGACTGTTACTGGCTACAACAAAAAAACTTCTATGTTTGGGGGCATGCCAGGTAGGATTTTATTTTATAATATCACTTTAGGCTGTAACATGTATCTTCTTCTTTTGCCTTCTGCCTTACCTATATACATGGAAAACATTTCTTGTGCATGAGGACAGAAAAGCATTGAAAAATGAGTGTGCACACACATGCACATGGTTTCATAAAGATTCTAATCAATCATTGCTGCTGCTTTTCCTGTACTCCTCCATGGTAATAAGAGCCACCACATAGCTTTCGTCATGCTGCTCAGTGCATTTAGACATTCAAATGCATCATTCTTTTGTAAAATATGAGTAAGTAAAAGTGCATCTCAGGTAATGGCACTGGAATTGCAGATAGGAATTCTTCACTTCCAGTGCAGATTTCTTACTGGATGCCAAACTGTTGCTTTGGAGACAGTGAAATTTGTTCCATCATTTTATCATGCACGTTCAGAGCCTGCATTCTAGCTCACTTTCTCTATGCATGTTGGTCTCCTAATCACAGAGATCACAGATAATTTTTCCTACCACCTCTGTAGCATCTTTGAGAGTTTTCTTCTCTCTCTTTTGAATGTGTTTTTTTTTTAAGTTAGAGACCACATGTGAAAAAAAAGATACAGAACAATAAAAGACCTGATTTAATAAGTAAATTTCTGCTGTTTTAAGAAGTGTAATAGCGTAGAGGAAAAATAGTATCTTTTAAAAAATCTGTGTTAAAATCCCTAGGAAACTCATCAGTTTCATAAGAAATTGCACAGAACCTCCAACAAGCAGAAAAGAATGGAAATACTGTGAGAATAAATACATTTTCTAACTTTCTTGAAAAGGTTTTTTCCAAGTGAAAGTTCCTGTGTTGGCAGAGCCACAAATGAACATTATTTTGTTGTTAGTTGGACAAGTGCAACAAAACAAATTGTGATGTGAGGGTATGAGAGGGGAAGTTGGTGAGTTTTTCTTTTGTATGTCCAATGCCCCCTAAGCCTACAAATGCTGCTTCTTTCCCAGTTTCTGAAATGCAAATATGTGTGTCAATGTAAATAAAAATGGAAGATGGCTTAACATAAATTTCCCTCTTGCAATGGTTAATATGGAAAAGAAGAAAACACAGAGATAAGTGGTCAGTCTCAAAGAGAAATGCATCAGTTCATTCACCATCATTCTGAAAGGGATGGATCTTTCAAGAATGTGTCTGCAGCACTGTGTAAGTTTGCAGAGATTATTCTGACTTCTGCAAAATTTCTGTGTGCAGTTTTGAACTGCAACATCTGTATGCAATTGGCAATGTAGAGTTACATATAAAATATCAATTAATGTGTACAGGTTTCTAGACTTGACAAAAGAAATAGTAGGTTCTTTAGGTACAACTGTAACTGGGAGTGGTGCAGTCTGGTTCCACACAGAACACTAGGGGCTGTGACAGGTATTTCCACCATAGATTTTGAATCTAAAAGACCCAGTTCAATGGTTGTATCTGGTAGGACTTCAGTGAAATGGTGCCCAGTTCTGCCAAGTCAGAATTTCATTTTACAGAGGTGAAAAAGCAGGAATTTTCTTAAGAAATTAGGCTACTGTAGTAGTATATGGTGAATTTAGAGCTAACAGTAATGTTGCTAAGCTTTCTTTATGATGGAGGTTTTTAGCAACATATGCAGAGACAAAAAGCACAAAATTATTTGCTTTATAGGAAGCCCTGCGTATGCTGTTAGCATCAGATGCTAACAACATTTAGTCATTAGTGACCTGCTCAGATGCTTGGTGACTTGAATGAGACAGACCAATACACTGAAATAATGTCTTCACTTACAGTGAATCTTAAACTCTGATACATTAAGCAAAATGACTGCTGTGTGACCATCAAACTCATATTCCTGCTTATGTGGTGGTCTGTGATGTCTGTGTCTCAGCTTGCAAAATGAGGTAGGGGTAAGCTACCACCAGCTATTGAGAGCTAATTTCCTCAGCCTGCCCTGCCTGCTCGCACAGGGGCTCCTGCATCAATGCCCGCCGTGAGACAGACCTGTTCAAATCTTACCAACTTTGCTATTGTTTCACCCTCTAGTGGCTTGTCTGGGAAACAAGATGCAAATCATGGTTAAATGTGAGTGCTGGCACTTAAATTCTAGGATGCCGTTCCCTGTATTTTCATCTGACAACTATGCGTGGATGTACTTGCAAACTACACTGTAGTGACTAATTTCAGTCTGCCTAAAATTAAGATGCTGCCCACTATGCTAAAAATCTTGATTACAGGGAATGTCAGGTAGAATAGGGTTTTCCACTGTTTTCACCATTTATATGAGCTGGCCATAAGGGTGTCTACAGGAGTTTGAAAGGGTGGTGTTTTATGATACTATTCATATCTAGCATAAAATCTATTTTAGTGTATGTCTGAGACCTATGTTGTTGAAATGAGGCCATGGATTTTATTCTCACAGAAACATACATACTATGAGGTTAAATTACACAGAATCAGTGAGAAGCACTGCACTTTGTTACTTGCATAGCTCTGTCTCTTCATGTTGATAGAAGGCCATTCTTCTTAAAATCTTCTGAGGTCCTATTTATTTATTTGTAAAATCTGTATTGACATCCAAATAGTGGTACCTGAACAAAAGAATTAATGAAAGCATGCTTGTGGACATGCATGGTATTGACTCCTCACTGCTGCAGACTCTATTGGCATTCAAAATTATATGACAGAGGAATTTTCACCTACAATGGATGGAGATAAAATTAATACCTGATGGCAGGTGAAAATCAAGGTTAACGGAGTTACAGAGATTTGGAAGTATGGATCTGGTTTATGCTGATCGGTTTTTTTTGCCAAAACCATACGTTGTGTGACAACTATGCTGAAAATGTATTGGTCATGGAACAAGCAAAATTGACACTAGTACGGTGTAGTAGTTCATTTATGATACATTATTTGTTTCAGCTTTGTTCCACTAGTGCTACTGCACTATTTAGGTAGTGTTTTTTCAGGGTATGAGGAGTTGATCAACTGAAAAACTTTCGTGAGTTAAATCTCATTGTCCTGCACACAAGAAAAAAAATCAAAGTGTTTAGATTCATACAGTAAATTCTTCACTATTAATAGAGTGCTTTCAGATTTCAGACTGTTGAAATTACTGCAGTAGTGTTTCTCTCAAGTACTGTAACTGATGTTCTTTGTGTTTCCATTGCTACTTGTGGTCAGTCTAGGATATATTTGTTATTGATTGCTCCTAACCTTCAACAGTACCAGTATTAGAAGAGTAAACACATAGATCTCTAAGTCCAGAGACAAACAGTGGAAAGATTTTAAAGCAGGGAACTCTTGCCAGAGAAGTTTTCATCATTAGTATATCTAGATTCTATAATCTTTCTTAAACTCTTCATCTCCTTACAGATAATGCTGAGATAGTTTTTGCTTTAATCAGAATACACAAACAGGTGTTTCAGCCTTTTGTGGGAACTGCTTGTGTAAGTTAGGGGTTTGTTCTACTTATGCTGTGAATTACTCCAAGGAAGCAAAGAAGAAACAGTCATTAAAATGAGCAGCTACCTATAGCAATGTAAATGACAGGCAAGAGTTTGCTGTGTGTTGCAGAAGGAGGAATGTTTGCATTTGGCACTCAGCACTTCTGTACCTTGCTGTGTCAAAGATCTGAGCCCAAGGAAGTCTAAGGTGTATGAATCGGCCAGCATGGGATTATTTGCTAATTTTGTTCATTTTGCATAGAGATCTCTCTTCTGAAAGGATTTTGGATAGAACTAGCACAAATTCGGATAAGGTAACTGCCTCTGTCATGAGCTTAAGACTGTGTCTTAAAAATGAGATATGTGTCTGTGGAGTTTTGTTTGTTTATTTCCTAATAATAACTGTGTGGTAACCAGAGCTTCCCTGAGTGATTCAGGTGCTTTCCCAGGCTCTGATGATATACAGTGTCTATTTGCATCACAAATTTGAATGCAGTACAAATAGAGTAATTATTCTGTCTCTTAAGAACTTGATTAATCTTCCTGTCTGCACACAGCAGACCTGTTCCAGCTCGGCTTTACACCAGAAGGATATATATTATAGTTGGGCATAGGAAATCTCCATTATGGAAAATGTATAAGTCACTGGAAGTGGTGGGCCATAAATTTTGGATAGAAGTTTTGTTATTCACAGGTAGAATTCCTTGGAAATTATGTCTTTTTAAGGCTTTTGGATAAGGATGTGTGAAAGGACATTGACGGACAGATCTCATTTGCTCCAGCCACTATGACTAGATCAAAGAGAGAAGAGGAAAAGGAAAAAAAAAAACAAAAACAAAGGGACAGGTTGCTGGTAAGAGGAACTTGCTCTGGGAAGCAAACCTACAGTGACAGAGCTGGCCAAGATGTGACATGAGAATTTGCTGGGAGGGAGGAGCACAAGAGCTTGGAAGGAAGGGAAAAAATGCAGCTACAGAAAATAAGGAATAAAACATTTTGTAGTGAGCTTTGGGAAAAAGGTTATTGTAGGGTAAAGAGAGATCTCAAAAGGCATTTCATTTGATGATGCAGTAGATTTGATAGATTTGAGATTTTATTCAATGTTTTTTTGACTCAACGCTGAAAAAAGCATCACATACTTGTAAAACTTCTCAAATATTTTCTGATTGGCTTTTTAGCAGTGATTTCAATACTGTACTTTCAAACCCTTACACTTTGTGATGACAAGTTTTATTACATGATACAGCTATAGAATCTGTTGCATTTTGAAATTTTTTTTCACTTACGTAAAATTTTATAGCTGTAACTTGCTGCTCACTAACCTTGAAGTGTAATAGTCTCATCACTGAGGTGATGCCATATTTTCTTTTATGACAGAAAAGAAATAATAGCACAAAAATAAGGACAGATTTTCAGACATCATGAATTTGAACTTTACATGTTTATTGATCTGCTGTTTTGAAAATTTAGCAAAGTATGCCAAATCAAACCTTAAGGCATTCTAATTGGAATCATGCTCTCCTTGGTTTTCCAGGAAAGGAAGAGCAAATTTAAGTATTGCTTGAAAGGGATTATAAACATCTCTTTTCCATCTAATTTGGAAAATGGGAAATGCCACGTCTTTAGGTAGCGTCATCGTATTAGATTTTGTTACTGTTAATCTCAAGATTTTTTCGAAGTATCTACAGGGAAATGAATGGTTAATGAAAATGCTGATATATGGAGATAGAAGTTCTTTACAGATTCTGCTTAGACTTCCAGAAGCTGTAGCTCAGAGAGTTTGTGTATATAACCTATATATATATATAACATTTTATTTTTTGACAATATAGGTTGGATTTTTGAAAGAGGCTCAACAGTTTCATATTTCAGCATGTAATCTGTATTTACTTGCATGCAAAAGTTGATTGGGAAGCTACCAATGTAGTAGATCCAACAGTCAGATCTTAATTTCAACCACATAGAAAGTCTAGTTTTGAGTACATAATACCAAAAAATGAAGCAATTACATACATGAAATCATGAGTTGGTATCACTTACTCTACTGGCCCAAGCTTAATCACATAATTTGAATACCTGCCTTTGTCCACAGTAGACTTTATACTGAATCAGATTATTATAATCTAAATTTGATCAGATTGCATTCAATTCTTTGCAACTGTCTGACAGTCAGAAAAAAAAAAAAGGTCCATGAAGCCAAGACAAAGTACTCCATGAGTTAATTAAACAGAAATGCAATTGCAAGTTCCTCTGTTATCTGGAAGCATTTTATTGCCAAGAGATCCAGTAGCAAGGCATAAAATTCCATTTTCTGGGCTAAACAGAGGTGGATTATAAAATGAAATGTCACTTCTGAAAATTGTCCTTGATATTTAGCATGTATTAAGAGTTGTAAAGTTTCAGCTATTGTATAAAAGATGTAAGAGATTTTTACTCTCCTACTAAGGGCTCTCTTCTACATATTTTACAGCAAAATCTGCTATAATAAACTACGTAGAATATTCATACCTTGAAAGGTTGGTTTTGTTTGAATTTTTTTAAACTGTTTTTTCTAGCTTCAGTACTATGTAGGGGTAGAAGTCCTTTTGGGTATGGGACAACTGAGAAAAAAACAGTAAAGTTTACAGATCACTGAACTTCGTATGCTTTTAAAAAACCCCAACACTTTAAAATATGCATAAAATTTTCAGTCCCACAGCTTTGGCATAGGAAAATTTTCAGTTGTATCTTAGAACATGCAGTTAGTGCAATTCTGAATTGATTTTGGCAGGCACTAAGCAATTGTTGACATAAGTGTATTGGAGAAATCTAAGCAGGTGGGTCATTCCATAAAATGACTCCCAACTCAGTAAAATAAAAAGTATCTATGAAGATCTTGCCCACATTTTTCTGAACAATTAATTCTTAGTCCAAATAAAGAAGCGGGTCAATTACTATTATTCTATGTCCCACACCATGTGTGCAAGCATGAATGTTTACTTTGTACCAGCTTTCAGCATCCCCATCGAGCTATGACAAAGGGCGAAGCTCGTAAAGGCCCCAGGAACAACAGGCTTCTGCTTTCCTTTGGCTCAGATTCATGGCAGAAGAGCTAGCCTAGTGTCTGAAAATGCTGCAGTAGGTGTTGAATCAAAGTTTTGGCAGCTTGTGTAAGGGGAACCCTGCAATTACCAGTTTGTGTTCTGTCTTGCAGTGGAAATCTGTATATTTACATACACAACAGGATTTATTCTGATACAGGTGTAGTGTATCATTATCTCTGTGCTGCCAAAGTTCAGTGAGCCCAATATTTGCTTCAGAGTTATTAGAAGGGAGGCACTTCATGATTTCTGAATAGCCATCAGATTTAGTTAAACTGATTACAGTTTTGTTGGGTCTGTCCTGGGGCCAGCTTCAGTGCTGCTGAATAGGAGAATATGGTAAAGATCTCATTTTGAACATGTTCTAGAATTTGTAATGTAACCTATAATATTTTATTTGCCTAAGTAGTTTAAAAATTAAAAAAAAAAACACCAAAAAAAACACCAACAACTTGTTTTTTTTAGGGGTAATTAATTCCATATTTAAGAAGAATTATATTTTATTTTCTGAGTTATGCTACATCTTTTGGCATTATAAATGATAGGAAACTTCACAGTAAAATTAGTGTAGAGCTGCTAACATCTGAAACTTGGGAACAGACATATTTAAGGAAGGAGAAGAGGGTCACTGCTTCATTATGATGAAATGCTTTATAGTAGAATAACCTTAGGAACAAGTTACTTTCAGGAAAGAAGTAGCAAGTCTAGAAACGACAATACACATTTTTCTTAAAGGTAATAGATGCTGCCCTCTACGTACAGATGCATGGTTTTTGAAGGCTAGATGAATTCCTAGGAGCTGGGCTTGTCAATAATGCCCCTTGAACTTATTTCACTAGCATTTGGTCTCTTCTATTTTTGCCCTAGTCCCTGTTCCTACTGTGCTGACTAGCTTGCAGCCTTGCTGTTCTTTGCTCTCATCCCCTCCTTCCAACCTCCTGGAGTGCCAGCTCTCTGACTCTTTGGGATTTGGCTGTGCTGTGAACCTCTGCTAATGACTATGGTCATCAGGATGGAAAGGATGAGTAAAGTCAGCTTGGGAGACTAACACATTAATATGCAGATTGAAAGGTACCTGCAGTTCTGCCTTGTGTCATTTATAGGGCTGGTTTTAGATCTTGCGTGATTTCCCAAAGTATCACGTATCAGTTTGTACCAATGCTGGGTGTGTTATCTAAGTGGTGGGAGAGGTTATCTCGTGCCAACATCTCAAGTAATGCACATCATGACTCTCTCTTCATGCAGTATCACCTCATTCTTTAAGAAAGCACAAACACACAGGGCTCATAAGAGATTTACAGAGGAACTTTTTCTCAGGCACATAATGATATGCAAATATCTCAGGATCAAAGGTAAGTCAAAGAAAAATGGCACTGAGTAGAATAAGTCAACTCAGCTAGCAGCCTAACTACATGATAGACCCACGGGCAACTCCAGAGTTGTCAGCTTCACTGCCTGTGGAGCCCAGTAAGGGACCAGATGCTGCTGTTGGATGACTGTTTTCAATAGCTTGGAATCTGGGCTATGTGATGGCCTGTCAGTCAGTTTGGAGTGGGAACTTTTACTGTGCTGCTGGGGTTGGACACAAAGGAAAATATATTTTCTAAAGTTATGGTAATTAAAAATAAGTTGTGTCATGTTTTAAGTCAGATTCCACCTGCCAATCATTAAAGAGCAAATGCACCTCAAAAGAGAAGCCTGTGGTTTTGCTTTATTTAAAGGCACACATTTAAATTGCATGAACTTGCTGTTTATTTCTAGATTTTTGAGCAAAATTAGGAAGCATGCCCATATACCTGTATTCACATATAAAAGCTGGCTGGCCTGAAACGGAATGCATACTTTAAAAAGAAAACAAAAAATATACGACTTTCTTTTGTTGGGCTTGGAGGTAAAAAACAAAGGGTGGATTTTTATTTTTTTTTTATTTTTTTTTTTCATTTTTATTAACACAATACTTCACCGATTGAAATCAATTCAAACCAAACCAAGCCAGTGTCTCATCTTAGGAGAGCTCTTACCAGTCATGTTCTGGTGTACCTTCTACATAAGTTGCCATAGTCCGCAGTACAGATAAAGATGGATGGGGTTTTACCCTTTATGGGTGTAGCCAGCTGCAGGTGCAGGTAAATTCTGCATCAGGTGGGCTTTGCTTGGGGTTGAGCACATTTCTTTGTTAGCACTCAGTGGCACTGTTTTGACTGAAGGCATGTTCCACAGCTGAGTAAGTTCAGCCCTGAGCAAGGGACTAAAGTAAAACCAATAAAAGGCTTGGATGCTGTTTTACCATAAAATTTGCACATGAACACGCCATTTGGACAAGAAAATGTGTAATTTGGGTAAGAGAATTAGCTACCTGCAATTGTAAATTACTATGTTGAGTTGTTTCCTCAAACATAAGGGTCTTAATTTTCAATTTGATCATATAATTTTTTTATTTTTTTTTACCAAATCTGACTTCATCATTTTTTTCCATGTGAGAATGAGCAAGGACTATTTTGCTTGGCTTGTGAGTGGTCAGAGACGCACTTAACAACATTTCAAAATGCATTCAGAAGCTACCCGAGATGAACAAAATCTGAATGCTTACAAAAGCCTTGAACTGTGGGGTGGCTGTTTGCTGTAATCCTCCTCTCCAACACAATAGCCCTATGCCCCAGTGAGCTATTATAAAACCCATTCTAGAAAAGAGATGTAATGGCCAGAATAGGAGTGTAGCAGACTTTCCAGAATCTTTATGACTACACCACAGAAGCCACTTTATATTTTCAAACACATTAGTATTCATAGATTTTCTAGTAACAACTGGAAACCTAAGCCTGCTTGAGGTTTAAAAAAAAACTAGCCTGGAAAACAATATTTTTGGGGAAATTCTGGCTCTGATTTGATGGACTCCATCCAGTTTGCAGTCTGGAGTAAGATTTTTCTCTTATATTAGTATCTGCTGTAGTTTCTGAGTCATCTTTCATGATACCTTTTCATTGACTGTAAAAGAAGCTGAATCAAATGACTGAGGTGACCCTTTTATAATTTCTGAACAAACTATTTCATTGATAAATATATATTATGATGGATTTAATCAGTTTTGATAGTGCAGGCAGTAAAGTAACATTGCATCCTGAGAGGAGACCTTTTGAAATTCTAATAGTAAGAAAAATAATCAGGTAATTGAAGTCAGTTCAGTGTTTTTTTCAGTACTACAGTATGCTTTCTCCCTGTTAAGTCAAGTCAGAAGTAAAAACAAAGTTTAATAAGAATGCTATAAATTACTTCATTTCTTTACTCTTGATTTTGTTGTCTTGCTGGTTTAAGAAGTTCCAGTTACTTGTATTCCTCAAAATATAGAACCATAGAACCTATGAAGAAAAAAAAAATTAAAAGACCTTTCCCAACAAACAAAGGTAATATATTGTGGCAGTTGTGTATCACAACGATACTGTCTCTGTATTATTATGAAATCCTGGATTTAATGGGAAATTAATTGTTTGAATCAAGATATTAAAAAATCCTGATCATGAAATCTTTATTGAAGAGGGTAAACAAAGTCTCAATCACAGGCTGATCAAGCATGTCTCAGCTTTGTGGATACAAAATGTTAGAAGAATGAACAGGGGAAACCAGCACTGGTACAGGTTGCCCTTAGAAGCTGTAGATGTTTATCCTTGAAGGTTTTCAAGACTCAGCTGACAAAAGTCCCTGAGCAACCTGGTCTGGATGCAGTATTGACCCTGAATGGAGAAGGGAGGTCTCTTTAAGCCTGAATAACTGTGATTTTCTGATCCTGTAAAAAGTGATCTTGTAAAAAGAAGGAAATATTAAAGTAAATGTTGGTATCAGAGAATTTCATAAAGATGTCTTTTTATGAAATTGACTGTCTCTGCTTAGAAAAAAAAGAAAATAGATTCCTTGTGCCCTGCAGGGATTCACAGTGGACTTGAGATTGTTCCCAGAGGTTTCCCATCTGAAAGTTCCTGCCATAGGGTGTGGCATTAGAACACTGAAGATTACTCTGGCATGTCTTTTCCAGCAGATATTCCCATCCTAGGCTGCTAGTGTGATGAATGATGTATCACAGGAGGCAAAGAAGTACTTACTAAGCTATTACTTCTGATTTATCCAGCGGAACTAAATTGATGGAATTCTTAAATTGGGACTTTGGAAGGGGTAAATGACCAAATTAATATTTTTTTTTTATACAGTTTGATCTGTGACTGTGTAAACTCTTGACATAGACCAAAAACATTTGTTGCATTGGTAGTGTTCCTGACTAAAACGTCCACTTCTGTCATTCCAGAGGGTTCACAACTACTTCTGCTTTTCTTATTTGGTGTTTCTTCTCTACTGGCATCTTCAGACTTCTTGGACTGATATCCACTGTCTAAAAAGAGGCATATATCTCATTTTTGCATAGGTTCTACTTAATAACACAGGAAGAACTTACAAGTAGAACTGCTCTTGCAACTTACAAGTTTTATGATAGAAATTACTGTTTATGTTGACCAAATCAAAGAAAAAAGTGTTTCTCAAATTAGAATACTTTTGAATTAGTAAGAGGCTAATCTGCCTCATCTATCAAGCAGTTACTTAGAACTTCATAGTTCAGTAGTTTGTGTCTTTGCTCTTCATCATGTATTAGACTCCTCTACCAGTTTTCTTAGCAAGAATACATGTTGCGGTGTATAGTGGTACCTCATATAACAAGAGCCATCAGAGTGCCTCCATAAAACATACTGGTTAGTATATCTTATAAGAGACTTTCTCATTCATCAATTCTGCTAGCAAGTGTTCACAATTGGATGAAGAACAGCAAGGTTAAATTTGCCATGGTAAAAGTAGAGAGAAAATTCCCTGGGCAGATAGAAGTACTCATGATTCCTGTGTACTGAAGATACCTGCTTCCTATCCCTAAAAACAATCTAGTTGTATTCAATTTTCACAAAATTTTAAATAATGAAAATGTGTTTCTCTGCTGATTTTTGGACAGAGATTACACCAGTTATGTCCATCATCCTCGTAATGGATTACCAAAATTTTCTGTCTTTGAGGATTATGCTCTGCACAATTGAAAGACTACACTGTACAGAGAGAGTAGCACCTTTCTGGTGAGGCCTGCTATGAGCACCCATTGCCTTCTGCTCTGTGAAAGCCCACTTGTGGTGCCAGTTCCTTTACTGCTGATATGCAATTTGAGATGTATGTCGGGGCTCCTATCTCCAGTCACATGGAACAGTGCAACTTGACAAAGCCAGGGGTCAAACAGGAAAAATCAAGGAAAAAGAAGCTTTCGGAGACAAGAAGTCCAGAAATTCCTAAGTTCATTGGATTTATCCCAAGTTTGAATTTCCTAAAAATAGATTGTGGGTTTTTTCTATTCAAGAAATAACGCTGTAATCATAATGATATCAAAACCAATTATCTTGTTATTAATTTTTCTATCCAGATCATTCTGTACCTTGTAGAGGATGAAGAATAAAAGGTTGAACAATGGATGGACTCTATTGTAAGAGGTAGCTTTATAATAAAAATGCTTTTACAATTAGCAGCATGTCACTTTCTGTAGAAACAAAAAAGATGCAAGTATGTGTATTCCTGAAATAAATCAATGGCAAAAGAGTTTATATTTCCAGAAGCACAAAGGTGAAAATGCATGAGTATATCTGGAATTAATATGAGGTTATATGCCTTAGAGTAGCATAACAATGGTTCTACCTCCAATAATGTAAATTGGAAGTCTGAGAAAGACTTTCCAATTTTCATCAGAAACAAAGCCCAAACCTTAACCATGTCTTTTTTACTTGATAGTGTAGAGAAACATGAACCTCTATGTTGCACTTTACTTGAACTCACACTTTTTTTTTTCTGCTGTGAAGCTCTGTTTATGCAGGTCTCTGAGTCAAGAGAATGATTTAACAAAGAAAGATATATGCAATGTCAGTAGATGATAGTAAACTATGAAGTAACAAATTTGGAAAGCTGTGAAATTAGCCAATATTGATTTCAGACAGCATGAGGGGAAACGGTTACTTTATGTCCATGTAAAGCTATGGATAAGTATTTGCATTATCTTCCATTATTAAAGGTCACAAATAATGATCATTGAGAGTTTCTCAGCCTTTGCAGATTTTCAAAATCTTGTTGTCTAGCTATAAAATTATGAAACAAAGATATGATTTTGAGACTCAGAGATGAGAGAAAATACTGCAAGAAAAAGAGCTTATGTAGGTGACATCTGCCTGTATTCTCTGGGACATTACTTAGTCCCATTGAACCTGTTGAAGTTTATGTGGTAGCACCTGCTCAGAAGGGATATCAGCATTGCTTATCTTGCTCTGGAGTTATTGTTTATTATTATCAGTTTTGAAATAAGTATGTTAAATTACTGTGCTCTGATACTCAAATGAGAGATACAGATCCAACATGCTCTTTTTTTTAAGGTGTACTGGGTTCTCCTGAATTTGTACCATTTATGAGTGAGAGTAGAGGAAAACGTGCAGATATGTTTTGCTATGCATATCAGCTTTATATAAAGAGAAATCAAAGTCTTGTGTGCACTGAGGTAAATGGTTAAGCTTTTATCAGCTATTGCAAAATAAGAAATTGGTCAAGAAAAGAATGGGAAAAAATAACCTTGGCCAATCCAAGATTTATATACAAATCTTTATATGATAGACACATTTCTAGTCCATGCATACTGAAATTGTGACCTTTGGAATTAGAACTGCTTTTAAGGTCTATCATGTAAAGATCCAATTTGGCCATAAAATACTTTAAAAAATTTTTAAAAGGAATTGACTAAATGAGTCTGGTGGATAATTTAGAAACTTCAGTATCTCAGGCACTTTGATGAATTTATACCTCAGCATTTCTCCGAAGTGCCCATTGCCCCATCTTTGTCATGCTATTCACTAAGTGATGGCATTAAGGTCTTCTCCAGAGGATGGATTTCTGTTGTCCCTTTGTCTAACAGCTAGAGAGTATGGCTGTCCAAAGTGTTGAGTAGCATTTGTTGTCCACCATAAGAAATTTTAAGAGGATCTTGTCTTTTAAATGCTAACAGTCATCTCAGGAGCTCAATATCATCTGTGTCTGACTACACACAGCTAAGGCACTCAGTCACAGGCTGCGTGTAATCATTGCAAGCTTTTAGAATTAGATCTGTGTTAAGCCCTTCAAACAATTTAAAGTAATACATGATAGGTTTCTCCATTTTCTACTTTCTTCTTGAGTCTTTGTGAGCGCCAAATATCTCATATATTCTTGAAAACTTCTAGAAACAGCTAAGAGTGTTAATCCTTTTTTTCTTTTTTTTTTTCCTTGTGACTTTCTGTGTAAATTTAACAACTAAGAAGTTTTCCTTTCTTCTGATGATAGCTGATAAAACTCAAGTTTATAAATGTCAGTAGCTCACACAAGTTTATGCAAACATTTGCTCATGAGAGGTGTTGGCTTGCAATTCCTCAGTATTCAGTATGATTCCCTGCTGCCTGCAAAGTGGGTATCAGTCCAGTCCTAACTGTAGGAATACCCTGTTGCAATAATTGCAAACAACACATACATGAAAATTATTTTTAGAACAGCAACTGTCCTTTTCAATGTAAACTTTTTTTTTTTTTTACCTGCCATAGTGACAGTTTTATTGTGGGCAAGCAGTATTCCATTGGATTTTTTGTAGGTGGTATCCTCAAGTTACACAGAGAAGGCTTCCCTTTCCCTTCCTACCCCAAGTATGCCTATTTACTTCTAGGTTTAAAAACAAATTGATTCAGATGAAAGGTACGAAATTTTTGTTAAAAGAAATTTGTGTTTGTTTTGTTTTTGTTCACTGTACTGTTTAGCTGGAGTCTTATACTGTTACTTCTGCTTACATACTTTCAAAGGCATTTAATTATTTTTTTTTTACTAGGTAGTATTTAGGTCATGCTGTTTGAATGAATGTTGTGTGTGTTGGATGTCACAGATAACCAGGTTTGTACTGGCAGAGTTCATAAGCTAGTGGTTTGGGTCTTGCACTTGTTCTGTCACTCTAACAAGGTTCTTAGGTAATTGCTTAACTGCAAACACATGAAGAACCCTCTAAATTGCATGGACTACAAATACACTTATAAATGAACTTTAAGGAAGCAGTTCTCTCATTCTTTCAACATACATACAGAATAGAAGTCTATTGCTTCTGAAGAAAACGCTGTTCTTGCTTGCTGAGGATAAAGAGGGGAAAAAATAGGAGCTCTGAAATGAGGAGGTATGCTATAGAGAAAACCAAGGCATGTGAGAGTGACTATGTAAGAATGTCAGTTATGCTGTTATATTAATATTTTATGTCACTCCTTTATTTTCTTAGTGTCCTCTCTTTTTAGTCTCTCAAAGCAGGAGTATTTCTGAAATCACTACAATTCAGTGTATAGATATATTCTGTCGTGCTCTTTGTAAGAGCTTAAGTTCATTTGAAGAAAACAAAGTAGGTTTCTAAATCATTTGACTACATCTGAAAATTTTAGTTCACTTTCTTAAAGGGTTTACTTTAGAAAAATACAAATTTATTCCTGTAAATAATCTATATTATTTGAAGAATTGTTTGCTTTGAAAGGACATTCAGAGGTGGGTTCCACAGAATGCTCTGTCACCAGCAGCTGTTTTGCTTTTCATTTTATTCTTAGAACCTCTTCAGTTCTGTGGAAAGATATCTGAGTGTCTGAGTAGACAGAGCATATGACAAAACTCTCTTTTCAACAACTGCTGTTATGGAAGTACCATTTCCCTGCCCTTAAAGAATCAAGGATTTGAGATACTGCAGTCTAACCACATCAAGAACACCAAACTATGCCAGTAAACTTCTGATAAGCCATTGGTACAGGTTCCATTTTTCTTAGTCTTTAGAAACCCCAATCTTTTCCACATACTTACCAATGCTTTCTCTAACAATTGCCTAAATATTTTTCACTTTTAGATTTCAAATATAATGCATCAATATGATCTGGATACCCGAGCATGGGGTTCTTCCACAATATGTGTGGATGACATTTTTCAGTAATCTTTCTACTTAGGTATATTTCATATTCTTTCAGCACATTGTCTGATATAGACAGTCCTTGGTATTTGGCTGTTCTCTGTATTCAGGTTCACTCAAAACATATAGGCCTAAAACTTTCCTTCTTTTACTTTTTTTTTGGACACTGAAGAAGTATAGCATTGTTCTGCCAGCTGTTTCTAAGTAAGACAAAACTTGTGTGCATATTTGTGGTATAATAATATATTTTTTCATTTAGAACCTGAAATTGATCAGAAGAGGCAAAGACCTCTTTCTAAATGAAATGGATAGTGCTTGACAGAAATTAATCAGGTGGACTTCTAAAATTCCTTGGAATGAGGAAGTTATATAACTACAAATAATAAAACTAAGGCTGAAGAAAATTGAATATATAATAATATAATATTATATATATATAATATATAATACAGTAAAGCTTTTATAAGAGTTGTCTACACTATTCTTGTATCAAGAGAATTTTAATGGCAGAATGGGAATTACCTATTTATTCCTTTGTCTTTCAGTGAAAATGGAAAAAAATATTAAAAAATACTTAGATACCTAGAAATGTGCGGATAGATACAGATACTGTAAAATTACCTAAACTGTATTGAAGCTACCTGAATATGTTTCAAATTGGTGGCATTAAAGTCTGACTACTTTTTTCCCTCTTAAAACCAAAAATTGTTATAATTTTTAGTCCTTTGTTGTTGTTTTGTGTTCTGCGGAATTTTTTGTTGGATTTATTTTTTAATATTTCCAAATATATCAGAAGTTTTTCATTAGGTAAATCATTCTGTTGTTTCCTAACTTTTCAGAATCTAATTTTGTATGTATTATATATAGTATCTATATATCCAATGGAAACAAATCCAACTGATAACCAATGAAAGTGAATGACAAAAAGAGATGTCTGCTGCTGTCGTGTCCCTTCATCTTCTTTTGTGTTAACATTTATTTTCTCATGTCATTGATTTCAAATTCTTTAATATCTTGCTGAAGCATGAGCCATTGAAATTTCCAGGATATGGTGTGTAGCAAGAAGAAAAATGTATGTTGTCTATCTACTGGATTGGGCAATGGGTAAAGAAAGAGCTATGGATGGTCAGTGTTTCAGGTAAAATGCTTAAAATTGATGGTAAAATATTCACTGACCTCGGTGATTTTCTATCTGCTATACATGTGCATATTCATTTTAGATATCAAAAAACGCAATACCAAGAGCTATCACATATTTCTCTAGTTACATAAGACATGCAGAAGTCAAGTCAAAATATGGGTTTAAAAAATCAAAAGGCAAAACAAGGTTTAACACTTATAACAGTAATATAGTATCAACAGCCAGTTCCAAATCCAGGCCTCCTCCTAACACTTTGGTCATTACTTGTCATGCTTACAACTCTTATATAGGAAATGGTAAAAGAGGGGACATTTGGCTCATAATTACAATATGGTACTTACTGATAATTCAATTGAATAAACATATATAAATCCTGTTGCTAACTAAATGATGATTTCTCATCTGCTGTTCAATATGGAGACACCTAATCTAATGTGAATAGATAATTGCAAGGGATTCTGAATATGTGTACAGTTTTCTTAATATCTCTATGTTCAAGGTAAAGACAAGCAATTGGATATAGGGACAATGAGAACACTTATAGAAAAACAGAAATGCAAATGTCTGAAAAACAGAATGCATGACCTAAAGGGAGACTTTTTGCAGTGTCTGTTGTGGATAATACAAAGATCTCAACTAAAGAAGATGTCTTTTGAATTGTCAGACCACCCAGATTTGCTATGGAGTTAGAAAATATGTTTATAGAAAGATTTAGGTGTACTGTTCACTCTTCTACTATCTAAAAATGTATTTTTATATGTCCTTGTTTTTCCCTGCCAATCACATAATCAGTTAGTCCCTGTTTTGTTTCTTGTGGGGCTAAGCTGGCTTCCTCATTTTTGCAGTTCATCAATATAAAACTGATTTGAAGCTGAGCTGTATAATAATAAGCCTTTCAGCAGCCAGGCTTGACACTTGCCTTGTAATTAAGGCCTTGATGGTTGTGTTGATGGCAAATGAAAGAAAATGGCTTTGTTCTCAATTCCAGAGGCTTGATTGCTGGTTCTCGTTCTCACCTGAATTCGACCCATTCTGCATTGTGCACATGATTGCTGGAGTGTGAGTAATTGCAGTGCTGGCAGATGACATTTTCATGAAGCACACTCTGCACTGCTCCAGAGGGAATTTACAGAATTTATAGCTGGAGAAGCTCATCAAACATGGATTTAGGAAATGCCTATGTGAAAAGTGGGAGCCCACAACTAAATATCAGAGCTTTTCTTTTGACATTTGCTTTTACATAAAGGACTCTCTGCAACCTGTCTTACCTTATGGTAGCAGCCTATTCATGACTAGATTTTGTGATTAAGTGAAGTTACTGAAGTTTGTTAATGCAATATTTTTGCATGTTTTCTTGTCATTTTTTGTTTGCTTGGGAAAGTAGATGGAAAATGGTTTTCTCATTTCCATTCATAGTTTTACATTTCTTTAACCTTTCAACTATTTAAAAATTTTCAGATGTCTCATAATATTTATTGACAGCAATGTGTGCTTGGTTTTTATTTAAATCCTCTTATTTTCAAAACCTTTTTGCATTGCAACATATTTTGTTTATTTTAAACTAAAATGAATGTACATTTTAAATAGTTTTTTAAATAAAAAGGCTTCCACAATGGAAATATACTCTGTCATTTATAAATCAGTTATTTAGAAAGAAATATACTCTGTCATTTATAAATCAGTTCTTTAGAAAGAAAACATTAAAGACTTTTGTATTGACAAGTTCACAGATTTCAATGATGGGTGTTTTATGTGTTGTAAATAAGAACTGCATATTGAAATTTTGCATTATAGGTAACATATGCCATGATATGCATAATCTTTTCTTCTCTCTGCCTTAGTACTTTTGCATTTTCCTCTCCATCTGACAGTTTGTGCCTGTCTCATATTCACCATGTTTGTTTCTGAGCCCCTGGTGTTTCTCCTTGCTCTTGTAACACAATCACTCTGGGATGAATACCTGTAGGTTGTTGCTGTGCTTGTAGTTTCCCTTGAACCTGAACCAACACAAACATTTTTGGAATCCTGTTGGCATTTTTCAATCACAGATTTGTGGGCTGTCACTGACTTTTCACGTGAAGATGCATGGCTGCTGTGACTCAGATGTACTGTTATGCTGCTGTCTGCCTGGCAAGCCAAACTATCTGCACTTAGGTTTTAATATTTCTTGAGGTTTCTCCATCATGGCAAGTCGAGAGTCTTTCCTCCTTGCAACTGGAATTACTGAAAGTCCTGAGCCATTGAATGATGGAAGGTTGCAGGTTTTTTTGATTTGGTTTGTTCATTAACAGCTCAGAAAAGTTGCGTGACAAATCCTTTGAGTTTCTGCAATAAATGCTTGATCCAGTGTAGCACTGATTATTTAAAATACACAGTAAAAAATCTGAGGTTTAGTCTGATGATGTTAAACTGCCAGTTGTTTTAGAGCCTGACTTATCCTCATTTCAGTACTAGAACTCTGTATCAACAGTAATGAATGGCAACAAGATGATAATCAATCTAAACTGCTGAGTGTTTCAATGTATGCTGTACTCCTCAAGTAGCTGGGTAGCACAAGGGGAGACTTTCTAAGTGCCTTACCTAAATTCATGGATATTATGCTGCTGTTGTTTACTAAAAATAGGGGATTTTTGTAGTCTTAAACAGGAACAAGATGAAACCTGTTGTAAATACATCTTGGTTTTAGTCGTATGTTAGAGATTTCCTGATGTACTTTGAGTACTGGTGCTAAATACTGCTCCTAATTGTAAATGTTCATTAGGGAATCACTTAAAACATTCAGGTTCAAAAATTCTTGGACATGTAAATCTTTTGAGAATTTGGGTTTCAGTGAGTCACTTCTTGTCCTTTGAAGCCATGAAAATAACCAAGGTTTAAGGCTTAAGAATGAGAGACAGCAGCCTGTAGTTCATCATTGCATCTCATCATTACTGCTGGAAAGTGGAGGTGAAGCTCATACCTGAGCCCTGGCTGATGCTTCTCTTGCAGGAATGTTAAGGGCCCATCTGTGTCCATTATGGCAGCCTTTTGAGGCACAGTTCTGCTCTCAGTTTGTTCCTAGCAACAATCCCATCTATTGTGATTTGAGTGGTAACTCAGCCCCAAGGGGGGAATCTGCTGTTAGATTTCAGTGTCTGTAACAAAACAATCCATACCTGCCTTGGACTTCTAGTAGAAAAAGGGCAGGTTTTCAACCTCTGTGCCCTTAGTCAGGACCTGGATGTAGAAAATTATTTCCTTTGTGGGAATGAGACCTGGATCAAAGAAGAACATGGTGAGAAAAACCCAGAGATTCCTAACTGTTTTTCGAATCTGTTGCAAATAAATGAACCCTGAAGAAAGAAATTAAAACAATAGGCAGTAGACTAGAACAGTGAAATATGATAGTGAGCAGCTTTTGGACCTTGCTGAGTGATGAGAAAAAGCTGCTTGATACCATTACTTTAATTATGGTGGTGGTCTGGGATATTTTGGTGATCAAATATTACATTATGCAGACTGGTTTTGGATAATACTGACATCAGCAACTGTAAAGGTAAGAATCACCTTAATGGTTTAATGTAGAAGTTAAATACTGCAAGTCATGTTCAACTGGTACTCCAATGGCTTTCTTGCCACCACCTCTGAACTTGAAAATCTACAGCTTATTTTAATAAGTCTTTCTCTTACCCCATTTTAATTTTCACTTTTTACACATCTCATTATCTTTCTCAACAAGATTGTTAAGATCTGATCTAATTTTCTCTGACACCCATTTATGCTTTTCTGCCATATTTTCCTCCAACTTCTCCCATTTGCCTCAGTGACCTATCCCTAAGACATCTTGTTCTCTTTCCCTCATCTCTCCTGGCTTGTCTTTTTGCTTTGCTTTGTGTCTTCCTTGACAATGCAGATGTGGTCTTCAGCATCTCAGTACTGATCCTTTATTTCTCATGTCTCTTACATTCCCTTCTATCCTTCACACCTAGGGGAGAGAGGCTCCCCATCTCATGCTTTATTTACAGATTCATTGTGAGATGATCTTTTGGCATGTGACAGGGAGCTGACTGTGGCTCACCCTTTGCTCAGCCTATTGCATGAGACCATTGACTATTCTAAAATATTTTTTTCCCCTCACTGTCTCTTTCTATAAAGTTTAAACAATTTTACTGTAAAGGGAAGAGTTTCTTACCTGATCTGCATCTTCTGTGGCCATTGCAGAAGCCATTGTTTTCTCTGCCACTTCACTGTGCTCCTGTTTTATGATTTTCCATCCAGCGCAATAATCAACAATTGATTGTTTCCACTGAGAAACCTGAAGTTCTTGGACAATACAATGAGTGTGAGAAGTTCTGTAATTCAGGGGAGATGATAAAAGGGCAGAAGTTTCCTCCTGCCATTTATAAATGTTAGGATTCCTGTGTTCTTTTGTTACATTTTCTTTTAAGCTAACACCTCTATTTGTTTTGCCCTTAAAATCGTTTTGCATCTCAATAGAATTTAAGCTTATGTTGCAATATCTGTTAATACATCAGTTATTCAACACCTGGTCTATTGGCTAGTCAAGCATTTTTGGTTTCTCCTTTGATACAAATTTACCAGTACAGGGGTAAAAAATGCTGTAATGTATCAGATAATTCTATATATATATAAAATGTAATTATATTTAATAAATAATATATCTAGAATAATATATTTATATATATATAAGTTACTATATATATACACAAGATATTTTATATATATATAATTCTAAACATATCTCAATAATTATATTGTTTTTGTATCTTTGGGGACAAACTGTACACCTATTGGTGTACCTGCATCTACAGATAACTCTTCCATTCCTGAGTGCTTTACATTCACTAGTAATATGCTAGTACAACTCTTTGATATGCAGTTCCCACTGTAGCTGATACATCAGCCCACCTTAAGTTTTCTGCTTTGACACTATTGGAAGTCAGTCTTTTGTAGGAACTTGCCTTAGGAATATTCCATGACCCATTTGAAGTCTTCTATACCAGCATCAGAGGACACCAAGGCTTTGTTCCCTTAATGCATATGTTCATAGGCATATTTTGATTTCTTGTATATTTGCTATTGGAGGTTCTGTGTTGTGTTTCTGTTCTGTAACTCTTGCCTTGTCTGTCTCCAGTGGGATACCCCACCTTTGCGTCTGAGGCACTGCTTTAATTAGTGATGCCAGTTGTTGGTCTCTTACCTGACAGTACTAGCAAATGTAAGGGGGAAAGAAGAGAGGGTTTCTGAGCTAAGGTTGTCTGAGAGAAACCATAAATTGCTTTAACATGCAAGAGTAACATCCATGTTTAGATTTGACTATAAATGCATTTTGGGATTAATTTAGTGCTCTAATCTGTTCACAAATAATTTTCAAAGATATTTGATCAGTAGGAGCACATTCATTTTTCTCCAGTATTTTCCAATTTTTTGTGCAGACAAATCTCAGCTATACAGAAAAGTTATCCTTTCTGTTTACACTTAAGTACAATTATTCTTGGTGTGCGAATAGTCATGTATAGTTTTAGTCTTTGATTAGTCAGTATTTGTAACAGCAAAGTAATTGAAGGGCAGTGGATAACTGGCAGTAAATACTATTTTTCCTTTCGGGATGTATCATCCTGTAAGTATAATCCTAAATATAGGCCAGTTTGTAAACATTACTTAGACTTCTATTTTTTGTCAAATGTCACTAAAATGTAAATTATTTGCATTTCAGACAAATCCTTGTGAGTACTGTACAAAGCCACAGCAAGTTTATTCACAACAGTACTTTCTGTGATGTAAATCATTGCAACTGCTTATACATAATGGTAATTTTCAAATCCAGAATGGTATTTCAGCATTAGCTTGTATGATGTGCTACAAAAATGCTGAGAAGAGCATTTCTTATATATCTGCTACAAAAATCAGCATAACACTAGCAGAGATTTTCTTTTGCATTTAATTCAGTTACACATAGTTTATCTGTTACTTCTGAAAATTGTAATATTAAGTATCTTTATATAAACTACTATGATAAAGAGGAATCAGTTGAGATACATCAGTTTGAACTGCCAAGGGACATAAGAACTTGCAGTTTCCAAGTGACAGCTGCTGGGGTGACAGAATATGACTGTGAAAGAATCTCCCCATTCATGTTTCTTTTCTTTCCTGACAATGGTAAAGCATATTTCAGCTTAGTGATGTATGAAAATACCACTTCTCAATCAAGCTTGTTTGATATGGCAAAATAGGTGTAAGGCCCTTCCACCTTGCCAATGTGTGAGTAGATGGGTGCTGGAAGATGAAGATCAGTAACTGTATACTAGTCAGTCTCTCTTTAATATATCTACATCTTTGCTCATAAGGCTTAAAAGATGTGTCATATTTTTTTAAAGATGGCAGGTACAACATTGGACCTTTTAAGTCACCATCAAACTGAGACACTGGAAATGGATCCAATATGCAAATACAGTTTTCTGGACCAGACTCTGTCTCTTTCATTTTGGTGTACTGAAAAGGCTAATTCTGTGTTAATGTAGAATTGCACTTCTACATTATTGCTCAAAAGATAATCTTGCTACTAAGTGATTTCAGTTAAGGATTAAAGGAGAGAATTAAAGTTTAACTTGTGGCAAGAGATGGCAGAAATAGGCCTTAGCCCACAGAAGAGACAGCAGATGCTTGGTGTTTTCACCTGTAGTCATTAGGTTGATCTGATACTGGTGCTCAATATACTGTGATACAGCCCTGCCCAAAATATGCCACACAATGCTTTGCTGCATTTTCTGGTAATAGAACTCTTTTCCAGCAGTTGTCAGTGGAGGGTAAAACTAAATCTGCTAATAACTCTTGCTGTATATAGTTCAAAATCTGCGGTGTGTTGGTCTGTAATCTGTAGGATAATACTTGTTTTACAGTTCCATTTTTCTAGTTTGTGGTTTTTTTCTTAAGATGCCATCACTGCCTCCAGCTGGCTTCATAAAAGAGCAGGAAAGATCTGGAAAGGCAAATCAGTTATCTACTCTACACTTGATTTAATTATTGGCAAGTTGTTTTGATTACTTGCCCCCAGATTTTCTTCTGCTCTGGCTCTCTGGGTAATAATGTTTAGAGAAGGTGAATCTGAACCTGAAGGCTGACCTTGGAAATGACTCCAAATCAACAGCTTTTAATGTAATAGCCTTTCTCCTAACATTATTTGCTTTGTAGTAAGGTTTTAAGGTGCAGCCCTGTGTGCCATCCTCCTACTTAAAGGCAATTTTCAAATTCCATATTCTCCTGGAAGTGAACATGCTGTTCATTGCAAGAGCCAGTAACACTACAAACACTGTGTTTTCACCATCCTCATTACCTTCTGCAGTCAGGAGAGCCCCCTGCTCTTTCACTCAGGTATTAGTGCACCGTTTCAACTTTCTCCAGTGGGCCTCAGACAGGAGATAACTGTTTATCTATCATGTGAGGGATGCACACAGCCTTTCCAAAAGGTCCTTTCAGTGCCAATTGTGTATTTTCCTCATTGGTTTTAAATCCTTGTTTGGCAGGAACTGATCCTTTGAGCCATTAATCCTACATAAGCTACACTTCACATAAGTAACGTGGCATCCGGTATTAAAAGGGGTTCTCATCGACTGTCTGCTTTCACTGATGGTATCCATACATTTTCCAAGAGCACCAATTATCAAATTTGGGTATCTTCTTCCTCAAAGAAGGGCATTCACACTTCTGTATTTTTATACCGGATCTTTTCTTCTTAATCATCTTTTTTCTTTATTTATAGATGGTACAAGTTTAGGAAACATTTATTTTAAAGTAGGCATTACATTTATTTTTAAAGTTGGCATTAAGACTGTCTATTGGTAGATCTACATGAAAGTAAATGTAAAATCTCACAAGTGCTGGTATTTTGTAGTTTGAAGTGTGTTGTTGATGGAAGGAAGTAATACACCAAATGTAATGATAGGGAAAACATTTTCCACCTTAAGTTCTTTGTTTTCAGAGATGAATAAGAACTTCATATTCTGATTGAAAAAGACTTCATTTGCCATTCACTTAATGTTTTTGTAGATACATTTTTTGACCTTAGACTTAATGTTTGTTCTAGAGGTTTGGTTATGGTATTATTTCCAGTTAAAAATGAGACAGATGTCCGTCTAATGTCAGAAGTAATGGGACTAGGCCCCATGTATTTTTATTTATACATTATTCTAAATAATCAGAAGCATGATTTTAGTGCCTGTAAATTCATATAAACTGTTACTTACTCAAATCTGTTGATAATCACAAATAACCTCTTAAATCCTAATATGAAAAAAAGGACTTAAATAATTTTTTAAAACTTTATCAAAGTTTTTGAAGTAATTGTAATTATTTCATCTTGCCTGAAAAAAAAATATAAACACTAAAGCAAATTATTGTCAGAAATAACTCAAGTGACCATCAATGTTGAAATACACAAGAGGAAGTACACAACCTCTTAAAGGCAGGCAGTATTTGCATGAGAGCTGCATGCTTTCTTGTGATTTTATTTTAGTGGTTCAGGTTTTTTCCTGCAACTTCAGGGATAATTACAACTGGGGGCTCTTCATGACCTTTCTGGGAATTGCTGGTTCTCAGCATCAGTCAGAATGTAACCTTTTTGTGAGAATTTTCTTGTCTGCTACTAAAATATCTGCTGCTTATAAGGATAAAGTATCCAATCCAGGTGTTTCTGCCATTCACTTGCGAAGTGCATTGCTTAGGGCATCTCAGAGCCCATGACATTTAATTTGTCTTTTAAATGTGGTTTGCACGGGTTCTAAGCAGTAAGGAGAATCTCTACTTCAGCATCTTACAGGTACCCTATTTCTACTTCTGCAAGGGTAACTGAATGGTTTTTTGGGTTCCTGAAACAAAACATTGTTATCATTAGTAAAACTGGAATGGATGACTATGGGGGCTTTATTTTTCAGTATTGTCAGTGGCAAGCAAATCACCTATGGCTGTGTGCATTTGCCAAGCATGCATTTGGTATTGAGGCAGGCTCTGAATAGGTATTTCCCATGTGAAGATTTATATATGCAAAACGGTAATCCCCAAAACCACGTGACTGCTTTTGGATATCAGATCTTTGGCTTTGAAGCGAAGGGTCAAGAGCACACAGTGGGAGCCAGCACTGTCAGAGCCCAAGGTCCGCCTCGACGCATTTCTACAGCCATTTTTCAGATCTGTTAGTTCTCATTGTTTCTGAGAATTGAAAGTCGTAGGCAGACCTCAAAATGACGGCACTGAGAGAAGGCTGGAAATAACCTGGCCCGTTATTTTGATCTTTGGCCGTGTGTGAAGCGGGGCAGGGCGCTGGGGCAGGGCGCTGGGGCAGGGAGAGCCCGGGCGGGGAGCGCGGCTCTGCAGCCGCCGGCGGCCGCTGTCCGTGGTGCTGCAGCCCGGCCCCGCCGCTCCGCTCCCGATGGGACATCCCCAGCCACGCCCCGGCGCCGCTGCAGGAGGAGACTCCAGCAGCCTTTCGCAGCTTCGCTAACATCTCGCGTCTGTAGATAATGATTTCTTACATGAAGTTGTGTATAGAATTGAAGTTGCACAGCGTATTGCAGCCGTTTTCTCCTTAACAATACATCCACCTATACTTATGTAGGAAAAGTTTTGTTCTAAGATCAAAGGCACAATGAGGTCAGCGCAAAGATGCATGCAGAACAACATATAACATACTTCTTTTTAACCAGTACATTTTTGGAATGAATGGTTTATGCATATTTCCTAAGATTAATTTATTCCCTCAGAATGCCACCTTAAAATGGAAAAAACACCAAAAACAACTAAATGGAAATCGGGAATTTTGAACTCTCATGCAAGTTTATTTGGTTTATGCATAATTTTATTTTAGCCAGTTGAATTATGCATGGGAGAAATTAATTTTGAAACTTGATTTTTAAATTACAAAAGAATTTTATGAGCAAAATACTGATTCTTTTGTTTAAAAGCTCTCTTCCAGGGTATGATTTCAGAAATTTTCCTATAGATTCACACATTATTTTGAATATTAAAAGACCCTCTCTTTGTTTTTATAAAGTTGTAAGAAAAAAATAATAGTAATTGCATGTAAATATTTAGTGTATTTACATGCAAATTTTTTTTTAATAAAAAATAATGCCATCTTCTAATCTCATAGAATATTTCCTTACTTGAAAAGTAGCAAATAAGGAATTGAGTACAGTATCTTTTAGAGGATTTATGGTAATACTGCTGAATTTAGCTGAGCATAAACAGCATGGTGAGCCCCTCAGGGTCTCTTCATTTTCCTGACACACTCCACTGCTGCCCCATTAACACTTCGTCTGTTATTGCCATCTACTCCATTTAATGAGTATCTTTGAATTTGAAGTTCTTCACAAGAAACAATAGCTAAAATAACACTGATGCAACTACTGTAGCTTTCTGTAGTGTATCTTCCTCCCTTTGTAATTTTTTTAAAATAATAAGTACATGTATATTCTTCAGCAGTTTAGTTGCATCATGACATTTTCTTTAATTACAGTAGATGCTAATCACAAGCACTAAGTAATGACTACCAATAGGATGCTGTGTCTGTCTGTAGAAGGTAAATGCATGTGGAATAGCTGCTAAAGGAGACTTTTCCTTACTTTAAAATTCATCTGGTTAATACTTACTCTTTAACGTGAAGGAGGAATAATTCTGCTGGAGACTTTGTGCTGTCAAAGCAAAATACTTCTTCTAAAAATCATAAGACAGAATGACTATGTTTTCTGGTATCTGTATTAATCCAGCTAACTGATGTAAAAGTTCAGTATGTGTCTCATTAAATTGGATTCCTAAAACTGAGTTTATCACATTCCTCAGTACACATGAATGAACCATCTTAAATTATTAAACAATAAGCCATATTTTCAGATGAAGACTCAACCTGAATTAAAGTTAGAATAATGCTGCACTGGGCTGCATCATAAGATTTAAGAATAATTCTGATTTCCATTGACTGTTAACTGATTTTCTGTTCTTGAAGATTGAGGCAATCAGTTGGAAATTGAAACTGGTTTTTTATTAAATGCATACATTGAAAGCATATTTTTAAAATCTAAAATAACTTGTGAATGATTTTCTGTGTTCTGGTAAGCTTGCTGTCCTTCATTAAAGTTTTTTCTTTGTTTGTTTTTATTTTTAGAAAATGAGTCTGGAAGAAAATTGGTGATTTCAATCCAGAGGACCTACAAGCACTCTGACAGGCTCAGAGAGCAGAGTCTGTACCAAAGAGCAATTACCCCACCAAACGATTTCAGGTACAATTGACCTAAATATAGCACTCTCTTGAGATTATTGACAGGAGTTAATTTCCTGTAGTGCTTTCCCCATTTGCCACCCCTGGTAACTACTGTGATCTTATCTGCCTGGTGCTGCATGACTTCTGGGATGCAGTTAAGAATTCTGCTGTGCATTATCTTTAAACAGACAATTCATGCTAAAAGAGTCATTTGCAGTTAAATTAGATGATGCATATATTATTCTTGCTGCTGAAGTTACAAAGCACAGCAATGAGTGTCTGACTCCTTTTGGACCTGAATGCACTGGAATTCTTTTTACTGTGAAATCAAAAATGTAGCACTAATTAATTGTAAATAAATAGGAAATTTTATTTCATTAAATAGTAACAGTAGAGTCAGAGATGCAAGATGGATAGGCTGGAAAACTTGCTATTTCTTTCACTATATATATATTTACTCACAAACTGTGACTTCCCCTATTGTCATTCTACTATCTCCAGACAATCACAGTAGTTCTCATATGCTGGCATTAAAAACAAATGAATGTACAAATTGAGTATGTAAGTGTACAGAATGTGGATGAAGTGAACTCAGAGGCTTGTCATAATAAAATCCACTTTAGTTTTGAAGAATGCATTTTTCTTAGGCATTGCTTCCAAACTTGTTTAAAATGCTGGATATATTTGCATTCCATGTTTGTGGAATATAGAGAAAATAGATGGTATTCCCTTGGTGTTCATCACAGGTTTTTTCTTGAATCATTTTTCCTCTCCTGAATTTTTGTTCAGAAAATCTACACATTGTCCAGAAATTCAGAGGGCTGGTATCAGATTTCACGCTGAACAGCTGTTGGAGGCCCATTTGTCACAGACGTTTATGAGCTAATATCACAGGACACAACTGGGCTGTGATTTTCTCATGTATCCCCTATGTTTTCCCAAAAGAACACCAGAATACTTCTAATTTATTAGTAGAGTATACTCTTCTAATAATTATAGGTCCCACTCTTCAAAGGAAACTCAAGAAGTTCATTTGGGAGCTGAATAATTTAGAACATAGAGACATATATACACTACATTGGTCTACTGACTTGGTTCCTTTGATGGTGATGGACAGAAATTGCAAATATAGTTAAAATCAGAAATTCTATACTAAAATAAGATGAAGCATGAATCAATTAATTGCATTAGTCAGTAATTAATTTATTGTAGGGAAAATTTGGATTAGATATAGAAGAAAATTTACCTGTGATTTATGTTTTGCCAACTTTAAGGAGTTGATGAGTTGATGAGACACAGTATGTCCCAGTGGAAAGGAGTAATAATTTGAAATGGAAGTGTAAGAAGAAAGCAGTAAAAGAATAGGTAAAGTTGAGATGAGAATATGTAAGGCATGATTGAATGGATTCTCAGCTCAGGTTGAGCTCATAGAACTTCTTGTGATGTAGTTTGGGACCATGAGGAATTTGTGTAGTTCTGTCTGGTGGACTGGTAAAGAAAATAGTTTGGAAGTTTGAGATGTAAGGGAAGGTACATGAGGAATTTAAAGGGATTCATGAAAGAATCTTTCTTCTGTAGTCTTCTACAGAACAAGACAATCAAGGAACATGTGTTTAGGGTGAAAAAATAAATCAGTCCTACCCCAACACAAAGAGAGAGAAAACTCATAAGAAGTTACCAGCAGCAAGAGAGCCTAAATTGAAATACTTACCTTAAGTTTGGTATTTTGACATTTGGTATTTTGCAAACAGAATTTCTCATATTGACTCTTGCAGTGCTGCAAGGACTTAAAAGTTGCTGATGTGATTTTTTTCATTTTCTTTTTGCCATTTTAGATAAAGTGTATCTAAAGCTTGATTTATTTTTTTTGTTATCTGCAGAGATTATTAGATGCACACATTTTGTTAATCATTATCTTGACGTTCCACAGACCTTACATGGCTGACATAAAACAGTTGTACATATTATAGATGATTAAATCAGTTTGAAATTTAGAAACTTAACACTAGAAAAGACCATGTAAACTCACTGTTCTGTGTGAATTGTCTTTATGAGGATTGCTCACTTCAGCTAATAACAGATAGAAATATCATTCTGGGCCTTATATTAAACTTCATCTTGTAATAAATTATGGACCAAATGAAAGATGCAGCATCTTAAGCATTTTTATTATAGTTATTTTACATCTTGAAGGGATATTCTAGTTCTTTACAGAATGCAGACCCATAGAGGACAGTATCACAGCTTGGGGATTTTATACTTGCTTCTATATTCAGTTTGCCCTGCCATGGTAATGAAAAGACATAGTAAAGTAACCCTAATTAGGCAATGTAAGAATCTCTGGTATGCAACATTTTTCTTAACCAGCTTTATATTATTTTTACTTGTTGTATGGTGCCTAAGGGATTGAGAAAAGTCTGGCCCATTAATTAGAGAATTAGCTTAGAGCTGGGAAAGATGAGTTTAGCTTTTGCCTGTGCCACAACTTTTCTACAAGACACTTAGCTAAGTATTGACCAAAATTCAGCACGACCTAAACACCAGGGATTGTGACCATACTTCTGCTTTTGAAGCAGAATCATGTGTTCTTCCTTGTTTATGGCATCTTAGTTACCCCCTTTAAATAACTGAGTAATCAGAAATCCTCACTCCCCTCATTAGTTGAAGTGAATTCTGTATACTTCTCTATCATACTTGTCTTGTGTGAGGATAGTGATGGGATGGCAGGGATGCACAAAGCAATGTCTGATATTCGTTCAGATAGAGTATTACAAAGATACTGTCATGGTGACAAGTTCATGTTAGCTCTTGGCAATGTAAGTCTTCGTACTATGACCTTCTGAAAAAGCAAAGTTCATCAGTCAAAGTGTCAGGTGTTGCTAAATTTGCAGTTTATAAATTGTCACTATCAATGTAAATAGTAGGAATCATCACATAAAATTGTGCTTCTTTTCCTTTCTGTCTTTCCAGACTTAAATTGTTTAAAAAATGAGGCAGTAGGATCTTGAAACTGAAGTTTCTAGGCAGCATCTCTGCTCCTGTGAGCAGGCATGGCTGTTTTATTGCATGGCCCAACCCACTGATTGCTCATGGCCTGCTGCTGATGTTAGCACACCAAAGAGAACATGTGACATTAAAGGTAAAAACGCCTGGGCAGGGGCACGTCACCAGTAAGAATTAGAAAAAAAAAATATTCTTGTGCTTTATTGGATACATAGCTCAGCCTGATAGAACATCTAATCCCTAAATCATCCTGAAAATTAGCTAGGTTATGAAATCAAATTAAACCCACTATGAAAGATTATGGTCTCTCCTCACTGCACGAGAAATTATGTGTATAAATCTCAATCCCAGATCAAGGGGAATGCACCACATAAATAAAAATGTTTTCAAGAGAAATTTGATGATGATAGAGCTGATTGTTTTTGTAGCAACATTTAGAAAGTATTGGACTAATTTGATTAGAAGAGGTAAAAAAAAAATTTGCTAGATCATTACATCTCCTTAATGTTGAATCCCTTCTTTTCTTCTACTTTAACATTTCCTGAAGGGTAATCATGTAGCTTTATTTTGATTAGTGTCTAGTTTCTGGTTTTTATCTTTGTTAAAAAGATAAAATGATCTTAAATGATTCTTTTGTCCCTATCAATACTGGGTACTAACTTTTGATGGGCAGAAGAAATCTTCAGCAGATTTTGCCTTCTTCCACCGCAGATGAATGATTGCATATTGCTCTGATTCATTCTCAAGCTAAGGAAGACAGGAGACTAATTTGAAAGCCAAGTGAAATTCAGAAAAAGATTTCATTGATCAAGTAGGGTTTGGAGTCATACTTTAGTTAGGTCAGAACTATTCTTCTTATACAGCAGAAATGAAGCTTTTATTGACAAGTCTACATATAAAAAAAAAAAAAGACTTTCACATGCTGAGGTGTAAGAGATGCAGTAATACATTTTTACATCACTATTCATCTTCAGTGCACTGAAGGATGTCAAAGAAAGGAACATGATAAAAACTACAGAGATTCTTAACAAGTAAGTAGCTAAAGCCAAGAGAAGGTACATATTTCCTAGCCAAAGTTAGAAAGAAACTGTTTTAAAAAGAGTTTTTAAAAGTATGGCAGGAGAGCAAAGCTATAAGCAGATTCTTATAAGTTCAGCAGTCCTTTCTGTGTAGAAATACAATTTTTCCTCCATATAGATTTTATTGAAACAACATTTAAAGAAAGCTGTGTACTCTAGAAGTTTCCTCTCTTCTTCCAAATATATTTTTGAGAAGGTGTAGAGGTAGTAGATACTATCATTTCATGTTCACCTTGGACATTTCATGAGGGAGTTTCTCCCCTGTGTTTTGGGAGAGACCAGTCTGTGCTGCTTGGCAGCTCTCAGTAGTATTGTCCCCACATGACCTCATGGATGGATTTCTATTTCAAAATCATACAGAAGTTAAATATTGCTGAAAATAGCATTCAGTCCTGTTTTGCTCCTTTCATAGCTTCTGGGATGAAATTTATCTGTCCTAATGTAATGTCTTTTCTATCAAAATTATCTTTGGCTAGGCTGCCTTTATAGTCAATGGAGAGAAATAGACACTTTTAGGACATGATTCATTTCCTCCTAAGGTAGACATCTAAGTAGGTCAGATGAATCAGACTGTACAATAGTACACTCCTCACTAGAGTGAATAAAGGAAAGCTAGGGATCAGCTTAGATGGTGATGTGTATATTGCAAATATCTAAAGTTAAGTGAAATGAACTTTATGTCTATAGGAACTAAGTCAGAGTTCAGAGTCAGAGCAACAAAATCCTACTCTTCAGGAAGCATGCTTTTCTTCAGAGCTTGTGGTTTCACTGTCCTGGGGTGCATGTTCAAAGTGATAGCCATGAGGTGATAATTTTTTTTAAAAAAAGTATTGCACCCTCTCCTTCTCCTAACTTAATATTTTAAGGTGTGATGATTGAATAGACTGAATTTTGTGAATAGGTAATTTGTATACATTTATCATCAGTTATTGCAGTGGTTCCACAGTGGCATAATTTTTTTTACTAATCTCTGCTAATAATCTATATGTATGTGGTTTCACCATGGTTTTGGTTAGTTCTTGTGAACCACTGCAGCATCAGATACTTTTTTCTCAATCAGAAACCTCTGCAAGGAAAAAGAGAAGATACGTATTTCATTTAGGTAGTAGACTAATTTAAATTAGTCCTTCATAATAATCATCAGTGCCAGAATTTCCTTAAATGCCCCAGTAGATGAGGTGGTTGGTGCAAATATACCTGAAAAATCTCAAAATATACTGAAAGTCTCAACAATTAGTATTTTCAAGTGCTAACAAATGAGTTTTGCAGAAAGGATCATAACTTCATTCTGGTTTGTGTTTGGTTGTGTCAACCATAATCAGTAAAATGGGAAGGAAAAGAATGAACATTATTTATTATATATTTAAAATACAAAATCAACAAATAAAGACTCACCTAAACACCAATGAAGTTTTTCATATGCTGCTTTCTTCCATTGTTTGCAAAACTCCAGATCCAAGCAAACCTGCAAGACTTTTGTCAGATGCATACCCAGGAGTAGCACAAGGATGACAGCCTGGAGTAAGCAGATTGCTAGTGAGGCTAGCAGGTGCCAAAACATGCTGTTTCATGACCCAGTGTAAAGATGCCAAAAATAATCTCAAATGTACTTCAGTAAATAAAAGCAAAAACCCCTCAGGCTTAAGAAATAAAGTGTGTAGAACTGTCTGAGATTAAGAAAGAAACTTGGAGTTAGAAGACCAGTGTACTAATTTTTGCCTTGCAACAGATGAGCTGTGTTAAGGTGGCCACTTTGGCCAAAATCTGTTTTGCTACTTAAGTAGATGGCATGGTTTTCAAAAGAAAGTGGGAGAAGAATTACAAAGTATTCTACACATAAAAACACAAACTTAAGTTCAATCACATGCAAATGTCAACTAAATTTCAACTTCATTTCCCATGTCTTTCAGAGTCATAGTATTTAGCTGTCCTCAGTTATGGTAATTTCAAATGCATAAACAAAAGTAAAAATTGCTTTGTAATTTCAAATGTTCTAAAACCACTTTATCGTCAAGTGCAAGTGTTGTAGAATCATTTTATGTAACACTATATTGCTGACCAGCTTACTCAGAGAAGTTGGGGATGGCCCTGGAGAGGTTCAGGGCCAAGTTGGATGAGGCTGTGATTAACCTGGTCTAGTGGGTGGCAACCCTGCCTATGGGAGAGGTTTTGGAATGAAATGATTTTAACGTCCCTACAAAGCTGAGTCTTCCTATGATTCTATGACCTTACTGTGAAAGGTAAAAGTAGACTCATAGCTGTGGAACATGTTTGTTAGATTGACCTGAAAACTGTTTGCTGTAGATCAAGTAAGATCCAAATGTCCACGTTAAACAGTTGCATTTAACTTTAAAGACAGCAATACCAGGACCATGCTAAGTGAACCTGAACTTGCAAAATGCACTGTGAAATTGTGAGAAACATTTAAATAGTTGGTAGTCTGGTTTTGGTATGTAGAATAAGATCAATGAAATAAAATAAATTTCTGATATTGATATGGAGTCAGGGGTGAAAATTATCTAAAAAAGCAGATGAGAGATTTTATTTGCATTTTAAATATTGTATTTAATTTTTAAATCATTTTGGTACTGTAGAACTTTCCATATCTGCTGCTGATCGTATATTGTGTAAGATATCTAAAAGTTTCTAAAAGATAAGGGATAGTACTTATCATTGATGCAGAGTATTCTAGTTTGATACCAACCCACAGGGATCATCGAAGTCCAATTCCTGGCCCTGCACAGGACACCCCAAGAGTCATACCATGTGCCTGAGAGTATTGTCCAAATTTTTGAGCTCTGTCAGGCTTGGTGATGTGACCACTTCTCTAGAGAGCCATTTACAATGCCTGTTCCAGTGTTACAGAACCTTTTGTGAATATTCAGCCTGGACCTCCCCTGGCACAGCTCCAAACCATTCCCTCAGGTCCTGTCACTGGCCACCAGAGAGGAGATTGGTTCCTGCCACTTTTCTTCCCCTCTGTAGGGAGCAATGAGGTCTACAGCTGAGACAGAGGAATTGCGATCACTATAATTTGACAATTGCGACAGGAATAATGATTGCTATAGTTTGTAGACACCCAAAGAAGTGCCCATGTTCTAAAATTTTCAGGGTGAAAAACTATTTTGATGGTAACAAGCACTTTATCTTAAAATTAGTTTATTAATGCAGAGCTAAGGAATCTAAAATTTAAGAGGTAAGGTATATTAAATGGTTAATGAACATGTGTGTACAGTGTATGGTCTGAAGTAGCCAGTGAGCTGGCTCTGTGTTCTTCATACAAGAGATCAGAGAAACAAAATCTTCTGTGTGGTCTGCCTGTTCATCAGCAAGACACGTAACTTAGCTCTGGTAACCCAGGCAATGCACACAGAAACAAAACCATGGAACATCTTTTAAAACTGAAGTTCTGCCTTAAATAAGAGCCATATTTGACAAATGTGATGGCTCATATCTTTGAGTGCAAGGGAAAGTAAAGAATGAACTCATACTGCAAAATACAATCTCTGATTAAATATGATGGTGTAAGAGACGCCGATATTCTTAAAAGACAGAATATTTCAATTGAAAGCCACTTAATTGATCAGATAGATATACAGATACATGTATATCTACCCATATGTACACAGGGAGCCTGTGGTTTTCACAATGAGAAAGTCACATGCACATGAAAAAATGGAGGCAAAGGTTTGATTTGGCTTATACTTGTATGTGCTTGAGCAGGACTAATAAAAAGAGCCATGTGTTGGCTCTATCTCTTGAAGTTAATGGAAGTTGAATGTACTCTTTACTTGTGAGAATCATAATTTTAATCTTGAATTCATGTACTTTAATTAATTTAAGGGACAATGGTCAGCTGCAGGAACTACTGTGCTGTAGCATATTACATAGAAGATGGTCTCTAACCTGCTTCTTTTGCCTTTTTTGATGCCAAAGGAAGTTTTTGGCTAAAATCCAAACTTTGTGTAGAAAATAGGATTAATTGGTAATGAAATATTCATTCCAGTTGTTAGAACTCATTCCAGCATTGCATTTCCAATAGTCAAAAGTAAATTCTGTTTTGAACTGGATGAATAAAATACAGATGGCTAATATATGTCCTTTAATCAGATCTCAGCTGGATGTTCAGTTATTTCATATTGGGTGTGGCAAATCTACATTAAAGAGTCCAAACACTCTAAAGCTAATACGTGCCTGAATTAACATTGTTAAGGCAAGTTAATTTAATCTTCCCCATGCATATGCATTGTGAAGACTTCTTTAATTACATGATCACATATTGTTTTTTCTTACAAAATCCTTTCCTCATTCAGTTCACAGAATATATGATAGTCACTTAATGAGCAGCTGTTCCATATTTTGTTCTCATGACATTGTTCTGTGTGTGGCCCCACACCTTGTTTACTATAGAATATTTAAGCCTTGCTCTGGAGATGTAGTTATTAATTATTATTAATTTCCTTTTGGGATTTTCTCAGGATCAGAAAAGTGCCAGTGATGAGCAGGCATTAAATCAGCATTACTGCAGGCCTCAGAGACTGGCAGACAGTATGATTTCCACTTTATGGCTGGGCAACCATGGCCCAGAGTACTGTGTTCAGAAACTGCCGCTACAGGTCGACAGGACCATCCCGAGCTGCTGAAGTCCAAGAGCCTTGACTCATTGCTGTCACATAAAACTTTCCCAACTCAAGTCTTCCTGTTTCCAGCTATGTATGTCTCTGGACATTCATCTCTTCTGCAAACTCAAATGCCTCAAATCAGTGAATCACATGGAAAATGAAGAATATACTTTCAGTGAGCACCTGTGAAAAAGCTGGTTTGAATTATTATAATGGAAAGTTTATGTCAAGGAAAGATTATGTCAAGGAAAGTTTATGTCAAGGAAAGACAGAATCCAGCTTTCTAGACTGACATCCAATTACTCTAACTATTTTTGTTCTTGTTGTAATGCTGTCCCATTTCTTAGTGCATTTCTTCAAAATTCTTTACCAAGTTAGCCATCCAGAGTACACAGTTCTGATTCATCCTTGCAGCAGGGCCATCTTGTGCACTGTGTTAGGCAGATGTGTTCTGGTAACAATAGATATGAGTCATGCCATGAGTTTCCATGCTCATTCCCAAGATGAGGGAAAATTTGCAACCTGGCACTTTCGGTGCCTTTCTTCTGGACTTGGTCATGTTAATAAAGTTTTTTGAAAATGTGTCTGTGTGAGAAAGAGAGACAGAAATAGAGACAGAGGGAAAGATAATGAGTACACACCATTTTAAAATAGAAACTTCTGAGAATGTCTGAACCCCTGTTTGAATTGTGAGATGCTTGGAACCTTAAAATCCCCCATACAATGTTTTACCATTCTTCTATTAAACAAGTTGCATGGAATAATATTCTGCAAAAACTACTGCTGAAGGAGTAAGATGCAAGATAACTATTTTCAGTGCCATCAGCCTGCATAGGTATTTTCTGATGTCACAGGAATAATGAGAAATTGAAATTTTGTTTCCAGAAGACCCAAAAAGGGGTTTTAGCCATTATTGATTCTCTGCTCAGTTCTTCTTTCCTACTCCTTTTCACTGTCTGTGAAAACTCTGAGTATAACCCAGTTCTGTGTCCTAAGGAAAACAGTTTATTTCTCAGTGCCCCACTGGCTTCTTGCCCCATGTTGTTTTTTTACCATAAGCATAGTCTAAGTACTTGTTCTTAACCTCCTGTCCTGAGTGCCTTCCTACAGTCAGTTGTCTGTACATCTTCATCCCTCATTCCTCCAGAGCTGGCTCTCCAGGCTTGTGTACATCTTACTTATATCAGGCTTGTATACATTCTTATTCCCACTGGCTCTTCAGCCAGAACTCCATTGTCAAGCTGCGTTTTCAGTTTCTGTGCCTCCAACCATCTTGCCATTTGTTTCTTTGCACTCCTGTTCTAAATACTGCTATGAAATGTTGGCTCTTCCCCTGCTTTTCCTGTCTGCTGCTTCATTTTCCTTTGGGCAATAGAGAACTGATAGAACTCTTTTGAAATTTGTAAAAATCATTGTAAATTTGAGAGCAGAGCCTCTTCTCACTCTAGGACAGTGTTGCATGCATGAGCTTAATTTATTTGCTGAAAATTTGGACTTAAATCTAAAACATAGGAGAGAAGCAATGAACCCATGACTGATACTCAAGACCTGATCCTAGTCCAGGCAAACTTTTTGAGTCCTGCTGGATACATATCATGTCTGCTTCTACTTAGGCATTTCTGCTTTTTTTCCTCCATCGCTGGTCATACTTTATCTGATCATCAGTCTTGAATCCAGATAGTTTCTGCTAGATGAAACCAAACTTTTGGGATGTTGCATGGGTGCAACCCCAGAATTCAGCACGGAAATTAAACCTACCAGCTATTTGAGTTACAGATGCCCCTCTCTACACATCCCAGTAACAACTGGGCAGGTTAATCTCTTCAGCAGAATGTTAATCTAATGTAATAACTTGGACAGAGCCTCTGCAGAAAAATGCTGCAATATTAATTTGTGGGAATTGTATGGTGCCCGATACTGTTCAGGTTTCTTATTGCACACTCATGTAAGATTTAAATGTAGAAAGGATCACTGGTTTATCTAGTGTCATCTTGCTTAACATAGGCTGCATACTCTTGAATCACTCTACAGCTGAAGAAGGCCTACTCATTATTTGAACTTAAATTTAAAGTATCACACAGCGGTGCATTTATTTCTGTCCTTCATAAATTATAAAGCTTTGCATAACTTCTGAAATATCTTTCAAATTTTTAACCAGCTCGGAGAGGGACTGAGCTAATATCTTCATGTGAAAAGTAGTATCCCATATAAAAGGAAACAAGATTGCACTGCAAAAAACTCACTTGGCATTGTTTAATCATTGTATTTAATTTCCATGCTTTCAAAATGCGCAATATTTTGGAAGCCTCACAAGACTGCCCTCTGCTTCTTCCAGTTTCTGGCTCTTTTACTCCATTGCACTTTGCTTTGTCATCTTGATGCCTTATTCTTTTCAAGAATAAAGAGATAAGAGACTTGGAAGAGCATATGATCAATAAAAGATTGGGGAAAAATAGATGCCAGAAGAGTCTAAACTTCATAATGTAGTCAGTGGGAAAGATTTTAAATGAGGGCAAGGACAGTGGATTTGGGGTAAGATGATGGATAGATTTATTAGAATAATTAGATTTGTTCTCAGTTCCTTGCCTTGCTCACATCAGTTTGCTTTTGCCTTTCTGTGACACAGTTCCTTATCAATAAAATGGGAATAGCAGTGTCTCAGAGATATTAGAACAGTTACTTCACAGATACCATAGAAAGAAGGAATAAATTAATTATGCTAACCTAGTGTAGCATTATGGCTTGTATGAGTACTGTATTGATGGTACATTTCATATGAGAACTGTCAATGAGATGGGAAGTTTTAAACCTAAGACAACTGAATTTTTCCAAACTTTGGTTTGCACATTTCTCATTGTTTTATCTTCCCCTCCCCGTAAGCAATGTTCATGCTTTCATGGTTTGCATTACCTTTCTCAAAGCTCCTCATAACTGCTTATGTTTCAACATTGCTCCTGTTCCTCCAGAATTCCCTCTGTCCTACCCTTATACTTTAAATTTGCGCATTTCACACAGTATCTTCTCTCTTTGAACTGTCTGCCCCAAGTCAGTGTAAAAGGTCTTCTGGGCTGCATGAAAGTGGTGAAGCATTGAGAGTGCATGTACCAGTGACCACATGAATGAAGTAACAGTCAAATTTAATGCAAATGTATAATTAGTCTATGGAGAAGAAAAAGTATACATCTGTTTTCACAGCAGGAGTCTCTTAGTTGTGTGAAGCAGTTCTTTGATCTGAATGGCATGTTCTTAACTCAAGAGGAGTTATTTGTAGGGTTAGGAAGAGCTTAGCTGTAACAGAAACAGCTTGACACTGACCATACCTGTACTTACTGTGCTTTACAGTGTCCTGTTTGTCTTCATAGTTGGGGTAGCCCAAGGTAAATGCAAGCTCTGTTGATACTACTGTGTTTTCACTGCTTTGTTGCTCAGGGTGTGTGTATTTAGGGACATACTCCATGGCTGTCTATGCTGAGATGTTTTCAAATTATTGCCAAGTTAATTCTACTACAAGAAGACCTGTCTGTCTTCTGGGAAGGAATTGTTCAAACAGCAGAATTGAACCTCTGTGGAAGTGAGTTGAGTCTCTTTTCTTGCTGCAAGACCTGCATAAAAAAGCATGGCCAGTTTCCAGCTCACACAAAGGATAATGATGTAGGTTTATGTGCTGTCAAAATTCACTGACTTTCCTATTAAGGGTTAAAACGAAAAATGTGTAAAGCCCAGATCAATTATAGCCTTGACAGCCACCACCATCTCACTCAGCTTTAAGCACCTCGAGCAGTTCCCAATTCACAATGATCTTAAATATTGACTAACATGATAAATAGTTCAGCATTTTGTAGCAGTAACTCAGAACAGTTTTGTAGCTATCCATGCTAGGTCACACTGGACAACAAGGAAAAGCAGCATTAATCCCTTCTTTCTCCAGGAAGTTGGAATTTTGTAGATCCCACTTCTATTTGCTGGCAGTCAAGAAAATAAGTTCTCAGAAAAATATCAACCAAGACTAAATTGTTTTCTCTAAACAAAAGAGACTGGAGACAGGCAAAATCAGTCCATTTCATATCTGGTAGAGGAAAATGCGACAAAGTGTCATACTGGCTGTATGTCTTGCCAAATCATGGTCTAAAATGTAGCTGTGGACCAGAAATATGATCAATGTAGAAAAGTAATGAATTTTCTAGGAACTAGTAAATTTTGTCCTCCCACTAGCTTAGTACAAATCTGTGTGTTGAGGGCAGAATTTCACACATGGCACAATATTAAATAGAAATATTCCTTTACAGAGTCTTTTTTATCGTGACAAACATTTTTGAGTTCATACTTTTACTACAGACCAAATTTTCTGCTCATTTGGTCTGAATCTGGAAAGTGATTTTTTTAAAATTAAGAGTGATGAGCCTGATTTGACAGCCTTATTTAGGTGAGTAGTCCCTCAGTGACTACTCTATTTATCAGTGCCAAGGATATCTAAGATCCCAAAGCTCTTTCCTTGCATTTCCTGAAAAGTAAAAGACAGAAATCTACTTCCAGTTCCCAGAGAAGCTTTAGGATGCTTGGGTCCATCATAACTGAGTTTACACTCCATAATGATGTACTATATTATTATCTGTTTTGTTTCTGTGATGTAGTACTTGAGCACAAACCAAGCTAAAATTGGGAAAAGCAAAATGAAATACATATTGATACAAATAGAGTATTATCCTGAGTCAGAAGGCCTGTGTTCAACTGAAAGTATTTTTCATGCATTACCCGCCTTTCTCCTTTTCCTTAGCTGGCTGCCAAGGGAAGTGGTTGAGTCACCACCCCTGGACATACTTAAAAGACGTGTACATGACGGATTTAGGGACATGGTTTAGTGGTGGACTTAGCAATACTGGGCTAGTGTTGGAATAGATGATTTTAAAGTTGTTTGTTTTTTTTTTTTTAACCTAAATGATTCTATGTACTTAGATAAACCTTTGAAAAGCAAATATTCTTTATTTAGCATGGTTTGGTGAGAAGTTCCTTGTTCAGCTGGAGTCACCTGCCGATTCTTGAGTAGTTAAAGGCAAGGAATGTTAACATCAGAAAATTAGCCTTCTGTTAGCTAAATAAGCAGCTTTGATTGTGTTGATACAGAATGTGGAAGATACAGCATTTTACTACAGCCATGCTTGCCAATTTGATTAAGATCATGTGCCACTTAGTTTTCATGGTGTTGCTATTACTTAGAGACCTTTTTATTTTACAGGATACCTCTGAGAAATACATATTTTTGAATATTCAGCAGTAAAACTTGCTGTAAACTTGCAGTAAAACTCTACCAGTGGTTCCTAGAGATTAGAAATGATAGTTTTTTGGGGTTTTTTTAATGTTTAATTTGAAAAAACCTGAATCTTCAGTTTACCAAAAGAATAGATTATATTCCAACCAGATATGCTTCCAATCACCATTTCTCCTACATTTAATAATTGGTAGGAAGTATACTCATTTTATGACCAAGGAACAACAATCCTGTGACAGCTGTGAGCATCTGGAAAGATTAGAGCAACCACTGACTGAATGAATGCTGCTGTAGAAGATTTTACACTGAAGTGGTGATCCTTACTCTCTTCTTCTGCATAGTCAGGAATCTGGTCTCTGGTTTTTACTTTTAGCTATTTGACTTTGGAACTTCAGAACATGTATTTTGGTTGGCAGCACACGTATGTAAGGTATATTTTACAGCAAAAGTGTCTTTAGAAATGCAGGTCTTCTCCCGCGTCTGTTCTTTCCTTGAAGAAGTGCAGTGTTACATAACCTGCAAAAATCTAACATTCTGTTACAGCACACTCCTGGTACTGCTGTCATGCTTCCCTTTCTCATAAACTTCCAAAATCCTCATGGAGTCTGGGATTTTGATGTATTCACATGGCCCATTGTGCATGTCTCTTATGTGAAAGAGTGAGTCTAATCTTGATGAAAGATTTGTCTAGATCCCATACTGTTAGCCTATTTAGTCTTTTTCGAAGAGGCAAAAGAGACTGAAATGTGGGTGTGGTCATTAATTTAAGTTTCATATTCATAAAAAAACCCTATTGTACTTGAAAGAGCTAAGATTTCCAGAAGTATATTGCTTTCAACTGTGATAAAAGGATGCCAACCTATTTATATTTCTCTTATTAATTATTGACCATTTAAGCATGAATAGGGAGAATATTATAGGAAATATATCTATTAAATTGTTATTTAGGTCTAGTGTTTCCTTTAGTTTCCAGTTTGGATCCACATATCTTGATATCTTGAAGTCAGAGTTCAAAGGTGATTGACATTCGTTAAGACATGTATAGTACTGACTGGGATTTTATAAAGGGCTGGACTTCTAAGCTGCTTGTATGGGCAATCTCACCTCCACTGCTGAGGCTCAGATATAAACACTGCTGGAAATAACACTAGATACTTACTGCACTTTTGGTTGTGAAAGTACCTTCCAAGGGCCTATATTGTATCAAGCTACATTAACAACCTAATGATTTCTTCACACACAAAGTGTGAAATATTACATCTCTTCAGTCTATATACCCTTCTTCTGTCCTTCTTACACAGAATCACTCAGGCTGGAACAGATCTCTGAAAGTCATCTAATCCACCCTCTTTCTCAAAGCAGAGCCAACTTCAAAAGTAGATCTGATTGCTTGGAGGTTCATACTGATTTCACTGTCTCCAAGGATGGAGGTTCCAGATTCCACAGACTCCATTTTTACGTGTACCCTGTTCCACCCTCATTGCAGTTTTTGTTGTTTTGGGTTTTTTTATATTGTTTTTGTATAGCTGTCCAGTTAGGATACTGTTCTACTGGTTTCTACTTGCATTTGATGCAGATGTAAATGCTTCTCATCTAGACTTCTCTAACTCTTTTTTTTTTCTACAGTCATCCCTTTTTACCCTAATTCCTTACCTCTCTTACACTTGTGGTCATTTTCTCCTGGTTTTCTCTTGACCATGTCTCTCTAGTTTCTTCCATTCATAATTTAAGAGAATATTAGTCTTTATTAACATTCCCAATCCTTAGAAAGCCATTCTGACTATTTACCTCTCTGTCACTTCCCTTTTCTCCATGATCACTTTTGCTCATTGTGCATCCTCATTGTTGTGTTCAAAGCAGTGATTTCCAGTGCTATTGTAAACTCCTTCAAATTGGCTTCTGACCTTCTTGTTAGCTGAAACCACTCTCACAAAACTACCTAATGTTTCTTTCGTAGCCATTTCTTCCTTCTCTCTCACACTGTCAGTTTTGATCTCCTTAAATCTCATCAAGGTTTGTATCTTTGGCTCCATTCTTGTCTTTTCTTCATAATCCTTTCATTCATTCTTTGAAGTTCCTGATCTGACTTCCGCCAAAATCCTAAGGATTTTTAGTTTTGATCCATCTTTCCTCTCCTTTTACACATCACCTCTACAGTCTTATCCACAAATAAATGCAGTTGACATGTCTGTGCTGCTGACCCAGATTTATATCTGTACTCCAGATATTATAATAACAGCTCAAGACTGGCATTATAAAAAAAGGGCTTCCCTCTTAGTCCCTCATTACTGCTTGTTTTGTTAGTCCCCATCTTTTCTGTCAGGCCACTAATACAGATGTTACTTTTCATTCATGCTTCTTCAAATTTTCCTATCAAGGTTGTGTATAAATGTCTCAGATTCCTTTCTTTGTAATGCATCTAAGCTGTGGTTCTTAATCTTGTACCAGTAGATCTCTTGAAGTTCTGTTATGAAATATTTACATTTAAATATTTACAAGGATCTGGCACAATGTCCCATGCAGTTTTCACGTAGAAATCTTTGGCAATATAATGCTAAAAATAAATTATATAGGTAAATATTGCATATGAGTGAATAAACTGTGCACTGTGTACGTGTGTTTGAATACAGGGCAGTTTATATAAGAGATTGGGGTAACAGGTGGAAAAGTTGTGGTTGGCAAACTCATCTCAGGAAGTTCGCTTCATAAGTCTTAAATTTCACTGCTGGGTTTTATTTTCTAACTTCATCCTTGTCTTTCTGCAGCACTCAGCATGTATAAATGTGTGTTACTGCTATATTGTTTATCCATCATTTCTGTTATCTCTGAATTTAGCTTGGTGTTACTGTACATAGTTGCACAACGGGGGGAAATAAGGATGGATCCCTTGCCTTGGGGGTTGGGTTTTTTTTTATTTTGAAAGATACTAATCAATGCTTTAAATTTGGATTCATATTGCCATATTAAATCCACAGCAAAAATTTGCTCTCCCCATAAGGCAAGCAATATCCTGAAAATTTTTCTACTGTTCACCTGGTGTGTTTGCTCTTAATCATGAGATTAAATATGCTTCTGAGGGTGAAAAATAAGCTTATCAAAATCAACATTTATGCCAGAAATGTAGCAGAAAATGCAAAATGTTTTTGCATGAGATGTCTCATGAGATGATAACACAATGAGACTAATGAGTTAAATTTCCCTAACTTAATTTTGAAGTTTGTTTTTTTTTTTTTTTTTTTTCCTTAAAAATGCCCCAAATCATTTGGGTAATGTGTAGGACAGTATGAATTAAATGATAAACCTTCTACAAAGCAAAAAAAAAGTTAAATAAATGGACTTTAATTTTACTTTAAAAGCCCACAGATTTTTTTTCTTTTTCATCAGAGATATTTTATGGGGCTGTCTCTTTTAGTTGTACTGTATGTGACCTTTAACAGCCATTTTTCCTTAAAAGTATTCTCTATGTCTTCCTCTGATTTGAGTGTTGTTCCCTCATCTGGCATAGAGGTTTCTGTCTTTGAGTAATGGTGATCAGATGTGGTTATTCTGATCTGCAGATAGTCTGGTGTGGTACTGCAAAACAGCAGAAGCAAAATTCTGTTGCACTTGTAATAGAGACAGAAGTTAAGCTTTCAAGTAAGGACTTTTTACTTTCAAGGCTTTAAATAGTCTCAAGAAAATATTTCAAAGCTGTAGTAGAATTTTTATATATATCTATATATCATCTATCTAGCTATCTATCTGGTTGTAAGCAAATGCCCTGTCTGTATGAATACGCTTTCAAAATCACTTGCTGATACGTTTATTGTAAGTGTAGTCTATTGAAACTCTAGAACTTGGAAGAGTGGGGAGCTAAAAGCCTTGCTTCAGTATAGCATGGCTGGGGTAGAGAACTGCAATTAGGTATAAATACAATCCATAGAGTTGATTTGTTCTTCTGTCCTTTCTCATAATACCTGTCTTTTTGAAGAGGGAGTCATCTCTTTTCCTGTACTCATAGCTCATACTGATAGCAGTCAAGGTACACTGGTGCTACTGCAATATAAATCACTGTTCTGTAATAAATGTAAATGTCCTTAAGCTTATGGTATTTACTTCTTGGAGAGAAGGTAGATGCCATTCCTAGGGCTTCTTTTTCCTCTCTTTGTTGAAGTCTAAGGAGTCACCCTGAAAAATAGGCAGAGGAAGAGTTGTGATTTGACTTCTAGTCTACAGGGTGCTGGTCCAAATCGTTGCATTAATTTCACACAGGCCACTGAACAGCTCTCAGACCTCACCAACTTCTGTTATTTAAACTGGGTTGGATTTGAACTAGTAATGTAAAGGTGTACAGCCCAGTGGACCATTATCAATCCCTAGTCACATAGACCTCTTTTACCTGTCGTCTTAAATTTGTGCTTCATCAACGACTGTGATTCTAGCACAAAGCATCCCAAACTTTTGATATGGACTACTCAGACATTGTAAAGCACCTAGGGACACAAAGGGAGTTTCTCTTAATAATTTAGGCTGACTTTAATGCATCACATAAACTAGATTTTTTATATATTTAGTGCTTGCAAGTCCCATTAGTTTACCCTTATTCCCCTACCTCTCTTTCTTTACTTTATAATAATATTTTTGAGCTGGTGTGATATTTAATGAGATCCTCTGTAGAATTTTTGCTTTTAATTTGTTTCACTATTATTTTTCCTAACAGAATAATGATGTGAAAAACAATAGGAAGAGAAATGAAATTATATCCACTGTGTTTATTTATTGACATTATCTCTGCTTGTGTGTGCATGTCCACATCCTTGTTATCTCTTCTTGGGATAAAGTTCTAGACTGTATTATGAACTCCACATAGCACTCCAGCAGCATGAAAGAAAGGACCAACCTTACTTTAGTGTTACTTTCAAGTAACAGTGTAGCACCCTGTACATTCTCAATATGTAATTATCACTTTAATTTTATGTAACCACACTGCTACCGTAATACAGTTACTGTCATAAAACCCAAATGACATCCTCTGAATGCAGGTTATTTAATACAAAGTATGGAACACCAGTTGGTTATTTGTATCTTTCAAAGCCCCATAAAAAGTTACTATTCAAAATCTCTGCAACAAAAAAAGAAAACCAGGACAAAAAAATTCCCAAACCAACCAACCAAAAAATCATTGGCATACAAAAAAAAAAAAAAAAAACAAAAAAAAAAACCAACAAAAAAACCCAAAAAAACCAACCAAACCAAAATTATAGGTATTATTACTAAACTATAAGGAGTTTTCTAACTTACAAATTAGTATCTGTTCCTGCTTCTTAGGGGGGAGGGTGTATTCTTTCCACATTTATGAGCACATTTAAGTGTTTAATTCAATTAAAGGAGAGTTTTTAGCTCTAAAGCATGGAAAGCCATGTAAAGGCTTGGAAGCTGTGAAAATTGGCTCCACACCCAGTTAGCTCATGCAGCAAAGAATTAGCTGAAATGGGAAGGCAATTAGGAGCACAACTTTTATGCAGCACTAAGCTGTAGGCATTGTGTTAGCTGACCAGGAGTTGTACAGACTATACAAATGAATTCTTTCTCTACTGACATACACACACAAGGAAACCTTGTAAATCAATCTGCTGTTCCCGCCTCACTACTTAGAAATCACATGTAATTGTGCAGAAACCAGCATTCTTTCAGAAGGGAGCTGTTTCTGTAGGTCCCCATAAGGATAAGAAAGTGGTCCTGGAGTTCAGGTAGTTATGAGTCATTACAGTGTGGTGATCATTAGTAAATATCCACCCTCAGAGCAGTGGATATATTGAAATTTAGGCTCAAGTCTGTCGCTGTTGGGACTGGGTTTTCTTTTAATATCACGATTCTAGTTTTTTTAATCTACATAATGAGGGTGTCATTTCTATGTTGGGCTTAGATGGTGAATCCATTTTGCATGCTGAGAGTAAGTATCAGCCTGCATGTGGAGGCTTGCTGTGCTTGCTGTCAAGACTGAGTGGATGTCAGCCAGGTCTGCCCCACCACTCTTGGGGCTTTGTTAGCACAATCTCTTGCCTTAGCTAATTAATCTCTGACCAAACTTTCTTTGTGTTTGGCCACGTTAGAGTATGGAAAGAAGAGCTGGAGTCCTGGGCACTCACAGTCAAGCTCAGAAGGAGGGCTGGGTGGACAAACAAAAAAATTTCAGTAAAAGAGATTGCCAGCTTATTCTATAGATCCAAAACTGCATGAACTCCCACAGCTTCTGTTTTATTGACATGGATTTCTGTTTTCCACCTCATTGTGCAGGGTCACACTGTGCGCCTCACTCCACAGATTAGTGCCCTCTTTACTCTGCATGTTAGGAGATATTCAGCTAGGGAGGCTCACTAACTACTGCAGAGAGGGCAGGATGTGTCTCTGGATGTTCATAATAACATTTTGAATTCCTCAGACAAAATGTGGAATATGCATTCAAAGTGTTATTATTTCAGGGTTATTCAGAGGAAATACTGAGTGCAGAAAAATGAATTTAAGGTCATTGCATTCTGTCTTGACTCAATCAGGCAGCAGGTTCCCAACCATAATGAGAATCTGTATTTGAACAAGGAGTTGAAAATCAGATTTTTACGACATCTGAAAATGTGTTTTTTCACTCCCCTGATATGAATTTGGCAGCAGCATAATTCCTAGGGGCTGCCATTTCGGTGATAGTTCCAACAGAAGACTTGGCCTAATGACCTGTATCAAAGTGAGAAGAACCATGCTGCAACCAGATACACAGAAAGCTGCTGCTGCCAGGAGACACTGAGAACTGGGGATGGTTTCTAAAGACACTCAGATGGGGGATTTGCCATTAGCTCGGAGCTGTATTCTGAGCAGGAAGTTTCTGTTATTTGAATGCAAGAAGCAAGGAAAAAATCCCAAGAAAAGTTCTAGAACTTGTGGTGAGTTGAGAAAAGTCTGATACTGATTCATGTCTTTGGCTGGAGGTTTGATTTCCTTGATCTTTTGATTTTCATATTTCATGTTAAAACATGTTTGTGATCATTTTAAAAGCAATAATTGTGATACACTTAGCCTTTGGTTATTAAAAAAATGAAGCAACTTTCTAAATTTCTAAAGTAGTTAGAACAATATTTACAGTGTTCAGCTGGTTTTTTGCTCTCTAGGCTTTAAGGCATTTTAGACTTTCCTCCTAAAGTACTTTCCTGGATGACCAGTGACATGTATTTCTCTTAGCTGTAAGTCATAGAGGAGAAGGGCAAAGCCTTGTAATTTATACTAGTCTTGAATGAGATCAGAAGTCAGAGAGGTGACTTTGGGAATTCCCTGAGTGTGGCACTCAGCATGAGTTATGCATCTCTGTTGTGCTAACCTGGGGTACACTCACTTTTCACTTAATATGTTAACACATAGTTCATAAAGTCTGATATGTCACCAACTCTCTAATGGCATTGCTTATTCTGGGCAAGCCAAGAATAAGATGTCTAGCCTTGGATATGGCTGTCTAAGGCATAGATGGCTATGGCCTTGTGATCATAGCAGGAAAGAAGAGGTATTTACACTACTGTAATTTTTTGTTAAAATATATAATTTCTATAGTTAGACATGTTTTGATATTTTTATATAGAACATTTGTCATACCTATGTTAGGGTGTATTTATAATGTCCAGAAACTTTTTTAGCTTTTTGATTTCCTAAATATCATTGGTTTAGTATAATACCTTGTTTAGTACAATACAAATCTGCCATATAGCAATTATAATTTTATTCCAAATACCAAGGGGAATTGTCACATGACATAAAATCAGATCAAATGGAAGTTTTTCAGTAGTTTTCTTCATAATTTGATAGCTTGTCCAATGTTTGTAGACAAACAAAAAGTAATATTTTTTAATTTCTTTATATGTTGCTTTCTCCATTTGAAGACCACCTCAAAAAGTAAGTATAGCTGATTATACATGAAGAAACTGTTCCAAAACTACACAGAAGAGCTTGTTTCCATTTTTCATCAGTGTTTTGAGAACAGCTTGCAATCTGCAGTGCTGTAAGATGTGATCTGAAGTAGGTGTCTAGATCCCACTGGGCTCTTCATGCAAAGGACTACTGCTAGGTTTTGACCCACTTCTCTCCCAGGAATTTCTATAGGACAAAGTCACAGCTTTTTGTCTGTCCATGTGATGTAGCATTCAAGATGTGGTCCTGCTGCATTGCCTATGCACACAGATCACTGCTGTGTACTCCAAAAAAATAAGTTAGGAATTAGGTTTTAATGTTGTGATCTAAAGGAAGCGATTCATCCACTAGGCAAAACAGCATGGCATTTAATATTGATCACTTTATTCTTAGTATTGTGTTTCACTTTTCTTTCTTTGTGATGCCTTGAGAGTCTATCTAGAACAGAGACTAGACAGCGTTAAAGGAATAAAGTAGATATTTATTTAAAGGTCTTCCAAGGATACACCTTGGGCAGTACAAGAGCCCAGCCAAGGCTGCACCCAAGATGGATGATGGGTCACACGTTTTCACACTTTCATAAGTTTTGGTCCATTTCCCTGTTGGGGTTAATTGTCCAATTACAGCTTCAGGTTATGAAGTCACATCCTCCCAGTTTGCTCTCCTCAATTTGCTGTTTATACTTTTTGGGCCTGAAGCTGCAACGATGTCCTTGTTTCTCAGGCTGGAAAAGGATTGTTTTGTCTAACTACCCTGTGAAGAGAACTTGCTAACACTTTATATGAAATTCAGAGTTATATACTAATGCAGTACAGAGTCTGGATAATATGAAAGCTAAAACTTAAGGCATCATTTAAGATTCTGAAATTCAGCTCCTTCCTTGACTGTGGCTAAAAGTTTCAGAAATTATTTAGTTGTCAGTTTGCTTCTGCATGCTCCTGTCTTCTCTGGTCCTAAATCCCTCCATCAGATCCACGGTATGGATTTCAGATAAGCAGCTTCAATGACGAACCAGGTGTAATGTGTCAGAGGATATTCCCAGGGTTCCTTCTCACTACACTGTTTGCCACTGGACCTAGACCACTTAGTACAAAGGCTAATGCATCTTCATAACTGGACATGTAATCATGTGGGAGCAGGTTGATAATGGTTCCAGAATCCAAGCACATTAGTTGCCTTTTATTGCTTCCTGCCCAGATTTCTCCTCTCTTCTGTTACACACAGATTAATGGAAGAAGACCAATGAAGAGAAGGGGGAATCACCAGCTGGGCTTGTTTGCAGTTTCATTGTTCAAATTACTTGCAATTTAAAGAAAAAAAATTAAGCTTGTGAAGTAAGGCTGTCTGCTGAGACTGTTATGAAGGAAACTGGAGTACCTTTCTTTTTCTGGTGTCTTAACATACTACCTTCAGGAACTTAGGGTATCAGAGTTATTAAATGCAAATTCTGTGCATAAACAGTATGCTTAGAGTATAACACTCTAATGAAAAAATTGTAAAGGTTTTTTACTTTATACAGTGATCAAAATACTGCTATTGTACAGGAGGACTGTAAATAGAAAAGAAGACTTAAGGACTCATGTTGGAAGAGAAAGATGGTATATATAAAAAAAAGCACTACATTTAACATTTGCCAGACATAGGCATGGGCTTTTCTGGTTCCCCATGCCATTTATATAACTTTGCTCTGACTTTGCAAAACAACCCAAATTTGTAGGAGTTATAAATGGCCAAATTTATACCACTCTAGCAACCACTCTTGGATATTGCCCTCTTACCAGTTAATGTTTGGGAATAAAGCATTTAGAGGACTAAAAAAAGCTTGTATTTTTTTAAGTAAATCAAAATATCTCCTTCACCCTTTTATCCTGCAATATTTTTGAATTATTTACAAGTAACATAGGGATAACTGTGGTAGTTACTATCACTTGACATGACATTTTTCATTTTCACATCAAACTAGAGTCCATTTTGCCTGTTAACATCGTCTCACTCCAGTAACCTACAGATACTGACAGGAAGAGTGTAAGCCATGTAGGATTTACATGGAAAATGGAGGGCAGCAAGTGTTGCTGTGGGATGGTCACCTCTGCCCTTGCTGTGCCCAACAGCCTGCCCATGAGGCCTTTGTACCATGGTGATGCTGGAACCCAGGTGGTGCCCCTGAAATCTGTGCCCTCCCTAAACTGGCCGTGGGGAGGGCTGAGAAGAGGCAGAGGCTGCTGGCAGTGGAAGCAGCTGCAAAGCAGCCAAAGTGGTGACATTCATGTAGCTATTGCTGAGCGTTTGCTGCCTGGAGCTGAACAGCTCTTGTGCCCATTCCTTCTTTCCTTCCTGCACAGACTCTGTGTACCAGATTTGCTCTCTGCCTGTACTTCCTTTTTTCTCCTTTGCCTGATCCTCCTTTAATTTCTTTCAGTGTCCCATTTTGCTAGCCTTTTTCCCATTTAGTTCATCTGTCCGTACCCAGCCACCCCTCAATGGACCCAGATGGTAATGGCACTTAGTCTGCCTGTGTGCTCACCCCCTCAGCTGCCTTTTCTTTTCTCTTCCTCTCCAGACTTTCAGCTTCAGTGCCATCTGATGCTCTCCACTTGTGCAGTGCTTGCACAATAATGCCACTGACTTGACTGCTCCACTGGTCTATGCTAATTAATAAGACAATTAAGGGTGGTTTATTTTCAAAATTTCTATTAATTTAATGTGAAACTATTTCAACATTACAGAATATACCTTTTTCCTTGAAGTGAGTGTGAAAATACATTTTAATTTATAGCTGTTGTTCACTACTTTTAAAACTGGACCACTCACAGTCTTCATTTCCATCTCCCCTCTGAATGAATGCACCCGTTGCTCCCACAGTCTAGTAGGAATATTAGCAGGCTTTTCATAATATATTGCCCTTTCTGAGGCTGTACAGTTTTTAACTGTGCTTTTCTTTAGATAAGAATTGGCAAAATTAAGCACAGTGTTCAAATATGCAGTGTACATCAATTAACATTGCACATTTGCAGTCTACCCTTAATGTTGTTCAATAACCTGTTTAAATTTTTCTTTGCTTTACTGTGCAGAGGGCAGAAGTTTCTCTGAGAATATATCATTCACATTATTTCAGTTTAAGCTGGGGCAGAATGGGTACTTGAGCCAGTAATTCCTAAAACATGAAAATAATTGTTAGAATACACCTGGGTGTGGAGAAGGAGCACAAGAAACAGGAGAATTCTAAAAAACATTAAATACTGAGCAGATTATTGCCTGCAAGTGGGAATACACACACAGAATGGCTCTAGAAAGTAGAGAAATACTGCAAAATATTAATCTACAAAATATGTAGAGAAGCATCTTTATTTCTGAAGAAAGGGAATATTGGGACACATTGGGACACACAAAAAAGACAGAATCACAAGAAACCAGAAAAGACAGGTGTGTTTGGCCTACTAAGCTTTGTCCTTACTAGGATGTTGTCTTGGTTCTAGAAGACAGGTGTCTGCCAGGGAGAGCAGGAGCTTCCCTTGGGATGAAAGAATGTAGACCCCCTCCCTCCGAATTATTATAATTTTGAAATCAAAGGGCTTTCAGGCAGAGATCTGGGGATAGGAATAACAGTTCTTTACTAGTATAACCAGGCAAACAAACAACAATAACTACAGCATTAACAAGAAAACAGAAACAGGGACCCCGTGACAGCTTTCTCGGCTGAGATGGGATGGAGGAGAGGCTTTGTTTTCACAAACCCCTCGGGCGGGCAGTCCCGGTGCTCCTGCAGGGCTCTGAGGAACAGTCGGCTGGGACAGCAGGGATGAGCTGAGATCCTGGGCTGGTGGATGAGGTGGATCAGCAGGAATGAGCTGAGATCCTGGGCTGGTGGATGAGGTGGATCAGCAGGAATGAGCTGAGATCCTGGGCTGGTGGATGAGGTGGATCAGCAGGGATGAGCTGAGATCCTGGGCTGGTGGATGAGGTGGATCAGCAGCTCTGCGGCGGTGTCTGGCACTGCCACACATCCTGGCAGGACAGGGGGTGCGAGGCCACCAACAAAGAGGGAAGAAGGAGAAGAAGCAGCAGCTCCGTCTGGGTGATGGCGAAATTCCCTTCTCCCCACCGCAGCAGCTCCACGCCCCAGCAAACGAACGTCCTTCCCCGAAGCCGAAGAAAGCCAGCTAAAAACTGTCCCCACCCTCCTTTCCTGCCCCCTTCTCCCCCTGGGCCCGACCACTCTGTCCTTTGTCGAGCACCCACTAAATACCCACAGTTAGGTTGTCTCCGCAGCTAATGGGTAAAAATTCCACGGGCAAGCCAGAACAACAACAAAAAAAAAAAAAAAAATACGCCTAACCCTCAACAGATGTCTAATGTTCTTATGTTAACAACTTCTGCAGCATTCATTGTCACAACAATGCCTCTTCCAGGAGGGCTGGTCATCCCTGTGGCTTTAATGGACACTGTGCCAGGTGTGACAGTGCTGCAGCCAGCAAGCAGCCTCTTGTCCTCTTTGCTCCTGAGACTGTAGGCCTGACCTCCATAATGCTGTGAAGCTGCCACTATCAATGTGGTTGTCACAATGGCCTTTAAAATATGTAACCAAGAAACTAAATGGAAGACCAAAAAGGAACAAATTGCAGGGGAAATGTCAGAGTGATTTTTTTCTAGGTGTGAAGCTTGTATAAAATGTATTCACTGCCTAGCTTTTCCTCTGTCATTTATTTATTGTAATTATTAGAGGAAAGGTCTAGTTTCCTCTAATAGGGGCAGAAGTAAATTTATATCTGAAAAATATGTCTTTATGCACCAAATACTTTCTTTATTCATGTGCCAAACCTTCCCTTTTTCCCCCAAATTCCCTCTCACAGGGCTTGTAAGGCCTTTTTTCCAACATATGTATCTTATTTTCCTTATTTTCTCAGACTTTTTTAGTGGTTTAATACCTATTTATTTAGTTTTATACCTATGAACAAATGAATATTGTTGTGATTCTCATGTGATTTGCTTTCTCTTGGTTTCAATTGAATGCATTTGTCATTCCTCCTCTAACCTGTGCACGGTGATATCTTTTGAGCAGGTGTTTTTTTCACTGGATATATGGCATATGCTTAAGACTTATAGTAATCCATGGCATTATATCTGCTTAGAGCCAGTGGGATTCTCATCTCTTAACAAAATTCATAGAAGTTGCAAGAACAGCTCAATATAATAAATAAACTAGTAATGGTACGATTCTTTTCTTTCCTTTTCATTTTCATGAAATACAGCCGTGAAATACGGCAGACTATCACAGAATCCTGTCTTCTGAGCTAAATGGCTTCTGGTTCCCTAGGTCAGGTCTTTGTATAGTTGCAGCAGTGAGAACATGCCTAACACTTGTTGATTTTAGTTTTAATGGTGTATTATTCTGTATTGTTCACTCAGCATTAGCTGAATGTGATTTTTAAGAAGCAGTTCTTTGTTTAAAACCTAAACATCGGAACAAGGCTCATCCCTAGTGAAGAGGAAGTTAGGGAGCCCCATCTGGATGTATATAAGTCCATGGGGCCTGGTATGATAAACCTGTGAGTATACAGGTTGCTGGCTGAGGTTATTTTGGAGCCACTGGATTTCAGGGTTGCAGTGACTGAGAGAGGTTCCTAAAGAATGGAAGAAAGCCAGTATCACTCCTATCTTCAAGAAGGGCAAGAGGAGTATCCAGGGATCTGGAGTTCCTTCAGTTTTAAATTTCTTGACTGGTTTCTCTTTGTTGTTTGCTGCTCTAGCACCTGAGCACAAAGTAATAAGACTCAGTAGTTTTAGTTTATAAACACAGTTTTTTTTCAAAACACTGAGTGTTATGTGGAAATGGTTATGCTGAAAAAAAGTGTTGCTGTTGCTGTTTGTAGGAGTGTCTGATCCTGTTATTTCTGCCAGTCAGGCTGTGTGGTGCCAGGCTTGGAACCAGAGGTGAAGAACGCAGATGGCATCACCTGCTCCATGTCTGGTTACAATGACCTGACTTCCATGAAACGGGGACTCTGTGGCAGAGGCAGAGACAGCTGCAGAGACTTCTGGCAAGGTTCAGCTGCCTTAACCTTCCTGTTCTGCCTCATTCTGCTCTAGTTCTGACATACCTAGAGGATGATAACCTACTGCTGCCATCAGCTGCTTCATATGCTTGCATGGTAGTAAGTATTACAGTGGAACAAATTATTCCAGCTTGGCAGATAAGCAGTCTTGACAATGTGAGGCCATATGATCAAATTCCAGGGATTTTTGTTTGCTCAGAAAACCAGAAAATATTTAACTAAAAGAAAAAAAATCAAACAACAACAAGAAAAACCAAAAAGCACCACCAAACATTTAGAATAATGATCTTAGCACTGTTATTTTCCAGTCTGTGTGTGTCTGGATCTTTAAATTTAGTGGAAACTTAGTTTTTCCATTCTGATGATACTGAAAACAAACTCACTTCTTAAGAAGCAAGATAATCCAAAAATCTCCATCTTAAGAAACTCTATTTTTTCTTTTCATATTCTTGTTCAACCTTACTGTAGTATATTAGAGTGTAAGCATACCACTGTTGTCCGTATTACTTTATTTATAATTCCTCTTCAAGCAGTGAGTTTCATCTATGATGATGTTTAATCTTGTGATAAATTATGACATAAAGAGAAGGACTTGAAATGGCATAGCAAGGCCAACACAAAATCAGAAATTGCTCGCCTCTTCCACCAGGAACCTCCTTACTTGTGCCAGAGAACCTTATTCAACTTCAAACCTTTTTTATTGAGATAAGAGAGTTTTACCTTGTTAAAATTACTATGTTCTTATATCTTTATGCTATCCAGTTTTTTCAGAGTCTTTGCATGTTGATCATATTACTGGCTGGAGTAAAACAATAGCACAAAATTACAAAAGCAGCTAAGTTCCAGAGTGTTTCTATTCCTGTTTATTCAAGCAACACACTTCAAAGAGAATTTGAGTGCAGTGTGTATGTACGTATATAAATCTCAGAAGGTGGGGGAAATAGTTTCATGTGAATTGGTGAGTTTTAGATCTTAAGTCTGTTATTACATTTTTCTTTTTCCATCTTTCTGTCCCTCCCTCCCTCCCTCCCTCCCTCTCTTGATTTTCTTTTTTTATTTACTTGGTATTAACGATTAAAAAGAGGCAAAGAGTGAATACTACTCTTCAGTGAAGGGCTGTCAGGTGTACCTGGGAAACAGAGAGGTGAAGAAATAGGTTAGATGGGTGGGAGCTCCTTCAGTCTTTAAGTATCTGCTGTGTTTGGGAGAAGCACTGTGAGCATGGGCAATATGGGATAGTCCTGATCGTCTGTATAGTGCTCTTTGAAGCTTTGTTTTGTTCATGTGGATTGGGGTGGTAAGAGCCAAGGCAGCTGGAGAGAGGAAATAATTACCCCCTGAGATTTCATATACAAGAGACAGCAGAATTTCTTAATGCTTGACAACCAAATAATTTAGTTGGTTTTGTTTATGTAAGAAGCCTTAACTGTGTGCAGTTTTGTCAATGTGCCTGTGAGGGAGAGGGTTGTTTTGGAATGGAATTTTGTATGAGGAATAAAGTCTGTAATTCCCAGTTCTGCAGTATTGATTTGGGCCATTGTAAACTTGCTGTATCATGTTAGAAGCAGGGCTTCTATGTCTGAAAAGGAGCCAGGTCATTCAAATAATGTGAATGGAAAGCCAGACAAACTATTGAAGCATAAAAACATACAAATGTACAAATCAGAATGAGAGCATCACAGATACATACCAATAGCATTGAGAAGAAAATCTTAGGAAGTCTAAACAAGTGACATGTGCATGTAAATCAAGAGAGAGATCCTTTACAGAGAAGATGGGATATTTTTTGAGAACATTAAATGACAATACATGGCACACCCACAGCAATAAATCTGAAGACTAATTCTTGTTCCACTATATCTCTTCTGTTTTGATTTTCTCTTGATATCACAGAGAGGTGTTTTGGTTTGGTTTTTTTTTTTAACATTGGATTTTACTTTTCTCTTTCTTATTTTAAAATGTAATTTTGCTAACCAATGGAGCTACCCCTATGGGTTTAGGGCTGTAGGGGATATAATAGCATGGGGAATTGTGCCTTGTGTCAACAGTTTTTTTTTCCAGAAAAGGGAAATCAAAGACACTCAAAAGTTCAGGTTCATTGTAAGGCTGCCTGCTGTGCATCCTGGGGCTGTGAGGTGTTTGCTTTCTGATGTAAGTGTGGAAATACCAAACATGGAGGTACTGCTCCCTCTTACATCTGAGCAGATTATATGACATTATATGACAGGCAACAGATAAATCAAGCAGCCTGTTGTGTGCACATTCATCCATTAGCAGAATGTAATACTGGGTTGTGCCATGCTGCTAATGACTGTACCTGGTCAATATGAATGAAATTGGTAGTAAAAAATGTTTGAAAAATAAGAAACAAAAATCAGAATAAAGCAGATGCAGTTATTAGTAGGCAAAAGTAAAATAGGTCCAACCCCATTTTAAAAATAAGATGATTGCCACATCTTCTGTATGCCTCCTCAATCACCAAAATACACACCCAACAGGTATGGTGATTCTCTGATTTCTACATATTTGCTATAAATCTTTGGCTTCCATAAAGTGAGTCATAGTGATGTCAGTAGCAAATTGGTTTCAATGTCTATGTCTATACAAAGTAAATAAAAAGCACCCTGGCTCCCTGTCTGGCCCTGAGGGCAAGTGGCAGGGCATGGCTTACATCCATATGACTAAATGTCCTACTTCACTGAAACATGTCAGCTTTGCCTGTATTGTGTATTGGGAACCATCCCAGGCTTGCCTTGGCCTCCAAACTGTGCCCAGGTGTTGCCTGGAAGAGCGCTAGTTCCCCTGACTCAAATCTGTGCCAAGCTGTGTACCAGCAATTAAATTCTGTGGACAGTTTCATGCCATAGTGCCCAGGCTCTGTTTAGTTCAGCAGTGATGTCGGCAGTTGAAGCTGCTGGCACAATTGCACTGGTAAGAGCTGTAACTGTTAAAATTTGGGATACCAGTTAGCTGGATCTTTACAGGACCAGCTGTAGAGTGAAGAGAATTGAGGGTAATCCTTTCTGTATGAGTATTATCACTCATGATAGTACTGATAATAGTATTGCTCTGGAATAAATACTATACCTCAAACACTCGAATATTTGACTATGCCATATCTCCATTCTTCATTAGAAAAGTACGCATTCAATGACAATTTTATATCTTAATTTTTCTCATTTCTTTACTACCTATGGCCAGTTCTCTTTCAAAGAATTGCAACTACTGTTTATTAGCCAGTATTTTCTATGGATGTATGAAGTAAATTTAACCACTTTCTCTAGATAAAACACAATGGCTGCTCCTTTTAATTTTTTTTTTAGTCTTCCCTTGCTTCCAGGACAGACATCTCTGGGCATACATTGAAAACATACATAAGAAGAACTTTTCAACTGCTTTCATCCTTTTTCCAAAGCTATGAGACAGTTGGCAGCTCTAGCTAAGTAGAAGCTTTCCACTTCAGCAGTCCATTCAGTGAAATAAAGCTGTAATTACCAAATGATTCAATACATTTTTCATCAGGAAAAAAGACAAGGACTATGGAACCTTATGGTTCAGAAGAAAATTTTCCAGCATGAATATTCAATACTTTTACTTTGCTTCTGCCAATGCATATATTTTAGTGTTGCAAGGCATGCTTATCTTCAGTCTATGCCACTGCAACAATCACATGTAGAGGACTTGCAGGTACATTAAATCAGTCTGTGGGACACCTGTGCTGCTTTCAAACTATGCTGGAAAACAAAGGCATGTGCAAAGAAGAACTTGGAAAATCTGGGTGTTCTTGACCTGACTTTTCTTTTGAAAGTTGGTTGGAAATTACATTGGAATGTACTGAGATAGGGGCAGCGAGAGGATACAACCTGATTTTTACATATTTTTTTTTTAACTCTTAAGCTAATTACATAGCAAGCTAATTATTTATGCTGATTCCCTGACACTCACTGAGGTGAGGACAAATGTATTTGGCTGCTGATGCCAGTGCCATGCGTATTCGTGTGTCATGTATCACAGTCACAGCCATGTCAAATTGAAGGCTTACCTGCCACTGGTGATAAAAAATAGGCTTTATACAGCATATAGAGCTTTTGCAAGCTAACTGGGAAATTGTACACATAGTTTTAGACTTTGAGAAGAACAAAGTGTCCTTTCGAAATGATTTGTGGGAATCTATTGCCACTAATAGAAAGCCTGTGGGAAAATTTAAAAAGCGGGAGACTGAAACAGCATAGATATGGAGTAAGAAAATGTAGTGTTAATATTCTTTTCATGACATGGTTTTTAAAAATTCAGCTTTGAATTTGAGTTGATATTAATTTGTCTGTAAAAAGGTCCTCCTTGTGGGAGGATCTTAACTTGACCTCTATGGAATCAAATCTCTGTGACTGATTTAGAGGAAAATGAGAGGAATTGTTGGACCTAAATAATAAACAAAAATCTTTAGGACTTTCTCTTCCTGCTGGGTATCTATTCTGAGCATGCTCAGTAGAAATTAGTGACATTAGTGATTCATAACTGACAATCTACTTAGAACAATGCTTTAAAACCTGCCACATTCATTTCAGGCTTGCAATTCTTAAAATAGTATTCTGAAGTAATATGTTCTCAGATCAAACCCTTGCCTTTTTTAGGACAGAAAGAGCTTTCTTGAACATTGAAAGATGCAAGAAGGACTCTTAATCAATGATATATTATTTCTTATGGTAGTAGAGACTGGTCCCTGAACACTTCTGCAACAGGAATAAAAAAAATGGACAATTTTGTTAAAACATCTTTTTAATAATGAAGATAATTCATTTCAATGAAGTCTATTTTAGTTCTAAATGTATTTCTGCTAATGTTTGCTTACTACTACCTACAGAATGGGTTTGTGCTGTTCTTTCTCTCCCTGAGAAGGTTAAAGTTTAAATGAAAGCAGTGACACTGTTTAGGTTTGATTTAAAAATCTGTTGGCTGTGTGAATGACTCCCTTAAGAAATTAGGGACTTCTCCTAGAAACTGCATTCATTGCCTGAGGTGAGAGTAGATTCATATTTTATATAGAATATAGATAACTTAGTTTGATTTTTTTTTTTACCATACTTATGGCTTCCTAGTATTTATTGTGGTCTTCAGTCAGATTATGTCACTGTAAAAGCTATAAGCTTTTTAATTGTACCACCAAAATTAAAAGCCAAGGAAAAGCATTCTTTGAAACTCCAGATTATGTCAGTTAAGTTTTTTACAGTTTCTCATATTCAGAAGGCATCCAGAATGTGCATGTCCATTAAAATTATAAATAAATTATTTTCCAAGGTTTGATCCTCCTTAACTTGTGCCAGTCCTGTGACATGGTTAATGAATGATCTGATCTGGAGGGAGTGAAGGAGAAAAACACTTATACTATTGCTAATTTCCAAGATGATGGGGAGATGAAGAATTCTTTGGGAAGCACTCCCTTTTACAAACACTGGTCTTTCATCTTATAAAAGAATCTGTTTGCGTGACTATTCATGGAAGTACTTTTAAAATTTCTTTATCACATTTGATGGCAGAAGATGAGTGGGAAAGAAAGAGGCCACAAAATCTTACTTTTAAATAAGAAATGCAGATGGGAATAATTGAGTGGAGAGAAGTGTTGCTTAACCCTCTTTTTTTAGTCTTTCCCCCCCCTGTACATTTTTATTCTTTTCCTTTCTTTATAATTTCTTCTAACTTTTTTTTGTTTATGATAGCCATTACCCTCTCTTGCTCTCCTAGTAGCAACTTACAGTAAGAACATATAGTGTAAGATTTCCTTGGATTTAGCCAGGAATACACCTGCATGAACAGCTGGAGAACTCAACAACAAACAATTATCATCGTCATTCTAAAATTCTCTAAAATCCAACTTGAAGTCAGATGGAGAGAATTTATCGCCATGGAAAAAGCATTTTTCCCAGGCTCTTCATAAATTTTGGCCTATTTTTTTACAGATCCTGATAGCTACAACTGTCACCATCTTTGATTGATTTACAAAACTCCAGCAATTGCAGCTGGTAGCTTTTGAACTCTTCACTTAGATAGGAGCTAAGCTCTCTTGAAAATCTGGCATCAAGATTATAACAAGATTTTATAAAAAATAAATTCCAAATTGCAATTGTTAAGGATCTCTAGTTTCTCACTTCAAGGGTTATTTGTAGTGTTTGGGACTGACATCTGTATTGAAGAAGAGAAAGCTGGGAACGGCCTTATATGAGGAGAAGTTTCTGCTGAATAAATCAAAACTAAGCTTTTCCAGTCACAAGAACAACATTTCCCCAAAGAGGCTTTTCTTTTAAACAGGACTTCACTTCACTACTCCCCCACACCAAAAGAAATGTTTGAAATGTTTCCAGAAAAAGCAGGTGTATGCTAAAGGCTTCATACCATCAGCTTTTAGCATGTTAACTGTGTTCCCTCAATGAGAGTAATCACATGATACTGAACATAATAGTGATACTGGGACCCACTTGGGCTGGCAAAACTGAATAGAAATCAGACCAGTCACTTGGCTGGGACCTGTTCCAATTTTATTTTGGATGAAAATCAACTTTCTTTGAACCATTCCCCTCCATCCTCTATCTATGTCCTCCAATCCTTTTCCTTCTGGAAAAAAAACATAGTAATAATTGAATTGCTTATTTAATTATGTTTTTAGGAATCCAAAAGAGATTGTTTGTCACCTAAATTTTCTTCTGTTTCTTTCGAACTACCTCAGTGGTGGTATTTTTAATAGAAATACTCTTCATCTCCATGCAGGACTGATCTCTGTCATTTATTTTTACAAATGAGATTAAGTTTATAGACTTCAGGACTTCTGATATTTTCTTAAAACTAAGATATTTTGCTTTGTGTGAAGTCAAGGATACTAAGCTGTTGGCTTAGTCTAGGGGTTGGCTATACTGTCCTAAGCTCTAAAGGTCCTGTCTCAACTGCTGCTGCCACTTTTATCCTTCCACAGAGATTGCTGCATCAGTGTGCTCCGGTATGCATGTAATTGTAAGCATTCAGCAATCTAGCAGGATGAAAGATGCAATATAAATTATTATTATTATTATTATTATTATTATTATTATTATTATTATTATTATTATTATTATTATTATTATTATTATTATTATTATTATTTTATTGTTGTTGTTGTTGTTGTTGTTATTATTCAGCATATTAACCCAATATTAAAATATAGGAAGTTGCAATTTCAAAATACAATATGGCTAAGAGACTTATAAAACCCATTTCCTGTCCATATCATTCATTAATGTGATTTTTATATTTGGAACTAACAGATGATTTTAACAATGTTGTTGCATGTATCAAGTATGAAATATGGCATGAAAGTGACTTATGATATAAAGCCTAGTGAATTTAGAAAAAAGGTGTCCATGGAACTATTTTCCCACCCATGCACCTCCCCCCGCAAGTCCTGAAGCTTTGACATTTCCTGCTGTCTTGAAAATAATTCAAGAATAAGGGCACATCAAAGGTGGAAAGGCTGAAACCCCAAATCTACACTAAAGTCTGGAGTAGGAAACAGAGGTGCAAACTTTATCTGTTTATGTGACCAAGCTGTGGCCAACAAGGAAGAAAAGAGCAAAACACACTATTCTTATGACAGCCTGAAGATGTTCTTCATGTCCATAGTGCTGGTAACAGAGCTTATGATGTGGAAAATACTTTTTCATCCTCATGCCTTCTGATATCTCTCCGCGGCATTTGTCATTAGCAGATCCTAAATAGGGAGTAAACGTAACTGTCAAAAAATACAGTTCTGCTAGCCAGTGTCTTCAGGAGATTTTGACCATTTTGAATTATCAGAGGAAAAGAAGCTTTGTTTTCTGAGCTGATAAAAACCCAATTGAATAAGTTTAGTCTTTGATGAAGAATACTACTAAACTTGTCCAGGCCTCAAGGACTCCCACAGCCCTAGTAGCCCCTTCTGGACTCTCCTCAGGCCCTCTCTGCCTCACCAATGGGCCCAGCACTGTGGAAGCTGATCCACAGGCAGTGTAGTACCGTGCACCTATGGTGGGTGCTATTGGACATGCTCTTGCCATAACACTAGACCTTATCTCTAGGGTCTTCCACAACTCCAAGCCTAGCAGGTCACTACAGCCAACCTCTAGAGTGGGGGCCATAGCCCTGCACCTGCAGCAACCTTTGAACCCAGAACCCTTCAGAGGTGGCTGACAGTGACAGGTGTATGGAGTCATTTTAGTCTTTCAGATGTTCATTTTTTTTAAGTTAGACATCCCTAACCTTTGCTGCCTTTCTTAGCAGCTCTTGGTTTATGGTGCTAACTGTAGTCTGCATCATCCCTGCAATCCTGGCCTCCACAACTCAGCGTGGTGTCGAAGAATGGACTGTACCAGGAATAACATCTAATAAATTCTTAAATGAAGTAAGAAAATATAAATGGAAAACAGACATCATCCGGAAGCACTGCTGTAAGGATGGTGGCTGTACATACTGACTTACAAAAATAATTTGCTGATTGTGTGTTTAAGTCACAAGACAGGTCTGAGTCTATGGAATTGAGGATAAATGAAAGATACCAAAAAGCTGAAAAACCTTGAGAATAACCTTTTTCTTTCGGGGTGCACTTCCATGCCTTAGTACATTGTTGTATTTGAGTTCCTATTCTAGGATTAGGAGATGTGGATCACATTTGGGGTGGACAGCCTCACTGTTGTTGACATACTTCAGCCTCTCATGGACATGCAATAGCAATGGACATTTTGCACTGTTCTGTTCAGGATGTTTTGTGCCAGTCCAGATGTGTAGGTAAGCATGAACATTGTTTAGTGCATCACAGAAAGTGGTATGCTTGACCAGGATGGATTCCCCACCCTTACCTGATAGTTGCTGTAGGAAGGATAAAACCCTAACATACGGGCTGCAGTAATTGCTAACTTCTCACTTCGTGAAGGAGGGGAGAGCTGTCTTCCTCGTGTATGGTTGGGTTCATAGAGGCCTAAAACCAGTCTTATTTATCACTGGGTAAAGCAGTGCATCCCAAACTGGCCTGGAGCTGCCACAAGCACGAGGCAAGGCTCAAGACTTGTTTGAGAATGAGCAAGTACTCGTAGAAATAATGTGACTGGCACAACACTCCAGTGAGAAGGTCTTGCTGAGCAACCATCCCATCACACTGCTAAAGCTTCTCCACTGCAGCTGATCTGCTCAGATGGTTCTGCACACCTTTTCTTTACCAGGTGTAGGCAATGCTATCCAGAAGATGTGCTGAGGTCAGTGCACAAGGGAGTACCAAAAGGCATGTTGTACTGGTTTTGGCCAGGATGGGATTAATTCTCTTCATAGCAGCTTTTATGGAGCTATGTTTCGGATTTGTGGCCACAACAGTGCTTTTAACACACTGCTGTTTTAGCTATAGCTCAGCAGTGCTTGCACAGCATCATGGCGTTTTGTGTTTTTCATGCTGCCTCACCAGCAAGCAAGATGGGAGTGCACAAGTAGTTAGGAGGGGACACAGCCAGGGTGGCTGATCAAAGGGATATTCCACACCATATGTGTCATGCTCAGCAATGGAAGTTTGCCAGGGCTGCTGTTGCTTTGGGAGCTGGCTGGTCATCAGTGGTGATGAGCAGTTGGGTTTCTTTGCATTACCTGTTTTTCTTGGGTTTGTTTTTATTTACTTCATTTTAATTTATTTATTACACTGTCTTTATCTCAACCTAAAAATTATCTAGCTTTTGTCCTTCCAGTTCTCTCTGCCATCCATGTGAGAAGTGAGCAAGTGGCTGTGCAGCATTTAGTTGCCTACCAGGGTTAACCCACAACAGATGCGCAGTCTAGTCTGTACAGCATTATATATTTAAACATCAAGAGATAAATACAGAAGTTTCTAAAGCATGTTTCTATATGTACTTTGCTTAAGAAGAAAAGCTACTCTCTAAGCAGACAGCTAATGTTTACATATGTGACTGCAAACACTCTGTACTTAAAATACTGTGAGCTAAGGGTTACTGTAACCATGTATATTAATCCATAATTAATCAGTACTGCCAGACTTAATTTTTCATGGTTAGTGCCCTGGTTTAGGGAAGAGACTTTTTTGAGAAATATAACTTTATCGTTGTGGATAGTTGAATTTTGCCTTTCTTTATACATTTTTCCTTTCTCTATCCTGGAAAGAAGAGATAATAGTTTCCATCTGGTAAGAAAAAAAATTGTTGCAATAGTTGTATGTTTTTTCATGAAGTAAAATAAGAATAGGTAGTAAAATATAAATATAAGTATAACCACTTAAAACTTTGTTGTGTGTTTTCATTTGAATCCTTTAGGACCATTATGACTTGTACTCTTCAGAACAAGCTGAAAGATTTCAGAATTTTAATTTCAGTTCATTACCAAAAAAAACCCAAATGTTTGATTTCAGTATTTATCTACATAGTCTGAAAACTCTATTAATAGCTCTGAAGTATTAGACGTAGTCTAATAGTCTCCTGTATTAGACGGGAACAAGAAATTTCTCATATTTCTGCAGTTAGAGACTTCTCTGAGTAAGTGCTGAAAGAAGTCTAGTAAAGTCATCCAGCATGTTCCTGAAGCTGCCAGGCTGGGAAAAGAAGGCTGAAGTTATGCTGCCTTGATCCGGGGCTGCAGCGAGCCTGATACTGTTTTGAATAGCTTTGAGACTGTTTTAAATAATATCTGAGACTAAGTTATGCTCTCATGTCAGAGACACATGAATAACTTCCTGCTTTCTCAGCTGAATATTGAGGAATTTTATTAAAGAGGAAAAAGTACAGCTTTATGAAAAGAAAGTATAATTACTACTTCACAAAAATGAAGAATATGTATTCAACTCTGATGTACAGTATAAACACACTGATCCCTGAGATTGGTACCCTATTGTACCATATGGACACAGTGCTGAAAAATGCTACCTGCAAAAATATATGGCTATCTGAAGAGACAAGATGGGAGGAAAAGCAGGACAAAGTATCATTATTCCCTTGCTAATAATGGGTGAAGCGAGGAGTCCTCTGTTATTCTGAAAGTTTCCATACAGCCTGAGGTTGGCACTTGGAGGTTCCAGGTCTGCCTTCTGCTCTCACCATCACACAGCTCTGACTGCTGGGGTACAATGAGTGAGGGCTTCAACCTCCCCTGCTCCTTGGCACCCCATGTGTGCCCCTTCACTTAACAGGCAGAGCAATTTTGAATTGATATAAAATGTGGTCCAATATTGCGACCTGGGCGGTGGTCTGGGTGCCACGACCTTCCCAGAGAAGAGTCCTTGGAAGGACACTCTCGGGTGTATAGGCACTCCCTGCCCTGCCGAGAGTGGTCCCAGCTCTGAGCCCTAAAGGGGCTGTTGAGTAATTGCAACTCTTCAGGCAACACAGAAGAGGAGACAGCACCTTTGTGTGGAGCTCCAGGGGGAGTGTGGTAAACTAGAGCCTAATGGCTTACTCTCTGCAGGAGAGTGGTTAAGTTGTTGGCAGATTCATTGACCTCCACAGCCCAACAAAAATAAGGTCTTCTGTGTCTTATTTTATGTTGTATGTACTTCTAGTGCACCTATTATTTTAGCTTGGTGACTGCTATTGAACAATAAAACAAATTTATTCATTTGTTGTTGAAGATGGTTAACTCTTCCCAGAGTATGAGGTTATTAAATGAAGATTGAGGTGTTAAGAGAGGCACTATGTATTTTCATGTCTAAAATCAAACCATGGGTAGCAGAAACTAATTTTTTTCTTCCAAAAGTGCTTACAAAGGTAACTCTCGACTATTAACCAGGTGTGACTGAAGCAGTGCTGACTGAATTTTGCAGAACTTCCAACAGTACCCAGTAGGCAGATTCTGTTGTATTCAGCTCAGTTCAAATAGGCATAATTTACATTTCAGTAGCGTTAGCTGTTTCAAAGCTGATCAATGTTCATTAGAAAAATGTACCATGGTGTGGAGATCATGACAGCGTGAGAGACATGTCCCTGTAAGGTAGAAGGAGACAAGTTGAATCTAGTCCAAGAGCCTTGTCAGAAGTTGGAGTGACATGGAGGAAGAGCCAAATGGTCTTAGGCAGGGATAATGTGAATATCATTTAAGTATCTGTATCATTTTCTATGAATTTCACTCTTGTTGCTTCAAGATAGATCAATGAAGCCTTAGCCTCCTCTGTGTTCCTGAGTGCACCAAATGTGTTGAGGCAGTCATATTCTCTTTGCCCTTGTTTTATATAAACCTATTTTGCATTAAACTAATACATTAATCTACTGTGTATCACAATTACTGAAGAAACAGCATGTTAATCACAAGCTAGACAAGGGCTGCAGAGAATGGTTGCCTGTTTGGCATTGTTCTCAGTGTGCCAGCCCTCTGTTTCAGTTAAGCCTAACAGCCCAATGTCATCCATGCATCTAAGTGGTAATCAGGGGACACTTCCAAACCCACCAGAGCCATCTTGTGGCATTTTGAGTAAAAATCTGGCTTACAGATGGAACTGAGATGTTCTACTGCTCTCCAAAACAGAATCACAAAAGCATATAACAAGCTGGGTTGGAAGAGACTCACAAGGTTCATCAAGTCCAACTCATGTCCCTGCACAGCACCATCTTGAAGAATCACACCCTGTGCCTGAGAACATTGTCCAAACACTTCTTGAGCTCTGTCAGGCTTGGTGCTGGGACCACTTCCCTGGGGAGCCTGTTCCAGTGCCCCACCACCCTCTGGGTGAAGAACCATTTTCTAATATCTAACCTAAACCTTCCCTGACACAGCTTCAGGCCATTCCTTCAGGTCCTATCACTGCTCACCACAGAGAAGAGATCAGGGTCTGCTCCTCCTCTTCTCCTCATGAGGAAGTTGCAACTGCATTGAGGTCTCCCCTCAGTCTCCTCCAGGCTGAACAGACCAAGTGACCTCAGCCACTCCTCACACGGCTTCCCCTCAAGACCCTTCACCATCTTTGTTGCCTCCTTTTGGACATTCTCTTATAGTTTATATCTTCCTTACATAGTGGTGCCCAAAACTGCACACAACATTCAACGTGAGGCTGCCTCAGTGCAGAGGAGAGTGGAACAATCCCATCCCTCGCTTGGCTGGCAGTGCCTGATGTACCTCAGGACAAGGTTGACCCTTCTGGTTGCCAGGGCACTGCTGACTCATGTTCAGTTTCTGTCAACAGGACCCCAAGGTTCCTTTCCATGGCACTGCTTTCTAGAATCTCATTCCCCAATCTGTCTGTACAGACAGGGTTTCATTCTACCGGTGCAGAATCCAGCACTTACCCTTGCTGAGATCCATATATTTGGTGATTGCCCAGTCCTCCAAGTTGTTGAGGTCTCTCTTTGGAACCCTCCTGCCCTCAAGGGAGTCAACAGCTCCTCCCAGTTTTGTATCATCTGTGAATTTGCTCAGTGTCCCATCCAGTCTCGTGTCCAAGTTGTTTATGAAGATGTTGAAGAGCACACAGTTGAGGATGGAGGCCTGTGGAACCCCACTAGTGACAGGTTGCTGGTCTGATGTCACCCCAGTCACTATAACTCCTTGTGCCTGACCCATGAGGCAGTTGCTCACCCATCACATGATGAATGCTGGGCATTTTATCCAGACGGATATTTTGAGAGTATTGAAAGCTTTTCTGAAATGCCAAAAGATTACATCAGTTGTCTTCCCTTGATCAAGTAAGTGGCTTATCTTGTCATAAAAGGAAATCGGGTTTGATAAGCAGGACTTTCCTCTCATGAAGGTGAGCTGGTTGTGACCAGTGACTGTATTGTCTTTCAGGTGTTTTTCAATAACTCCCTGAATAATCATCCCCATAATTTTACCAGATGCTGAAATGAGACTGAAAGGTCTGTAGTTTTCAGGGTCTTCATTCTTTTCCTTCTTGAAAACTGGTACAACATTTGCCAGCTTCAAGTCAGCTGGGACCTCTCTGGATTCCCAAGGCCACTCAAAAAATCATCAAGAGAGGTTTTACAATGGCATCAGCTAGCTTTTGGAATTCTTGGATGAATATTAACAGGTCTCATAGATCTGTAGGGATCTAGCTAGAAAACCAGATCCCACACCATTTCAGGGTCAGCTGGGAGTTATTATTCTTGCAGTCTTTACGGTTCAGGGCACTGAAACCCCCATGGTCATCTGTGTTGAAGACAAAGGCAAAGAATGTGTTTAACACCTCTGCCCTGTCCATGTCCCTGTTTGTGAGGTGACCATCCACATCGTATACTGAACGGATGTTATTTTTACACTGCTTATTGCCATCAATATATTTGAAAAAAAAAATCTTCTGTTGTCCCCGACACTTCTGTCACCTTGAACTGCAGTTGAGCTTTGGCTACATGAATTTTCTCCCTACAGCGGCAAGCAGCAGCTCTGTATTCTTCCCAAGCTGCCTGATCTTGCTTCCACTGGGCAAGATCACTGGCACCTTCCTTTTCTGCTTTACTTCCAAGAGAAGAATCCTGTTCAGCCAAGCTGGCCTTCTGCCTCATCTGCTTGACTTCGGGCATTTGGGAATTGCCTGCTCCTGTGACCTTCAGATATGATGTTTAAAAAGTAACTGGCTCCAATTGATCCCAGCAAAAGCATTTTCCCAGGTGACTTCAGTCATTAGTTCCTTAAGTTGCCTGAAATATGCTCTCCTCTCATCCAGTATTGAAGATTTGCTGTCACTTTTCCTCCTGTCACCAGAGATTTTAAACTCAATCACTTCATGGTCACTGTGGCCAAGATGGCCATCATTCACTACTTTGTTCATGACATCCTCTCTGTTGACAAGCAGAAGATCAAGGAGGGCATCTTTCCCACTTGTCTTCCTTAGGACCTGCTCCATAAAGTTGTCATCCAGTTTTCTTTTGGAATCTTCTGGCTGGTGTTATACCAACTGTATGATGCTTCCTGTTAATTTCTGGCAAGTCCCCCACAAGGATATGAGCAGTTGACTTGGAAGCATCCCTTCCTGATGTGGTGCCAGAGTCCTGGCTAGCTCTATCCCATGGCACCACACTGGGAGTGGGGAACAGCTCCTGACCTAAAGGACAAGAGCTGAACTTTAGAGCTTCTTCTCTACAGCACTTTGGATGTCAGCATACGGAGGAGAGAAAGGAACAAGGAGGAGGCTCTTGGTATGGGTTCCAGAGAGAGGTTTATTCCTGAAGGGGTCAGGGACCAAAGAGTGCTGTACAGGGGTGTACAGGGGTGTTTATATAGGGGAGGTTCAAATGGTGGATACAAAACTCCAACCAATAGGGAATCTGTGAGGGAAGAGTGAAGGGAGAAGATTATAATTGAGGGACCAATGGGAAAAGGGGGAGGTGAGGGCAGGTCACACGGGCCAGTGGGGCTTCAAGTACTAGGGGAATTTCAGGATATGGGTGTGTACACCAAGAGGGATTGACAAGGGACTTTCTGGAACAAGGGGTAGAACAAGGGGGAATTGACAATTAAGAGGAGGAGGGACAGGGAAGTTTTCAGGGAAGATAGAAATCTGAGGGGAATACTCAACAATATGGGGGGGAACGGAATAAACCATTTACATAAAAATACGTTACAACATAATAAAAACACACCACAACACTTTACCTCCACAGATGAACAGTTCATTGGTGTCACCATCCTGACTGGGAAGTCTATAGTGGATTCTCACAATGACATCCACATTATTTGTTTGCCTCTTGATTTGAACCCAGAGGCTCTCACCTGTGCCATTGCTTACTTTGAGTTCCATACATTTTAAGCCTTCTATCACATACAGTGCCACCTCTTTGCCTCTTCCATCTTGCCTATTCCTCCTGAAGAGCCTGGAATGGTCCAACAGGCCATTCTAGTCACAGGACTCATCCCAACAGTTTTCACTTATACCAAAGATGTAAAATGTCTGGGACTATGCCAAAGCCTTGAGCTCCTCATGTTTGTGCCTCATGCTGTGTGCATAGGCATAGAAACATTTCAGATGTGTTACACTGTAGCATTTTATGACATTTTTATATGATACATTTTTAAATTTGATTTTGAAATATTTCTCTTAAGTTTTTGAATGTTTTTTGGGGGGCTTTTTTTTTTTCTCTTAGGAAACCAGACCAGGAGAGGGTTAAAATTAACATAGGTTGGGTCTTGTTTGTGGCTTATGAAGCCTATATGAAATGGTGGACAAGGCCCTAGGAAACCACATATACACTCATTTAATTTCTGTATTTGATTTCCTGTATGAAATCAGGAAATTGTGTTGTCTTTAACAATGATTAAAGTAAGTTGAAGCTGAATTACTTTCTCAAATCAATAGGTAATTCTTCAAGAAGTTAAAATGATCGCTGACATAATTTTGGAAGAACTTCCTGATGTTGCCTGTGGAAATCTTTCTGAGCAAATCTGGATTCATTCTCTAGTGCTGTCACTCAGTACCCAATACTCAAAATTCATGTGTCCAGGATAAAGGCTGGAAAACCTTTTTATTGCTGTTTCTAAAAAGAGCATGTTTTATGTTGATCGAAGGTGACTAAAAAACTTCTGAGTTTGGGTCTGAACAGCATTTTGCCAAGTTGTAGACACAATGTAGTAGAAACAAAAGGAGAATGGTACATTTGTGTGTTGGCTCTGCACCAACAGTAATTTCAGCCATGGTAAGCAATAATTTGAACCCAAGGAATCTTGTCATTAGCAAAAATACCCATGTTCAAGTTTGAAGACATAGTAATAGAACCAATTCCTTGCTATACTTAGAAGTTAGCCTCTGCTGTTACATTGACAGACTGCATCTTATCAGCAAAGTCTTCCTTCACAGTTCTCACTAGTACACTATGGTAAGATGGTCCAGCTGTATGCCAAAGTATTTATCTCCAAGAAAATTGTATTGTGTCTGCAACATGTTCACATTTGCTTAGATATGAGATAAAACCATGCATTTGTAACACAAGAGCTCAATATAATGTCACATCAAGTCAGGATGACCTACTGTATTGTAAACCATGCATTTTCTAAATTCTCTGGGTTGATAGAATGTACTCAGATTGAAGATTTTCTTAGAATCATAGAATCATCAAATATATGTCAGTGGCATTTAAGGTGATGAGCTTAGAACATTCTGGATCATAGATATCTTCATTTGGTCAGTGAATTCTAGCAGTTTCCAAAAACTGAGAGGTGAAATGTTTGGTGTAGTAGGCTGTTGAATGCTTGGCTTCATATGCCAGCAGTAGTTTATAAAAGATTCTCTTCAACATTTTTATAGCTACTTCTACTTTTTTTACTTAGAGGAACCATTTATATGGAATATCAGTGGTTATTATGAGCAGTGCTTTTGTCAAGACTGAGAATTGAAAGCAGTGGCGATATAATTTAGAGGTTGTATGGTTCAAGGTTAAGTAATAAAACATGTTTTTATATGGTCTTTGCTTTATCTGTTCTGTGAATAGAGACTGAGGGGATTGATTACTTGCTACTTTACCTTTTGTATGTATATTTACACACATTAAAAAACTAAAAATCACAGCCACATTTCTTTCAGTGTTCTAATTGCACAGATGCAGGTGTCCAGACCATTGTCTCTCATGCACATATATAAATGCTTAAAGAGTACCTCTAATTACAACATGACAAAGAAAAGCTGTGTTCTAGTGGCATCTCGAGTTTGATTAGAAAGCAAAAGCTTCTGCTTACAATTGTTTCTATTAAGATCTGTACATTTTTCTAATTTAGGGCACCAAGAACTATGTGGGGATTAAAGCATGCCTTTTAAATAGTTTGTAAACTGCTTGTTCTGTTCCTTAAATTGACTTCTAACCCTATTAATTTATGAAGAAATGGGGTTTTGTTTTTTGGATTGTTTTGGTTCTCAATGAACATTTAAAACTTGGATAAGATTTCTGCTGTAACCAAATTATATTTTATGCCATGTAAACAAAGTTGTAAAGAGTCATACATTACATATAGCTCTGATGGTAGCAAGATAAAGCTAATATCAATAAATGAGGGAATGGGGAATCAGATGCTTTCTCTTTCCAGTGTGCAATCAGAGTAAGCACCTCTATGATGGGCAATTACCTTAACTGCCTGCCTAAAGCAGCAGCAAGTTGCATGATCAGTTCAATGCACAAGATTATACCCTCCCCACGACTTAATGAAGAAATTCAGTCTGCACTGATCGCTACCATATAATTCCAGTGTACTGCTTTTAAATTTGTTAAGAAGCAAAAAAAGTACTAACATAACCTAAGATAACTAAGATAAATAAGATAACTAAGATAAGTTGGGAAGCAATGGGAATTATTTTATATTTCAGTTATCACAGAACTGCCCAGGGTAGAAGGGACCTTTAGAAGATCATCTGGTTCAACCTTTTGTGGGAAGGGGAGCCTCAATGCAATTGTCTAGTGCCCTGCTGTATTGCATCTTGAAAACAAATATCAAGAACTCAAATGTCAAATTCCTGTTGCCCATAGCACAGAGTGATATGGTGATGGCTCAGAGTCAGACAGTAAAAGCTTTCTCTTTCTGCTGAAAAATGCCAGAAATGTTAATTTATTTCCATTAATTTTATTTAACAGATTTGACTTGGCTCTAGTTGAAACAGGTATAAAAAACCAAAATGTTATATTTAAAGCAATTTATAGTACAAGATACCTCCTTCTGGCTGTGGTATTTCTAGCAAAATGAAATCACGAGCATTCCTAATCCTTTGTTTCAGTCTGTGCTGTTTAGTAATCTGTGAGGGAAAAAAGCCAAATAAACAGCTGGCATGTTTTAGCAGTTACTACCGGCTTCTCTCTTGGCTGTCTCTGTCGAATATGAGGGATTGCCTGGTGAATATAAAGGCAGGGCTGAGTGCCACACATTCTCATCTTACACTTTGCTGTTATGCTGAGCAGTTCTGGCACAAAAGAACTCTACAAGCAGTGTGGCTGCTCCTTGGTAGGAGAGAGTGAACCCTTTCCGGGGCCAAATACACACTGTGACAGCAACTCCTCACAATCCTTCACAGTTCTGCTTCTAGTGTAGGGCCTCTGCCTCTGGCCATAGTGATTGAAATAAATACATGTTAATATAAGAAAAGTAACATCCTTCTTTATCTCAAAATGGAAAAGGTATTGTGTGCTTTTTGTGGGATGATGAAATGAACGTAAAAAGGATATCAGTCATAAACATGAGATACTGCAGTGAAGAAGTTTGTTTCACTTCTGAGAATGACTTTTCCGGCAAGGAAAAATTTGAATTTAGTTAACATTCATGAATTGGTTTGCATTGTAAGTGTAGTCAACAGAGCATTTTCACTGTGTAGCAATATGCAGACTCTTATTGATTATTTTAATTCTAACTTCCATAATTTCTATTTTAATGTTATCAATTTCTGTCTGTAGAAATTGAGAAGATCAATATTACTTTATTGTTTCAGTGTGGTTTTAAAAAACCTCACCAATTTTGAATTAATGAACAATCAATTGCACATGATTACTTTTCATAATCCTATTCCTAGTTCAGAGTATTTAATCTGCCTTTATTCCTATTCTTCAGTCACTATCTCAACTTGCTGTGTTTTCATTTCATTTCACAAGTAGCTAGTATTGAGTTACACAGTGATGTGAAATCAACTTCACCATTTGAGAAGTGCTACTCTGAATTTGTAATAATTTATATTTATTAGTGAATACAAATTTACAAAAACTGCTTAATTTAATTCAGTACAAAAGTTATTTTGTTCAGTGGGCACTTACAGGTTTGTATCATGGTTATCATGAGGAGGTTCCGTGTCTCAATCTGACCTCTAGTTGGTACTGTAAAATTTGCACTTTGAGCTACGAGTCTTAACAAAGCCTGAGTGTTACCTGTGGGGTGCTCAACTCTGTTTGGCTGTATGTCTATTTTCATTTTTTATGGCAAACTTTTTCATATAGCATTTCTTATTCTAGAAATTTTTTTTTATTTAAAAATCTTGGCTGTGGTACTGTGCAAAATGCTGCGATTCCTGATCTCAGTTTTGTCTTCCTGGTCTTTATGTCATTAAAGAAGATCACTTTAGATAAATGCTGTTTTCCTGTAACTTGTTTAGAGATCAACATAATGACTTATGTCCAGTGTAAATTTTCAATGTAAAATTTATGTTAAAAAATGTAAAATTTATGTAAATTTTCAGCTCAGGCCTCCTGTTTACACTAGTTTAAGTTACACCAATAAATATTGGTGTTTCTATATTTCTTTGTCAGATTCTGAGTCTGGTGCAAATGTCCATACTCTTACATATATCTTGTCTTCAGTTTGTGCTGGGTGAATACTGTACTTGTTGGTACATTAACTGAATTGCAGTTGCATTTCAAACTATTGCCAAGCAATGCATGCATATAGGTGCCTCCATTACCTTTCTATGTAAAGATTTTAAAGACAAGGTTGATGATTTTTTAATTTGACAGTTTAGTTATCTGAACTGTGTCTTAATTCTAAGTGTTAGATTCTTATCACTTGTCTATATACACAAACTTAATCTACAAAGATATAGCTTCATTTAGATATGCAGTGTCAAAATACTGGCTTCTACAGCCAGTGCTCAGTCTGCCTTATTTCAGAGCCGCCTGCTCTTTGTACCCTAATCCACGACTGTTCTAAAGTCTTTTGCCTGTAAATCTCCTTTAACCCATCCCTCAACCCTGATAAACTCTGGTAAGTGTGGTAAGTCATCTGCCTTTTCTATTGATGGTAATAAATTTATTTCCCAACTTAATTAAAATGTACATATACAGTATCTTTCTGAATGCTGGGATACAGGCCATCCAATACTAGAATTGTATATTCCTTTTCACTGACTGATTCCTTTTTACTTATTCTGGTGTCACTCTTCATTTCATTAATTTTTCATTTTCTGCCTCCAGGAAACTTCTCTCTGATTCTGGCATGTTTCCCTCTTTCTCCCTAGTGAACATACTTGAGACAAAGAAATCTTTTAGCTTTGCAGCACTCTGTGCCTCATCTGTCAGCAACTCGCCTCCATCCGTCACACTAAGAGACTACAGTCTCCCTCAAAATCTCCTGATCCTTAGCTATTTGTAAAACCTCTTGTTTGTCCTTATATCATTGACTAGAATAGTTCAAAAAAATTCATTTTTACTGTGATGCTTTTTGTTTTCGTTATTTCAACAGATGTGTCAATTATAGCAATAGTAGTATTTGACTACTGTTTGTAAGCACAATCTTGTGAAGAAAAAGAAAACATATAGTTAACAGCTGCAAAATGCTTCAGGACTATATCCTCCTGTGGATTTTACACGAAACATTCATTGACTTTCCTGAAACAGCAGAAGGCTTGCCTTTTATTAAACAAAGAAGCCGAAGTATACATGATGCACTGTTCACTGTAATGGCAGGGACAAAAGCTCAATGCCTCTGAATTGCCTCAGCTGCACTGGAGGTCACAATTTAAACAGTTTCCACTGGTTTGTGTCAGGTGAGCTTGTTGTTCACCACAATGTGTTATGCAACCAGTGAAACCAAAAATGTTAGGTGACCAGAGAGTTAATTGAGGCTCATATTCCCAACTGAGAATGTTAGCTGCTAAAGATAACAAAAGGAAGAGATGGTCTGAATACATCCTTGCTGTGACCTATGGCCAGTTATGTTAAATTGCTTGCCTCCACAAGAGTGTTCAATATTCTATTACACATGAATAATTTCAGGTTTCAGATGAAGAGATAATTACACCAATGGATTCAAGGCTTGTTTGAAATCTTATATATCAGCCAGCTCAGTTTTGCCAGTACAGTCTGAAGTACCATACCAAGAAATGCTGGGATGTGAGGGACAGGGCAGATTCTTATGTACTTTGCATAATAGATGAACAATTTAGGACTAATATGTACATTGTCAGCACAACTAAAATGCCTTTATTTTCAGTAGGTTCTTCTGAGTCACATGAATGTGTTTCAGCCAGCCCTTCTTAGGTAAAGGTTACCATTCTCTTCTCTATAAACAATCCCTGAACTGAGCACCCCTAGAGGAGATGAAATTTAAATAATATTAACTTAGTTACACCTGACAGTTTAGACAATAGTTTAATTTTTGTTAATTTTACTGTCAGTAGTATTTTATTCTTGTCTATGGACAAAGAGGTCAGTGCCCGCCATTAGCTAGGGTAGAGAAATACAGGTGGAAAGGCAGTCCTTACAGTAAAGGGCTAGGAATGTGCAGGTACTGTACAGCAAGTAAAAAGCACATGGATGGTGAAGTGCAAGCAAACTGGAAGACATTCAATGTCCTGCGTTGCAAGCAGTGCTCACAGTACACCTGCTACCTTTGTCAAGGGTTTGCCCAGGCACCACCACAAATGAAAGATCCAAGGAGCAATCAGAGGTGTTCAATTAGAGAGCTTTGCATACATCAACAGGAAATAATAATGTACAAAAACAACACAGAGGAAATGGTAGAAAGTGTTAGAAAACTGAGTAGTTGGGTGGTAGAAGCTAGCATTTTTACTTCAGAACTTTTCTTTCCAGGCAAGAATGATGTATATATGGCACTGTTTGCAAGTTTCTTGTCTTCTGAATTTTAGAATTATCTTTCTAATTTTATGTTATCTTCTAAGTCTTACATGTCTGAATACTCATTATCACTGTTACGTAATATAGTTTTGATTAACTGGTATGTCATCATTTTAGACTTGAATTTTTGCGATTCTAATCTGAGATTTTTGCTCAAATCTCTAAACTACCAATGAACTTATATTTTCAGATAACCTAGTCTTTTGTTTAAGAATATATTGGGTTATATTGGAATATATTTCTAGTATGTACTATTATATATTCAAAAAAATTAAAAATAGCAAGTATGCTTAGCCTCCACCCTCAAAACATCCTGACAATTCCTAAACCTAAAATCATATTCAGAACATATCGACTGTCTCCAAAATGATAATTTTCCTGAAGACTTTCTGTCTTTACATGTAGAATTAGAGAATCACAGGTTATGGCTGGAAGGGAATTCTGGAGGTATAGTCCCATCTACCTTCTCAAAGCAGGGTAAGTTAGAACAGATTTCTCAGTGTAATGGCCAAGGTATCTTGAAATTATGTTCAGATGGACTTTGAATGTCTCTGCAGATGGAAACTGCACAACTCTATGGCCAACCTCTTCCAGTATTTGATCACTGTAAACAAAGCCTCAACAATTTTGATATTTAAGTTGAATTTTCTGTATTCTGCCCATTGTTCCTATTGCCTCTTCTCCTGTTATTGGTTATCATTGAAAAGAGTGTGGTTCACTCTTCATTTCATGTCCCAGTCAGGCACTACATTTCATATACATAACCATTTATACACACTGGTAAGATCCTCCTAATTCCTCTGTTTTCTGGGACAAACATTCCCTTATACAGCCTCTCCTTATACAAAAGATGCTTCAGTCCCTTCATCATCTTTGTGGACTTTGGCAGGACTTACTTTATCATGTCCATGTCCCTCTTGTATTGAGGAGCCCAGAACTGATACCACAGTCCAGGTGTGGCCTCACCAGTGCTGTGCAGAGGAGAAGAATTACCTCCAATTACCTCCTGGCGACGCTGTTGGCCTTTTTTGCCACAAGTGTGCGTTGCTGACTTATGGTCAACTTATCCACCTAGTATTCTTCTCTGTGGAACTGCTTTCCAGACAATCAGCTCTCTGGGTTTTCCAATCTCTGGGTGCAGGGATTTGCATTTGCAAGGTGAAAAGGTCCTGCTTGGTCTCTTGCTAGCCTCATTTCTATAAAGTCTCTTACTTTGCCTTCCTGAGATTCCTCTTTCACATACAAGTTTAGCATTTTACATTGTGTACTTTTTGAAGACTTTGTCATGTGTGAATCAGATTCAGTGATGAGCTAACCAAAATTCTCGGGGTATTCAGATATAGATTTGGTTTCTTACCTGAAATTATTTTGGGTTTGGATTGTATTATTAAACAATGGCAAATGTTTTCTGACTCATAATCCCAACCAAAGATTTTGCAGACCTTGCCCATATCTGTATTTGTGGAAGAATAAGGACATAATACATACCCCTTCCTGACAGAGCATTTTTCAATAATGTCTCACTGTCTGGTTATTTGTGTTTTCCTCTTACACTTTCTGACTTTATTACTAATTTTCCACAAAATATTGGTTACCAACACTTCTGTACCCTATTTTACCTTTCAATGGACTTAATTTAAAAGCCCCTTGAGGTTCTCAACACAAGACCACTTGGCATGACATGAGCTACTGTGTTGTCATATGACGATATTTTCATGCATGGTATCCTTCTTCAAAAATCTCATGGTCTAGGCAAAAACTTCATGTCTGTCCTTCACAGTGATGTGGTATTGCAGTGTCAGTCAGGTCTGTGGCTGCAGCAACTGGTACCCTGGAGCATGTGGTGCCTGGAGGAATATGGTCCTTCTGTGGTTGGAGAACTGTCAGTACCACAACTTTGTCAAACTCATTCAAAAAAGCTTCCTGTATGACATAATGTGTTTGCTTGGCCTAGTAGGGCTGGCAGTTGGGAAGCAACTAATTTGGAATTAGGAAATTAATAGAAACACACAAAGACAGGAAGGGCAACTTTTGGTTGCCCTTCATTCAGTATTCCAAGAAATCTCCAAGAGGCTGACATCTAGCATGTAGGTGGCGAAATGTCATGCTGGGAGAGACTTTCACTGGATAACCACACACTTCACTGGAAGATCGAAAGGCTGAAAGTTCTTTTGCTACATGCAGTAACAGGGAACTTCTAGAACAGGTACCATATCACCAGCTTGGCTAGGGACACCATCCAGGAGCAGTCAGGTGCCTCCCTCCAGTGTCAGACAGACCGCAGTCCTGGGCCTGCAGTAAGACACTGCTGCTGGTCCTAGGTTTCCCTCACCCTCTTCCAGTGCGGTCTGCCTAGATGCCAGACCACTTGCTCCTCCCAGCCTGAGACCACTATCACTCACTAGATCCCAGCCAGATTTTCAGTAAGTTTGTTTTTTTTTCTCCAGCTTTCCTAGATGACACAAACTTCTTGGTATTTGTTCCAAGAGCCTACTCCAGCGCTATTGGGAAAGACTAAAATGTCAGACAATGTGAAGCAGCACAACTTGGACAATGAGAAAGAGCAGAACATTAATGAATCTTTTTTTTCAGTTTCAGGAACAGGGGCCAAGGCTATACCAGTAAGAGAAATAAAAGAAATACAGTTTTTATATGTTTATTACACAAGACAAAAATGGGACAAAGATGGGATATAGTCTACAAACAAGCCGTTCCCCAATCTCACATTGGTGCATTTGCCCAAGAGCCCTTGAGTAAGAAATTATTGTATAATTATATTTTAAAATATTACTACTTGTTAACACTATCCCTGTTAGTATCTGGCAGTGAGTAATGTTTGTTTTCTTTAAAACATCTTAAAACAAAACCATCAGGGCTATTTTCTGGATGTAATGACATTTTAGTTTTAAATTTATCCTTTCCTTCACTCAACCCAGAAGACAAATGCCATCACTGTATACCCTCATTCTGGGTCAGGCTCTCAGCTTCTGATATGTAAAAGAGCATCCTCAGATGACACTGAAAGAGTGATTGGACTGAAAGTGTATTTGCAAGATAGAGCAGAGGCATCTGGCATCAGAACCGGGGAGCATGTGGAGGGAGGAGAAATGCTGGAGTGTGGCTGGGTGACATCCTCCAGTGAGGCACTCAGAGTTGGCGGGTGCTTGGGGCAACTGTCTCTTGCTCCATGCTAGGTGGTGAGCACAGCAGTGATGCCTACTCACTGCTTTCACAGGTTTGGAGCCATACTTTTAGCATGACTACTGGAGGAAGGCCAAACAGGAGCAGATGGGTAGGGAAAGATGTGTGTGAATATAGATGGTGGAGTTGGCATAAGCCTTCATGCAGAGGAGCCCAGGGTACAGTTAAATTGTGTTTTAAAAAAACTACTTTTTTAGAAGTTGCATGGGCTGAGAATCTGTCCATTTCCATCATAAGGTATGTCCTAACCCTTGCAGACAGATAGGAGAGACTACAGGACAGAAGAGCAGGTTAATGTATAAAGGCAATTCAGCATGGGTTGGATGATCTTCTCCTGCCTTTTGTGGTACAGCCTGGAATAGTTTATTGAACTTGGAGGATAGTTAGTGAAGAAAAGTGGGAAATAATTGTTAGAAGAGGAGGAGAGATTTAGAAGGAATGGTGAGAGGTTTTCCTTTCAGCTTTTAAATAAATAATTAAGTTAGGGCTTGTGATACCAGGTGTGGATTTGGAGGAATGACCTCCCTGATGTACTTACATTTTGGATTTGCATCACTTTTTTTTCTATGTCCATTGAAGTTGTACTCAAACTTGTCAATAAATAGGTGAGGGCCTTCTAAAGACTACAGTGAGGCAGAGGGTAAATGCACGCACAGAGTGTAAACTGGATGGGTTCTGGTGTTCACCAAATCGTGGAATCAATTAGGTTGGAACAGACCTCTGAGACTGAGTTCAACTTGTCTCTGAACATCACCATGCCAACTAGACCATACTACTAGGTGCCACATCCAGTCTTACCTTAAACACCTCAAGTGACAGTGATTCCACCAGCTCTCTGGGCCACCCATTCCAATATCTAATCACCCTTGCTATGAAGAATTTCTTCCTAGTCTCTAACATAAACTTCCCCTGGCACAGCTAAAGGCTGTGTCCTCTTGTCCTGCCACTCGTTGCCTGGGAAAAGAGACCAACCTCCACCTGTCTACAACTTCCTTTCAGGTAGTTGTACAATGTGCTAAGGTCATCCCTGAGCCTTCTTTTCTCCAGAAATAGTAGCTCCCTCAGTGGCTCCTCATAATACTTGTGTTCCAGACCCTTCACCATCTTCATCACCCTTGTCTAGATTTTCTCAAAACTGGACACAGGTCTTGTGGTGTGGCCTCAGCAGTGCTGAGTGCAGGGAGACAATCACTGCCATGTCCACACTATTAGTGATACAGGCCAGGATACCACTGGCCTTCTTGGCCACTTGAGGACACTGCTGGCTCATGTTCAGCTGCTGCTGACCAGCACACCCTTTTGCCACTTTCCAGCTACTCTGCCCCCAGCCTGTACTGATGCAGGGAGTTGATTTGATCCAAGTGCAGGACTTGGCACTTGATTTTGTTAAACCTTCTGCCTTTGGTCTCAGCCTATCAATCCAGCCTTTCCAGATCACTCAGAAGAGCTTTCCTACATTCCAGCAGATCAACACTCTAGCCCAGCTGTGTTTCTGTGAATTTTCTAATGGTAGACTCAATCTCCTCATCTCAATCATCAACAAAGATATTAAATAGAACAGGGCCCAACACTGATCCCTGGGGGACACCACCAGTGACTAGCCACCAACTTGGATGTGGCACCATTCACCACCACTCTCTGGGCCCAGATATCCATCTAGTTCTGAATCCAGCGAAGAGTACACTTTGGGAAGCCAGCTTTTCCTGGACTGTGGTGTGGGAGACTGGCATTGAACCTGTCCTGTGGGGACAGCTGGCAGGCCTTGTCCTGTCACCACCCCTGGGTTTCAGCCGCCCAGTGCATTGGCTCCACAGGCCATCTTCCAGAGGTTAAGATACCCTTGATCTCTGCTGGAGCAGGGTCTAGAAGTAGGTGTGTCATCTCTTTAGTGTTGCTACTAATTTGATGTAGAGACAGGAAGTTGGTCATTCATATTCCAGTTAATGACTAATTTAAAGGAAGACATGAACTTGTAATGCAGATAGTGAATGACCGGTGCTATTCAGAGACAGTGACCCTCACTTTGGAGATGGTAAGTCTGTGCCTACCTAGGCTTTAGTGAGGCCTCTGCCTCTTCTTCCCTTTACAACATAAATATCCAATTGTCACACAGGAAAAGTCACAGGCAGCTGAAGGAGAGGAGCAGATGGGTTTTATGTAGGGTTCACTAGTGATTCAGGACTTTGGATGTGCAAAATTCAAGGGGGACTTGCACCAAATGCTAGAAAGGCCTTTCTAGAGGATACAAGAGAGCTTAGATGACAGATACCACTGCTGGTGTTACCTCACTCCTAGTCCTAAAAAAGCCTAAACCATAGACACATGAAATATTCCCATCTGGGAAACTGTCTTCATGCTGATTTAGCTGAGGAGGTTTCCTAGATGGACATATGAGCCAGAAACAAGAAAAATTCCTTCAGTTGGGGTATGGCAAAGTTATAAAAACTTTGTCCCGTGAAAGAAGCCATAACTTTTATATCTTAGCTCAAACTTGTAGAAATTCTTGTAGTATGAAAAAGTAACGTTCATCAAAACACTAATTCAGAAGGTAATTATCTAGTCTGCCTCCAACAAACGTTCCCAATTGTTTGAAGTGAAAAGGGAAGCCAAAAAGTTGTATGGTAGCAGGTGCATTCTTCCCTTGTGCTGAGATGCCCAGGCTTCTCTTTTACCACATAAGTTTTACACATCAGTCAGGATGTTTGAGAAATAAACACTGTTTTTTTTCTTATAAGCTGTAAAAGATTTATGGTAAAAGACTAATACTTTTTCCACCCCAGGGCTTGAGAATTGAGATCTGCTTTACTGTAAAATGCATGGATCAATGCTATAAAACATTGTAGATAACATACATTTTAAAACTGACCTTTGATATTATAATGTTGAGAGGTTTTGTAATAGAGAAAAATAAAATACCCCTGGTCTGAACCTGGGATTGGTTATACATGTGTGTACTTTATTTAATCATGAAAGTCCAATTATATACTTCAGTGTGATTCCAGATAAGATGAGGAGAACTCTGTATTGTTGCCCAAAGTAAGATTTCTTTTTAAATTTAGCTTCTTATCTATACCAATACATATGTTTATTTCTCTAGTCAGTGAGAACAAAGGAATGTGTTTTCCCAGTGACACCAAAACAATGTAGTAAGGGCAGTAGTACCTTCTGTTCTATCGTGTGTGTCTGTTGCATACTGCTGCTTAAAACATTATGGAAGGAAACTCATGTTTCCAAAGAAATAGATAATGTCAGCATCTTCCTGTCACAAGGAAAATGTAACCTTAAAAACACTTTCATCATTAGACCTTGTATTAGTGCGCTATTAAAAGTACACTTAAGTTATTTTGATTCTTCGTCACTAAGTGTTAATTAAAAAGGCCTTCTAAAGTAACTTAATTTCACTTCACATATTTTCTGCTCATTTCATGTATTTTCTTCTTTCTTCTTGGTGCTGATCAGCAGCGAAAGTTTGTGTAATTCATGTATTTATAACTGAAATCTATGTGAAAGACCATGTTAAATAAACTGATCCAGAGAGTGAAACTGCAGTAACTTAGGGACACAATCTTAGGGACACATCTTTCAGAACAACTTACTGACAGACACACTGGGCTATTTGTACTTTTGTTTAGTACTCAAATTATTATTAGCATCTTGGCAATATTTAATAAGAACAACATATACTATGAGGCATTTGATATAAATGTTACAAACAGAAAAAAATGCAAACTGTGGTTTTATTGTTGGTAATATTAAAGGAAATGGCCCACATTAAATGAGTACAAAGACTGCAAATAAACCAATTTTTTAAGCTAAATAAACAACCCAATGTCCCTCAAAAAAAAAAAAACCAAAACCAAAAACGCATCAGACACAGAAAGACAGAGTAAAAGCATTGCAATTTAACAGTGTGATGGTCAGAGGCTTCTTCCCTGCCAAAGATGATTAGCTTTCAGAATGTATCAAATTAAGCTCTGGAGTGATGCCAGTACTGCAGAGTCCTTAAGAGAGTTCAAAGATGTAGCCTAACAGCCTTTACCTTTGCTATGCTGTGTCTCCTCTTTATATCTTGCTTTGATGTTGTTAACTGCTTAATTTCCAAGTTAAAATTGAGATCTAATCCATAGGAATAATTTATAGAGCATATTTCTATCTGATATGGATTATCCGATTTTACTGAGTGGAACAATTTTGTGTTCTATCATTGAATGTCATGGTGATAAGCATAATAGATATAAATATATAATCACAGAGAAAAGCAGTTATACTCACTTTTTTTCTTTTCTGAAAGACATAATTGCAAGCTCTCATTCAAAAATCAGTTTCAAAACTTCTGGTTTTAGAATTCACCACTGTCCTTGGATCTAAGAGATACTAGTCTCCTTAAGACACAAGCAGGCTGGTTAAGGAAGAGAATGTCAGTAAAGTGAGAAAAACAGTAAACTTTTGTCTACATGTTGTTTACTTATAAGAGATATTGAGTATCTATGAGCAAAGTTTGATGTCTGTTAAAGTTAGCCCACTTTGCTAAAATGTCCTTGAAGCACATAAATTTAGGACAAGTACATATAACACAATGACAAATAATTTCGTCTACCCTGATCCTCCAAGGTTATTATGAGCAACTGATTTTTAAATGAAAAATGGTACAGATTACCCCAGTCTATACTGTATACCTCACTTAGGCCAAGAGCTCTTGCTTTTGATATACTTATTGTCAGTATTAGTCTTTTGGAAACTTGTGACTCATTTTGACTATATTTTAGAACTCAGTTTTATAGAGGCTTGGGATGTTTCACATTTGAAAGATCAGGTTAGAATGATTAATCTTAGTTATTCACATCTCCTGTTAAATTATGCAAGTCTTGACCTATAATAGGGTTTGAGATGACAAGGGGATTGAGAAGATTAAGTTTCTTTGCAAGGATATATATTCGTGCAGAGCTGAATCCAGATACTCAGCAGCAAAGGTCTTGTGGTCCAATGCTGGAACAGCTTGACGTGTCTAACTTCTGCTGAAATCAATAGGACTAATAGATGCTGAATAAGGGTTATTGTCTTGTAATTGGTACAAGACTTGAAAAAAAATGTATAAATCTTTTCAGATCAATTCTCTTTACTGTGTTTTAACCCTTATTACTGGCTTTTTCAAGTTTTGGCAAATGTATGCATGCTTAATTTACTACCATAAGTGTTTCCCTTTAGCAGTCCCATTAAAGTTGATTTGTAGGTAATTGCAGATTGGAGCCTTACAGTTTGTTACATCTGAGTAAAATAGTCAGAAGATTGAGCCCACCATATTGTTGTACAAATTATCATGAAAATTTCTGGTTCGTTACAATATATGTCACAAATAATGGATTAAATTTATGACACTTTTTTATTGCTGTCCTATTTTTTGCTGATGAACCAGAATGGATTACCAGATTACTCTCTTGAGGAAACCCCTAAACAGAGACTCCAGCCATTAAAAAGTGAATGTAATTCCAGTTTTGTCACAAAGTTTTGTAAGAAGAAAATCTGGCATATGGTTAATCCCCAATTATGGAATAAATTTAATATTGCCTCAAAATAATTATGATTACTGAAAATATAATCAACCTTGTTCATTTTTTGGTATTTCTCTATAATGTGTTGAGGTAAATAGATGTGTTTTAAAAATATGTATTTGTAAACAGAAAACAGTTATATTTGTGAGTGCATCTGACACATGTTTGAGATAAAATTTAAAACCTATATAAATTCTGTAACATTATAGCTGGTAGGAAATTAGGCTGATTTTAGATTTAGTTTTACTTTTAATGCCAGTCATATTTTTAAAAAATGCTGTTTAATGGTAGTCATCTTTATTGTCACCAGGGATTAAATTAAATACTTTAAAAAAAAAGAAAGAGCAATTAGAATTTGAAATAGAAAAAAGGTAAGACTGCAATCCACCACCCTTTTAAGGGTGAAGAGTCAGAAGAACTGTTCCTTCTGACTTTGGTGAGAACTTGATCATTAGAAAGAAAAGGCATAAGCTGTAGCAAACTCATTTTTATGGAGCAGTCATGAAGAATTGTAGCAATGACCACGTCCCCAAGGCTGCCTGTGCATTCAGGTCTAGAAAGCTGACGAGGAGGGGTGTGATTGGGATGGGTTCTTGTTTGGGTATCCAAAAGCCTTATTGCCTCAAAGGGGTTCCAAGGACAAGAACAAGGATAGGCTGAGGGTTCAGGATTATATATGAGATATATAATTGTTTCAGGGGGTGCTTCAGAGGGCTAGGATCCAGTGGGAACAGGTAAAAGTGGTGCATAGGAGGGGTTAGGGAGAGGGGCAACCAATGGGGATTGACAGGGCAGAGCAATGCACCAAAGTAGGGCCAATGGGGGCCCATGGAAGGGAGAACATTCTGGAGGGAATACATTAATGATAAACAGGGGCTGAACAGGGTGGCATAAACTTGGCAAACAAAATAGAACAACAGAACCCAAAAGGTTTAACATTTAACTGCAAATGCCTGTGGGAGAAAGGCTTTCCTCACCCCAGCCTCTGGAGGTGTTCCTTCCTCCTTTCCAGGGTCAAGGGATGAGGATCTTAGTCACTGGCCTTTGGACCTCCACAAAGAATGAGGCAGCTTGTATGCTCAAAGGGGAATTCCAACAGTAGTCTACTAAATAATAATGAGTGGTTAATCAGGTAAAGGCAGGAGGAATGGGGAGACTGAGAACAAGAAGTGTCCTTTAAAGGAAGCAAAGATGTGCTAAGAAGGGAAAGGGAGTTAAAAGCTTATTGGGAGAAAACATTGAAATACGTAGTGCAAAAAGAGAAGGGTGAAAAGCATGTTAACAAGTGCCATGCAGTGTAAAGAATACTGGGAAGGGAGATGTCCTGTAGGGATAAAGCAAGGGACTGTGGAAAGTGGAAAACCAGAAATGATGATTTCCTTTCCTGCTGGAAGCAGTAGCTCAGGAATCTTGGAACAGATGAGTGAAATCACGAGCTCTGGCAATGCATACAAAAATCACCTCATGAAAGGTGGGCGAGAAAATCTGGGACACATTGAAAAGTGGAGGTAGGTAGGAAGTTGAAAAGAGGATTTCATACAGTAAAAATTGCTGTTCTGTTATGTTTTTAAGTATGTAAAATTTTAAGGCTTTTTTTTGTGGGTTTTTTTGGGTTTTTTTACAAACTAGAAAAACTTCTGTGCTCATTTAGGATCTCTAGTAGTTCAGTTTTTTAAAAAGCTAGAGAGAACATGGACCAGAAGCATTCTGTAGGCTAAATTCCTGCATTCAACCTTACTTTTAACTCCACTGCTTCTTCAAGGCATTATACATGACATCTTTGTGTACTTATGAACCAAAAAGCTTACTAATACTGACAGAAATGCCAAAATTTATCCTTGGTGTGTCTACCAGAGATTAATTTTCTCTATATTCTTAACTAAGGCATTCAGTGTGAAATTCAGCTTTTCCCAACATTATTAGCTCTACTCTTCTGCTAGAACTGGTTGATACCACAGGCACCATAGGTCGTATTCCCAATTTATTTCTACGACCATTAAGTCTGTGTCAAGAGTTGTGGACAAGGATTAAATCTAAACCATTCAATGCATTATTTCAAGTTTCATGACAAGAGAAATGAAAAAGACCAGAAAGATTTGCTAATCTCAGTTGAGCAGCTGGGAAATAGGACCAACCCCACCCGCACCCCATGGTAGAAATTAATAGTGAATTAAGTAGTAAGAGCTGTCCTGGGCACTGCTAAACCCCTGTTCAAAACAGAGCATTGGCTCTGAAAGGCATCACCATTTCATACTGTGTAAATGCACAGGAGTGATGTAAACCCACGGATGAATTTGCTGAATTTGGCTTCAACTTCTGAATGGCAAAAGAGGGTTAAAAACAGTCCCAACAATTTATTTTCTTGAAAGGGTCTCAATCAAGTGGCTAACTCATGCACAGCTTAGACTGCCTGCTATCAGAACGCTAGGGCCTGGAAACAGTCCATTTACTGCAGGCTGTTTAAACTTCTCTTTTGCTATCTATTTAAAATATAATACATTTTTTCCAACTTTCAAAGGCCACTTGTTATATGGCTAAAACAAGGTCCATAGTCAAGAACTGCTGAGCCGTCTGCCTCTTCTCTTACCAGGCTTTCTCGTCATGAGCTTTAGACCTCTGTTCCAATACAAATCTGTAGAACGTCACAGCTCGATTTCACTATACGGAATTGGCAGGCAGGTTGTTATGAGGATTATCTTGTCTCACAGAGTTTACCAAAACCTGATAATAATATCATGTTCCTGTCTTGATCTTGATAACAGTGGTCAGAATGACGCAAACAGAGTAGAAAGTTGCTGATGAGTAAAGCTGATGGGAAAGTAAGAGCGGCATCTTTCTGAAATTACCTCTGTATCAGAATCACTTTCCTCAAAGCAAGGATGTAAATGAAATTTTTGTCAAATGAATTATCAGTGATGGAATTACATTACAGTATTATATTACAATACATTATAGTACAGTATTATTTTCTACTTAAAAGAGAATATTTATACCTTGAGGTATTTTTTGGAGGCTCTACAGGACTATGTTGTGTCCATGTGTACCAACAGTGTCTCCCAGAGAAGTCAAGTGTTCAGGGATTTTCATAATACATTTTGCTCCAGGGAATAATATCCTTGTCTGGACAATATCTTCCATTGTGCCTTGAAGTTTTGATAATTCTGTGGTTCCTCAGAGGTGTTGATCTAGATAACAGAATAATATGGATGGGTTTTGGCTCACTAATCCCAAAACAAAAGCAAGTAATGTTAATTTCCAGAACATGTAAATGTTATGAAGATCATGACGTTATACTTTTGAGGTTCTTCTGTGTCCTACTCTGAAATACTGATTAAAGTGGCACTCCTGATTGATATTGATATCCTGATTAAACTCCTGGAGTGGTTAAGGTGATGCTATGGAATGCTATTTGTTTCACTGATACGCAGGGAAAAGAGAAAAAAGTTTCCTAAAATCTGAATTCAGACAGATAAAAGAAACTGTAGAAGTAGTCTCGTAGTTCTTTCTGAACAGATTCAGCTAAACAAGGACAAATTCAAGATCTCAAAGTGCAGTTCAGAAGATGTTGATTAAAGAAGGTCTAAATAAGCACTAGAGGTTTTTCAGAAATTAAAAGCCTTATATAAGTATTGTTTTGTCTGAATTAAAGTATAACTTCTTTTAGCTTGTCACTTTAATAAGGCTTCAACTTAGTCTAGCTTTGAGGGAAAAGTGATGGTTGAAGAGCATATGCAAAAACACCTCTATACTAGGGAATTAAAGAAAGAATTAGGGAAGAATGCAGAGGAGACTTCTGATACATCTGAAAGTATTATGGTAGAATCTTTGTGAAAACCAAAAGGTACATGAATACAGACAGAAAAAGTAGCAACTGTAAACTTTAATGAAACAGGTTTAATTCAAACCAGAAAGAAAGAAAGAGTTAACCAGACTACCTGTCTCTTTGAAACAGAATTGTAAGAAGTGAGAGCCTTGTGTACAGAGTTATAATGATTCCAGAAAAAAACCCCAGTTGTTCTTAATGAAGACAATCACACGATCGTTCCTCTATGGGTATAGATCCATAGTTGCACCTATGGCAATACAGTAAAGAGGACTTGCCTTAATAAAGAAATTAAGCACATGGTATTGAAATATATCCGTTTATTATCTGTTATATAGTTAAGAATAATATTTACAGTCAGTACAATCAAGGTCAACAGAAAGAGAAAACAAATTTCTTTGTATTTTAAAATAATTGTAAATTATCAATTCCCAACCTATATTTGATATTACCCAAGGGTCACAGTCTCCTTCTGTCAACTTTAGGAAGCAAATTCTGGAATTAGTAGGCCCTTTTATTTTAATGTGGCTTTTCTTTTTCAACAGTGACTGTATAAATTGCTGTGCTTCATTCTATCTGTATACAGAGGTCATTTTTGTATTTCAGCTGTGTATACAAAAATACACAGTTGGAAGAATCTGTTCAGATATATATTAGCTTTTCAGACTGTGTTAAGATATGTAATGAATGAAAAATTAATAATTAAGTGGATGTTAATGTATGCAGTGATAGATGTTTATATATAACTTATATGCACCTAAAAAGTAACAAATGTAAATGAGATTTTCACTACTGACACAAGGAAGAATCCAAGCACTGAAGCATATAATATTATCATCATTATTTTCTCATGCACATGAAATTTCCTTTACCTCACAGAGGAGATAGTACTTTCAATGCAAACATATACAGGAAAAATATAATTGAATATAGTAAGATTGAATCTATTTAACATGTCTAACTGATGAAACTCAAGAAAGACTAAAAAATGCCATTATGAGATTAATCTGAGCAAAAAAATTTTGTCAAGTTTCCAGGCAGTAGCAAAGATTGTATTTGGAGTCAGTATTAGTAGCAAAAATACATATGCTGATGACCTAAATGTGCTTTATCAAAATAAATCAAGTTTGCATAGAGTATGTCTGAAATGTTGTTTGGAAAATGTACTGGAAATTCTAAGAAATAAGAATCTTACTATTTCCTCTTGATCTAGATTTTTTTCCAGAAGTTTGGAAGCAGATAAGTAGTTTCTTTTTCATGAGGACAACAGATCAAGTGTAAATCTTGTTTTGCTAGCTGCTCTGTTATTTTGTACTTGTGTTTTCCTGGAAGATAGGGCTTAGTTGTACTGTGAATGCTTTTTTACTAAAACTGCTGGAAAGACTTGATTGCTTCTGAGATAATGAAACACTTATAGTGAATGTGTATCTCAATGGGATCCATTCCTATTTGGGACACTTCAAAAACTTGGACACTATGTGTGTCACATGGCATAGGGAGCCTCCTATTTTGCATCCCTCTGTTCAGAGTATCCAATAATCACTGCTTATACTAATTATGTGATTTTATCCTTATTCTAGACCTGTCAATAATAAGACCCATGCCAACCCTTCCTCGGTGGGATAGGGTGGAGAAAGCATGCTCCCAGCTGTGCTTTGGATTGGACACTTTACAGCTCTGTTGGGTGCTTACAAAGAGCATGGAGGGAACAGCTGCTGTCCTTGGTTTGTAGTCAGAAACTCCAGACTGTAATTATACACCTCAGCAAGACAGATGAACTTGGCATCAAGAACTACTGTTTGCCTTTTCATTAAGGCTAAGTAGTCTGGACGAAAATGATGCAATTGTTCCCTTGGCCTGTTTTATCTGACCTCTTTCCACACTGGGGCTGACGGGAGAGCAGCAGTACAGCTGTGACACAGGTCATTTAGTATAACATTCACTGGGCCATGATCATACTGTCAGGCTATCTCAAACATGAGTAGTAGTGTTTACTTCCAGTAAGGCAAATTCTGTTTTGTGAAAGAATGAAAATGTTTGGCTTCTATTATAGTGAAGATGGATGCAAGCTTGAAATATTGAAAGCTAAGCAAAACAAGATATCCATTCATCACTTCCCATGGACAGGCAGGTGTTCTGACATCTCCAGGAAAGAAGGACTCCATCAAGCATAACAGATACTTGGAAAGACAAAACTATATCTCAGATTGTTCCCCCTTCTTCCAAATTTCACCTAGCTTTTATTGCTGAGAGTGATGCCATATGGCATGGGATCAGTTGGGATCAATTCGATCAACTGGGATCAGCTGCCCAGGCTGATCTATATATGATTCTACTGATTCTATCTCTTTGCTTTTTTAAATTAAAGTATTTTTTAGTTAGTCTTTTCAAACAAGGTAAGTCTAATGTGATGAAAACCTAAAATACTTGTTGGTGGTCTTTTATACCTGTCTCAGATGACAAATACAAGAGGACAGGCAATGCATTTGAAAACTCATAATCTTAATTTAAACCAAATTTCTTAAAATGTCTCTTTGGCAAGTCAAACATTCTGTACGGAGATGGCAACTGGACTTTCCTCATCTGACCCCATTTTTCCATATTGAAAAAAAATAAAGATACTGCCTTCAGTTGCAGTGTTATTTGATTTGTTAAAATGTGGCTTGCTTATATACAGGCTTACTCTTACTGACACAAATTTTAAATCTGGGACTAACCAGACAATTTAATAAGCTAAATTATCTGTGCTGATACTAAGGGGTCCAGTAGTCAAATTAGGTATGTTTTTTTAATTGCATCTCCTGCTTGTCAAATCTTTAGCTGGCTGAATGAGCACTATTTAATTCTTCATGTCTGCACTGACTTTGTCAACAGAGTTTCTAGATCATTGAATGAGTAGCATTGTTTCAATTGGAAGATACAGTACAGGTGAAGTCAAGGGGCAATGACAAATATTCAGTACTGTTACATCAATACGCTTACAAGAGTACATAATTACTGTGTTTAGGGCACATAAATGCAGCTATTGTACTTTTAAAATGTCATTACTATCCCATAGCCACCATGGCCCCTTTACAAATCCATGGCACTGTTGCAGTAAATGACCTTACTCTCTCTATATAGACCTTCAACAGCTTGCTGTCTTTTGGTATTCTACCCAGGAAGTTGTCATCTCAAGCATATATGATAAAGGCCAGCAGTTGTTATGGCAGGTTTTTAGAGTCTATTTAAGACAGTTTATAGTAAATGGTAAAGATGGCCTCTGCAAGGAAGGGTATGTATTAGGACTTTACATACCAAGTTCAACAGCTGGGCCTTGGAAGATTTGTTTGTCAAGTTACTTTTACATTTCATGGGTACTAAAGTATGAGCATCAGCAGAAAACTTTTTGCTAGAGCCTGGGCACTCCCAAATTCCAGCTGGGCACAGTTCGATCAGGTACATTATGCACCCCAGCCGGTTTGGGTGCTTACAATAACAATAATTTGCTCTTGATATTATTTACTACGACAGTAGTGAGTAGAAACTATTTCCAAAGAGTAAGACACAGTAAAATGAGCTCAGTAAACATTTTAAAGTATTTTAAAAATGTGAAGGGTCATGTAGATTAAGTCAAAACTAAATGCCTGTTGTCATTTAGAAAATGACAAAAGAAAAAAAAAAAAGAGATTTTCAACAAGTATCTCGGAAAGTGTCCTACAGGATTTCCTTTTTACATGTGAAATAGTGCTTGAATGGGTAGTAGGCAAGATACAAGCTTTTTAACATCAACATAGTACAACAAAATTTTATCTTTCCGTACTTTAATGACCTGTGAAGAATCTTGTTATAAAGCTTGTCTGATGGCTTGAGATATGTCTTGAGAAGGTATGTTTTATGAATCTTTTCAGCAATGAGATGTATTAATGTGTTTTATACTAAAAGCTGTATGTTAGATATCTAATTTATGGGGAAACTGAGGCATATAAAGATGATGTCATTTGTCAATAGCAACCCAAAAACTCATTTTCAAAAACAAAACCAGAACTTTCACTGCCTGAATCCCTATGTTCTATTCGCTGTGTCGCACTGCTCCGCATTCTTCAGCAGAAGTACTCTGCCAGTTCTGAGTACTTTGTTCTTCATTGACCCTTTCCCATGGTAACCCAGAGCATACTCAAACTAGTGTGTCTTTCCAGTGAGGTTGTATGATTTTGTGATGATTGGTAATTGTGATAATTGGTTCCTTATTATATTTTGGGAAAAAAATACTCCATTTACTTTCATTATGTCTCTGGAATCATAATGGCCAGATACTGTAACACATTATATTCATGAATAATAAGCAAGAATTACACAGTTGAAATCAGTTCAGAAGTTTCCTTCTCATAATTCATAGAGTGGAGATTATTGTATTCAGAGAGTTTGACTTTGGATCAAAAAGTTATTAGAAGCAATACAAAAACCTAGATCTTAAGATTGAACCTTCACTGAGACTTTTGCATGAAAACATTTTTGCTTTGATTTAATTCAAATCCTATAAAATGAGATCATTAAAAAAGAGGAAAAGAAAAAAACAGAAATTAAAGGTTATATGTCTTCGGTTGCTGGCATGTCATGCAGTTTAAAGTAGGATGTAATTTTAAACTTGCCCTGTTTCCTGTCTCTGTTTAACTCTTTATTTCCAGTACTTAATTTTTCAATATTTTGGTTTCATAAGGAAATAAGTCCCATGAAATCTCACTTTTACTGTCCTCCACAGCAATAATTCTTGAGACTTCTGATCAATTAAACAGTAGAATAAAAGCCTTCAACTTAGAAGAAGCTGGTCATAAAAATTGTTCATGAAAACTCATTAGTCAGGAAGGAAAGAAACACACTTGGTTAAAGCCGTGCAAGACTCAGATCTTGTGTAGCCTGGTTGGCCAAAATTACACACATGCTCACTTGGTTCATCAAGGTGCCAGAAATGTAATAGGTGTGAAAAGTTAGGCTGAATCAACTTAGTTCCTGCTGTAATACAGAATGACTCTAGGAAACTGCGTCAGAGTTGAATTTCACTCAGACTGGTTAGAAAGGAGTCAGGACCTCTTTGAAGTAGTTGCAGTCATAACAAGTGTGGTTGGGGCTTGATAGTAGCAGAGAGTTCCCAATGAGTAACCAAACTGAGCTAACAGGTCGTGTCTCAAGAGCAGTGAACCTGCCTGCAGGCAAGGGGGAGAGAGGCTGCAGTGAGACAGGCTGTTTCAGAAACAGCACATCAAGGGGCTCCAGAGGCAAACAAATCAGTTCCTATACAAAGGTAATAGAGAAATATAACCTGAAGCTAATGAAATGGGAACAGAACGTGAAGTATAAAAATACTGGAATTTTCCTTCAAATACCTCCCAGTAGATAACAGTGAAAGCACTACCAACTCTGTTTAGATGTCATCTGTAGAATCTGGGAAATAAGCTAGGCAGATGTAAGGCTCAACAGCCATTTTCTTAGATATTCTGGTTCCACATTGTGGTGGGTTTTTAAATAATTTAAAATAATCTTCATTGAAGGTATTAGGTTAAACTATTAGAAACAAAAAAAGAAACCAAACAAAAACCCAAAAAATAAAAAAAATCCTTCAAGATGGTTGGTCATTTTCTTGATTATTGTGGGTCAATGCCAGTGGACAGCTAAACACCACACCAAATGCTTACTCAGTTTCCCCCTGCTACCTCCAGTTGGATGGGGAAAGAGGGAAAGAGGACTAAAAGCAAGAAAACTTGGTATCAAGAAAAAAATAAGAATTGTTTTAAAAGTAAAGGAGAAGTGAAAGAGAAAAGGGAAAGAAAAGTAATGCAAAGACAATCAGTCAGTCACTGCTTCCCACAGGTAGCCTGATTCCCACCCAGTTCCCAAACAAAAAAATGTGTAACTTCCTAAACCATCTCTTTTTGCCTACTGTTGCTGAACATGATGTGATGTGTTTTGGAACATGTCTTTGGTTAGTTTGGGTCATCTGCCCCCTAACCAATTGCACCCTACCCTATCCACTGCTGGGCAGATTGAGAAATCAAGGAAGCCTTGATGCTGTGGAGACACTGCTCAGCAAAAGCTGGAACATTTGTGTATTACCAGTATCATTTTGGTCAAAAATCTAAACCCCATATGAGCTACTCTGATAGAAAGTTAATTCTGTCCTATGTGGACCCAGTACACTTACGTAGGAGATTCTTAATACCAGGTAGGTGTGCTCTTTTACTGTGACCTTTCTCAATAAAGTGTTACTTCAAAATATACGTCATTTCTATTCTTAAAGAAAAAAATTCTTCATTTTAAGAATTTCATTAAGACTTTGGTGGATACAGAGACCTCAGGGTGCTTGCAGGAGGAAGGCTGGGATCTGTCTGTTGGTTTAAATGCATATTTTAAGATGACTTACATTTTGTTCTATCAGGAAGTGCTCTTTCCTTCTCTTCCTACTGTTTTCCTACCAATACATGCATGCATGGGTGCTGCTCATTTCTCAATTCTGACGCTGTCACTTTTCTTTCTAACCAGCCTTCTGTGCTGGTGACTGCTGCTATAGCACTTCTGCTTTGGCTGGGCAGGCAAAGTGAATCCCAGTGAAGCAATTCATCAGTTATGAAACTCCCACAAGAAATTTTAATATCAGCACCTGTGATCGATGAAGACAGTCCTCCAATCAGTATATGGAGCATTTTAACATAGAATTTTCACTGTGTTAAAGTGAACTTCTCACGTAAATCCCCAACTCAGCATATGTATGTGGGGAGCCTAGCTGCCTTAAAGAAAAGCTTATGTATAATGCATATTTTATTCAGCATTGCCATTCTTTCTCCCTTCTCCATTCTTTCAGGGTTTCTTTCCTTTGTCACTGCCCTGTCCTACACATATGTAATTTAGTGCCCTAATTTGGTCACAGCTCTTCCTATTTCATATATACCCATGCACATTCATGTACATGTCAGTGTAATACACGCCTAAGCCATCTGGTATCTTTCCTTGCAAATGTTCACACAGAAAATTGACTGTGAGTAAGGTTCTGAACCTGCCTGTCCAAATGGTCCATATTTGTTTGATTTTTCTAGCAAATGCATAGATCCTATTAGTGAGACTGATCCAACATATTTCCATGTGTCAGCTGTACCTGCTGCAAGTGTCATTCTGTTCAGTGATAACAGGACTTGCATCCTAAAATAGAGAGAAAACAAGAACATCAGGTCCTTTTGAGGATCTGAATTGCTTTTTCTACCATCTGCTGACCAATGCTTTGAAAGAAAGAAAGTCTGTGTCTGGATTGACACCTTCCTTCTTTCTAAGCCAATAAAAGATCGGCCTGTTAAAGAGCCCAGACATGCCATGTTTGCCAGAGAAGCTTATTAGAACATAAAATGTCACTGATATCATATGCTTGCTACTCATTGCAGTATACAGGAGCTGATGCAGGTATTCCTTTAGTGTATTTGTTACATTTAATTATTCTTTGAAATGGCTTAATTTAACTGTGCAATAAAACTATTTTATTTTACTGTGATACAGAAATTGCAGAATGAGTTACCAAATGGGAGAAAAAGATGTGAAGAGAAGTGATGCTTGACTCCCTTGTTTTATTATTACGTGTACTTTGAAAAGATATTTTAGATATTGTTGTATGGATATTTTTTCATTAATAGGTACACAGCCAAAGCTGGAAATTGTAGGGGTTAGAAGATACAAAGCAGGACCCAGTATAGTTATCATTATGAGGTGTAGAAATGTTTGCATGGCTGGAAGGAGTGTTTGGGGCGAAGCAGTTTCTTTCTCTGAAGCATCTGATGTTAGCTAAAGAATAGTACAATTTTAGATGGGTCAAATATCTATTCTAGAAGTGTTTATAGAACAAGGAAAATAAAAACTTTCCCTGATACTCAAATTTGGATATTCTGCATTTCATATATGTAGCTATACATTGACACATCACCCATTGTTGTTTCATGCACAATTCATTTAATATTAAATCAACCATTATTAAATTCCATTTTTTATTATCCAGTAGGGCATCAGTCACCCAGGGAAAGGTAATCTTATATGTTAGTCCAATAACATCTCTCCTGCATAACACATTGATTTTAATTGTAAGCATTTCATTAAAGCAATATTTACTTGGTGGTAATTCCCCTGTATTCAGTATAGCACTGACACAATGAGCTCTTTTTGTAACTGCATGGAAATTCTCCTGTATTCTAACCTTAAATACATTCAGCTGTAGTGAATTACTGTGGAATTCTGCCAGGAGCCTGTAGTCATTGCATCCCTAACCTCATAGACAAAGGTCTAGTGCTGAATCAGCTCACCTTTGTGGTTTCACAGTCCCAGTATGCACTTGATACTGGGACATACCATGGCTATTTTTCACTTCTGTTGGATTATGAAACATGCTATTGCTTTGACTTGAGCACAGCCACAGCACTATTGCTGTGTGAAATTTTGCTGTTCCTGTTATACAGTCCAATTTATGAGGCAGTCATACAGTCACCACTGAAAAATCTTCCTTTCAGGGCTTTGCAGGTCTCTTTGATTGTTTAGACAGGCTGGAGCTCAGGAGGAAATCATTTCACTGATCTGAGTGACCATGCTAAGAGGTGAGCTAAGCAGCTATCTCTGCCTCTGCAATCTGTACCATACATGTTGTTTTCTTTGCCATTTGTTACACAAAATGCCTGATGTTAGCTGAGCCAATACATATCTACTGATCAGCAAGGACAGCTGTAGTAAACTTAGTGGAAGGGATTTGTCTTTATACTTCTTATTGCTGGGCTGTTTGAATTCACTTCTGTTTCTTCCCTTGTACCTTGGATATCATCTGCACAGAACTTGCAGTTTCCCTGTATTAAACAGTAGAGGGAAATAGTCATGTGCATGATGTTGTGGTTTAGGTTGTTGATTTGAGTTTTACACACATGCAGGTTTTGCATGTGTGCAAAACCAGCACACATGTGCACTGTTATTGTAGGATAGACACACTAGACCTATGTGGTGTGCCAGTGTGGCATGAATGCTGCAATGGTGTGCATCTCGTGATCCAGAAAAATCATAACTGTGTTAGCATGACTGAGCAAAGGCTAATTATCCCTTTAATTACTATAAGTAGTCTGACTGCCCTAAAGTGCCTGCAATTACTGTACCACCTTTGGTGCCAAAGCTGGCTCATCTGGTGCTATCTGGGAGGAGGGAGTTGGGGACTTCTTGCAGCAATTTATTGCAGAGTGTAGGCATATGCTTGAAATCTTCACACATATTTTATTCTCTTCCACTAGAGGCAAAGACATCCCTAAAAATGTTTCTAACAATTTTCCCTTGCATTCTTACCTCTCAGCCATATCTATCTCACTTAATCTGCCAGCCTCCTGTACTTAGTATTGCCTTTCTGATTTGTCTGAGAGGCCTTTCATCACACTTCTGCTTATATCTTCTCCCTGCCAGATTCCTGAGCTGGTCCTTATAGCTGCTGGTACTAGACCCCTTCTTCAGTTGCATCACTGACTGTGCCTGACCCTGCCTGTGTGCCTCTGGAGAAGGTGGCTACTAAGCATTTTAACATTGTATGCCTTTTATTTTCTGCCATACAACCATCAGCTTTGTCTTTTCATCTGGTTTACATTTAATTTCTTTTGCTAAAGACACAAGAGGAAAGGTGATAAGCAGTGGGGGCATGAGGGGTGGAGTTGCAGCATTGACCACCCACCTGTTCCCCTGCTCTGGGAGAGGTGAAAATGAAGAGAGAAAGTAGTTTGGGATGATGGCCAGCAGAAGCAGGTGACACCAGCTGCAAGGGAGCCAGAGAGCAGGGCAAAAAGCCAAGAGCCTAAATATAAATGCTAGAGTTTAGACAGGCCTGGGTTCCAGTCAAACCTTCATGCATAGACTCATCAAAACCCCAATCAAATTAACATGAAATGTGTATATATTTTCATGCTGAGAGTCTCATACTCCTTATTTTCCCTCATCACGCATTAAAACCCTTGCACTTCTTCCATTCTCCCTGTCCCCCAGTCTATTTTCACCTTTCTCTTGCAATTGGAGGCATTTTGTCTGCAGTTTCACTGGCCTGTGTGCTCTATAGGTACTTCTGGTCTGTTCAGAAATTTACAGGAAATGAGCTCAAAATTATTATGTGGCCATCCCTTATCCAGTCTGCAGAAAGAAACACCATTTTTTGAAAATCATAGTAAAGCAACACTTAAAAATAACATTACACAAGGAATTACACAAGGAATGTGCAAATGACAAATGTTCATTAAGCGTATTTTGACTAACAAAAAGTGATTCTTTTCATGTAGATTTTACAAAGAAATATACTAATAATGTTGAAGACAATAATTAATACTTCAGATGCTAGTGTCTAAATAGTCTGACAGGATTACTTTTGTCGGTTCTATTTACTGTTCTTTATTATCATCATCTATTGTAGCATAGAAAGGTTATAGGTATGTGATTGGTGAAGAGAGATATAGACACTTATTAATAATCGTGTTTTATAAAATGGGAAACAAAAAGCATGCTTTTCTTCAAAGCATGGCTTGAATATTTAAGGTAATTTTCAGAAGTGTATTTCCAAGAAAGCTGGAGATGCAATGAAAATGTTCCTGCCTTCTGCATGGCTCATTGCTTTTTCACAGGAAAATTCCGCATTACCCTTGGCCTGTGACTGCACAGAAGTATCTTACCATGAATAAATTTAGTCTGCTAGTGAGCTAAGGACAAACGGCAGTGGCACGAAAAACCAGCATAGCTCCATCAGTGATATCACCTGCTACCACCATCAAACAGGTCATCATCCCTTCCACTCCTTTCAGGCCCTTCTCAGCTCTGGAATGATTAGGTCTTAATGTTACATGTTTTCACTCCAGAGAAAGTTGTTTTCATTTCTCGCATGTCTCTGTCTTTCTTGTAAGCCCCCTTTAGGTACTGGAAGGCCTCCCTGAAGCCCTTTCTTCTCCAGGTCCAACCACGCCAACTCTCTCAGCTTGTCTTCGTAGGAGAGATATTCCAGCTCACTAATCAGTTCGAGGTAGAATTAGACTATGTTTAGATATTTATCCAGATAATTAAGGGTGCTGGAGAGCACTTAGTTTTGGGAGGTTGTTGTGGGTAAAGGAGCACCAGAATGTGGCATAGAATCCAGTAGTAATTCTGATGAACCTTAGGTGGGAATAGCAGATGCTCTTTTATAGGAGCAGGTGTGTAACTATTTCCTAGAGCATCCACATGTATGAGGGCTGAGAGACTCCCTCAATTTTGTTTTCTTTCTCAGTGGCAACTTCAAGGTAAACCATTTCTAATTCAGGAACTTTATATTTATGTCAACCTAACTGTGTGGAAAGAAATGTTCACCATTGTCGTGGTTTTGAACCAGTAATTAACAAAAAGGGGAAAAAAGAATTATTTATTTCTTGCTGTAAGATATGGATTAAAATAAGAGCAAACCAGGCATAAAACTTAAAAGGAATAAAGAAAGTTTATTGACAAACTACAAGAATAAGAACACCAGAATAAACTTTTAGAAAAACCTTTTCATTTCTCACTGCCCATCATTCTTTTGTTCACATGACAACAGAGACAAAAACTTTAGAATTTTGATGGTTTAAACAATCTCAATTCTTTCTACAGTCTTTTCATCAGTTTCTGTAAAGAAACAGAAGTTCCTTTCTGTTAATTTATGGAGTTTCTCACAAGAAAACTATTTTTGTTATAGTTTTCTGTTTCCTTGATATCAGCTGCCCAGAGCTGCTGTTATCAAAGCTTACTCCTCCCATTCCACATCACTCTGAAATGTGTTATGGGTCATGATGTTTAGGGATAGTATTTTTAAGGATAAGTTAGTCAAAGGCAAAAAGTATTTTTCATCTGTTTTTGTGAGCTTCACTAGAAAACAGTTTTCTCATTGCCTCTCAAGGCTTCAAATCTCCCAGCACTTCACTATACCACAATTACTCTACTTTTTACTCAAATTTACACTTTGAACACTCTATTCCTCCCCATACTCCATCATGAATTAAAGGAGTTCTTTTCAGGACTTCATTGTCCATCCCCATAGTTTTAACAGAAAGATATTTCAGCTTAATTAAAGCATCTTCTTAATTCTCTACCTTTCTTAAAGTTTCTTTTCTTTCTTGCCACTAGTAGTTTATAAAGTCTCTTTTCATGTTGATCACTCTCCTTTTCTCTCTCTGGATAAAAAGATTAATCCGCAAGTCTTATCTGGATAAGAAAGAGTTAAAATCTTGCCCAAGCTTTTGTAGATGGTTCGGTGATCTCTGCTGAACAGGAGCTGGAGCTGTCTGCGATGAAAAGTTCCTCATAGCTGCTCTGGAGAGCGTGGTCACCGTCTCTGCTTGCAGCAGGCTTAGAGCTCTTCTCCTTCTTTACTCGACAGTTTTCTGGTAAATTCCATCACGGCAAAACCTGCAGCCAAGCCAGGAACCGGCCTGGCCCGGCTTGGCTCGGAGCAAGCTCCCGCAAGCCCCATCTCCCGTCTCCCGGCCGGGAGTGTGTGGCTGACAACCTAGTAAGGAGCAGGAGATACCACTCTCTGCAGTCTCCCTGCTGGGCTTAGCATACTGTTCTGTATACTCAAGACTTCCCATTGAAAAGTAGTCCAAATACTTTTCAAACACCTCAAACATTGTCTCTGTCTCATCAGAAAAAAATAGTGTGCCAAGTTCAGCAGTGAGCCTGACACAATTACAGTGAAATCAACAAATATAATAGCTCATAGTTGTTGTAAGAGAGACTTAATCAAACTGGCTAAAGTTTTTTTGTCTTTCTTCCCTTCCTCTGAAGTATAAGGACTACATTGGTTCTGTTTTTCACCAGTGCATTAACAAAACCAAAAATCATTTATGTGTCCATACCAACAATTACATGAATCTTAGATATAATAGCAAATAAGGGAGAACTGTATGACCCTATAATTTTCATGTGAAAAGGCAAAAGATCTGGCAGGAATCCTCAACATCCAAATAGAGGCATGGTGTTGCTACACTGGGAGTTCTCTGTAAATGGTCTTTCATTCATGAAACCAAGGCTTGCACAGCAGTTGATAAGTCTTTGGATATTAGTATTAATAGAATTTTTAAACCACACTTTTTTTTTTTTTTTTTTAATTCACCATCTGTGTAGTGAAGTCAATAGTGGAAAAATTAGGCTCTGCTTTAAATAGCTATGACTTGCTCAATAATTAGTTTCAGAACATTATACAGTACCTGTATTTGTATCCTGGGCAGCTTCAAAATTGTATAAAACCTTATTCTTGCAGAGCTCTATGTATCTGCTACAGGATTAGTTTACATGTGTTCTTTCGAGGTGCAGTCATGGCTGTTTTTTTTGGCTCCAGTGTTATGTGTAGTATTGTATTCTGTGTATTTTTGTTCTTGTGATGACTGCCTCATGTATCAGCTGTTCAGACATCCAGCACCATGGTGTGAGTTGGATAGCCTAGTTATTTTTCCCTTGTGTTGGGATTCCCACTCATTTCCATGGAAACCTGAAAAGCTGGAAGAATAAAGCACAGAAGCTATTGCTGTATTACAGGATGTGCAGCTTGTGCCTGTGAATGCCAGTGTAGTTGTAGGTATGGCTGGGTTTCCAGTATAAAACCTGTATTTTAAAGGGCTTAGGTTTTAAATTTATTCAAGCTTGGTTTTATTTTTCTCATGAAGGAATGTGTTATAAACATGCCTTCTTATGTACATGTTTTTTAATACTAACAGAATGGGCACACATGCATATAAGTGTATACTTCAGTATGTATATATATATATGTGCATACATTGATACACATACATACACAGACACACATGCACATACGTCTCAGATAAAAAACATTCAGAAAAAGAGGTATTAAAGTCTGTAAGAAATGTATAACTTATCCACACAGTGAATAAGCTAATTCTAATAGCTGTCACTTTGAAGGCTTTTCTTTAATCAAAAACGAACAAAAACTTTAATAGATTGACAATGAAGTATATATGAATATGACTAAATACACTTTTTAATGAAATAACCTAAAATATGTTTACCTCCTTCACAAAAAGTCAGAGATTTAACCATTTCATTTTGCTCCTGTGCAGCTGGTTCACAGCAGATTCTGTGAGTGCAGAGACAACCAGAAGAGGTAATGAAACAGAAGATGAAAAAGAATCTTGAAAATATATGAACATGAAGTCATAGATCAAAAAACAGGCTTGACTAAGACTCAACTGTCTTGAGTGTTACTTTTTCTCTGTTTTCTCTGTGTTACTTTTCAAATCCCACTAAAACTTCTAGGTAAAATATGAAATTTGTTCTTTGGCTTTCTGCAACCTATACTGCCAGTTTTTATTCCTTCCCTTTATGTTGTAGCAGGAATATCTGACTGCACTTTGAAATTATCTGTACACTGCTATTTTATTCAGCCACAGAGATACAAATTGGAATACTATGACTTAATGTGAAAATTTAATTTGGAGATACCAACTGTGATTAAAAGACAGTTCTCCCTTTAGATTGGTTATGCTCCAATTCACAACAGGGTGTGATGAATGAAATCAAGAAAGAAGAAGGAACAACAGTTACTAGTCTCTAAAATTGCTGTTACAAAAACTATCTGTAGGTGTCCTCAGTGATTTCAAAGAAGTATGAATAAAACTTCTGAAAATATGGATTAAATACAAAGATCTTAGTCTACATCTAAATTCCTGTACCTTTGATTTCCTGCTGCCTGGTTTTCAGCTCTAGGACCCACCTCAGCAAAAGCAAGCACAAGGTTCTAAGACTTAGATGGAGTTTAAGATTTGTGGCTGCATACTGTAGGTGGTCAATTAGGTATGGTTAATTCCATAACCATACTATTGTAGATCAGCTTTGGATAACTTTGGAAGAAGAAAATGGAGATTTTATAGGAAGGTTCCTCATCTATGTCTTAAGCATGTAAAAAACTCTCAGAAAAATCATAGTTAATAATATTAGATGATTTTCTGAAGGATGCTATTTGTAGCATCAATTGCATGTGAATGTAATTTTCCATTTAAAAAAATAATCTTTGTAGGTGTTTTCATTGCAAAGAGAAGCTTGAGTGCTTTAACATAAAGTGCTGATAGCCAGAAGGCAAAACAGAGGAATAGAAACTTATGTGTTTAAAATCTTGTAGCGCTAGAACCATTGGAGGAAGCTGAAGCATGTTTTCTGAAGGTTGGGAGTGGAAGTGCTGGTGGTGGAAATTCATATGAGGTTCTAGAGATATTCACTAGTAGATTTCAGTCCTTTAGGCACTGGAAGGTGCTTTACACTCTCCCTGGAGCTGCCTTTTCTCCAGGCTGAACAGCCCCAGCTCTCTCATCTCTTCATAGGAGATGTTCTCTGGCCCTCTAGTCGTCTTCATGGACTTCCTCTGAATTTCCTTCAACTGATCCATGTACTTGTTTTGGGGACCCTAGAGCTGGACATGCTCAAGCTCTAATCTAGGGTTTTGTTTTTGTTTTTTTACTTTCTTCTCTGTTTGCATTAAAACAGTTAGATGTTTTCAAGTACATCATGGGTATGCATTCCCTACCTTTACTCATTGGTGCTAGGGAGTTGTTAGGCTGAATATTCCTGCTGGGCTTTGAAAACATGGGTGTGCATGAACATGTAATTAGTTGTATTGCTTGTAGTGTTATAGTGCATATGGACTGCAATCACAATCCAGAACTTTATTTTGTCAAGTGCTGTACAAACATATGCCCTGCCCAGAAGACTTACAGTATAAACAGATAAATATGTTTCAGTTTTTACATCAGTGGGACATGACATGAGCCCAAGGATCTGCATATGATATTTCATTATAGGCCAGTGTGGTCTAATATACAGAGCAAGCATGAATGACTTTCAGCACATTAATGTGGTCTATCTTTTTATTTTATTGGGTACAGACATATTTTCAGATATTTTAACTCTTACATTTGTACATTTATATGTATATATATGTAGCACATCTGAGTTTGCATGCAAATTTAGTTTTAGTTCTCTGTGTATATCATACTGGTATGTGATACTTGCATCATGTATCAACTCTTTAGGACGTACAGTTTAGAGGAATAATCTTGCATTATACCTTAATATGTAGTGTTAATTACTTTGATAAATCTCTGAACAATTTTGACCTTTTTTTTTATTCTGAAGGTCTTCTGTAGACTTGCCAGCCATTGGTTTATGCAAAAAGTTGTCAAAACTTTTTTAAAATCTCAATAATTAGAAGAACTGAGCCTTTTTGCTGTTGCAAATTTTATAGACAGATTCCCACCCTCTTGCTGGCACTGTTCCTTTCCCATAGGTGGTAAGAACAGCCAGAACTTTGGACATCCTGTTTCAATGTCTTTGGGAGCCAGAATGCTTTTTCTGCATAAATGATTTTCTTTGCATTTGCCAAGAAACATTCTCTTACCCAGAAAGCATAATAACTATATTAAAAGTATATTGTCTCCTCAGAAATGCTGCCTCAGATCCTACATTTCATGTTAAGGATTTAACATGAAATTTGGGAAGAAAAGAAACCCGGAAAACACCTGCACTTCACAACATTGTCCTGCATCAGATCAACTCTTTCAGAGTGTATGTAAAATAATGCACATACATACTTCCATAAATCTTCTTAGGTTTATCTCTGTTACTCAGGGATGAAAGGGACCTTTTTTAATACAGAATTCACTTCAATCCTTTCACCTAGTTGTCAAAACAAAACCTAATGATGCCATTTTCCATCTTTACAACATGAATCAAGGAGACAAAATCTTTACACCCTTGGTCCTGTGTTGCTGGTGGTATAATAGGAGAGTATGTCACAAAACTGACATTAAGCGTGCAGAGATTTTGAAAGTCTTCATTTTGATTCTTTTATCCTCATAGCAAACAAACATATACAGAGCTAATCAGATTCTTTCTCACTGTTACTTGAGTAACTGTATTAACTTAAGTCAAAAGGCAAAGTTTTAACTGAGGGCAGAATACAGATTGTTCTACCAGTTTGGTCTTGTTTGACCGCTTTGAATTATTTAACAACAGTTCTTTCTAGATCTTGAAACCAGTACAGACAGCATAATAATCTGAAGTAGGAAATCTCTTCTGTGCCTTGTTAAGAATAAATGGGCTTTTCAATTTGCTTAAAAATAATCCATATTTATAATAATAGAATTTACAGGTGCTTTGATGTCAGAGTGACAAAAAGAAATGAAAGAAAATTGAAAAACATAATAAATATATATTAATAAATTAAAATAAAATCACTTCCTGTCTGTCCTTTCATTGCAGGAGTTAAAGGGACACTCTTTATGCCAGCTTAATTGCATTCTAAAACTCATGCAATCATCCAAATTGCTAACTGTGCTGGTAATAACAGGCCTACTTTAATGTAGCACTTTTTTAAGCCTTGTATGGGCCACTAGGTCACAGTGCAGTAGTTATCACTACATTTCTTGTCATCTCTGTCTTAGGAAGATATCTGGGGTTTACTGTACATTATGCTACAAAATCCTGTCCATTTGGGCTGTGTTTCCTCTTTCCTTTCTTTCTTTTTTTTTTTTTTTCTCTTACCCCAGAAATTTCTAAATTGCTACTTTAATAAAACTAAAACAAGTTTTGATCAGAAAATTACCAATGAATATTCATTATTCCTGTGGTCTCTTTTTTATGCTTTAAGTACTGTGTTGTATAGTTTTAGTGTTAAAAGTATTCAAGTTATTGAACAACTGAAATAGGTGCTCTTATTTTATGCAAAACGTGCAATAATCTGTGATTCTGTGTAATTTATGTTAATGATGTTAGAAGGGCCATGATTGATATTTTGCTTGCCTGTCTTAATAATTTATCATTTAATTGTTGCACTTAAATAGTTTATATTTATATAAGCTATTTATAACACAGCCTTTGAAAACATAATGGCCTGTACACTAATAACAACAAACACTTCTGATACCATGTAGTTCTGAAATGATATTCTCACCATTGCCGTGATTAGATAAAACCTAAAACCAGAAATGAGCTTATGTTGTTGTGGAGCAGTGAATGGGGAAGAAGGGATGGTAGTCTGTTCACTTAATAGTGACATCAATTAGCTAGTTTTAACAGACTATGATTTTTTTATTTTTTTGTTTAACTATCCAGTTTTCATTGTGCAGACTGTTAGTTTACTAAACTGGAAGGTTACCTACATAGTTTTCTTTTGGAATTAAAAAGAAGATATAATTAATAAATATGTCCTTTTCTATGTCTGAAGTACTTGTCTTTTGCATGGTACATATCCACTACAGATAGCTTATGTCTAATCATGTTTAATCAAAGCCTTAAACACTAGTCCCACCTTTTTAATAATATGTGTTTTATGTGGTGCTTTGCTCTGTTTTGTTCAAAAATGGTTACAGGTATCTTCAGTAATTATCAGTCTGATTCAATGCCACTGAAAATACAACTGTTTTCTACACTGGAAGCAATACTGGATCAACAAACCTTAGCATGTGTATTAGTTGTGATATATTTTTGAGTTAGGGATACTAGAAATGAGATTTTAAAATCTGGTATCCTAGTTTTTTAAGAACATAAATTGCATATGTGTGTGTTGCAGCATACTTACACTCACTGATATTGATTTGTGGATATGGTGACTGGTTTATATAAAAGCTTATTGTGGGCATTTTATATCATAAGTATCTGTGTATGCTTCTCAGTGAGAAACAATACATGACAGTACTAAATATGTTTTAATTGACTGTATTTTCTCCTTGTAATCAGAAAAACATGTATTTTTATACATTCCTTATTTAAGTGATGAATAAGTCAAAGATAAACCAACAGTCTCCTCAATTCATTACTGAATTAGATAACATAGGTAAGTTTGGGGGGGGGGTGTGAAACCTAATCCAATTTGGAAAAAATTCACAAGATGCACATGCAAACATTATAATTTTACTTCAGAAACCCTATTCCCTCTCTGAGGGAGGGCAGGGTGAGCCTGTGGCAGATGTGAAAGTGAAATTCGTTAAGCAAAGTGGGAAAGTTGAAGCTTTTCCTTCCCCCTCTTCTTTTCCATAATGATCTTTTGGTTTACAGCTTTTAAGAGCTGTAACTCTTACAACTCTGCTTCTGGCTGAACAAGTCAGTGACTTTATGTTTCTGCAGAACTGTGTGCTTTTTTCCAAGCAGTTTGCCAGGCACAGCTCTGGGAGGTTGTTCCCCATCAGAGGGCCTCTAGGCGTGACCTAAATGTGGGTGATTCAAGGCAACAAAGAGGTTGAAACACAGCATGATCAAGATTACAGTCATTAGGACGTTTAAAGATAAAGCTAAAACTCTGAAGTTATGACCACTTTGACCTGAATTTCAGTGAATGTACTTGGGCTTTTTGTCGTCTGGTCTTACTTCTGCATATGGTGATAGGTAGTACACAGAATGCTCCTCATTATTGGTGCAGGCCCCATATTTGGCTTGTTCTTTATTCTCTTAGGATTTTAGTGGTAATTCAAAGATGTGTAGTGCAAATACATTGAATGAGAGTTACAGAAAATACTCCTACAGCCCTTCCTTGGTAGGTGCCTTTCAGCTAATAAAACTGGCGCTTTGATAAACATAGATGCAAAAATATTAGACAAATAGAAGTGTGGAAACCTTCATTAGGTTGCTGTGCCCAAAAGACCATTGTTTATACTTTTAAGATGTATATTGAGTAAAGGTGTTTCTAAGTCTTGATGCTCATCCAGAACATAAGCTTCCATGAAATTAGTCTTTGATGTTAAATTCTAGGAGTTAGATGTAAACCTGTCTTTTGGAGCACATTCTACCTCAGGACTAGCACGTAGGGTGTGCCAAGGGTGGAAGTAGACTGTTTTATAGAGACTGTACACTTGCCTTGCATGCCTTCCTTAAGCTAGTGGGTTTTAAGCCTAGCAGTGGGAGTGTAGAACATTTTGTGTTACTTGTGAGCCCCATGTCTGTGAAATCTAACACTGTATTTCAGTAAGTCTTATTGGCTTCCTCATTTCTAAAAATTAAATATTTAAATATTTAAAACACTCTTCTTACCAATTTTCTTCCATAATACTATGAAAAAAATCTCGATCTGCCATGAGCTAATTTTTTTTTCTGCCTTTGTTCCCATACAAAATATAACAAATGGCAACACTTCAAATTTAGAATAAGAAAAATAACCTTTCTGATGCCTTATATCTGTCATTTTTAAACACATTTTGTTTAGGAATGGGATTTTAGAGGAAAATAAATCATGCCAGAATCAAGAACCTGAAGAGAAGCAAGGCTGCTGCTGATCCCTGTCCCTGAGTTCAAGCATGAGCAAGGCTGAGGATTCACTTGCAGCAAGCACACAAACCACACGTGTGAACTACGTGTACATATGCATAACTAACTACATGCTTGCATGGCTGCTCACACAGGTTCTAGACAGACACTCAGAGAACTCATGGACACAAATGTCACACACACAACCACACACCCATCCAGACAGAGGGAGCAAGAAGCCACATCTTTTATATCACTCTAAATAAAACTAGGAGTTTTGGATAAAAAAATACTATAATGTCTTGATTTTTATGGATGTAACCCCATGATAATAGAATTTCTAGAATAAATTCAGTGAGTTTGGTGCACGTTTCGTTCAGAATTAGCAACAATACAGAAAATTATCTTCAAGAAATTGCATTTTATGATGTTACTAAGGGTTTAAGTTGCTTATCCCCCCACGTGAAAGTGGTATCTTCTAAAAGAAGAATTATGTTTCTTCTATTCATGACAAGGAAATTACAGTTCTTTTAAATCCAAATTATTTCATTGTATTTTTTGTTTGATTATTTCTAGAAATTTTTCATTCAGCTTTAATCTGTGCTGCTTCTGAGTACTTTACAGACTGCACTGGAGAAATATGTAGACCTATTTTTCCTTCTGTTATATTTAATTTCTTATTAGGAGGCCTTCAAATTAAAGACTGCTTTCTTTCAATGTCTACACTAATGCAAGGAAATGTGAATTCTTGTTTAAGCCTACCTGTATAACCAAAATATGAGCTGTAACAGGAATTTTAAAACTTTTAAAACAGTTATTTTTTCTTCTCATATGAAAAATACTTAAGTCCCCAGTCAGAAATGATTATAAATAGGGGGTAAAAATGAACACTACTAACTATAAAGCTCCTGAGACTTCGGTATTGTAAGGTCCTGTTAGCATGTGATGATATTCACCACCCTTACCCTTCACAGATCAAGTAGCCTGGCACAGGACCATGGTGGAGGACTGGTTAAAGGATGGTGCAATTTGAGTTGCTCACCTGTGTGGACATATTCTGGATGTCTTCTTCCCAATGGAAATTCTGGTTCATGTCCCAAAGCCTATTCACTTAGCATATCCAAAGTATCTTTATGGAGCCAGACTGATGAGTGGATAACTTTGCTCCTAAGAAAGAAGTGCTATAGATCCAGGGCTATTTCTTCTTACCTCTTTTTTACACACTACTTTCTCATTCCTCATATCTAAAATAAAAAAAGGTAATAAGAGAATGATGCTCAAATGATCTGTGTGCACTTTAGGTCTTTTCCACTCTAATCTGAGGCCCGTGAGAAATGCTTGAAAGTGTTCCCTGCTTCCCTCCAGGTTACTTCATTGAACCCCAACTGTATTTCCTGACAAAAAAAATATATTTATATATGAGAAACTTGTGAGTTTAACCAGAATTCTGCTTATTCTGGCCTATATTTATAGATTTGGCTGCAGCCTGCACTGTTCATCTGAAAATGGAGGGATTGGATTCCCTCTGTGCATTACAGCAGGAGAATGACTCTTACTCAAATTTTCAGAAAAAGTCCTGAGGCTATATTCTCCTATTGTTCTGCAAGAAGAACTCTCCTTGATACTAATAAAACCTTTTTGTGTTCATCACAAATGGAAGAGAGCAAAGGAGTAATATATATTCTAGTAATTAATTTGCCCAGGTGCCTATTTGTTCGCTTTGTATTAATGTACCCTCAACTTGTAACTTTTATCTTTACCGAGTTCCCCCTAGAACTCTGCTCTGGTTGTATGCTGGTATTTTCCTAAGGGGAAGATTCAAATACAGTAGTTCTTTTATAAAAGTGTGCCTTTTCCTAAAAAGGGTGCTCTAAAATATTTGAACTAAATTTCAGATGTCCATCTGAAGGCAGCTGGGTTTGTTGGGGAAAGAGACTGAAAGCAGGGAAAATTAGCTTTCTGTTCTGCCTAACTTTTCCTTAAACACTCCAGTAGCTTCTTAGAGTAACTTTCTGTCCTGCAGTTTTGTGTCTCTTTTGTAGATTTTAAAATAAGAAACAAGTACCTTAAATGTATTTCGGAGAGTCAGACAGGTTTCTGTCAAAATCAAGATACTGCATTTTACTGTGCTCTGTTAATAACAGTAATAGACGATATTTAATCAAGATGATTGAAATATTAAGAAGTGATTTTAAAGAAGTGACTATGCAAATACAGTCATAATGAGACACAAAAATACTCTGTCAAAAGCCTTCAAAAGCCTTGTTAAAACTGAGCTGAATGCCATCAACTATCCTCCCTTCATCCACAAGTACACACATTTTATCCTAGAATGCAACTAATTTATAAAATTATGATCAGTAAGGCATAAATTAAAGTTCAGATATTGTTATTAATTCAGGTTTGGTCAGCACTTAGGGGAGAGAAGGACCTGCTAAAACTTATAGTGATATACAACAGAGATATTTGAGGCCCATTGAAGTAATTGATAAATGTCTCATTTACCAGGTGGTTTAAACAATGTCTCACAAAATATATCCAGCCTTTAAAAACACATTCAGATTACCAGGAGTCATACTTGAGAAATTAACTTCTTTTGGAATACACAGACATGCTTGAAAAGAGGTTATGTTACAATTTGGATTTGCCTATTATTTTCTGAGGAGAACAATAGGAGGTCAGTGTGCAGTTTTTTAGGAAGACTGCACAAAGTATAGTATGGGATACATTGCTTTCATAAACTACTCATCATTTTCCAGGTCATATTTCTTTGATTATGGATATAGGAGTATTTTAATATTTTAAATGTGAGAAATACATTTTACATATTTTGTTTCATTCCTTGATACACTAGATTAAAAAAAAAAAATCTTTGAATTTTTCATTTGACTTTCACACAGATGAAATAACATTTTCTTTAAGTTATAAAAAGAGATGCTGAGCAAAATTTGGCTATAAAAATAATAAAGAAATCTTACCTGCAGAAATTTGAATCTTGCATCATAGGGGTTGAAAATCTGCCTTTACTGAGTAGCTTGAGTAATGTGGAGATAAATTTTAAACTACAATCTTTTAATATAATAAACTCATTACATTTTCATGAAGTCATATTATTTTCTTCAAACATTTTACTTTTTCACATTATGTCTGATATTACTGATTAGGAAAAGCAAGATTTCTAATAATTTTAAGCAATATTCTTGATTGACAATAACAATTACGCATTAATTCTAGTATTTAACAGCAATTTCCATAGATTTTTGAGGTCACAGATGATCATCTACAGAATCACAGAATGAGTCAAGTTAGAAGGGACCACAGTGGGGCATCTGGTCCAACCTCACTGCTCAACCAGGGTCATCATAGAGCACATGGCACAGAATTGTGTCCAGATGGTTCTTGAATATCTTCAGTGTGGGAGATTCCACAGCCTCTCTGGGCAATCTGTTCCAGTGCTCAGTCACCTGTACAGTAAAGAAGTTCTTCCTCATGTTCAGGTGAAACTTCCTGTGCATCAGTTTCTGACTGTTGCCTCTTGTCTTATTGCTTGGCACCACTGAGAAGAGCCTGGAAGCATCCTCTGACTGTCTCCCTTCAGATACCAACAGACACTGATGAGGTCCCCTCTCAGTCACCACTTCTGGAGGCTGAGCAGGCTCATCTCTTTCAGCCTTCTTGTGTAAGAGAGATGTTACAGTCCCTTAATCATTTTTGTTGCCTGCTTCTGGACACTCTCCAGGGGTTCCCTGTCCATCTCGTCCTGAGGAGCCCACAACTTTCTACAGTATAGACAGTGAATGCTCTGCCTCAGTAAACACTAGACATCTTTTGAGAGCATTTCAGAATCCAATTTTTTGATTTGAAAAAATCAAAGAAAAAAATTAAGAAAGAAGAACTTTGGAAGTCCAGATCTAAAGTCTTTATTTTTTATTGGCTTTCTAGACTTTTGTTACATCATGGCTAGAGAGAAACCATAATAATTCACTAAGAAAGTGTTTGCTGACCTGGAAACTTAGGAACTTGGGACTGAACCTTGCAGTCACCATGCTACTAACCAGAAATTCAGATACCTTGAGAATTTTACCAGGAAGGATCATTTTCAGGAGTACCTGCCTTCAAGGGAAGAAAGTGGTGAACTACTTCCCCACAAGGGAGCAAAAAATCACAATTTGTCCTGGAAAGGAGCCTAAATCTCTTGATCATTTACAGCTGGCAGCCCTGAAAAAGTCCATATGGTAGATACATGAATGTGTCTACAGATTGGGAGAGTGGTGCTGGTTACAAAACTTTTAGGATCTCAGGTAGCTCTGTGGTGAGACTCAACAGGATATCCAGCAAGTCAACAGATAAGGTCCTGTTGAAAACTTGCTTTCTGTTCTTAGAAGTTACTGACCGTATCTGAATAATTCAGTGGTTTTGTGGAAAATTAATGCAACCCTAAAGGTTGTACAGCTACAGATCACATTCGGCTCTTCAGCTGCAGCAGCACAGAAGTTGGTCGGACTCATCTGGTTGTCCAGATCCACTTCACTGTTACTGCCTGGCAGATTGTGATCTTCCTTCTCTCAAGCATGGCCCACATATGTGTTGTTCCTACATACAGGAGCTTGGAACCAGCATGTTATTCAGATGGATCAAATCTGCCAAATGATGGAGGCCAGTGTATGCAATTGGCCTGTCTCCAACATAGTTTATAATTCCATTAATTTCTCTATTATCTGCATGTTTCAGTATCATATAATCTTCCAGAGTATTGGTGAAAATACTGAATATTGTAGGGCTAAAATGTATGCCTGTAGAATTATATTAGAAAGGCTCTTGTTAAGTATATATTTTTTCATTTTTACACTTAATTTTGTATAAAAATAACTTTTATACAAAATATTTTTTCTGGAAAATATTTTAATATAGAATATTTTCTGGAGAAATACTTGCTAACTCTGATAAATATGCTGATTTTATGAAGCACTTATTATATTGTCTGAATGCTCAGTAAGAGAAAACAAAATGTTTCAAAGGTGTCTAAGGATATGATATCCTGACTAGGCTAGCTTTACTGACAACTTTTAGAGCATCCTCAGAGAGCATCAAGTGTTTTTGATTACAGATTTTCCATGATGAACTGTTGATTGGTGCTAATTATGTCATCATCTTGTATCCCATATTGCTTTTATATGACATTACTAAGGGTCAGCATCAGGAAAAGTAACTTAGTGAGCCACACCATCACCTCAAGAATTAGTAAAGGTTAATTTTAAAAGTTACAAGTAACATTTTTTCAGAATATTTTATTCAGTTCTCCCTCATTCCCCAAGTAACAGCAATGTATTGAATACCTATTAGCCTATGTTTATTTTGGGAGGTAAATGTTGTCTGAGGCTTTGATTTTAAAATGATGAATAGTGACAAATAGCTCTTTAAAAAAAAAAAAAAATGTTGATTACTATTACTACATTTTCAAATAATAATAATAATCAAATCACTTTCATTAATGAATTCTTCTCTTATGACTATGTGCTTTTTCTGTTTTTAGCATTTAATGAAATTATTTCAGCTGCTTTTAATTGTAGTTATTTTATGTTATAAGATTGTCTTCTTCTCAGTTTGTCTGGTTATTATTTCCAGGTTTCAAATGCTGACAATTTAAAAGCAGCTTGCATTTGTGTGTGTGTAGTAGTTACTGGTATATGATTCTGTACAGTAAGATGTAACAAGTTTTATTGCCTGCATGCAGTGACCACACCGACTTTTTTTTTGTTTTACTCAGAAAATTTGTATTTAGTATAGCATGTTGTGGTTTATTTGTTAGAACACTATAACTATTCATGTCTTGTTTCTCTAAATCTTCAGTAACATGAATGCGTATAATGGTGGTACAGAGTTCCTAGATCTACCTCTCTCTGCCCATTATCCTAAGTAAAGCACATCCAATAATTTGATTATTTTAAATTCTAATTTACAGATTTAATTTCTACCTAAACCTCTTTTATCTTTTCCTTCTCAGAATTGAGAATCATAGAATTACAGAATGGCCCCTGACTTTGCAGGGGATGTTCCACTAGACCAGGTTGCTCAGAGCTCCATCCAACCTGGCCTTGAACACTGGGGATGGGCATACACAACTTCTCTGGGCAGCCTCTTCCTTACAGTGTCTCATCACCTTCACAGAGTATCTTCCTGATACCCAATCTAAACCTACTCTGAGCCTGTCACTACCTCCCTTAGCCTGACACTACATGCCCTTATAAAAAGTCCCTCTCCATCTTCCTTTATGGCTTTGTTCAGGTACTGGAAGGTCACAATTAGGTCACCCTGAAGCCTTCTCTTCTCCAGGCTTAGCAAACCAAATTATTTCAGCTTTTTCTTGTAGGAGAAGTACTCCACTCTCTTATCAGCTTAGACCTTTCAATTTTCATTTCTAGAGTTTCTCTTTGAAGGAAGGTTAAAATTTTCTTCTCTTCCTACTCCTGATGCCTTTCTCTATGCTTTGATACGTAATATTACGTGCCAGGCTAAGACAATCTCTAGCCAGCCTGTCCTCTATGTCCACCACATGTTCTTTTCTGGAACAGAGGCTAAGTAAGAGCTGAGCTACAGAGCTGTAATTTGGAGGTTATGAGTAAAGTAGAACTACTAAGGTGAACTCCTTGTGAGACCAACATCCACATTTCTTTTTTCTGATGTGAAAGTGATGAGAAGGTCCGTGTTTGTGTGAGATTGATGGTCTCGGTAGCAGAATTCTGTTCCTGACCATGAAAGTGCCAGGGGTGCCACTGAGGACTGCAATGATATGCTGGCAGGTGGCTTTACTTTTGCAGAACCAATGCAAATCTTGCTAGAATTTCAGGAAGTTGCTTGCTCCCAGCATCCAAAATATAATCCATGGAGGAATGAAGGCTGAATTTTTGATATGATTGATAAAGATCTGTGAGCAAACATATAAATATCAAGGCAAAGCAAAATTCCATTGACTAAATGTTGGCACCTGCCATCATTTGATGTGTCCTAGAGCATCCTAGATCATATTACCATATATGAAAGGACATCTAGGTCACAGATAATGGCAAGTCAATTTGTTCTTTTCTTGAGAAGCAGCAGACTATATAGGATACACAACAAAATTTAAGAGTATTGTGTGCCAGCAGCTTTTATAATGTTTTTATTTCTTTGACCTGCTTCTGGATATGGATTGTATGGATCTTAAAGGGGCTTTTCCAGTTTAGTGATTTCTTCTGTGATTGTCAGTGTAGTTAAAAGTGTACTATATTACCCTCAGTGTTCTTGAAGTGCTTACTTTGATTTAGAAAGATAGGTAATCTTTGTTTTGTAGTTTGTCCCTTATAAATTTAAACAGACTATCATAATAACTGGGGCAGCATTTCCAGGTTAAGATCATAATAGTTGTTTCATCAAATTTTTCAGTATTAACAAATGAGGCTAATGTTTTTCAAACATTTTAAAAACATACTAGTCTGAAGGTCAAGTAACTTCACTTCTGGTCTCCTGTCAAGTCCTTGCAGATCCAAGAGTTATAGAATAATACAATGCACTGTTTTCTTATTAGCAGAAGGAAAGAATATAATCATCTAGTAAGTAACTTATATTCCAGAGATGCTGTTATGTGTTTTGATATGGCAGCTTTAAAAACTTCAAATGACTCTCAAGTCATTGGACCTAAGAAACTGGATAGGATGTGAGCTCAAACTGTAGGAACTTGTGGGTGGGTTGAAGATTCGGTTTGTGTGCCTGTAGGAGGTATCTACATGCATGCCAAGTGTCTCATGCAATAGTTGATGGAGAGTTAGACAGTAGACACAGAGGTGCCTAGAGGCTGATTTTGTCCAGCCTGAAGTTAACATCATGTAGCTGATCAGAGGAGTTGGTCCTCAAGCTCTGGTGGCTGCATTAACCTATGGGTAAATTCAGTTGTCTAAGCATAGACAGTTAGTGCCATTTCTAATGCCAGAGGATACCTGAAACTTCTGAACAGGGTTACTAGATACAACGAAGGATCTATCTGTACCCTTCCATACTTTCCTGGACTGGTAGTTGAAGGTTTGATGGAATACCTTGAAGGATCTCACATAGCATGATTGGTTGATGAAGATGAAAGCTTATGCTTCAAATGTATCTGCACACAGCTAAATATAGGTGTCTTAATTTTAAAATAAAACCCACTCAAAGTTATGCAGAAGACTGACCTGAAGCCCCCTAAGAGAGGCTGGTGCACTTATTAGATTTCATAATATCAGTCTATTTTAAATCATCCCTTTAGTGTGGAATATAGCACACCACCAGGAATCAGATGATGACTGACAAGAAACAGAACTATATCAGTAGCACAGAGTCTTGTGAGAGTGACATTTTCTTTTTACCAAATCCCTATCACCTTTTGTTGAGGTGATTATTTCCTCCTGCTGTTATGTGTTGAAGGACCTCTGTGAAAATGCTCCTTGATTTCTTCTTTCCTAATTACTTCCCAAATAATTTGTGTTAAGGCACTGACCAAAGAAAGTTAGGTGATTAAAGGGTTAGCTGCAACTCACTTGGACCCTTTTCCATGTTTTTGTATGAGATATATGACATTCTTACCAGATATCAATCCAAGGATATTGCTATAAAGGGGGTGATTGATTTTTTTTCCCCCTGGGGGAACTAGAGCTCCATGGTCTATTTCTGTGCTTCCTGACCTTTACAGTATCATCACTATGTATGAAGAAGCACTGTAGATCCATCTTGCCATCTTGTTCTTCTACAGCCAGAGGAGCTGGTGATACAGCTACTGCATATATTTTCCCTGACTCAGTCCCTCAACATATTTCAGTACAATTTGCTTCTGTCAAACAAAATCCTGAACTATAGCTATCCTGTTTAGCTTACCTTTTAAAGTCTGGTGACAATTGTGCATGTAAAATCAGAAGAAACAATGTGGCCCTATGTTAACTACTATAGATCAATGTTTGTGATACTTTACAAGATCTAATCTGCAGCCTTGCCCCTATCTGGTAAATATATAAGATATTTATATATTTATTACTGCACAAAAGGTACAGTGAATAGGCAAGTGGTTTGTAAAATGAAGATAAAGTTCTAGTCATGTAGCAAGTGAGCCCACTCCTGAAACATGAAAATACAACTAAACAATGAAATATACTGGCAAAGATTGTAATGCCATATTAAATAACACGAAATATTTGAAGGTCTAATGATGAATCTTCATCTCCTTTTCAGTCATTATTCCTTCCTCTCTTTCCCACTGTAAAGGTTTTGGTTAGAAAACAACCTGTGATGTGTGACTCCATGATTTTAGTTTTGAGTGGTATAGAAATGTATTGAATCCTTGTTTTGGAATATATGGAAGTAATGAAGTGTTTATGTCAGAAGTATCTCCTTGAAAAGAGGAACCAGCACTTAGTTGCACACAATTTGCTATGAAAGCAGAACACAGAAACTGATTGGTTTAAAGCAGAAATAACTGCATTTTCTGTTTTTAAATAAACACGAAGATCCTAAAAATCCCCTGTAAGGAGAACTTTCCCTTACAGGATAAAATGGAATTAAAATTGTGTCAATAAATCGTGTGAGAGACTGTATCAGTCTGTGCATTGATAGTCTGTGCATGCAGGATAAGAACATTGACTGCCTGCTAATCTATTCCCAGATGGAGGTGGATGCAGACGAGAAGCGCCATCGCACACGCTCCAAAGGTGTTCGAGGTATGTCTCTTGCTTCAGTAAATCACTCAAGGCCCCTGCTCAGGGTGACCTTCATCCTCCAGAATCTCTTTGCACGATTCATTCTGACCCTGCTTTTACACAACCTTTCTGGTAATTTTCTGTAGAAGAGGGGTACTTGTAATAGATGATAAATTTTTATATGTTTTCCATCTCTCTGCAGTTCCCGTGGAACCAGCCATACAAGAGCTGTTCAGGTTAGTGCTCTGAGTGTAAAATGTATCCCCATTAGCAATTTAGAAAATTCATGCCTTTTAATGGGTATAATGCACTTTCAAGTTCATTGGTGGTTTGCTCATGCCCTGCTGCACTGATGAAATTAATTCCCTTGAGACTTGCTAATAAAAAGCATCCCCTCTTTTTTTTTTTCCCCTTCAGTTGTTTGATTTCTCTTTCTGTCTTTGTTGCCCTCCATCTCTGTAATACCTACTGTCTGCCTGCTTTTAGCATAATGTTTCTGCAGCACACCAGCACCTATATATTAATTCTCTCTTTTGCAGCTGTCCCACGCCTGGCTGTGATGGCAGTGGTCATGTTAGTGGCAAATATGCAAGACACAGAAGGTAATATCTGTAATTTATCATAATTTAGTGAAGAGATTTGGTAAACAAGTTATCTGGCATGACCTTGATAAACCAAACAATGATAAAAATTAGCAGTTATATATTCTAGAAGCCATTTAGAGTCAGGGTTATTTTTTCTTTCTGAATGTCACAAAATTTAGCTCACATTTTTGCTGAGGAGACTTGCTCTCATTTTCAATCTTCTCCCAATTTTTGCATACAGTTTTTTTGCTTATGTGTTGCAAATTAAGATTTGGCCCCACTTACATATTGGCACTTGTGTTCATATTATTTAATGTGTTTCGTAACTGAATGAAAAAGAGCTTCAAAAATAAAGAGTATTTTAAGTTCAATGATCAGGTTAAATTCAAAGGTCAAAGCTTAAGGCAAATCAACAATAATAAGATTTCAAGCGTCAAATGTTATATTGTATTATAAATACCTTTACTTCAGTTTCTAGACTATGAAATGTGGAGACATCTCCTTTAAAAAAAAAAAATCCAGCTTTTTATGGTTAATAATTTACAGGGTAGCATATAGTACAAATACTGCATGTGCTTCAAATTAATTTAGACCTCAATCTTTAAATTTCTGTGTCGGTAAGGTCAACGTTCAGTAGTGTTGCACATCTGTACAAGCACCACTCCTTTCCTGAATCATTTTTCCATGATTTTTTTAATGCAATATTTTGAAAATTTAACAGCTCTAGAATACATTTTCTCTCTTTGCTGTGCATTTCATTTGACATATTTTATACAGCAACCCATTGTAGGAGATAAAATGGCTGATGTTTAGGCCATTGCTTTTTTCTCAGCTTATAAAATACTTGTGGTGTTTGTAAGAGTACATATTTCATGCCAAATCTGATACATGAAATGGGCAATATGGGGTCTGGGAATTAAATTGAAATTATACATTTGGTGTTAAGGCATTTATTTGAAATAGGAAAAGATACTGTGGCCACTCAGTCCACTCATATGCCTTTTTCTTATCAGTGAATAAAGCTTAGGGACTAATCCAGAAAACACTTTCACAATTAGATTGAGAACAGTGATATTAGAATTACTTTGAATTACTTTTAAACTGTATAAACCGTAAAATAATTATTCACATTTATTGTCTTAATCTTTTCTTCACTCATAAGACCCAAAACATTTTTGTGGCTATTGAAAGGCTTTGGTTATAGCTTTAGTTTAGTTTGGAACACTGATTTAGGAAAAGTATCCAAAAACATTATTTTTAAATTCACTTGTGACTTCTCATTTCAAACCATGGTTTTCTTTTGTTTGTTTTCTTTATGGAAATACAAGCCTCACAAGTAATTAAAGAATGACACTAAATCCTTCTTTTCCCTAAGAAATTTCATGACCTGTCAACAGTTAAGTGATACGATTATAATGTCCCTTCTAGTTAAAAGATTGTAGCCACATCGGTTTCTTTACATTTCATGGAATTTCTGTGCAGATATCAAAAGCAAAAGTTTTAAAACAGAAATACAATTTTAATACAGAAAGAAACTCTTTAGCTTGAAAAATTCTGCCTATTCTTCTGAATTGCTCTACTTTTGTGTTAGGGTTAGTGTCTGTGTAAGGTCACCCTTTTGGGGAAAGAGGAAGCAATAAATGTGAGGTTTGGAAAGATTACATGCAGTTTTGAGATGTTAATTCCATATTTTGCTTTCTTGACATGATTCTGGTATGTCAGTACACGAACAGACTGAATCTCAGAGCTGTTAATTAAATGAAATTTTGGGCAGATGCGATAAGAATAAAAATTGGAAATACATCAAAAATTCCTTTTTTTTCTACTAAAAAATTTGTTGGGCTTTTATGTTTTCTTGTCACCATGATTGCCAAACCACTAATCAAAATATATTTAACCAATATATGTCCTATTTAATGTAAAAACACACAGTTCTTCCTTGAGGTTTACAATGTACATTTATCTAAAATTTCTAGAAGAATTTATCTAAAATTTTCTAGAACAGCAGTATAATTTATTTACAACCAACACCTACTAATTTTACCTTTTTGAAAGAATTTGAAGGAATTTTCTTCTTTTTCTCTTTTTCTATATGGGTAGGAAAGACCCTCAAACATTTTTTTCCAAGGAAATCAGACTGTCTTAAAAATTTTATGTGTTCAGGGAATTGCATATCTCAGCTGATGCCTAACTCAATTCCGTTTAGACCTACAGAGCATTTTAATGAGGTTAAGACCTTTTCATTCATGATATCAGACCAGCTCATTATTAGGAATAAAATTCATCTGCTTCCACTAGATGTAGTCAGAGCACTCCAGAATTCTGTTTCTTCTGAAATGTCTTGTAGTCTCTGGAATTCAGGGTGGGGTTTTGGGGTGTTTTTTTGGTTTTGTCTTGCTGTTGTTTTTGTTTTTACTGAGGTTTTTGTGTGTTTGGGGATTTTTGTTGTTGTTGGTTTTTATTTATTTTTGTAATTTTATCTTTGTGACAGTGAAAACCCATCTACAGGTAGTACATTAAGCTTCAACTGAAATAAACAGATCCTTTCACTTTTTCAGATAGATTCAGGGGATGAAATGTTGTTCAGCTGCTAAAATATTATATAGAAGTTAAAGGAGAGTTGGATCTCAGGTTTTTCACCTCAGTTGTATTTTTAATTATGAAAGAGCTTCAATGTAGGTTTACTAAGGGAACAAGCAGACTTTCTATGCCATTGATGTTTCCTTTGAGGTGAAACACAAGACTGGAATTAGGTAGGGCAAGAGTGGTAAGATCTTGTATCATTTCCATCTCCTTGATGTTTTTCTTTGTGTCAAATCTTAGTTGTAAGGGAAGCAAAACCTTTCATGACTTGGTTGGTAGCTTCCTCCTGGGTCTTATGTTCAGTGCCTGATGTCAGCTTGTTGGCTGGACATGCTAATAGACAGCTTAGATGGACAAGTTTCTCTAAAGAGCACTTTAGGGCAGAATGCTGGGATCTCTAAAATTAGCGTGGTAAAAGCACCTCTCTCCAGTGGCTGCATGGAAGGGTCAGAAGGATTAACGTCCCAGTCTGGGCACTGAGGAGAAGTACCCAAAGTTGGATGGTGTGCCTGCCTTAACTAGAACAGACTATTTTATTTTTCTGATTTTAGTAATACCTGGAAACCTGAAGCTAACATAGAGCCTTTAGTGCTGTCCATGACACACAGCATGAGGCAATGCCTCAAGGTTAGAGTTTACACAGGTAGAACTTCTGTACCTGTTGTTTCAAAGCCAACTGAACTGAAAAATAAAAGGAAGAAAAGGTTGTGAAAGATCTGAATACAAGATAGAAACAAATAAAAATAAGCCACAGACATGTTCAAATAGTGGTGGTGACACAAGAAGAATTAAAATCTTAGGAGTGTAAACCAGAGCATCTCCCTGGGCCATGCCTCTGATGCAGGTTCTTTTAGTCCCTTGGTACCTGTTCAGGCCCATTGTGCATAGCAACATAACAATGAACACTGCTCGTCTGCCTTCAGTACTGTGAATTAATTTTGAACAATAAGCTTGGTCCACATCCTTGCTTACTTCTAGCTGTGAATAATCCATCTGTATATATAGCAGTGACTAACCAGACCAGGAGGGTGTTCCCACAAATCTGTTTTCAGGATGCCTTTTAACTAAGCATCTGAAGAAAAGCATAGATTCACATGTTCTTTCACTGCAATTAGAAGAAACTTTGCCAGTTTCATAAATCAAATTTAGAGGCAACAGGAATCCCATTCTATGTATACAACTACAAATGTAAGAGTGAGTCCAGTTTCTGTTCTGTTCTGCAGGTGCAAATCATTAGAGTAATTGAGTCCAGACTGTCCCATGTTATTTACAAAGTAGATGTGAATGATGGCTTCAGAAACATTGCACTTTACTTCGTTGCTGTCCATTTAGCATCTTTTTAAAACAATGCCATATACCATATAGGTGCCAATGATTTGCCATGTAAGTAGGCATGTAGACTCATTATAAAAATCCTAACTAGGTTCCATTAAAAAATACTGATTGCATACAGTGGCTTATTTAAAAGCTTAACAAAAAAGTTTCTTTTTTTTTTTCTCAAGTAAAAAAGCAGTTAGATTTTGTAATTTTGTAATGGATTAATCACTTGCCAACTGCCCCATATTTCTAGAATAATATTCTAACAAATAATATTCTAACATATAACATACAGTTTAACATAATATTCTAACATACTAGAAACCTAAAAAAAAATCTAAAGGAGGTAGCATGGCACTATGTATATTCATTTAGGATTCTTTTAGAGCATACAACAGTGTATATTTGAAAACAGATACAGCCATTGTATAGAAATTAAAGCAAACCAATTGTGGTCTGAAAAAAAAATGCATAAAATTTCAGTGAAGAATGTGAAGACCAAATGATAAACCCTTCATATTTAAAATGGAAATACTGATATAGCTTTTACTATATCATTAATTTCTGTTTGATTGCTGAAAATATGAATTCAGATGAAATAAACCAACTTAAACATTTCATCTGCCAGGGAATTTTTCACGTCTTTTCTTCAGGTCATATTTTATTAGTAAAGGATTTCATTAATTCCTGATATAATGTCTTGCAAAATAAAGGCTAGTCTCAAAATCAAAGAGGGATCCTTAAATGATGTGTGCACCTGTAATGCATGAATTGTCCCTAAGTGTATAGAATACATTGCATTTTAATTTTCCACCAAAATTCATGATAATACCAGTTCTTTACTGCTTTACCAGGCTGTCTCTGGTTTATTACATTATACTGACAGAATTATTTTGACTGTCTTTTAATTTTTAGGCATGGGATTTGTCACTTCATATAACAATTTGAATTTATAAAAACCTTAGAGTTCAGCATTGCTGTTTTGATCAGAAAAAACCCAAACAAGTACCACTGCATTGCCTTGACATTATATACTGCATTTTAGTCTACATTTTCGAACAGAGCAAGTGAAGTAATTCAGGCTCCCAAACTTCTAAATTAAAAGGCTCAAATATCTCTCTGCTATTAGAAAATTATTGAATTTCTGTGCCTTGTTGTGCCATATTTCTTATTCAAATTTTTTCATTTCATATACCTTTTCACCCACCAGTTTGATTGCCATGGCTGCAGCCGTGGGTGAATAATTGCCTGTCTTCACAGTAGCATGTTCTGGAGCTAAAGTCGAGTGCTTGCTTCCTGATGTATGCCTCATTTGGATTCTGCCGACAGCCTAGGGGCTGTATTATTCATGCCTTGACAGATAGCACTCACTAAAAGCATTGGAACAGGGCCAGGTACTGGCAGAGAGATAGTGGAGCATTGCAACTTGCAACTGAGAGGAGCATCTATAATACAAAAAAGAGAAATCCTCATACCTTCCTTTTACTGGTCTCACTTTGATGGAGAATTCATTTGCATCAAAATAAAATACCCTAAAAATAAATACATTTTTTTCCTAAACCACGCTTCAAAGTTTAACACAATTTTCCACATTTAATTGCAAAGCTGATTTTAATTAGTAAGGCCCTGCATGTGAAAAATGAAGATTCACTTGGGTGAGTGTAACACATTGCAGTGTCTGCTGAATGCTCTAATTAATGTATGGCTGCTGTACAACAGGGTGCACTGTGGGATATTTATGAAAAATTCTGTGCACGCAGCCAGTCTATCTGTATTTTAGTTCTTGAATCACAAGAATAAATAACTTTTCCCCCTTTATTCTTTATGAGACATCATTGTGAATGCCATCACCCTATCCATAAACTTTATGGCATGCCTGTCCTTTTTACTATTTGTCAAAGATATTATAAATCAGAAGCTAGGACATACATATTTTAACATTAATTTGATAGCAGAGCATGATTGCATGCTGTGCAGAACCAGAGGTCCACTGATGCTTTTGTGCTAAAGCCTAACCTCAGAACAGTGAATTCCTTACTGTTGCTTTCTTTCATGATACTGTGAAAAATCCTACAGAATTCTGGAAGTACAGAAAAATGTATATTCCTTTATCTCTTAGCTGATAGTCAACCTTTATTATAGTGTTTTTAAAGATAAAATGATTCACTGTATATTTACCTGAGAAAATACTCTGACACTGTGAAATTTAATTCTATTCTCTTTAACAGCATGTTTGCTAAAGACTTTGGTAAGCCGTAGTAAATACCAAGAATAATATTATAAATATATTTTATATGAAGTAATTCGCCATTCAGGGTTTGTAAAATATGCTAATAGATGGAGCTTCATTGCTTTGTTAAATCTGGCTAAAGAGAATAAGTAAGCAAGTAAATAAATAAATAAGTGCAAGAGCATAGGGCTTTTCACACAGAACACTGCAAACAATAAATAATTGTGCTGACAGAGAATCCATAATGTATTAGAAGTCTGTATTGGCTGCTGTCTGGATCCAGCAATAAATCCTTTGTCTGATTGTTGATTAATGATTAGAAAGGTACAAAGCTGGGTCTGAACCATCGAGCATGTACACCAGCAGTTGGTGTGAGGCTCTGCGTGCTAGTGGCCATTGTGTAGAGGTGGCTACACAAAGGAACCACCGCTCAATTACTCCTACCACCCTCTAGATTGAGAGTAGCTGTTGCAGGGCCTGCAAATACTAGGAGTACTAGCTTTATAAAGGCAGGAGAAAGAAAGTAACTCAGAGGCAGGAGCATGGAGAGCGTTGACCTAACAGTGCAGCAGCAGCAAACAGTGGATTTAGGATGTGCTTTCTGCAGTGGGTGCCCTGGCTTGTATGTCGCTGAAATTATATGCTCCTTTTGTTTCAAATGGATGGTGCTGAGAATATTTCTCATGCAGCAGTCCACTTACAGCCACAGGGTTTTCTGTGAGCAGATCTGTCTGGAGATGTCCCTGTCAGCCACAAAATAAATGAAAACCATGCCAAGAGTATAGAAAAGAAAATTAAAAAACAAAACAAAATAAAAGAACAAAACATCCAGTAATACTGGGGAGATAATTTCCCAACAAGATTGTGGAAGTAGATATACACATTTTCCCTTTGCCTATGGGAAATTTACTTGGTTGGCCTGGTAGGTTTGCTGAGTACATTGTGTTCTCTTAGGAGAGAAATAAATGGTTTTAGGTTGAATAACTTGTGCTTTTCATAGTGGAAAAGAGTATCTACAGAGTCGATTTGCACATGGTAGGCAAGATATTTCATCTCACTATGCCTCGGTTTCCCCATTTGTAAACAGCAAGCAAATTTTAGGCATCATGACATGTAAAGACAGAACCCTGTATGGGGAATTACTACAAATGTAGTAAAAAGACAAACGTCTGGCTCTGATGTTTATCTGGTATTTAAATAAAGATCTGTTAAATTGTCATTGATGTCAAAGAAAGTCTAACTGTACAATTCAGTGCTTTTTTGATCAAAACATTTTTCTGGATCCTAGGGCAAACTTAACTGTTTTGTCATGATAAGATAATTTTATATTTAGAATCTAATCTAGTTTCCTGATATCGTAATTTGTCAATTATTTTACAGTATTTCTGTAAAAATATTGATCCTGAGGTTTGAATAGATGGAGGTATTTAAAAAAATCTTTTTAATAATGTGTATTTTAGTGAAAATGCAGTGACAGTTTTTAACCTTAAGACTAAACCAGAAAAGCCACAAGCAAGGTAGTGCACTGGCTTTAGTGTGCTATGGAGCTGCCTACATCTTCCTTCCAGCAGTTCTGAGCAGCAGCCATAGCTACTGTGTGTTGAAAAATGGTGTGTGCATTGGAGCATCCTAAGTCAGAGCTTTAGAGACAGGAGAATTTACTGGTGAATACTGGCAGCTGGATGGCCAGGGAACCACATCTTATTCCTTGCTCCAGTGTCCACACAAAAACAAATAACACATGACTTTAAAAAATTCTATCTGTAGGTGGTACCCATGCTATCAGAACAGTGTTGCCCTGCTCTTTCTTCTCCACCTCAGTGAAAACGATCTGAACTCTGCTAGAATCATCAAAAAGGAGGCAGGAGAAATCATAAATGTAATAAATAAATAAAATTATAGTTTTCTTTCAAGTATTCATGTTTTATGAGACCAAGCACCTCAGGTATTACCTGAGCTAGCAAAAGAATATGAAGAACATAAGAAACCAACTCAAATATGAAGGAGGCCTAAAAATACACCATGATGTGTCTTCAAAGACTTCTGCTGAGGTTTTTCAATAAGTTGAGACAGCCCTTTCAAAGACATCACTTCTTATTAGTGGTTGATATGAAGTACTGCTTCTAGTGGTGTCAGCTCAGGACAGGGAAAGAAGAGCATCCTGAGCATCTTCGATGGCAATAATAAATCTAAATAAATACATCCACAGAATTAAAAGTGCTCAGGGGATAGATAGCTCCTGAAGACATCCTCAGCACTCTACAGCCTAGGACACTGAATATGTTGATAACTTTAACCAGGTGACTGGACATACAAAGCTGGTTTGCTGGACATTCACCTGAATCACCTTCCCAAGAAAATCTTAAAGCTTACTGATGACATGAAAAGGGATTGCAGAACTTAATGTCCTTTTGTTATTTGCAAGAACTAGTAGTGGCTGTAAATAACCATGGAACAGTGTAGAAGGAGTTTAATGCCTAAGAGAAAATATTCCTGTGATTGAAGTTAGGGCTGTGTCTCAAAACCATGAATTATGATTAAATTTGAAATACTATAAAGTATACTTAGATAGGACAGGATATGAGTTGCTTTAAATACCAATAACAGTAATTTTTTAAAAAAAGGTTTCTTGCCTTCATTTCCCTGGGTCTGGGGAAGATTTCTCTACCATCAAATTTTTTGTTTAAAGTAGTGAGCAGGCCAGTGAATTGGATGCACAAGTAGTGGATGAATACTTTCTGTTGAGCTGATTCTTGTGGAAGAAATTCACCAAAGATTAAAGACCTGCTGCTGTTTTTCACCCTCTTAATGTCTCCAGGAGAAAATCTTACCTGTACTTGATAAACAGAGAATGGGGGTTCAGAAAAAAGTCTAGAGATAAAAGCTGGCATGCATTCAACTTCTGCCTTAAGTCCAAAGGGTGGACTCTCATCAATGCTCTTTTGTTTTCTGTCCAACTCTGAAGTCACAGTAGAAGTGTACTTTTAACATTAGGCTTGTCCAAATCAAGAATCATGGAATTGTTAAAGTTAGAAAAAGACCTTTGAGATCATAGAATACAACCATTAACTCAGTAGTGCCTAGTCCATCACTAAACCATGTCCCCATGTGCTACATCTACATATCTTTTAAATACCCTTTGGGATGGTGACTCAAACATTTCCTGGGCATCCTGTTCCAATGTTTGATAATCCTTTCACTGAATAATTTTTTCCTAACCAACCTTAAACTCCCCTGGCACAATTTAAAGCTGTTCCCTCTAACTTACCACTTGTTAGAAGAGACCAACCCCCACCTGCCTACAGCCTGCCCTCAGATAGTTGTAGAGACCAGTGAGGTCGCCTTTCAGCCTTCTCTCCAGCCTCTACAACCCCAGTTCCCTCAGCAGATTGTCATCAGACCTGTGAAAGCATTTTCTTGGGTACCTTGATGCCATACTAAGTACATAGCAAAGATAGTTTATCTTTAATCTCTCATCTGCTTATTTCAGTGTAGCAAGTTCTTTTGGAAGCCCCTCAATTTGTGATCTGTACAAACATGCCACTCTCCCACTGTTTTCTTCCTTGTCAATAGGGTTAGGACTGCGTCTGGGTTTGGTTTGAGATGTTTTGTCTCATCTTCTGGGAACTTGCATTTCATAATGTAAAGAAGTTAAGATGTCAGGATGCTTGCATTCTTTTTTCTTCATCTGTATTCAAAAGGAGAGGGAACGATACAGTTTTGTAACTTTGAGCAGTCAATTTGAGACAGAAGGACTTCATTTTCAGTCCCAGCATTAGCACTTCATATAGGAAACAGTCATTTTTGAGATTAATTGAATGAATCCTTCACTGGTAGTAAAGTGCTGGTAGTAAAGAAGATGTCAATGTTTTGTTTTACATGAAGTATTAGAGTAGTGTGCACTCTAAACCTAGAGTATTATGAAATATCGTGAGCAAGCAGTCTTCTGAGAAGTATAAAACAAAACTTCAGTTACCCCTGGCAAAGGAGGGTATTAAATACAAATTGCTCACACATTTCTGTGTGTTCTAGATTAAATAATGGCTAAGATTGGGGTTGTGATTTCTCCCCTGACTATCTCCCTGACAATCTCCAGTCAAAAGACTGAGTTAATCTCTGCTTCTATGAGAAAAAAATATATTAAAAAAAAAAAAGAATAATAAAAAAAAAGAATGCTTAAAGTGGTTAATTCCAGGAGTGGAAATCCCCCTCTACAGAAAATACCTTTGGCCAACCTGGATTACAGTGTCTAAATTCTGCTGTGTGTTAAGTGCCTACATGTCCCTAGGTATTAGAAGAGGAGCAAACATACCTCACTTGGATGTCAGAATTTCACTGTGCAGCTATGCATAGAAACAGAGCTGTAATGCTTTTGCTCCCTTGATAAACCAGGCATTCGTGACTCTGCTACCACACAAGAAATTTGCATCCCTGACAGAAGTTGAGTCACGCCTCTGAATTCCACTTCAGTGCCTCTTGCTTTAGACCATCCTTTTTATATCAAGAGTTCATTTTTACAAAATTTACCAAATGTTTTCTTGTTATTTACTTTTTGCCAGGACAGTAAGAAAAATGGACTAGAATTGCTCACATTTAATGTAGACCTTGCTTGGGTATGGTTTCTTCTAGAATGGTGAATAAGGATTAATGATTTGTTGGTTCTTAGTAACCATGTACCACTTCAGGAGAATGGGACAAGCAAACTGTAACCTCAGACAAGAGGATATATCAAACATCATGGCATATGTGATTGATTTTGTCCGACACATGTCTTCTAGACTTTTGCATGTCAGTAGCTACCACAGAAACCCCCCTGGTTTTAGAACTTACTTCTTGTAAAATTCTCTGTATATGCCATACTTTGTAAAAGGAAGTAGAAGATAAAAAGCCCCAATGAGATGGATGGCTAAGTGCAGCCTGTTTTCCAGGGTAACTGTATTTTATGCTCATAAAGCTTTTTCAGCTGTTTATTTTAAAGCATTCACAAATGTAACTCAGTAGCCTCAGTCTGTTTTGCACTGTTAAGTACTTGATTTCAAATTGCACCAAAGGTCATACTGCTTTAAATGTTGTAATACATTCATAACACCACATTGACTCACATGACTGGTTGTAGCAACTTTTTTACCAGCATGCATTTATAGGGTACAGAGCTTAGGATGGAAAGAAAAAAAGTAATACATTGTTTCTCTGAAAATTTAGGAGTGATTGTGACAGAATGTAATTGTGTGACTTTATTTTGATTGGGGCTTTGGAATTAACATTTCTGGTTCTTAAAAAAGGACACTTAGCTCTTCTTTTCAATTCCATGTGACATAAGGAATTACCAGCTTTACAGTTCTTCTGTCCCTTCCACAATGGTGAATTTGTTTCAGTGCTTCTGGCAAGGCAAGTGTGCTGCTTTCTGAGTTGCAGTACTGTCTCTGCAGCATCTAGGTGTTCCTTGGAAATACTTACTGACATTCTCAGAACTGACATGGCCTGGCTTTGCTTGGCTTGTGAGACCTAAAGAGATCACAGAAAAGGACAGACTCAGAAACTGAGTCAGAGTTATAAAACAAATGCCATTTTAGAAAGAATGCAAATAAATTCTGACTGCTGTGTTAACTTCAAACCTTAGCAGTCAAGCTTGTGGATTCCAGTTATGTTATTAAAAGGATGTAGGAGGAAGGACTGAACAGTTAAAATAGCATTGACTAAAAGTGAAACAATTTATTTAAAATGTCAGCATTTAATCAAAATTATAAAACAGAGAAAACACTTAACTTTTTCTGTCTAATGTAACTGTTGATTGTTCTTTAAAAATTAAAGCAGTCTATCAGATTTAGATAGCAGTCTAGTGGAGAGCTCAGTAGAAGTGTAACAGAATTCCTATGGTTGGTTTATATTTGTTAGAAGCAATTTTTTTCTTTCTATTTTTTTTTTTAGGTATACTATGGGTTAAACTGATATCTTTTGGAACTAGGAATTGAATTTCATTCCTCTTACACCAGGGCACTTTGTAATGATGTTGCTCTAAAACTCTATAAAAAAACACAAACTCACAGAAATATAGACGTTTATTGGCTGGTCTGAGAAATAGGGATAATGAGATTATACCAGCATCCCTATTTTTTAAACAAAAACGAAATTTAGAATCACCTAGTGAAGAGTCAGGAACAATTTACCTACTGACTACATTGCAATATAGCTTCGCATGATATCAGATAATTTGAAATTACATCATACCTATGATGTTTTTAATCCCTACCTTCAAAACTTTCCAGGTATTTTTAACACAAAGTGTCATCTTGCACCTGGCCCACCTTCTGTTTAGTACATTTACCAGTCAGTCAGAGAAGAGACAACAGTTTTCCACCATTAAATTTCTACATTTTGGATTTTCAAAAGAAATCAGAAAATAAGCACAAAATTCTAGAACACAACTACAAGTAGACCTTTGGTACTGAAATTGAAGACAAGGATCCACAAAATTACCAAGTCTGTGGTTGACCGAACTTGTAATAGGAAACCAATTTGTGTATTTCCAGAAGTGCTGCCAGTTTATCTAAGCTGTGCTGCTCAGGGCTTTCTACCTGCCGGAATGTTTGAGATTTGCAGGCTGCCAGTACCAGCATCCTCTCTTCCAGAAGACACAGCAGTTATTATCTGCTCACACTAACATGCAGGCACCTCATTTCTATGGACAGCATAGCAGTCACACCCCTTTCACTGAAAAAACTCGTGGTAGTTGTGCATCCTGGACCAGCAGTTAGGAATATATATATTCCGAACCGAACATACTGCTTCTGTTTTTCCACTGGCCTGAATGGGTGCATGTTAATTCTCAAGCCAGCAATACCAAAATGATGAAGGTGAAGACTAGCAAGGACCCTTCTGTCCTGGCTATTGAAATCAGGCATTTGAACAGAAGGGAGTGTGAGGTTTTTTACAGAGAACAAATGGAGAGAAGTTAATCTGATGGTTTAAGTACTGCTCCAGAGGAACCAGATTTGGAGTCATGTTTGGGTATAAACAAGCAAACAAAAAGAAAAAGAAAAAGAAACACCAAAAGAAAAAACCCACCCCCTTCAAAAAAAAAGAAAAAAGAAAGTGTGTTCCATTTGCTTGACAATTTTTTCAACCTTGTTAAAATTGTTGAATTGTTGTTATAAAGAAAGATAACAGTTCCACTCCACCTGTATCAAAAGAGAAAGCAATAAAGTAGCCATCCATACTACAGGCATGACTTTTCTACCTGAATCACAGTGTCTTTTTTGGATTATGAGTCATATTTTCAAGATTATGCCTAAATCAGAGTTGCAAGTACATGCAGACATCAAGAACAGAAGAGTTATTTTAGAAGCATTCTTTTCATAATACTTCATATTTCTTACTGTGGATGTAGCACATGATTTCTCTCCTGACTCCCAGGCTTATATACCTATGTGTTATAAGTGGGGAATTTATATTATAAGGAACTGATGACCTGTGATATTGCCACAACTATTATCATGATAGATCCCCAAATATAATGAAAACACTTCTAAAACTAACTTATTGCTAACCAACTTTCAGTGACATTTGCTAAGCATCTAATACCTCAAAGTATTAAGAACAAATTAAAGTAGCCTTTGAAGTGGCACACACTTTATAAAAAGTTGGCTTTTGTCTTTTAAAACTAAAGAATATTTTCCCCCTCTGCCATCTCTCTCAGTCATTTCTCAATTTTACTCTTTGGTCCTTGGACAAAACATAATTCTGGACTTTTTGCTATTTAGTCTTTTTACCTTTCCTGTCTATGCATTCTTAAAACTGAGCAGCTGAAATTCAGAGAGGGACAACTGCCACATTTCTCTTAAAAATCTAGCCATAGGAGGTATACTGGCAGCAGATTTTCAATGGAAAACGCCATTTCCTCCCACAACCCAGCTGCCACATTTAAACCATGCTGTGTGGGGCTTCCACTCTCTTGGGAGGCTATTTTCATTTGCCTTCAGAGATTCTTCTACAGTCTAATGGAACTCACTGTCAGCTATAAAAAGCAACGTTATATGCCATAGTATTTTTTTTAATTGTGATATGACTCAAGTTGAAGCCTTCTTATTCTACACTAGAATGTGATGGGATTCACTTTGACTTTTTTGTTTGGGTTTTTTATTTTTTACCTGAACAGACATCCTTCCTTTCTTCAGATATATCAAAAAAGGCCAGATTAAGGCAAAGCTATTTAGACACCTGGTTTTTAAAGTTATGTGATTAACCTAGGAGGTAAGCTTTCATTTTTAGACTAGAGTATTTCTAAATCTCCTAGTAATGAAAAATTAAAGCTGAGAATCACCAACTGAACATGAGATATAGATTTGTCCTTTGAGTCTGCCAACAGCTTGAACCAATTTCTTTATGATAGGTAAGTTTGTTACTTAGTGGAAATACTACCTGCAAGACTCCCTAGTACTACAGCGAAGCAACTTCTGTGTGCTGCAGAAGGATACTAGTTTAGTAGATTATTATCACAAACAAATATATGCCTTTCAGGGTGTAAGTCATGGCAGGGGAGCAGAGGTTCTCAGTCCTTTAACAACCAGAATTTAGGACATTTCACACTTGAATGACTCCTAACCAACCATGCAAGACACAGAGCAGTATCCTGTGGCTTAAGCTGGAGGTGAGACTGGTGCGTAAGCACTGAAGTGTTTGCAGCTTGTATCACTTAGCTTTTGTCATTTTTTTTCCTGTAATTCAGATGTTTCCTGGTGACAGTCTTGTGTTAGAAGGCTGCTCCATACCATTATTCCTTTCCACTGGTTATATTCTGTAGCTGTTAGCTATTTTGATCAAGTAAGAATCTTATTGCTATAGTTATAGGAAAATTGTTGTATCCTATTTCTTAATTCTGACCCATACCTCTTTCTTAGTTAAAATTAAGTTGGGAGTCACTGCTGTTGTGTTTCTGTGCTGAGATGATGAGAAGGTTATTTATGATAGGATTACTTATGATAGGAATCAGTAGCTGATAGTATCACTATAGTAGTCCTGCATTATAGATGTGATAAAATGACAGCGTACTCTATTACTCAATACTTAAGTACATTCTAGAATGATAGTTTGACCTATTGTGTTGTGGTTAAATATAATCCATCAAGTCTATGTCTAAGGGTGTTGATTCTACTAATAGGTATCTAGCCGTGTTTTTAAATGATGGACAGTATAGCTACATGAACCACCTTTGATTCCAGCAGTTTATTTCCCATGGTTTTTGAATTCTTGAACATAGTGTGCTGAATTACTTAAAGGAAATCACATTTAAAATATTGGAATAGAAAGATTTCCTATAATGTTCAAGGCTCAAACATTGTGACTGTGCAAAAATATTTTGTAACTGATAGATGCACTCTTGTGGCATATTCTGACCCTTTCAGATTGGTCATGATTGATTGTGAACTTTTCCATTTTATGGTATTATAATGAAAAATAAATAAAATGCAATTTGCCTTCCCTCTACCTGTAAACAAAGTTGGCATTACCTCTGAGGCTGAAAACACAGGATACATACAAACCTGGACAGCTTTACATGATGCTTTTATTCAGCTCAATGTAGCCAACATAATTTTCATCTCTATGTAGAAAAATAAAAGGTTTTCTTTCGCAAGTTTTCTCTTCAAATTCATACTTTTTTTTTTTTTTTTTTTTTTTTTTTTTAACCACTTAGCAAAACTTGATTATATGCATTTCATCTAATGAATCAATGAGTCATTAAACCTGCGGTCTTCGCACTATCCTGCACTCCTTGATCGGCCCCAGTATTCAAGGATCTGGTTACAAGACATTATCAGTTGTCTCTCCTTGCTCTTGAACACACAGTTAAGTTGTGTATTTGCCTTCCTAAGATTAGAGGATAACTCCAGTGTCCAGTGTCTGACATTGGAACATACAGGTAGTCTTGAAAAGATTGTGAAGCTACAGAGGAGAGAATTATTCAAGTTAAGTGATACAGCAGCTGTGAAAAGGAAAGAAACAGGTTTTTGGGTTTCTCATTATGAAAGTATTATGGTACACGGTTTTACATTCTATTAGGTATTGTCTTTATTGAATCTGGACAGACAATTAAAAAGGAAAAGAGAGAGAAAAATTCTTGGACTTATCTCACTTTTAACAGATTCCTAAGTGTTAGAAATACAAGTTAATCACCAACACCTCCCTTTATTTTCACTATGCAAAGTGTCTAAGAAAGATAAGATGAATAGCCTCCCAGGAGCCTCCTGTTTCTCTGCCTTGAGTTATGAAGGTATCTTAGCATGACATGCATAGACTTAGGTTTTGGAAGCCATGGGGTAAACGAGAGATGATCCCCCATCAATGACATCATAAGTCATGAGCCAATCAGATATTATATTGATTTATTTGTGTATATATTTTTGAATAATCAACAACTGCAGGGCACATACTTTACTAACCTATGATGCCACATAACTTTTTAGTCTCATGATGTGTTACATATATTTTTGTGTCTTGCTTGAAATGAGTTCTCCATGGCTGAGAGATTCACCATATATTTGTACAGCATGTAGAAATACATTGCTGTGCCTCATTTTTTTTCACTGAACAGCTGTTGTGTTCAACCAATTAAATAAACTTGTTTGAATGGGTTAGTTATTGCAAAACTTAAAGTTTCCTTTTAGTTGTCATGTCCCAAGAGCAGAGGCTTTGGTGATGGGTGAAATGATCTCACCAGCCAGAGAGCAGGTTAGTTTCAGTGTTCCTCCCAGTAACACCAACTTGGAGTCTCAGTGATGGGGAGAAGCTTCACATGGAAGTGTGTAGAGACCAGTGAAATAAAAGATTCCTGCTTTGACTTAATTTACTGTGATGGTATTAACTACATCAAAGATACTCTAATTTATTTTGTTTAAAAATATATATTTCAATATCTGAATTTCTAAAAGAAAAAAAGTTCTTGATTCTTGAGCTCCATCATTTACTTCTGGCACATTCTATCTCGTATCATTTTTTACTTCTAACTCTTTTGGCAATGCTGGTTTTTAGGCACCAGTTTTTAAAATTCATTTAGTTAAATACTGCTATACACAGGTGGACCTGCATTATGTTCATGGCTATTCATATGTTTAATGAGGCTGTGACGTGAAAAAGGGTAGAGTTGGCTTTTAAAACTCTATGAAGAAAGTATCATGTCTTCCTTTGTCTTTTGAGATCCAGCATGCTTCTGGGCACTTCTGTAATTTTTCTTACTGTTTGGTAATGTGGAAGAGTAAATATTTGCATCTTCAGATGGAAAATCAGTTCTACATTTCACTCCTTCCTGTCACTGTAGCTTGTGCCTATTAAGGTAAATTAATAGTTTTCACTGAACCAAATTACTAGTATAAATACCTAAACTGAAAAGTCAACAAAGTTCTATATGGTACAAATAAATGAAGTAAAGATGGTGTGTTTTGATACTGCACACATAAAAGCATTTCCTGCTTATAAGAATCTGATTTATTTAATCAGAGGCAGAAACTCATGAGAAAGCCTGAAATACTGGAAAACTGTGGAGATGAGTTTATTGTGTTTTAAAAAAATATTTGTTAATTTAAATTATAATTTAAATACATAAAAGCATATTAATTTGGTCACACTTTTCCAAAAATATTTAAGCATGTAGAACCAGATTTTCTGAAGCACTGGCTCTGGATTAGTGCCTAATCCCAGCTGAGAAGATAGGGGTTTGGGCAGTCATTCTGTAAGTGGCCTTAAGTGCCACAGTGCTTGGCAGTGCAATGGTTTCAAGAAGCATGCCTGATTCTGGAACAGTATTCAAGGCTCTGGCTCAGTTGCCAGCAGGCTCCTGGAAAGCAGATTTGAGTAAGCCTGTCTTCTAGATCAGGATTCATAGCACATAGGATGCTAGCACAGGGAATTTAAATTCATCTCATTGGAAGCACCAAAATCAGTGTGTCCCAGCTCCATCTTCTATGCTGCAACTAACCATCTCTAAAATAAAACTCTCAAAATTCAATGTCTCACTTGAACTTTGACTTTTTCCATTTTCTCTTCTATAGTTTAAGTGATAGGACTTTAGCTTTCACAGCCAGGGAAGGTTTGACTCAACACCTCCCATATTCCATAAGAGTATGCAAGCATTGTATGGGACTTTTGTGGGGTAGGAAAGATTACTGACTAATGTGGCTTAGAAAAGTAATTTGTAATTTCCCACATGAAGCTTGACTTTACCACCTTGCAATTGCTGCTCATTGCTATAGCAAGTTGGCATACTTTAAGCAGTGTTCAAATATGGATGGAAAGTCATCTTCAGCTGAAGGAGTTTATTCTTGCAACTGAGTAGGCAAATCGCTAGGCTGGAATTAATCCCTTTGTCTGAATTTATTATAATTTTTTTATTCCTATCAATTTATTGATCCAACTTCACCAGGAGAGCTACTAGCTCTTCTTTGTAATAGTGCATAATCTGCTGGGAAAGGCTTACTACTGGAATGCACGGAATTCAAGCTGTAGGGTTTGCTGGAATCTAAATATTTATTTTTAGGTCAACTTCTGTCAACTGATGGTATCAGCCCTTTCAAGCTAATAGTCACTGCCTTGAGAATGATTTAAAGTCAGTGTTATGCAGATAAATTATATTTGCTTATTCTTAAAAGGCTGGATTTGTTAGAGGACTTATCTGATAAATGCCTGTTTTCTCAATATCCTACAACTCTTCATCTGGAGATCTGGACTTGGAAGTTATCTAGTCCAAACCAAAAGTAATACTTAACAATATCTAGTGGGACAAGTATAGATGCCTTGGGAACTTTCTGTCTGAAGCCTTAAGCAGAAGCTTGCTTCCAAGCATATTCTGCCTAATTTGCTATCTTAAAAACTGTATATGATAAAATTCTACCTCAAAACCACTTCAGATACTGAAGTACTTAATTTAGTCTTTCTGATAACCTCATTAGGTGTTTGTATAGCAAAGTTTTAGATTCTATTCCCTACCAAATGTTTTGGTTTCTGTTAAATTAAATCCTTGCATTAAAAAAAGAATGAGAACACTGTTACTGGGGACACTTTTTAGTTTGAAAAAGGTTTCATAAGGTTTTTCAAAGTCCTACTAAAAAAAAAAAAAGAAGATAACAATACTCCAAGAAAAAATATTATTCAGATTTAGAGCATAACATTGGTACTTTTCTTCCCTCATAGCATGAGGCATCTGAAATAACAGATTCAATAGAAAAGAGATACAACTAAAAAAACAATGCTGGTAAACATGGCACATAGGAATTGCTTTATCCAAACTGGGTATTTAAACCTGACTGAACTCTTAATAGTCATATAAGCTCCCTTTCTCATTTCCTCATTTTCGTCTAAGAGGAAAATCTCCAGATAAAGGTGTCATGTTCCAGCTTTGGTGTGCTAGTCGGCATATTGTGGAGGAAAAAATATTGGTCAGTAATCTGATTTATAAAATCCCTTGCATTTATTTATTTGGTCCTATACTATGTCTATTTAAATATATATGTTAATTGTTATAGATTAGAAATAATAACCATACTAATTATACTGAAAATTATATCAGTAATAAAATATATTAAAACTCAGCATGTTCAAGTCTAGAGAACAAATATTTATTTCCTGAACTATGCTTCTACTGAATGTATCAGTGGGTAGCATCATAAAGTTTTTAATGAAGAAAAATTGCATGATGTTAAAAAAATACCATAAGTCATCTTATAACTCAGGAGTATAAAGTGATATATTATTTCTTCCATTTTTTCAATTATTAATGTCTATATGTCCTCTTGGAGCTTATCACTATGAAATTCAACAATATTCTTTCCAGAAGAATTATTCATGACAGATTCCAAAAACCAGAGATGACTGAGACACACAGTAAAGCAGTGTAGAATATTCAAAAGTGTGTCTCAGGAAGCCCAGATATACACCCTGCTGCAAGCCAAGAGAGCTGAAGCGTGAGGAGAAAATAAAGCAAACACAGCTGACCAGGGAAATACAGGGAGCAATGAAAGAATGGATAAAGGCAGACACAACACATAAATCAATGGGGTCAATGCTCTGAGCAGGGATAAACAAGTCTAAAAATAACCAAATAAGAGGATGATCACAGAAGCCAAAATTGAAAATGTAGAGAAAATTGCAGAACCTGTAAGGACAAACAATAACAGATTTCACAAATATATGAGGAGCAAGAGGTTAGTGGGAGAGACTGTCATCTCTGTATGTGGGGAAGTCAGTGGCAGAGGCTGCTGGGAAGCCAGCACAGCACAGCCTTCCCTTGGTGTGCTCACTGGGAGACCACAGGGAGCTCGCCAGAAACAGAGGGAAGTTTCCTGGAGGCAGAATCTGAAAAATTAATGAAACAAAGGATGAGAGTGGAACAGGTTAAGAAAGAAAAAGGAGAAAATAGGGCAGCTTAACAGTAGGCTTCAGGTCTGGTGGCCTGTTTCCCAGGTTTCTGAAACACATGGGGATGTTTTTTTTTTAACTCTTTCAGTCTATGAAGGCTGCAGTACATGAGGGATATCTGGTAGAATATCTGGTACAAATTAATTAGGAGAGTTTATAAAAGCTGAGTTGAAGTTAACTAATGATAGGACAAGGAATAATGAATAGAAATTGGAAGAGAAGAAATTTAGGCTGAATATGAGGAAGAAATTCTTTGCTGTGAGAGTGGTAAGGTTGTGGATCCCCCCTCCCTGAAAGTGTTGAAGGCTACCTTGGACAAGGCGTTGAGAAATCTGGTCTAGTGGAAGGTGTCCCTGTCCATGGCAGATGGGTTGGAATAGATGGTTTTCAAGGTCCCTTCCAATCTAAACCATTCTGTGATTCTTTGAACTAGCATAAACCATTTTCTTGGAAAATGACATATTTAAGGTTGAATCCAACCATTAAAATATACAAACACTTGTTTCTTGTAGTTGCTGATGTATCCTCAGTTTTAATTCTATAAGCAAAGACACTGACAATAGATTAATAAAAATATAAACTAAAGTCAAAGTTCACAACTTTATTCGAATAGCTGAGTTCCAAATAGTTATTTAATAAGATTTATGAAAGTGTCAAAGTCATCAGACAAGTAACCTGAATTGATTTCCATTGCCAGTTATGAACTTTCCACGGGGCCCTGAATCCCAAGTAATGCCATAAATTCTCACAAACTTTATAAAATAGTGTATAGAAGACCATAAAGATGTGACAAAACACTAAAGATGACAAATAACATCAGTAACATCAACTTTCTACCTGTGACCAATAATTTGTATCTAAAAATTCATGCAATTCTTCTTAGTTGTCAAATACAAAAATTAAACTGCGCAAACCAAAATAGATGTATTTGTTATCCCCCTGTCCTCTGCCTCACTTCTTACACTTATGTGAATTCCAAAAGAGATTGTTTTGGGGCATTACTACATGAAAACTTCTACAGGTATTTAGTGTTCTCAAATGAGAAAAGACTAGAGCAGGATGGGATTAATGTTCTGGCTTTAGTGTGACAAAATGGCCATGGTTGGATGGGACTTTGAGCAACCTGATCTAGTGAAATGTGTCCCTGCTCATGGCAGGGGAGTTGGAATTAGATGATCTTTAAAGTCCAATCCAAGCCAAGCCATTCCATGATTCTGTGAAAGGTTCTAGTTTGTATGAATGCCAGTGGGGAAAAACGTTCACAGTTACACATCTATGGGTGCCCTTTTAGTTCAGAGCTGCCTGAAGTGTCATCAGTACCACTTACAAAGTTCTAAGAAGGTTATAATAAGAGAAGGGAAAATCCTGGGGATTTCTGGGGGTGAGCCTACTCACATCTTTGGAAATAAAGACCAGGATTTTGAGAACATACAATTTAACAAATAACAGCATTGAAGAAGCTGTGGTGATGGTACTATGCATCCAAAAGAGAAGGAACAGAAACCAAGAAAGCAAGACACATCCATTCAGTAAATGCTAACCTGTCTGCTTAAATCATATTGAACTGATACGCAAGTTTCTAAAACCTGCCTGAGCCTGAGGACATGATCAACTCTTGTTTTCCAGGATGCAGCCTCTGTTAGATACCTAAATGAAACAGATTCCTCCCTAATTATCCAGTCATTTTCCTGAGCACAACACACACTCTGAAATTCTAGTTGTGAGGAAAAATTAATCTGCCTTCTCTCAGAGCTCCATGCAGAGAGTTTAAATAGGCAGCTGCTGAAACCCCAGGAAAAAAAAAAAAAATAAACAGGGAAAGCACCAAAATAAACCTGCAGTGGTCAGAACTACAAGAAACAGTGCTTCCCTTTCGCCCCAGGTTTTATGCAGTATCCAGACCAGTGGAGATTGAATTCCTGTTTGTGCCTTGACTGTGATGATGTGGGATGATTTCCATGGAGATATGTCCTACATTTCCCCTTGATTCTAGGCAGCTGGGTCCTGACCAAGAGGAGGATTCACAGGACAAGAGTCAGGACAGGCATTTGGCATTGAACTGTAGTGGTGATCTAGAACAAGGATTTCTTCTATATTTATAGGTTTTACTTGAAGTGTCTTTAGATAGAAACAATTATAGGCCAAAGAGAAAACACCAGCAGCTTAGGGCTCCCTATTTTTTCAGGTTTGGGGCTCTTAAAATTAGTGAAGATTTGGGCTTTTGCTTGCGGGTTGCATCAGACTTTCTTGCTGCCAGGAGCACTGGGGCTCATCTTCCATAAGAGGATGCTCTTCCATCTAATATGCCTTCTGGATGGAGCATGGCTCTGGAGTCTGGAGGCTGTGGATTTATTCCCCCTCTAGCCTGCAGCAGTAGGTCTCAACTTTGACACAGGTATCTGGAATGCATATTCTGCTAGGATTACTACCCTACTCCCAAGTGAGGCATTGGAATCTGGCTAGATGGATGTACTTAAAATTCTCCATAGTGTTAATGGAGGCAGGTTTTTTTTAGGCATGCTGGACTAGACTTCAAAGACACCTATTGTCTCCACAGAGTGTTGCACAGAGAAGGTCTCCTGTAGCAGATTTTTTATGAATAACATCTTTTGTGACTCTTTATGTTCCTTAGATATGTGTGTGCCAGGCAGACTGTGAACAAGTGATTTGAAATTTAGGTAAGACAATACCTAAGTTAGGCACTTAAATAAAATGATTGGGTGCTTACATAGATTTGTTTTTACCTAAGTAGCAGTTTAAGTAATGGGGATGCGTAGCTGCTGGGATGCAATTAAATTAGACTGAGATCAAGACTATGAGGTTACCACATAGTGTAGTACTAAATGTGGTAAAGCACCAGACTTTTCAGTGGTCTGTCAACAGAATATGAAGCATTATTAGAGTGGAAGAAAATAAGAGATCCTTGGTGTATTCAGATAAAAGGAGAAAGAATATAACATGAAAAGGGTAAGTTATTAGTAGGTATGCAGAAAAGGTTATAAAGAACAGTTGAAATATCCCAAAACTAGTTAATCACAGGAAGAAGACTAAAAACTGATATAGCTTGAGTAATATTATAATCACACAATAAAAAAGTTCAAAGAGGGAGTTCTTTGAACAAAAAGTAATGAGTGTATGCAGTCACTGCACAGAAGATTATAGAGGCTACACAAAGGAGATCAGGTTCCACGAACACAGATTATGTAACCTTTGAGAAATAGTTGGCTACTCTGGTAGAGGATCAGGACTCAGAAATACTATTTCAGCTACAGTGCATTAAAATGATTGATAAGGAATTGGTACTCCATTTTGAAAAGTCCATCATTGACAAAATATTATGTTTATTATTTATTTTTATTTTTTTTAATATGAGGACACTTGTAACACTGGCCATGCTAATTATTGGGGTTGGTTGTGTTGGGGAGCTTGCTTTCTTATTTTTCCAGCTTTGTAGCATATAATAGAGAAAAGCAGTAGGGAATTTAAGAGTGATTCATTATTATTTTTGTATTAATATGTTATTATTTATAATAATAACAACCAGCGACATTCAAAGTATGATTTTTTTTTATTTAAACATCATTGAAACATAATTGCACACAGTCAAAATGCTGAACACTACAAAATTATGAAGCATTGCTTTATTCCTGAATGTTGTACTGCTAGCTATAGGTAGGACAAGATGGTTGTTTTTTTAACTATATTCATCTGCCTTAAAAAGGAGTGTAACATGTAGGAGATAAAAATGAATGAGAAGGAGAAACACGCTTGTACCACTTCTGAAACTGTTACGCTGCTGTATATGTGTGACATTTTCAGACAAATAATAGTCACTTGCATTTTCACAGGTTTTGTGTCCTCCCCCTTGGTCATCATTGCCTAAACATAACTTTGCTTTGAAAATATGCCTTTTGTGAACAGAGGCTAATCATGATAGAGAATTAGAATATATGACTAAATAAAATCTGGAGGATAGTGTAATAATTTGCATCTTTTATTTTTGAACAGTGTTTATGGCTGTCCATTGGCAAAAAAAAGAAAAACACAAGATAAGCAACCCCAAGAACCAGCCCCCAAAAGAAAACCCTTTGTGGTTAAAGCAGATAACTCTTCAGTAGATGAGTGCTATGAAACTGATGGAACAGAGGAAATGGATGAAAAGGAAGAGGAAGAAGAGGAAGAGGATGAAGAAGAGGAGGAATATTCTGATGATAATGAGGAGCAAGGTGACGAGGAGGAGGATGATGAGGAGATAGATCGAGAAGAAGAAGAGGAGATTGAGGAGGAAGAAGAGGAGGATGAAGAGGAAGGTGAAGATGTGGAGGATGAAGAGGAGGAGGAAGAAGAAGAGGAGGAAGAAGAGGAGGAGGAGGAAGAACGTGGTAATAATCAGAGTATTAGTAAAAAGTAAACAATGTGTGTTTTCTGGGTTAATCTTCTAGTGTGGTGTGTGAGGATTTAGCAGTTCAGTTCTCATTAAAGCTAATGGAAGTCATGCAGTTAAATCTCTCTGCTCCACACTGAAAATATACCCCACTGTGTTCTCTTAACATTTATTTTAATAAGTCTGTCTTCCAAATATTTTTAATACACCAGCACTCACATTTCAAACAAGGAGGGTGGAGGTGTGTTTGTGCTAAAAATGCTTGCATAAAATGTAATCCTAGTAGCGGATTAATGCATGCAGTTACCAGGAGAATATTCACGAAGGTACAAGCAAAGCATCAGCTACAGCTGGGTGCCTGTACTGATCATTTGCAAGGGTATTTGCTAGATCTATTTAAAGAATATCAACAATTGCCCACATAAATTCTGTCACAAGTTTTCAGATAATTTTAGTGAGAAAAATTGGACCTCTTCCCTTTGAAAATTTTGCCCTATACTTCCCTCTACCCCAAGAAACTATTCCAAGCTAACTCTTATAATATTCTTTAGTTCTTTTAGACTTGAATTTTGCGTGCTTTAGTTGATTTTATTAAAAATATAGTGAGTGACAGGTTTACATAGATAACATCTTTCTAAAGTTTATATATTTTTGTTATCATGCCATGGCATAAATGCCATTTAGACATACAGGTTACTGGTAGTAACCAAATTAATGCAATAGCAATGTGATTAGCCTATTCAACTTTCTCTTTTTTGGGATATTGGAACTTTTATAATACTTTCAAAATATGTAATCATTGTCCATTTACTCCTTATGCTGATGAAAGACATCATAATGCACTGGGGTGAAATGAAGGAATCATGCAAAAATTAATGAGCTATCTAAAAAGTATTTTGTTCCCATTTCCAGGGAACACGTTTTTGGTTGGGTAGATTCACCTTTCTAACCAATAAAAATATAAGAAAAGCTTTCAGCACTCCTCAGTTGGATTCCTCTTAGGAACCAGGTATGAAAGTTGTATGACTTTTGTTTCAGCATTCTGTAAGGTCAGAACATAAATCTGAAAGAAAAACTTTGGAAGTATTCTTTCCCTTTGGGTGAGATGGTGGCCAGCTGGGTGGCTATCAGAGTTTTCTCAGATACTGTATCTGTAGCATTTCCTTAATTGCCTGAATTTACCACAAAATTGGTAGAGGATAAATGGTCAGTCTTAAAAGTTGCATGAGTTTGATGCAAGAAGGAAATAATTTATTTTTGCAGGGAACTCTGCTGTTTCAGAACCTGGAAGAGAAGCTGTGTTAGTTCAGGCTGATGTGCAACTGCTGTTGCTCTCTTGATGAACAAGTGCAGGATGTCCAGCAGTTTCTTTAAAAATAGCAGTGACTAAGTTTGTTGGTGCTTAGATTATGGTGCAACTGCTGCTGTGATTTCAGCTGACATTAAAAACTTTGAATCTACACTATCAAAAATGATGAAAGGGGGGGAAAAAACCCAAAAAAACCTAAAGCAAAACTCAAGAGCTCAAGAAAATTGCTTCTGGCAAGCCAGCAGGCTTGATACACAGTTTATTTTTCTATGATAATGAAACACAGTGGTTTACTTATTCCAACACAGTTACACATGCAGTTAGTGGTCCTAATCAATGTGAAGAGGCTGACATTGTTTTTTGACTGCTTTGCTTCCATATATAGTAGGCTGTGGTTAAGAACTGCAAAAAATTTACAAAGGTACTTCTATTGGCTGCTCTGCATATTACTTAAACTTACACAGGTCAAGTTTTTCTTAGGAACTTATGCTATTCCAGTAATAAAACAAATGTACATTAATAAATAAATGTATGTTCTATCTAAATGATTAGTCATTAAGAAAAATACCTCATGAAATCAGTGAAGTGATAATAGAATTTTATCTGAAAAATATTTCATGATGTTTTTGAGTATCAGCATAGTAATCAGTATACAAAAGTCCCAGTTAGAGCAGAGATGATTCACAAGGAAGAGTCTCTCACAATTAATTAGGAAGGTAATATGGAGTTCCTTATGTCTATGCCAAAGAGTAGAGTGTGATAACAGTTTGGTTTTGTTGAGGTCTAGAGACTAATCAATAAATCATATTTTTTTAAATAGTTTCTTTCCTATTGTTTCAAATGTTTCACTTTATCCTGCTTGTAGCGTAAGCTGCATTGATAGAATCTGGACTGTTGATTTTCCAGAAACATAAGGTGCAAAATCAGATATCCTTAAACTACATGGTCTGAATATGACTCTTGCCTTTTATCTACTCACTATATGGAAAATTAGAACTGTCAGCTATGCGTTTAGTTGTCTCAATTACTTGCTGCTCACACAAGGCTCACTATAATATTGTACCAAACCACCTTATAAGTCACCTTAGCAGGAAGTCTTAATGTCTTACAGTATTCCTGTGCCTAGAAACAAAATGCAGAATTGTCCACTGGTCATCAAGATGCCTACACAGTTCTCATAAAGGTTTCTGTCACTAGTGCTGTAGATCATAGCAATTCAGAAAATTTCCAGAAGTAGTCTAGGTGAACAAAGCAGTTAAAATAATAAATATTGGTGACAGAAGAATTCCATCAGTGAGTACAGGATAGGACTATAGGGGTAGAAATGGGGAAGGGGGGAAGGGAGAGGGTAGGATGGTAAGGGTAAGGTTTTTTACCTCAGGCATGTCACTGGTGAGTCATTACCCATTCCTTTTTTGTTCAAAGGAATGGGAATTTTGGATGGGGTTCTCAGCAGATATACATAGTATATAGGCAATATAGATAAACAGTTCCTTTTGGAAATACTTGGGCATTCACTGAAACCATCACAGCCTTTTTGGAAATCGCATCTTTGTAGCCTTTCCATTGGTGATCTAAAGGACTTGGAAAACACAGATGTATTTTAATAGTCTGATACATCTCAAAATAACAATTTAAAACTACAAGGAAAAAAACCAACCAAACTTTTTTTGATGAGTTTTAAATTCTGTGCATGTACTTCTGTACACAATCCACTGAACCAAAATTCATGTTTTAAACTCCATCGATGGCTAGCATATCTTCTAAATTTCCATTAAATCTGAATCTCTTTGAAGAGCAAGTATTTATCCATCTGTCTGTGAAGAGACTTGAGAAGCCCTTATGTTCAACACAGCCACTAAAGGAAAGATGAATCTTTCTGATTTCCCTTCTGTCCCAGGAAAACAGGAAAGATAGAGATGACCTGTGTTACCTGTGATAACCTAACCTGTAAATTGAAATACAAATGGGAAGGAGTGAGACTAAAGGCTGCTTTTGGAGTACTCCTTCTCTGTGATAGCAACTGCCAAGAACCTTTGGATTAAAAACTGAAGTGTGCATTCAATTTTCAAGGCAAACCAAGGCACCTTCTTCTGATATGAGCTTGCTTCAGGTAGTTGGATCCTGAAGACCGTTTCACAATGCTTTTCTATTTTAAAAAAATCTCCCTTGAAGAAGCTCCTGGAACAGATGTTCCAAGGAACCATTTAGTCCATATAACATGAAGTCATTCAAAATGCTTGTACTCCAGGAATTTTCTTATCAGGAACACAAGGAGTTAGGTTTATTCTAGACTTAAGGAAATTTGACACATCACTCAAATCCATTTCATAGATGTGTGAAATGGGTTTGAGCGATGTATCAAATTTCCTTATGTCTAGAATGCTACAAAATGATTGTCTGGATGCTACAAAAACTATTGGAGTTTCTTAACAGGTGTGTTAGGAGTCTTTTAGATTGTCCCTTACATTTTCTATTGAACTCAAAATAGTTGGCATAACCAGTATACTAATATGTGGTATTGCACCTAGTTTTTCAAGTGAAATACACTTCAAAAATAGCTGTAAACTACAGATAGCAGTGTGTATTCAAAGGGGACACAGTATAGGTTTTTCTACTAAGAAAAACTAGCACGTGGACACAGAGAGACATTCTACCTGTTTTCATGTTTCATAGAATAATAGAATTATTTAGATTGGAAGAGACCTCTAAGATCATTGAATCCAAAAGTATTTGTTTAATTTAAAAAGTAAAAATTAAATTACTAAGTATAGTAGGATTGCTTTTAAAAAAATCTCATAGTATTTTTATGTCTTTTTCATTGATTTCCATGAACTCAACACAGATAGACCCTCAAAATGTAAAATCCACCTGTCAACTCTATTAAGATTGTTAGTGCCCTCCACTATCTTCCTGATCCCCTTAGCAGATTGTATCTGAAGCACTTGTGTCCTCTGAGCAAGAGGGGATGCAAACACCAATCTAAAAGATGAAAGAAGCCCATGTGCTGAGGAAAACATGGTGGCACACAGCTTTCCAGCTGTGCATGCTGCTGAAAACACTCCTGATAAAGTAAACATCTTGAGGAAATGAAGACAACCTGTCTGTATTAGCAAGGTCATCTGTCAGCCTGCTGACCACTAATCATACTCATTTATTCAAACTGCTAGAAGGAAAGTGGTCATGTATTTGGTGAACCCAGTGGGTGTTCAGTCTTAATTAGAGCAGGGAGCTACACTCACGTGTACCTCACAGACAAAACACCTAATAGAAGTAAATTACAGCTTTGAATAAAGAGGCCAGAAAGCATAATTGCACTGCCTAGGACACTGTATATGGGAAAAAGTGTCTTTTTCAGGGCCAAAGACTAAAAAAGCACCTGATATTTACATAAGGCAAAGCAGATCTAAACTCTTTGCTAATAAATTTTGCTGCTGTACTATACTTTGGTAAAAGAAGATACCCTGTGCTTAGGGTGTCTCACACCCTAATAACAGCAACCTGAAGAAAAGAAACTTAGAGTTGCTGCTGGAAGACATTTATCCTGGCCATTGCATTCTTTTCCTCTGGGTAAAAAGTTAAAGTTACCTTTCTGGTCTAGTTAACAGTCTGGTCTGGTTAAGTGCCCAAACCCAGGAGATGTTGAGTCAAGGCTCAGGATCAGAACTTTTATTGATACTGAGGCTAGCTCAGTTGATTATAGCATAATGAAAATAATGCCAAGGCTGTGTGCTTGATCCCTTTTTGGGCCAGTTCCTTAGGAGTTGCACTTGATGATCCTTGGAATTCCCTTCCAACTCAGAATATTCTGTGAATGTGTGATACCTGCTTTTTCCATTGAAGAAGCAAGCATGGATTGCAAGTTCTGCTGTTCAGCTGTTTATATTTCATATTAAGAGATTCAGACTCAGCCTTTTCACTAGAAGTTTTTGTTAGAAATAATGCAATTAAAACATTTGGTATCTGAGGCCTGGAAACCTCAAGGTTGTTGGAGTAGGGTGGGGAAACATCTAGCTGGTAAATACCCCCTGGATACTTCTAGTTCTTGTGGAAAAAGTTTGGATCTTTTTGTTACTGTTACGTGTTTGTGGTTGGTTGGTTGGTTGGTTGGTTGGTTGGTTGGTCAGTTGGTCAGTCGGTTGGTCAGTCGATTGGTTTGTTGATTGCTTAAATATGACTCAAGTGTTAGTAAATTCTGCTTTTTACTGTGTTCCATGCTCAAGGTCTTTACTATACATAGACAATATAATTTAAACTCATTAAACCGCATTATTTAAACATAGTTTTTTAGTTCTTTGAAGTAAGATTGGGTCTGATACTGAGCTTGTTTGCATCAAGACAAATCAAGAATAGCTTTATGTCAGTAAAGTTCCATTTATGTGAGGTGGTATGTTGCACATATCATCCCTAACTTTTCCTCCATTTGAAGAACTGTTTGAGAAGACTTTCTTCAATTAGAATGTTTAACTTAAAAGCTCAATAAACTTTCTGGGCTAGAAACTTTAATAGCCTTCTCCATCTTAATTTACTTCCACATTTTTAATTTAATTCCACATTTAAAATCAGGAATGTACTTAAGTATCATTCTCATGTAGAGGTTTACATATTTAACTTCTTTCCTACAAATGAAAGGCCTTAAATGATAATATGAACTATCTGACCCTTCAAAAGAAAATTATTTAATTGTAGCTTTCTGCAGTGTAAAGAAATTATTCACTTTTGATAAAACAGGTTATAGATCTGTGTCATACACAACTTTGGTTGATGTAAGCAGAAATTCTGTAGAGGACATTGGCATACTTAAAGAATTCAGGGTCTGAAATGAAGGCCTTAGTAAAAGCATCTAGGAACACATTCAGCGCCATATCTGATTTCAATGTTGCTTTATTCTGAAGCTGTTTTACATGGCAAGGAGCTTGCTGGTTTGCATTTTTAATACACAAACCCCTTTCTTCAGGATTAGATGAACTTGAGATGTTGGGTCCATTGTACTGTTAAATTGTTTCAGGGCTTGTCTGTGACCAAAGCTTTGTCTAGTCTTGGAAGAGCAGTAAGTTTGAAAAGGAACCATGTCTCAGCAGCATTGCTTTGGATTCTTGCAGGCTGCAGTCCTCAAGAAAAGGCTGCCTTTTCTGTATTTCCATTGCATCCTTCTGTCTGCAGAAAAATGCTGTGTGGATTCTTGATTTTTTTTTCTATTTCATTTGTTGTCTGGCAAGACCTTACAGTAAAATTAATTATTTCTGGAATAAGATGGATTGGAGAAGAAATTAAAATTCTGAAGTCTTGGAGCTGTAGCTCTGTTCTCACTTAGACTCTCTGTAACCTGTTCATTGCCAATGATCTCCTGCTTTTGGCACAACTGTGCCAAGAAGCCACTTGTTATATGTATAGTTCTTTAAAGAACCATTAATTAGCTCAAATTTATATAGCAGCTCTCTGCATCCATATTTGTAAATGACCTGACATTGTTGCAGAAGGTCGCACATCTGGAATATGTCACTTTTAGAAACACATTCAGGGTTGTACAGAGCTGAACTCTTCATGATCTCTCTTTGAATTCCTTTGTCTTTCACAGTGCTACTTCAAAGTGTCTATTGCCCACACTGTACTGCACCTTACATAGTCCCCACAGACTCTGTGTGAATCCTTTTTGACTCTACAGATATAATGATTCTTTAATATAACATTTGCTTGGTCAGTATTAGAGGTTCCTGGTTTTCCTCTTGTGTTTAGAGTGCAGCTCTAAGGCAATTTTGATGACCCTATTAATTCACAGTTCTCACTGGGCTTACAGTGCTTGTCCTAAAAGAGTGAACACAAATGGTAGCTTTTCACCCTGAAAAGCAGAGAAGTTTATCTGGGAACTGTGGGAGTTAATTTTGCCCTATTAGAGCTCCTGCAGGAGATACTAAAATGAAATAAAATTACAGACTGGATTGATAATTTCTTCTGATCCATGTCTGTTCTCACAAATCAAATTTGCTTCCCTAGGAAATGCCTCAAATCACAGAAATTTTGTTTAGCTGAAATACATAATCTTAAAAATTAGTTGTTTTGAAACAAAAGCATCGGTGTGTAATGAACATATATATGTAATTTTGAATACTTTTGTATCGTGGAAGTGTTTCTTCCTTATTTCACAGGTCTCAAAACAATTGACATTTGTTCTTTTGTCACTTATATCACATACAACATAGTCTTTTTTATCATAAGAAATACTTGCCCTTCTGTAAATTACTGTATTATTCCATTTTTTTTTCCTAGAGAGTAGACTCTGGGAGCTACAGTTAGTGAGCTGGACAGCAAGGAAGGCCAAGTCATATAGCAGAATACAAAAAAACCCCAAAACTAATAATAGGAAAGAAACCACTTAAAGGAGGCTGAGTTTGGTCAATGCTGTTGAAATCCTCAGAATTATGTGCTTACATTAAGGCTTCATGCAGAAACTACTGAAAATAGTCACTAACATTAAGTATTTCAAGTATCCATATGACCACATGGACAGTGTGGCAGATATTATGCTGTCTGCAGAAAATATTATTGCTATAGCAAAAAATTGTGGTGGCTCTGTCAGAGAAAGTTAACAGAATTGACAACTCGAGATGTGGTGGGGGTTTATTAGGTGAAATCATCATCTGATAGTTCTGTCATCCCAAAAGCTTAATTTTTCAGGCTATACTGTTAAATAGGAAGGGTAAGTACTACTATTGCTGTGACACTAAAGGAATGCCACAGAAGAACTGAACTTACAATTACAAAAACAGATCAAGCAGACATTTTCTGCCTTGTGCTCCACAGACATGGATTACTGACAGAACAAGGGCAAGGTCTGTGTGTCATGAACACTTCCCGTCACCTAACATAGGAGTGTTTGCAAAGCTGCTCAGGCCCATGTCAGACAAGGGTTCTGTCATTACAAAGCATATGTGGTGAGATTCCTTACTTGTCATACATACTTTAAGGCAAGCTGTGCAAATGCTTTTCTTCTGATTTCTATTGTATCAAATCTATTGTTTCACCAACTGCCTTCACTTATTATAGAAGTTCTGTATAAACAAGATACATCTGCTAAGCAATTTCTTGGACACCCTGTAAAGAGCGGGGCTGAAGATTTACAGAATATTGTAATTCTGTCATCTGTAATAATTAAAACATTGTTCAACTTTAAGGCTGGCATCCAGTGGAAAGTTAAAAATTGTTTCTTCTTTATTGCAATGTGTTGGATAGAACTTTGCCCTCAGATCATTAAGAGAAAAATATATTTAAAAAGTAATAGTGGAAATAGAGAATCACAGATCATTATTAGGAATGACTGTTAGGAATAGAGCTGAAGTTTGACTTACAAAAAGTATACTAAAGTTTATAGTAGTGTTTGTTTATTATCTAGTAAGCACAGTCTGTGAATGTCCTTTCCTGGAAATACAGCCAAAAAGGATAACTTCTAGATGAATAGAAACTGGAATCCTGCCTTAGGATCTCGTTACAATTGTGAAGTGAGATAAATGTTTCACAATAGAATGGAATGAAAATTCTGTCCTTATCTGTAATGCAGTTGGTTAGTTAAGTGTAAGTGATGCAGGAGTTCAATGCCATTTGTCCTTCTTTTCTAACACAGAAGGTTGGAGACTAGACTAGTGACTGCTTTGCATAGAGAGTCCTCTTACACACATTGATGGAGCTCTGTCACACCCTAGGAAAAACATTCAAGAACTGCCATAGGCCAAAGTGGGACATTCTCCTGAGAAAGTGGGCTATGCTGTCTTTGCTTCAAGGATCTTGTAACCATCTTATGGCTTGACTTCTTAATATTAGGCTACAAAATCAATCCTGGGCACAGGGAACAGCCACTTCTCTCTTCAATGCAAGTGTCCTTGTATAATGCCTACAATAAAGAGATTGCATTTTTTTATGACCAAATAGCATTACAACAACAACGACAACAAAAAAGTTTGGGTATTACTCTACTCTGTGTTTTCTGCTTCCTAATGGAGCTTGAATCCAGTCTAGCTTTTATTGTGGTGGCTATCAAATGTTTTTGGGAAATATGGTATGGAATCTATATGAACCATGAGAGCTTATATTCTTACTCTTCTGGTTCTTTAGTGAGTGACTCATTAAACAATGTGTTTAACCTGGGTGATGGCAGGTGGGGGTGAGCAGAGGAAAGGAAGGAAGAAACAGGCTTTTCTTCGCTTGGCTGCAAATTAAGCAAGCCAATCAAAGCAACATTTCATGGGAAGCCTTTTTCTTTCAGGTGTGCATTAGAGCATACCTTTTGGATTAGGTTTGTCTGGAAACTTATGTGTGAAAAGACCCATCTTTTGGTGCTTAAATAGCAGATAGGAGGAGAGCTTTGTAAGGCTGGAGCTATACACATCAAAGCAGAGCTTTGAACAGTTGAGCAATGTTCAGGTGTCTCCTAGGTTTATGGCACAGATGAGTATAGATGTAGTTCTGTCACCAAGAAAAATAGAAATGTGGCTGTTCCTTTCTATGCAACATGCCACTTGAGAAGTCAAATCTGAAAGTGTTTTAGAAATTACTGCTGCTATTCATAAGAATTATTTTTTTTAAGCGATTCATGTTGAAATCCCCATTAAATGTGTGGTATGAGTTTAAGAAAAAATTTGATTCAGTGGCTGGAGAGTCTTTGGACACAGAAATGGAAACAAATGTAAAAGGGATGACAGGGCTTATGCAGGAAACAAAAATATAGAAAGATGTAAATAAACACTTAGGAGGTCAGCATGGGAATACTGCAGAGAGCAAATTAAATATACTGTTCAGATTCCTTCATGGACAGCAGGAAATGACAGATGTGAAAGCTGCAGTAAAGGGTCTGCATTATGTCCAGTCTTTAAATTAACAGTTAAAAGGCTTTAAGATGGAAGATCAGGGCTAAACAAAATATTCATACCCACAGGCAATGCAGCAAAGCTTTTTCTGTTTTATTTTCTCCTCCCTAATTATATGTGAGCATTTTCCTATAGTTCATGATATGAAGTATCTTACTGTATCTTTTTTTCTTAATGATAGAATTCTTTATCATTGTCATTAGTAGAATCAGAACTAGACACATGCAGAGCACTTTTGGAACCCCATCCAATATATGTAGACTCTCTGAGACTTTTTATAATATTGTAAACAAGGATTTTTAAACTACACTTGAAGTCTCTATAAGATACAAACAGCAATGAGCCAAAATTACCAACTATTAAAAAATACATAACTAAAATTAAACAGCAATGTATTTATTTAAGAAAGAATAAGTGTCCTCTGGCAAGTAAGTGTTCTGCTTGAAATCTGCAAATTGCACATCATTGAGAAGATAAGCAGTGTAGAAATAATGTACACAGTTTATCTGAGTTTTAAGAATGGATTTGATGCAGTTCCATTTGATCAATTCATTTTAAGTCATAAAACATAATACAACACCAGATGCAAAGGAACAGAGAGGAAAAGTTCATGTTTGATAGGTTAATTCCGTTGCCTCCTAAATAGCTCAGATACTTAAGCACCTCTGAAAATTAAGTTAATGAGACTAGAACTTAAAAATAATCACAAAAAAGGCAATTGAAAGGGAACAATATGTTAAAGTGAAAAAAATAAAAACAGAAGTAATTTCAGGCAGAAGTAAGGTATTGGCTTTATCACCTACATTACTTTCACTAGAGACCTTCAGCAAAATAACTTCTAGGCTGGAGCATCCTGAGACCAGACTCAGACTCAGGTTTTAGTTTTGTATGGTGTAAGATTGTCTCTGTATCTACATGTGTGTATCTTGGAAAACTGGCAATTGTGGTTATTTGATAGATTTTTTGTTGTTGTTGTTGCTTGTTGTCTCTGTGAGGATAGTTATTTTCAGCACAGATGCTGTGCTCTGAGGCTGTGCTGCTGTACTCAGTTTAAGCACTGTGAGACTTGAAACAAAGCCACTGCCATCATAGCTAATAGGTACCTATGTAGTTGGAAATGTATAGAAATGCCTGTAAATTTTTTGGTTGTTACGTTTGTCCAGCAAATACTCTCCTTTTAAGAGATACAAGCTTTCATCATCAGAACAGATATTCCAGTGCAGATCTGAACAGCAGTCTGAAATCCCTCAGTTTCTAAAATGTGGGGACTTTATGTGGACAGGGTCTTAGAAGAGCCTTACTGGAAATATCTTTGCAGATGCCATTGTGACATAAAAGGTGGTCTGTCTCTGGTACTATAGCATGCATTTCCTGCATTTGACAGGTGTCTAGTACTCTACTCTCATTCTTACACACTTACAATCACATGGGCCATCGGTACACATAGATGGCAAAGAAACAGAAGGTACTAAAGACTCTTTGTAGCTAGATAAGAGCCACCGTTTTCTCTTTTTTGAGGTCCACTGTTTACCTGCACTTGGCTGAGTGAAGTAGCATGATTGGCCAGGGTTGACCTTGGCTAGATGCCTGGTGTCCACCAAAGCCACTCTTACCTTTCCCCTCCTGAGCAGAGATAAAGTCAGGGAGACCAGTTGCCATCAAAGGCAGAACAGGGTCAACTTGGGGAAAATATTTTAATTTACCAGTGAAAATCAGAGTAGGATAATGAGAAGCAAACTAAAGCCTCCTTTCCAGGGTCTACCTGCTCTCTCTGGGGGTTTAGGGGGACAGGGAATGAGGGTTACAGGCAGTCTATTATAGGCTTTTTCTCCCACTGCTTCCTTCTCAGAGAAAGGAGTCCTTCCCCTGCTCCAGTGCGGGGTCCCTCCCATGAGAGACAGTCCTCCATGAACTTCAGGATGAGTTTTTCCCATGGGCTTCTATTCTTCACACTGCTTAAGCATGGGTCCCTTTCTACAGGTGCAGCCCTTCAGCAGCAGACTCTTCCAGTGTGGGTCCTTCATGGGGTCAGCAGTCCTGCCAGAAAACTTGCTCCAGCGTGAGCTCCTCTCTCCATAGGGCCACAGATCCTCACAGGACGCTGTTCCAGTGCAGCCTTCCCACAGAGTCACAGCCTCCTGCAAGCATCCACTTGCTCAGAGGTGGGGACCTCCACAGGCTGCAGGTGGATCTCTGCTCCACCACAGACTTCCATGGGCTGCAGGGGCACAGCTGCCTCACCATGGGCTGCACCACAGGCTGCAGGGGAATCTTGGCTCCAGTGCCTGGAGCATCTCTTGGCCCTCCTGTTACTCCCACATATTCTCACTCAACTCTTCTCTGTCTGCAATTACTTCTGCCCAATAAATTTTCTTTTTCCTTCTTAAATATGTTATCACACGGGTTTTCCTACCATCATTGATGGACTTGGCCTTTGTCAGCAGTGGGTCTACTGTGGAGCTGGCTGGCATTGGCTCTCCTGAACATGGGAGAAGTTGCTGGAAGTTGTAGCCCACCCTGCTACCAAAACCTTGCCATGTAAACCCATGGTAAATGGTTCACATTCGCCTTATTCGTTCCTTCTGAAATGTGTTTTCCATTGATCTCAGCTTACGGATTTCCCTATCTTTGTCCCTTCAGTCACATTAATCAATGACTACATCTATGTGAGAGAATAAAACAGACCATAGTCCACTCATTTAATGCCAGGTTCAACTGTTGCATGATTTGGGTGCATATACAGCTAATCTTTTACCTTCCAAAATACATTCACCACATTCAGATTCCTTGGGAATGGTGGTAACCAGCAGCTTTTCACTGCATCTGGAAACTGCTGCAAAACTGCTGAGTCACTCAAGTCAAAATCATGCCAGAGCCTCACTCAGAGTTATGGCAGCATGATCATAATCACATTCCACTTCTCTGTTTACTGTTCTGTCCCTAATTAATAGGGACAGAGCAGAATATTAATAATAGAGGGCTATAACCAAACAGCTAAATAATCCTTTGTATTTACTTTCTTACATTATGGATTATCACTTGGCCTTCCCTGTCATGAGAACATAGGAAATGTGACAAATGTAGATTAAAAAACTAGTTGAAGGGATAAAAATAAAGGAAAAAACACCTTAACTAAAAGCTTTACATTTCAGATGAAGTCTGGCACTTGTGAATATAGATGTCTTTTTTTTTCCAGATCCCTTGGCACTGAACTCATTGAGGGGATAGAGAGACATGAAGAAGACATTTCAATGATACCTTTAGCAATTCTCATCCTCTAGAATGGTAGTGATATGAGCCTCTATCCCTTTGCCAGTCAGGTCAGCTTATTAAAGCACAAACAGGCTTTCTTTTTAATCAAACACAACTATGAAAAAAATAATTAAACTTATAATGGAGACCAAACACTAATGTAAATCATGCAGTCATAAGCATATATCCCATTGAAAGTATCTGTAGTATCCCATCCACGCCAGCCTTTCATGCCTATCCACAACCAAAAAATAGTTTCTTTTGGGTAGCTCTTCATTCCTTCCACTCAGGAGCTCCTACTGTGTCATACTAAAGAGACCATTGGAATTCAGCCAGGATCAGCTTGAAAATTTTGAGTAAAAGCAGTAAGGATAAGATTGACCCTGTCAGTTTAATTGATAACCAATCAAGATATATAATCACTTTTTGGGGATAATTCAGCCATCTACTATAGATACCTAGATTAGGGTGAAAAATCGTATCCCAGGATGCATGTTTTTGTCCATTAGCTGTAAATGGAATCTAGATGTGTAGTTTATATGGAGACATGTTCAATATGGTCTGACACTGAGTCAGAGATCTGAACTGAAATCAGAACAGTAAATAGAGATGATGTATCCCTGTACTAAAGATTACAACCTCTCGTCTCAGAGATTTGTGTGTGAGAAAGAAAATATTGCCTTATAAACTTAAAATGTGTTCAGGTTGCATCCTTTGTAAAGCAATGCATATGGAGAGCAATGTAGGCATGGGTCACTGTCTCTGGAGCAGTCTTAGGAATAGCCCATGAGAAGCTCTGTACCTAGAGCTCTCTGAGTGGGTGTTCTGCCATCAGTGCAGCTGGTCCTCTGCTCCCCTGCTGTCTTCCTGCTGCATCCCAGTATTGGAGAACAGTTTGGTTCCATCATTGCCTGGTGCCCTGCTGAGCTGTGGAACCCTGAGAGAAGTCAAGAAACTGCCAAACTCCACTGAATCATTATAAGGCTATGAGATAAAATATCTTGCCTCCCTCCTATCAACTTCCCGGGGAGAAAAAGTAGGATGAAATGAATGCCAGTCATCAGCTAAAGCCATCCCATTATCTGCCCAGACAGAAGTCAAGTTAAAACAATTAAGGGCTGCCTGAACCTGATTCACAAAGAAGTGTGTACCAGGTAGGAGTGACTGGCTAAATTTTCTTGCCCTTGCAAACCCATCATATCCACTTCTGTTCACAGATAACATCAGCAAGTTCCTTCTCAAATCTTAGCATATGCCTTCATGCCAAATATTGCAGATACTTCAAACCAAACAAGCAGGCTTCATACTAATCAGACACCTTTCCTACTTAACGGGATGCCTGTAGGTAACCAAAAAGTATTTTCTGCTGTCTCTGTGGTAGAGGAAAACAAGATAATTCCCAGAAAATTCATTGCCTTTTGACTTTTGGAAATAATGCTTTTCTATCAGGATGAAAAAACTTGAGAAACAGAAATTAAAAGGAAAGTAAATTATTATTCCATTTTATGCAGCACTTACACTTTTGTATTTGGAGTAATAGGTCCAGTTTTGGGCTCATCAGCACAAGAAACTCTTGAAATATTGGAGTCCAGTGATGAACACGATTAAAGAGCTGGACCACATGATGTGCAGAACACTGAAAAAAAGCACAGTTTGTTCATTTGAGGAAGGAAATGCTAAGGGGAGAACTTAGGCTGCAGCTACTTGTATGGAGAGTGAAGAGACAATGTAAGTGTGTAGCATAAGAGACAAGACACAAGTTGTAACAAAAAACCATCCATTTAGAAACAAGAATGAATTTCTCTCCATGACAGTGGTCAAACACAGGAACAGACTTCCCAAAGATTATGTGTTTTTTCTATCCTAGAAGACCTTTAAAGCCAAATGGACAGAAGAGGTCCCTGATAATTGCTCTAAGCTGGCACTTTTTTTGGGCATGTGTTGGACCACATAGCATCCCGACGTCCCTTCCAGCTTCAGCTGCTGCATGATTCCATGGTACCAGTGCACTGTCAATAGCATGTGACAATCTCTTTAGAATCAAAGAAAGGCAAACAGTATCTTGTGGTGAAATGACAAAAATCTTAAACATATTGGCTTCAGTGAGAACCTAGATAACCTCCAAGAAGCTCTTGCAGTCTGACACTTGAAGCAAAATTACCTCAGTCATGATCTTGTCAGAGGATCTGTCAGATATCCTTAGATCACTTCCCAAAACTATACTGATACAGGTAGCTCGTAGGGATTTGGATTGGGAAAACATGGATGCATAACAAATGACAGAAAATGTTAAAAGTATGTTGCTCTATTTTAGCTGATGCTCTGTCTTTGTATTAATAGGAATAACCCAAGTAAGAACATCCATGTTCTACCAATACTTAATGTGAACATTTGTAGATCAAGATGCTATTGATGCAGGTGTGACATAAGCAGAGGCATAATAACAGGTTATACAAATGGCAAAAAAGATAGGAGTATTTCAGGGCATTGGTTATGTAAAGCACCTCTGCCTTTAGGCAAGAATACACTGATTTGTACAGAAAAAGACATCTTCAAAATGGTGTTATAACAAAAAAATTATTATTATTTTTAAAATGTGTAGAAGATGAATTAAAGAGGAATATATTTATGTGTTAGTCTTTATGTGTTAGTAATTGCTCCACAAAAGGAAAAAAATTCAGATCTGTGAGGAATCCTTTTGGTCCTTAAGGAAAAGTAAAAAAAAAACAAGAAAAAGAGAGGTGATACTTAAATTTTCAGCAAGCAAAACCAAATAAAAAGTGAAACCTATAGAAAATGAAAAGATCAAAACATAACAAAAAGAATTAAAATATGCATAAGGTGGCAAATAGTGCATGTTTAAAAGTCTATATGGGCTTGATGCGCTGTAGTCTTCACTATTAATTTATAATACTCACTCCTAATGTAGTGTGCTGTGTTCTTCAGCTCAGAACTTCCTTGCCACACTTAATGACTTCTACTCTCTATTTATTTTACTTTGAGCATTGGCTATTAATTGAATACTGTAATTGTAGGAGAGTCTGAAAAATAAGTCCCAGTATTATAACTATTGTAAGTAGTTGTAGAAGGCTGAGGGGGAGAAGTGGGGAAAAAAAAAAGGGAATATAATGGAATAGCTAGAAACAATCAATTAATCAAGTGAAAAGTAATCTTTTTCTTTTGACTTCCATTAAGTATATAAGGTCCATAAAGGAACCAATTGTTGTAACAACAAAATTTCTTACATCTTTACCTATAGCACTTCCAGTATAAAATAACTTCAGGAAATCTTGCAGAGATGAAGAAAGGATTCTTCATGCATATGGTCAACTTCAGAGTTCAGTGCATCCCTGAAATAGGCATATTCAAATACTTGGGCTCTAATCCAAATCCTATGTCAGTAGTAGTGTTTAGACTTCTAGGAGACCTTGCTTAGGTCCTTGGAGAGTTACACACATCCTCTGTTTCTTCCACATGGAGAGGAGAAGTTGAGAGCTCACTGAGTTTTCCACCTCTTCAATTTCCTTACGAGATTTTCCTGAAGATGGCAATGTACAAACAATCTTCCTCCCCATATTACGCTGTAACTTTCTAAGATTTGGAATTCATTTGTGCCGACATTGTCTTGCTAAATGTTTCTCATAGGCCAGCTATCAAAGACTGTAATGAGGAGGTGAGTGCATGTATTTTGCATTACAGCTTAAAGGGAGAAGAGGGTGATGCAGTCATATCATGTTCTGAGCACTTAGGAATTGACAAGTAGCAGTGGCAAGAGCAGTGAAGTGTTCTAAATCAGGAAATGCTGGATAATGAAACCATCCATCTGGACGGGAAGCCTGTGTGACCACATTTAGGTTTAGCTTCTTAGCCATCATGTTTTCCCATGCTTGGAAGAAAAGTGAGTAATTTGATACACAGACCACAGACATGGAAAGTCTTGTTTCGAAAGTCTTTGTCCTTTGGTAGGAATGTAGCTGCTATTTCTGAAGTATCATTGCCTCTCTCTGCAGAATCTCTCAATCTAAATGCTGTGTATTTTCCTTTTCAAAAGGAAGGTGCTGTTTTGCATGACTCCCTACACTAAAACCAGCAAGCCATTTCTTCTGACAAAATATTGCTTAAAATTGGATGTTATAGGAACAAAAGGAGGAAGCAATCAAGGATGTAGGGGCTATAATTCTTATTCTCCTGTGACTCCTGGTATGACGTGGAAAGAGTCACTCAACTTCTCTGTGTCTTTCCCATCTGTAAAATGGGGTTAAAATACCTACCTCACAGGGGTGTTGTGAGGCTTTTTAAAATAATGTTTGTAAAGTGCTTTGAGATCCTTGGATGAAAGGTGCAATAAGAAATCAAATTATTCACTTTTTTTTTAGCACAGTACAAGTGCACTTCTGTTGAAATGGCTAAAGGCTTCCAGCTCTTAGTAGCTGTTCTACACTACTCCACTATAATTTCCTCCTGCCATTTGTTATATCTGCTGGGAGTTAAAAAGAACAAATTTACAGTCTAGAATATCTAAATTGTCATGATGTTTTGTGGAAGAGGGCTAGAATAATCTGATATTATTTTTAAACTGTGCTGTGTATTCTTTGTTCATGCAAACCTAAAGTTAACATAAAAAGGATATAACTGTGCATTCTTCACTTAAACTGGCTAGCTTGTGTCTTTGTGAGACAAACTCATTCTCTTCAGAAAACAAAAACCTTCAGTTTGCATCACTTGTTCAAAACTTATACAAGGGGGAGAGTAAATCTTTCACCTCTCTGGATTTTGCAGTCATGTAACAGACAGCCACTATACAGCACACTGTAAAAATACTTACTGAGTTAAAGATCAAATATAAGGAATCACAGAAATGTGAAATGAAAGCAAGATTAAATTTTACACAGCTGAATCAAAGAAAAGGCATATAGTTCACAACGAGCTGGTAGTGCAACATACTTCCTAGAACACCCTTAGCTAATACATAAACTGATTCAGTATTTAAAATTTCATATTGATAAACATGATACAGGTGCCTCATCAGAGCAGGCTTAGAACCCAACTGTTATTGAGGAGATGATGTGGCATATATAAACATCTTCCTCATTATAATTAACTGCTGCATGGAGATAAGAGACATGAGTAAAATAGTTGTTAAAGAAAGGAGATGAAAAAAAAAGGCCAAAAATTAAAATGAGAAATTAAACTCATTTAAATATTTTTACTTTCCCTCCTCTCTCATCTGGGATTAGTGCTTTACACTCTCTTCCACTACCTTTTCCTTCTTCATTTGAATGGATGGGAGACCAGGAAAGGATATAGCCAAACAAACAATAAAAAATACTATAGTTACAGTTTTCACCCAGCTTACTTACTCAAAAGGAATTTAGATGTCTTCTGTCATACAGTACATGATTCATATTTTGACTTTTCACTTGTGGAGGCAAGGTATAACATATTCCTCCCCTTGGTGATCATTTACAAGCACAACCCCCCCTTTTAAGAAGCAATCCCTGAAACCTTTCACATTTCAAAAGTTGGCCTAGAATAGTCACTGCGTACCTGAGCAGTTCTCAGGATGACTTGAAAATTTTTATTCTTTTTTTCTACTTTGTATTTCAATTACAGCTAGATTTGGACTTATTTCACCAGTGTTTGTTGATACCTCATGCTAAACTTGAAGGCACTGGCAATTTTGGATCTATATCTTATTGCTTCTTTAATTACTTTGATGTTCCTTTGCTGCATCTGAGTACCCATCAGTGTAGTTACAAGAAGTGCCCCACAAAGCCTCAGTTTCTATGGAACAATCTCCTTGGCACCAGGTTTTATCCTTAATATTTAAATCAATGTAGGACTTCTTTGTACATTTTACTTTAGAAAATTATTGGTGTATTTGCTTTTCAAATAGCACAGACTATCCACTAATCCTTCATTGTCTCCTTTTATTCAGTTATTCAAGATGGACATTTTTCAAATAGGAAGTGTAAGTGGCAGTCCTTACTTGTATACGGAAAATCTGGTACTCTGATATCTTTAATTTTTGTGGCACTGAAACACAAATGTGAATTATGATGATCTTGAAAAACATAGCAACTAAGATAAAACCACCTTTTATGATAAACAGATAACCCACTACTGGCTTGGAATATCTTGTGATGTAGAAATACCATACAATCTTCCTTATTAATTAGCTTTCCTCTGTATTCAAGCAGATAATATGTATGATATAATATTTTACCATTAGAGCATTTTTTTCTAGACATAGCCTAGTCATCAACCAGTTCTGCTGCTTAACTACAGCCTACTATCATCCCAGGATCCCTAACCACTGTGTAGAAGAAATACTATCTTGTGGCTGAAATATAAATTATTGTGCTGTCAAGCTTTGTATTTACAACTCTTGATTTATTACTTTGTCTACTGACATAAAAACTATTTTATCAAACACTATTACCAAAATGTTAGTGCACAAGCCACCTACTACCTGAAATTTCCCACTTTGATTTGCTTAACCCAGAATATGACCCACACTTTAGAAATGCCTGTGTGTTTAGGTGTACTAGTGTTGAAAATACATCTAAGCTGAAAAGATGCTATCAGAAGTCGATGGACTGGCTCTTGAGCAGGTGTAAATTATCCCAGCTCTACTGGTTTCTTTCAGTTTGCACCAGCTGAAATACTGGCCTAGCATGTCACTGTAATGACAGATCTAGGAACTTTCTTTTCCAGTGCTGGAAAATGTTGAAATATAGTTTGGGTAGCTGGTTATCAAAATATAAGTTATGAAATGTTCATTACTCCATAGTTAGGAATGTGTGTTTTAAGACTGGTCTAATAATGACATAACTTCTGAGTGAACATGAGATACCAGCAGATGCTCTCTGGATGATATTCATCTGACTATGGGTATCTTTAAGGTGGGCATTGAGTCTGAGTCCCTTTGTTGTCAATGAAGAGAAACAGGCACTTCTAGTGGTTATTAGTTTAGTTCTCAAGAAGATATCTTAAGCAGATCAGGTGCGCTGTGTCCGTAAAGTGTCTGCTTCTCTTACTGACTAAGGACAGAACCATGGATGTAGATGTAGATGTAGATGTAGATGTAGATGTAGATGTAGATGTAGATGTAGATGTAGATGTAGATGATGTAGATGTAGATGTAGATGTAGATGTAGATGTAGATGTAGATGTAGATGTAGATGTAGATGTAGATGTAGATGTAGATGTAGATGTAGATGTAGATGTAGATGTAGATGTAGATGTAGATGTAGATGTAGATGTAGATGTAGATGTAGATGTAGATGTCTGCCTTGCTTGTGTCTAAAGTTAGGTGAGGTGAATCTCCTTCTCAGGGCCTCTCATTGGCTCCATCTTAGTAAGCTCTCCCTATGTTATTCAACAGTTACTAGAACAAAGCTGAGTAAAATGTGGTAACTCTGCACCATTCTATTACAGTACACAGAACAGTAAATAACAGCCCTATCATACATATATGACTATAAAATTTGGGCTAGCATATTTACTTAAAATTATATTGTACATATAATTGCTTCTATCCTCCTTTCATGTAACAACTCTCTTAAAATTCTTAAGTTCTCCACAGTTGAACTGAGAGATTTTGATTTTACTGATGTATCCACTAAGTAAAATGCCATTTTAATCTTTGTGTGTAGCTATTAGTCAATTAGTGTTAATGGTGTGTATGGTGTTAAAAATGTGACATTTTCCTTCTTGGAGTATGCTTTTCTGGTGAATGGCATTCATCAGTAAGAGAATAAATCCAGTAATACTCACTCCTTTGCCATCTATCATATTTACAGGAAGTACAGGAGTGTGAAAAGTTGGAAACATAAGCAATTACATCATCTGAATAATGTGATTGTAATAAAGCCCAAAGAACTGTGAATATAGGAGTGAAAGGAGAAACAAGTATTTATGCCATAATATTTAGCAGGAGTAGTAATTAGCATTTTGATTGCCTTTTTTTATCAGTTCTGTGAAAGAAATTCATGTGAATAGCAAATAAATAAAAATAGCCTTATGGACTATAGAGAATTCAGTCAAATGGGTCAGCCATAGTGTTCTAAAATTGCTGTATGATTAACAATATTTGACATGCAGTTTGTTTTCTGTCCGTGCAATTGCAACAACAGTTCCAATTGTAGCCACTTTTTTCTTTTCTTTTCCTTTTTCTTTCTTTCTTTGTTTCTTTCTTTGTTTCTGTTTTTTATGCAGAAGACCATCAAATGAATTGTCACAATACTCGAATAATGCAAGACACAGAAAAAGACGATAACAATAATGATGAGTATGATAATTACGATGAACTGGTGGCCAAGTCATTGTTAAATCTTGGCAAAATTGCAGAGGATGCAGCATACAGAGCCAGGACAGAATCAGAAATGAACAGCAATACATCTAATAGTCTGGAAGATGATAGTGACAAAAATGAAAATATCGGTCGGAAAAGTGAGCTGAGTTTAGATTTAGACAGTGACGTTGTTAGGGAAACAGTGGACTCCCTTAAATTATTAGCACAAGGACATGGTGTAGTGCTTTCAGAAAATATTAATGACAGAAATTATGCAGACAATACTTCACAGCAAGACAATAGGAATATGAACTTTGTAATGCTAGGGAAGCCTGTGAACAATGGACTTACAGAAAAAATAGTGGAGGAGAGTGATGAAGAGGTGTGTCTCAGCAGTTTGGAGTGCTTAAGGAACCAGTGTTTTGATCTGGCTAGGAAACTCAGTGAGACAAACCCACAGGAAAGAAATCAACAGCAAAACATGAACACTCGTCAGCATGTCAGGCAAGAAGATGACTTCCAAGGAAGAACACCAGACCGGAATTACTCTGATATGATGAACCTAATGAGGCTTGAAGAACAGTTGAGCCCCAGATCTAGGACTTTTTCTAGCTGTGCCAAGGAGGATGGTTGTCATGAAAGAGACGATGATACCACCTCTATTACTTCAGATAGGTCTGAAGAAGTGTTTGATATGACAAAAGGTAACTTAACCCTGCTTGAGAAAGCAATTGCTTTGGAAACTGAGAGAGCAAAAGCCATGAGAGAAAAAATGGCAGTGGAAGCTGGAAGGAGGGATAATATGAGATCATTTGAGGAACAGTCTCCAAGACACCTTTCTGGAGATGACAGGAAGCCTAAACCAAGTGACGGCCATGTCAAAAAGCCATATTATGGTAAAGGTAATATTTCTATATACCGTATGTTATGTCATGAGAAAGTGTGAGCTAACATGTTAAGTTTTTGCATAGATTTCTGAAATGAAGTTATTAATTCCACATAATGGGAACTTTATTAAAATTGTAGTATGTAGTATGACATGATTGTAAAATAGCATCATGCTATGATTATAAAATAAAATATTTAATTCTGCAGTGTTAGAAATATGTACAGTATATCATTGGCTAAATTAAAAAGTAACTTCTCAGGGAAACAAAACAAGAGATCATGTTGAAAGAGGCAAAGATTTTTCTCAAGGTTTTAATATATTTTATAGTAATAATTAAAAAAGAGAATTGTGTTGCAAACTATATTGGGGGGTTTTATGTAGCAGATAGTCAATCAGCTATGAAGTGCATATGTTAGAGATTGGATTGGGTGGGTGGCATCGTGATTTACAAAATTATCATCAAATGACAGTTATTGATGAAGCCTCTCCCATCTAAAATGTAGAATTGCCTGATAGAAATTGAACAGAATCAAAATGACCGATAACATAAGATAGGGGCAGTGACTGCACATTAATTATCTTAAGATAGTAAGGTAATGGAAACCATTTGCTATGCAAGGCATGGTGTGGCCTGGGCTGAGATCAATAGCAATTTCTTTCTTATGTGCATTCCACTTCACTGGTTTCATTCCATTGTGGAAACAGTTAAGGTGCTGCCTTGACCATAATTCAATACAAGAAAAAAAAAAAAAAAAAGCAACCCAACCAATAAAAACCATCCAAACAAAAAAAAACCCAACAGACTAAAGGTTACCTTTAGAATGCCTTTTAATTTGCAGGATTATCATGGTGATGGTGTGTTTATATTATGACACTCCTCTTTAACGTGGTTACATCTGTACATGTAGGGCCATGTTGTATTAAGTGTTCAATACCTCCTGAGATTCATTGAACACCCCTGATTCCCATTGACTTTAGTGGAAGTTGAGGACGTGGTATTTCTTGGGAGATGCTAAACAGGGAATAGGTTTATCTTATATTTGTTGTAAAAATATTTGGTTTGCTTTCTACAATTGAGATGGTGAAGATGATTCTCTTTTTTTTTATAAATCCCTGTTTTCAAAAAGTAATCTGCCTGTGACATTCATGTAGGCAGACAACATCTTGATCCACAAAAGTTTTGATAATTTTTCACAAGTCTTAAACAAAAGTAATGATCAGTCTTTTAGAAGCATGTAAATTACTGATGTCAAACACTGCTGCCATGTATTTTAGTGAAGTTTTGTTTGTTCTAACCACAAATATATAGTCCAGTGTATACTATAGGAACCTCGGGCACTTGGGGAAGACAACTTTATTTAGTTAGTGTAATACTGCATAGCCATGCGGATGTTGTGCTAAATGTTGTTCACGTGTGACCTATTATGGATGCATTTCCCTGTGAGTATATGTCTCTAAAAACAGAGAAAATATGACAAACAAAAATTAATTTTTGAACTGTTTTTAAATTCTGATATTGTCCAGCCTTTCCAGTCTACATATAGCTGAAAAAACACTTTTGCATACAGGCCTACTGTCTCCAAAAAGCCTATATAATTTCTGACGGTGAGAAATATATGGATATCCTATTTTAGTAAATTCTGTAGCTTCTTTGAACCATCCTATTTCTTGGGAGCTGCAGGCTGAATTTAAATTGGTCCAAGTCTCAACCAGGGACTAAATACTGTGGGAGTTTGGACCATGAAACTTTAGATCATTCTTCATCTTTTAAATAAAAAAAGAAAAAAAAATTCCTTTATAAATAAGACCAAAAAAACCAAACAAACAAACAAAAAAACCCCAAAAAAACTCCACAGCAACCAAAACCCAAAACAAACAAACCTGTGGAAAACATTCTGGTAGTTTCTGAGAGAGGAAGCTTTAAGTAAGAGAGTTGCTTATATCATTTGTTCTCCAGTCACGTTATCTTCCAAATACTGCTGGAAGAGCTGCCTACAGAGATGTATGATATGGTTAGGTGGAACCTTTCCTGGGAAGACAGGTTTGCAGTGAGAACTACCTCTTGGCTTCAAAGATCACTGAAACAACCATTAAGAGACCAGTAACCATTTTCCCCCTGCCATTTTAAGCTTTCTAAACGGGCTTTCTTCTGAAATTTTTGCATTTTGAAGTCCTTTGACAACCTTCACTTGGGAAATACTTCCATCGTGGCAAAGAGTGAGAAAAGGTTGCAGAGTTCAGTAGAACTGCAATATTTCTCCCAAACAGTAGAAAAGGATTTACAAAACAGTATCCAGTGTTTCATATAAAGCTGTGAAAAGTTTACTCAAATGTCTTCCATTAAAAGCAATGGGAAATTGTGCAAGTGCAATTTTATGCAAGTTTTGAAATCATTAAGAGTAGTATACAGCATCTTTTCTGACTCATTAGACCATAAAGGCTCTTAAGGATCTGATATGTGCTATAACTTTATGATGTAGACTTGAATACAGAGCAGGATTTGCTTGACGCTGTAGGATGCAAGTGTCTAGATCCTCAGCTGCACTAAATTACAATACCTTCACTGACTTTGGTGGAGTTCTAATAATGTCGAGTAGCTAAAGTTCCCCTAGTTTAAAGTCTCTAAAAAGCCATTATGGTCTATTAATCATCTACATTTTTTGCAGTCCTTGAATATTGTTATATTTACATAATTTATATTTCATTTACATTATCTATTCACTTATCTAATACTTTTACACATGCCTAAGTACTTGACTTGATGAGTTGCTTAGAGTTGTGTATGTATGTAGCTGTGGGCTTACTGTTCTAGTGGTCTCAGCACAGGCCTATCTGGCAGGAATTCAAATCCCTCCTCTGACATTTGCTCCTTCTGTGGCCTTGGGTTTAACTTCTTGATCTCTTTCTTTAATTTCCTGATGTATGAGATTAAGGTCTTTGCAGGAGTGTTGTGATAACTGTATAGCACATTGGAGATAGATTTATATGTTTATTTGTTATTAAAGAGCAAAGAACTGTGTTCTGCAGTCCACATGCAAGTAAAATAAAACGTTCATAATTAGGGATTCCATTTGCAAAATACGAGGTTTAAGTATGATATTATATTATAAGAATGGATTTAAGACATGGAGAGTCATTAGAATGAGCTAAAGATTTTCTGTAAAATGAAGCTGTTTTGGAAGAAGTTGAAAAGTAAATGTATATATAAAACCTACCAGAAGGAAATCAGGAATTGGAATAAGTCCAAAACAGAATGTGAACTCTGGATTGTATTGATTCATGATGAAAAGAATGGGTTGTACATGAAGTTCTACAAGTACTGAAATTTTCTCCTATTTTCTCCTATTGTACTGAGGGTTCTGTTTGTTGAAACTGGGATGGAATTTAATGTAAAAAAAGGCTTACTGGAAAACAAGTAGCTAAATCTTATTTTACGAAACTGAAAGCATAAATACTGAAGCAGAGAACTTACAAGAGCAACATAAAATTATTAAATGAGGATAGTTCAGATTGGTATTGAAAGGAATGATGGACTAAAAAAGATGTTGGTGATCTTGAGCCAAAATTGTAGCAGTTTGAGTATCCTGAATTTTATCCCTTTAATATGGATATGAAAATCAGCAATGATGTCCAAAACCTGGCAACGGTGGTCAAGATGATAAGATGTAATTTGTATCATGTGCTTGTCTGGAAGAATAGATGTTCTACAGATGTTCTGTTAAAGGAAATAAGCAGATGAAGTTACGTGAGAAAGTTCTAAATCAGGATTAATCTCACCAGTGTTCCATTACATTATTGGCAGAAAACTTTTTTTTGTGGAAAAAATATCTAGTTCGACTTTTCTTTGATTTGTAGTCAGAAGATCCAACAACATTCTAAAAGGTCATTAACCTTTCAAGCATATGAATATTCAAATGTTACATGCATGTTGGTAATGCCCCAAATTTACAACGCAGGTGATACTTTCAGTAATCCTGATTACAATGTTTACTCCACCATAATTTATTGAAGAGAAAGGAATATTTATATGAGTTTACCACTTTGTAAGGAATTTAGAGAAAACCTGAGTAATTTCCTCACTGAGCCTTGGAAAAGGGATTTTTGTGGAATCGTTATGGTGAAGAGCTGGGTTTGCTACTCTCAGGACATTGAACTGCTATGATAGTATATTTGCAGACCTTAATACATGAGGCAAATAAGAATGTAAAGAAGGGAAACTCCAACTAAACAGTTTCCAAATGACCTTGCACCCTTGCGCTAATGCTTGCCAGCAGAACATTGATTGACAATGGTATGGCTTTGCTATAAAAAGGTCATTTTCCAATCACTGCGAATGGATATTGCTGTGATCATGGGAGCCTGAAGTCTGAGAAGAAGATAACAGGATAAAAGTGACAGAACTGTGATAAGAAGTAGAAGGGTTTTTTTTTTCCAGTTTTCATAATAACATTTACCAAAGAGTAAATGACATGATTAAATGAACCTTCTTACAGAAATGTGAAAAGACTCATTCACTTGACACATTTGTTGTAAATTATAGATCCCTCAAGAACAGAAAAGAAAGAGAGCAAATGTCCTACCCCTGGGTGTGATGGAACTGGCCATGTAACGGGGCTTTACCCCCATCACCGCAGTTTGTCAGGATGCCCACACAAAGATAGGGTCCCTCCAGAAAGTAAGTTCACATTCTTTCATGGAAACTGGGGATAAAACTACAAAAACTTTTCTAGCATGCTTTTTAAACCTTTTATTTAAAAAATTAATTTCATTTTTCAGTATGGTTTGTCTCAACTTAGTCAACTGTTCTGTGTTATACTTTTTCCTTTATTCCATCTTTTCCATTCTTTACTAACTTTACACTAAAAGAACAACTTTTAAAGCTGTATTCTTTGATTTTGAGAATCCTAGGTTATTTTTTAATAGACATATTTAGTCAATAGAGAAAAAGGTTTCCAGAAGATGTGCACTGCTTTTGCTTCTGCGTGCTAATGTCACATCAACTGTCCTTACTGTCTTGTACAGGAATAATTATTCCTGAAAAACTTGCAACCCCTTTCCTTTGTTATTGTTGTGTCTGAAATATATATTAAACTAGTGTGTATTATATAATAAATAATAATTTGGCTGTTTACCTAGTTGCAGAACTCAGGATTTTGAGCAAACATCCCCTGTCAGTCACATGGGTGGAGCTTCCTGCCATGTCAACAAATTCTCGTTGTAGGAAGCTCACTCATATGAGCTCATGGACACACACCTAAAGGCAGAGGGCTTCATTTCTGGAAGTCACCTCCTTGGCTGGTGAAATCAGCATAGTTCTGTTGAAGCTAATTACTCTGTGCTGTTTTTTATCAGGAAGTATCTAGCTAAGATCCAATTCTCCTTCACAGCAGTTTTAAAATGGAGTTATAGATTCCATTCCATATGGACCTAAAATCCTCACTGTCCATCAGCACTTACAGAATTAACCTCAATGAATTTGCAACAGCCTTAAGGAAATGTTACAAAGATGGTCAGAAGTAAAATGGTCCCCAGTTTCCAAAGGAAAGTAGATTCTGATGGACAGGAAAACAGAAGTAGATTAGCATTGCAAGAGTGGCAGACATAACAAGTCTCCTCTTCCATGGTACAGTGGCTTCTTCCAGAAGTAAAGTGATGAGGAAGTGCTTTAGGAAATTTTGCTGTAGTTTGGTTGGTCTCTGAATACAGTAGAACAAATAAAGCAATTTCTCTGCTTTCCAAGAACCTGTAATTTTTTGAAACACAAATATTTATTCAGTTGCTCAAAGTTCTATCATTTTTCCAAATGGTAAATAAAAAGCTCTTTAGAAGACTTTGTAAATCAAAGAAGAATATAGCTTTAAACTGTTTGCATGCTCTTGTACCTACTAAAATGACAAAGGTGAGCTCATCTTTTTTTTTTCCTGTGATGTTGGCCTTGTGAAGCATGTTTCAAGAACAGCTTTAAATATTAGGAATTTCAGAGTGAAGCTTTTGTATCTATACACATTTTATCACACTGATGATGGGGTGATGATGATGATGATGATGGTTATCTTTTAATGAGTATACATGGTTTAATTCTCAAGTCTCTGAACAGCTTTTATTCAGTTCTTAACTCAGTCAAGGTATCTACTGCTTTTATTAGATCTTCTATTTTTTTTTGAGTGAGAACTAAATACAGGCTTCCAGACCACTTCTTGTGTGAGAAAATGAGAACTTCACAAGGGCTGGATGGCCTTTTTCCATTGAGTGATGTACTGCCATCCAGCTCCAAGACATGGATTCAGATATACATCATGTCATAAAAAAATTCTTCAGTTTCCCCAAAAAGTTTTTGATTATTTGGCCCTTCATAGCATGAGCTTTATGATTTAGAGAGGTACTGCTCTGAGCAGCCTTGGAGTAAGTTTTCCATCCAGCTTGCAGTGGATGCAGATGTAAATCAGTTTACTTGCTTAAGCTTGTAGCACTTATTTATTTTTTACTTTTTTTTTTTCTGCCATCCCTCAATTTTTAAGTACTTCATTTTGGTTCCTAGTATTTAAAAAAAATAAAAATTCACATTTGTAGACAATACAAGTGAAAAATAGAGGATCCATTCTGTTCACCATATAGATATGAATGATATATCTATGTGGAAGTGAGCAGAGCTGGCCCTTAGCTCAATCGGGCTGCCTTATAGTTAGGGTTAAATTCTGTTCAGGGTTGTACTGAGGTGTGTTTCAAGTAATTCAATGTTCTACCAGTATAACTTGAGAGCAGATTTTCAGCTCATGATTTTGATTCTCCATTTATAAAGCTATGTATTAAGTATACATACATTTCCTGAAAGAATTTTTCCAGTCTGTAATTCTGTTTTGTATGGTTGCTAGCTCACCCTTTACTGTTGAGCTGATCTTTGCTCAGTGGTTTTGTATGAAGAAGATGTTGGACGTCTTCTGCTTCACTGTTGCACCAGAGATGCATTTGTTTATAGGTTCTGTAACCTCCATAACTTTCACTGTTTCCCTGTGTTAATGAGCATAGGGTCACAATACTTACTTTCCTCATCAGGCTTTATTGGCTATGTGTGTCACGTGTATTTTGAGGAATGCTGGTTGTTAATGAATCCTGCTTTGTTTTAAAATGGTTTCATATATACTGGGATTTGATTTTTTTTTTCTTGTTTTCATACTCTGCTGTTTTCTCTTACTCTCCTTGTCAAGTTCTTGCCATGCATGAAAATGTTCTTAAGTGTCCTACACCAGGCTGCACAGGCCGGGGCCACGTAAATAGCAACAGGAATTCCCACCGAAGGTAAGGATGCCGTCGCTGGACACCAATCTAGAGGGAACAGTGCCTCCGAACTGCAGCCCTTCTAGCAGTCCATTGGTGGGGGGGAGTGAGTGTGTGTCGTTGTTCTGTTCTGAGGATTGACAGATGGTGCTTCGTGTGCTTTATCCATTTTAAAGAGTAACATTTATTCATGTATTTTCTGAGGAGAACGAGTGTGCGTTTGCTGTAGTATGGATGAATTGATCCACAGAAGACATTTTAAGCATCTTTAGCTTTTTGAGTGGACTTTTTTTCTTCTTTTTGTTTTGATATTTGCTGAACAACGATGGTACAAATCAAGTGGTATGACTCCTCATGGGTGTGTTGCAAGGAGAAAGATTTTGTCAGTATCATCAGGACTAGGACAGTGTTCTTGTTCACACACTTCACTCTCCTCAGAGATTATTTTCTAGTGCATGGAAAAAATCTACTCTAATCCTAAATTATTGGGGTTTTTTAATACAAGAGAAACAGCATTTTAAATACACGGGTGTTAGTTTTCTTACTGACCATTGTCTCAGCCCCAAAGTACTTATTCAGCTAAAACTGAATGAGAATCTTGGCTGTTTAAGAAACATTAAAAACATGTCTCATTACATTTAAAAAGGAGAAGGCAGAAATATTAGAATTATTATATTTAAAAAAAAAAAAAAATAATCAAGACAAAAAACAACTTTTCCATAGTTTCCTAAGATTAGTAATAGATTCTTAGGGAAGGGATGCTTTGGCAAACTAAATTCTGTCAATCAAATTTTGGAAATGTTACTTTACTTTTCCGCATGTCATAATTTTCCCACAGAACAATAATAAAATTTTGCCTGTTCCTTTATAATTTAAAAAATCCAGAAAATGTCGATAAGAGGGTAAAAGGAACTGTGCAATGTTCCTGTTATTGAATTCCTTTTTACTATTAATTGTAGCATGAAGGCTTAAGGGAGTACAGGTACTGGACATTCAGTCTTATCAAGCTCTGGGTAACTACAGCCCCTCATATCAGCTGCATTTCCCTCAGAAGATTCTTGCGGGTACCAGCCTTTCTGCAATAAGCTCTGGTACCCTCTCTCTGCAGTGATGCTGCCAGTAGATGCAGCAAAAACCTCTGAGAAGGCTTTATGGGAATTACTGCTGCTCGAAGCAGCATTCACTTCTGGTTGAATATCCACTAGAATATTTGAGGTGTCTGAGGAAGAGCATGTCAGTGGAGCGCAGCTGCCCCCTGGCATGGCTCCAGAGCTGCACAGAGCTCCCTCACCCTCTGCAGAACTAGGACAGCGAGGGCAGGCAGGGGGGAGCACTCTGCAGTCTGTGCTCACCTCTTTCTGCAGCTTCTGGGGCATTTTTCTCTGCTTCATTTTTTTCTCTTTTTCCACGTATTTCCTGTAAAGAAGGGAACATCTGGGAATGCACTGATTTGCCTTTCATTTTAATTTCTATTCCTGTGGAGAGCACAGAGAGTTGCGGTCACATAAACATGCGATAGAATATGACAAGGAAATATGAGCCCCTCCATTGTCAGGTCACAGGCTTTTACAGCTTCACTAAGAGCACCATCTGCTGGCATCAATATATTTATTTTTCTCAGATCTAAATCTTTTCCATAAGAATCAGGCTTATTATTGCCACTTCAATAATAGTTCAGCATTTGCAAATTTAATTGAATTTTCAGTGAAGAAATACTTTGCATTTTACATCTACTATTAGAAAGCATACTTTAGTGGCTGAAATTCATGAACAAACACTAACAGTTGGCATGTAGATTTAGCAATCCAAGGCAAAATTTTGAACTCATTTATATGCCTAGCAAAAAGATTGGAGTTAATGGAGCTGAATGAGGTGTGAAGCAGCACAAGATTTGGCCTATATGGTGTTGTCATTTAATTGTCTTCAGGAGCCATTTCATCGGCAGCATTTGTAGATGCATAAAGGTCACGAGTCCGTTAGCAGAGCTGCACAGTAGATTCCAGTTTATATTCTCCTCTCCTACTGGTATGTTCTCTGGCTGACATCCATGAATAATCTACCCATTGTAGACTGTGAGAGAAGAAGAACAGATGTAAGATTTACCATGCAACTTTGAAAGCAGAAGAAAGGAAGTCTATTCTATAGAAAATACACATGACCAAAAGATTTTTGGAAACCTTTTCCTTCAGATTCTTCCTGATGCTGGCTAAGGAGGAGAAGGAGTAATTGGATCAGTGCTATAATGTGAAACTATGCAGGACAAGACAATTAAATTTCCTTTCTGTAATTGCAGCCTCTCTGGATGTCCTATTGCTGCAGCAGAGAAACTGGCTAAAGCTCAAGAGAAGCATCAGAACTGTGATGTGTCAAAATCAAACCAGGCATCAGATCGGGTTTTAAGGTATTAGAAATCACTATAATACTTATTCTTATGCAGAATTCATCACACATTCACCTAATCTGAGAATTTATATTTATATACATTGTATATACATATATATCTCCTTTAAAGAAGAGTTAGAATTAGGGCTTCTGGATCCAATTCTTACAGTGTATTTATCCCACTTAGTTTTCATGGGGGAGGGTTGGTAATTATTTTGGCAAATACATGTAAAGCTGAAAAGCTCATTTTTGTCTTAGGCATTGTTTGGTGTAAAGATGACTGCTGGAGTGCAAAGTCTAAGAACAGTGTGAAAAAAGTTGGTATCTTTTGGGAATAAACTAATATTTACCGGTAAGTCTTGGTTTTTTCAGCAGGCTTTTACTAGTAAATATCAGTTTAAATTAAACCAGAAGCCCTATGTGCATTACCAAACTGGTAGTACACCTTTTGGCAGGACACTTGGAAAATTACCAGATATAGCTTAGATTCCAAAATAACATCTGGCTTAGTTCTTTGTCTCTGTTGCCCCCATTCTCTACCAGGAAGGACAGAAAGGGAGAAAAATTGTCTCCTAAATTTTCATATAGAAAGGATCTTGAACCAATTTTATATGATTATACTCCTTTTCTTCATCCATGAAGGATTCTGCATTTATCTGAAGTTATATCCAGCTTTGTGCTATTGTCTCCTCTTTTGAGATATGTGGGTGGAAAAAATATTATTTCTGAGGAGCTGAAGTGTGAAGGATGCATGTAAAGCAATCAAACTTCTGCATGATTGTACCAGCCTTATGCTGATGATGCCCCAAAAGCTGCAGAATTTCTCCATGGATACTGCAATATCTGTGGGCTGGGATAGGTACATCCCTCTCAGCTGCCTCAAAGAGCGTGGAGGAAGTGCTGCAGCTTAGTTCCCAGAATTTCCTACTTATCCCATAGGTTTCTTAGTCTTTAGCTGTCTTCTAGATTGAAGAACCGATTGGGCTACTTAAAGTTTTCTACTGTATTACCAACACCATTCTTTGGATATTCCCTTAGAAGTTCATCTAATCTTGATGGTCTTTTCAAAAACCAGCATTTCCATGGAGCTGGGAACATAGGATTATGTTCACATCTACAGAAAAAATTTTGTCATTCCTTTTGACTGTGGTCTCCTTCTGCAGATTGTTTTTGATGGGCTTTATCTTAACTGTCCCTAATTCAGTTTGCACAGCTTGGCATGCAACATCCCACAGAGGTTTCTTAGAGAAGAGTTCTTCAAATCCCATTAGTAAAAAACTTCCACTCTTTGAGGGAATAAAACAGTTTCTCACTTGATGGAGAAAGACAGATCAAAAATGCAGTGGCTTTTACCACTGCTCATTACAGAGAAGTCACTGAAGTCAGTTGCCATAGAAGGCAACTGCTCAAAAGCAGCATCCAGGTTGCTGGCAAACTCCCTAGGATTGTTCTGCAGTCTTAACTTCACTTGTAAGCTGCCTTGTGTTTCAGGTTTTATAGGCAACTCAGATAAGTCTTTCATCTTGTCTCTTGCTTTCCTTTTACCTTTAAGTCATTGAAGTATTTAAGATGAACTTGGCAGCTATTTATAATATTTGTGTGCAGGCAACTGATGGGCAGACAGAGATGTTTTAAGACTAAATCTTGAATATTTGTCTTCATCCCAGTTTCCATCTCAACTGCATTTGAAAGTTCTTACTTAAAAAGAAATCAAATTTCATAGGACTTCTATTCCACTGAAATTTTGGATTTGCATCATATGTTCAGGATCTGAATTGCAGGTTTTTGGCTAAATGTAGATTATCTTGAAACAGGATCAAACTATTATTTATATCAGCTCATTGTATAAATAAGCCACTGTATTTTGTGAGGAAGAAGTGTCTAAAGGAATGAGCATATATAAATCAAATGGAATAGTATTACTAATACAATTTTTTGGGTGATCATTACATAAATATCCTGAATAAATTCTATGAAAATAAATACATTCAGAAAAAAATGATATAATGTTCCAAACCTATTTCTTGCTATTGATCACATTTCACTTTGTTAGTCAGCATGATGACACCTCTGATCATAACTGAATTTATGTTCCTATGATTGTTCCTTCCATTTCCTCTGGTTATAAATGCAGTAAGAAAAAAAGGAAGAAAAAAGAAGAAAAATGAAAAAATGCTGTATGCTTCTTGATGCTAGCAGAAGCACCTCAGGTGTGCTGTTCATCATCCTCACCTCCTGCTAAATTAAGCAGGTAGACATGTAGCACTGTGTAGCAGTTGCTTCCAACAACCTAGTCATGTAATACTTTCTTATATAGATAGGATTTGCAGGATCTGACCTTCGTTTGCCTGCTCTGAGCTGATGAATTCTGTGTCCACTTGCAGAAGATGGTGTGACAGTTCACTGCAACGTTCTTTCACTGAGATTTCAGAAGTTTCTCAAATGACTGGATAACATCAATCAGGGCTTCTTCTGACTGTCCTCCCTCATCCTAAATGAAAGAGATATTTAACTGAAACAGTTTTTTTTTGTATTCATTCTCAGGACCTTCCTTGAGGTGTGCATCTGTGTTTCAGGAATTGCAGCTCCTGCCAGAACCTTGCATTTAAGGATGAGCAGGACCTGCAAGGCAGCAGCTCAGAGTCAGCAGAGCTTCTGAGACTCTTCTCAAGATGAACATGGATTTGTATATTGAAGGATGAAACAGTAATAGTTACTTTTGAAAGCACAGAGGAAAACAGCTTACAACTCTGTTGGAAGAAATTTGGAGGAAACTCCATATATTAGGTGGAGTGTCCAGATCTACTTTTTCTTTTTGATATTTAAAGAATTTTTCCAAACTTCTGTCAGTCTGCTTGCCCCTCTTTAATTCACCTCCCAAAAGAAAAAAATGTTTGCTATGTGATGCAATTACATGGGGAAAGGGAAACCCTGAAGTATTTTAAAACAGAATTTTAAAATACTTTTAGCAACAGGATACATTTAGCGGTATTAGAATTAATTTTGTCTAGGCTTTGTTCAAGGAAATAAATATTGTTTGTCTGCTGAAAACAACCAAACTAAGGAAATGCAATAATATATTGCTGTCTCTTGAGTAAAAGAAATAACTAAGATTTTCTAATCTGAACTATAAATTATGCACAAACATAGTAAACTGAACTGCATCTAACAAACTGTACATATCTTTAATTTCTAGGCCCATGTGCTTTGTTAAGCAATTGGAGATCCCTCAGTATGGCTACAGAAACAATGTCCCCACCACCACACCCCGCTCCAACTTGGCCAAGGAACTAGAGAAATACTCTAAGACTTCGTTTGAATATAACAGTTATGACAACCATGCCTATGGCAAGAGAGCCATAGCTCCCAAGGTGCAATCCAGGGATATATCCCCCAAAGGATATGATGGTAGGAGGTGCACACTCTTATACATGAGAGACAAGTTTGCAGTTAATCATGTTGTTGTATATGTAAACATCATACAAATAAGACATGTTTTCATGTTCATACAGTATTATGAGGAATGCTATCATATGTAAGTTATTTTAAAGGCCTTTTTAAAAAAGTGTTGTTTTATACGGTGCTTGCTTCAGGATTGTTGCACTGTTAAAAGGCATCTCCAGCTATTAATCTCCTGGGATGTTTGAGATGGCGATAAAAGCTGAGTAATAGAGATAATCCTTATGTTACTGTCTGAGAGACCTGGCCTCAAGGGTCACATAGGGATTCTTGCCTCCGTGCAGCAGTTCGGTAACCTAGAAACATATTTGCTTTGTGGGGATATGGAAGTAGAAAACCTGGGCCTCTTTGTGCTCCAGAAAACATTGCTACATACTCAAAGAGGCATTTTTGGTTATTTTTTCCTCACAAACACACTGGTTGAATTCTCTGGAAAACCTAACATACTTGACATATTTAGAAGAAGGCTGATACTAGCTTCAGTTCAGGAGAAGACAATGGATGGGATCAGTCAGGCAAGAGGTTTTCTGTTAGGGGAGAAAAATGAACTATAGGACAAAGAAGGATTGTAGGTTTTGAAGACATCAGGAAGCTTTCAGAACAGTACATTTATATATGCATATATATGTGTGTGTATATATATATGCATGCATATATATATAAAACTAAACCACGTCTTTTTTTTGTCTTTTTTTTTTTTTTTTTGAACACTAGCGGTTTATTTTTTTGTTAAAATACTTAATATTACTCAGTGACTAAGAAATTTCAGGCAGGTATCAGATGTTTTGTTTATGAAAACAGCAAGAAACATACTATACAGAAGTTTTTATGCTATTGCCTGAGCACAGACTGACATTTAAAAGTAGTTAAGTGAAGAAAGAGAAAATTACTACAGCTCCTGCCTTCATATGTCTGATATTTTAGATATTTTCCTTTCTCATAGAATTAACAGACATATTCTTGCACTATAGCAGAAAGGAAGAGGGTTGTGAAAAGAATCCTATTTTTAGTAAAAGAGCTTTTTTTGTCCCTCATACCTTCATCTTATTTGTCTGTATCTAAATAAGGGCTTGAACAGCATTAAAAGTAAATCACTAACTGTAACTGTGGTTAGAAGGTAATGAGTATACATTAGTATAAGGTAAATTAGGTATTAAATATTGTATATATATTCTGTCTAGTCTTGCAGAAAGGAAAGCATCACAATACTGCTGGGGTTTCTGTGAAAAAGCTTATTTTCAGATCAAATTACTGATGAATAAGCAACTGATACATACTTTTCTCATTTAAGACCCCTTTTTCAATAAGTAATGACAAACTTCACTTTTTCTCCCAAACCACCAGAATTTGAAAATACATGTCACATTAAGCACAAATTTACAGTGGCCTTAAATAATAAAAAGCTATGTTGATACAGGTCACTGTCTTTACACACACTCATCTTCCTTTGATATAAACAGAGTTTTTTCCTGGCTATAGGGCAGGGACTAGGTCGCTTCAGTGCTCAGTAGCGTGAGCCAGAGGGGACTGAGAAACTCTGCATACACATGATTCCTGCTGTTATAGCAAGTGTAGGGGTCTCTTGTGTCCTCAGAGTAGCAGAAGCCCGTTCAGGCTGGAGCAGGTTGATCTAGCCAGACAAAGGCTGCTCTATGGCTTTGTTCCATATCCTGGCTCTGCTGGAGGCACTGCACGCCACACCTGGTTCCAAGTGATGTGTGTGCTGTTTGCCCAGATGCACCTGCCAACATGGTCCCAGAGGTGGGGGCTGATGTGAGTTTTTCTTTTCCCTGTCAGTGATTTTCATGAAACCTCTAGGATTCACATTTCTCTGAAATTCCAGAAGTACTCCAACATATTTGGCTTAAATTGGCTCATGAAAATCAGCTGAATTCTTAGAATGATGAAGTGAAATCCTGGGCGCACTGAAATTGTTAAAACATTTTGGCACTGACTTTCAATGGAACAAGGATTTTGCTGACAGTTATTGTAAATAACTGAATATGAAGGAGATTTCAGGAAGAGACTCTTCACTTTAAAAAGTCACTTCAAAAAACTTCACAGTATTTTTAGGTGGTTTTATATTTGTATATAAAAATAATTAATTATTGCTACTAAAAACTTCATGGAGGTCCAGAGAGCACAGCTATTATGTATGTCAGAAAAGCATGTTATGTAAAATCAGATTCAGTTCTGAAAAATCATCCTGAAAAACCCAAAAATGCATCTAAGGTTTTCGGGGAAATGTGCAGGTAAACAGTGCTTTAGTTCTGACTATATGAGAGATGTGAAAAATCAGTAGTTTTACATCTCAATTATTTTTTAATTGTCAGCTAGTATGGTATTTTCATCAGCAGAGAAAGGGATTATATCTTCAGTAAGTGTACAGCTGGGAGTGACATGAACATAAGTAGCTCCTTTGAATTGTTTCCTTGATATTTTTTACAGTATGGTTTATTAAAAAAACAAACAGAAGATGTATACTTTGGATTGTTGGGTAGGGTGATCTAATAATTCTTGAGAAATTTTTTACTTTTGAGCTTGTTTTTCCTTTGAAACCAGTTGCATAGTGTGTTGGATGATGGGCTTATGGTATAGGACACAGCAGGCAGTGGTGATGGCAACACTTTCAGTTGCTTAGGTGATGGCAGGAATTGTTGTCATCCCACCAACAGGCTTGGATAATTCTGTCAAAACACTGAAAAAATGTTATGACTGGGATTGATCTGGCCATATCCAGAGTTTTATAATGTTAGCACTGACAGCTGAGTTCAGCACTCCTTTCAGATTCAGAAAGGTAGGGTAGATGAGAAGGGTAGATACTTCTGTGATTCAGTTCATGTTTTCCTTAAGTGCCTATTTAAAACTGGTCAGGTCAATCATGGCCTGAAAGTTCCTATTTTTTTCCACTGCCTGTATAGGAAGCCTATAATGACTAGGTCAGACATCTGAAATTTGGTGAGATGAATCTTTTATTGTGGAAGTCATAAAAAGTGTTTAAATCATAATTAATTTATTAAAACATTCAGAATTTAGACCATATTGGGGATGAAGGTGCCTGGGCAGAATTGAATTCCACTCCAAATACTTTACTTTTTTCTTTTTCATGTTTGGGATGTCTCCCCTTCCCCCATTGTTAATTAGTAAGAGAAACCTTTAGACTTTGAGAGGTTCTTTGTAATCAGCCCCTGGGCATATCTGATGGAAGCCCAGTTTGAGTATGCAGCTGGTTAGACCTTTGCCTGTTTTTAAAGGGGGAAATGTTCTTCACATTTGGTTTCACTCTGGATTACAAAGCATAGGTGGACTGTAGAGTTTTGTAAACATGGTGCCACATGGGTGGGCATTGTACCAAGCAGAACTATCTAGTTTTGAAGCAATGCAGCTTTCCCTTCATTAGTGAACAGATTGATTTGATTAATTTTAAACTGATGATCTTTATTTCTCCTGAAAAGCTAATGTGAAATGAACAGTCTGGGTTATGTGACTCATCTTCAAATGTACAACTACTGTAAAGTTTAGATAACAATGGCCATTTCTCTCTAAGTAAGTTTTGCTTAAATTATTGGTAATCTGAAAGCTAATAATTGTGTAGCATGCTTATAGCTCTTTACATCTTCAAAGTGTTTTGCAAGTGAATCACAACACGACTAAATTTTAGCAGCAAATTTATGTTTATAGAGAAAATGAATTCAAGGGATAATGTAGTTTAACCAAGGCCACAGAGGAGTCCTTATCAGAGCCTGCATGAGTTTCTGATGGTTAGTCCTATGTATAAAAGCTACCTCTTTCCCTCCTTCTCTTTAGCATACGTTCTCATATATATATCTATCTATATAATTTCCCATGTAGTATGTCTCTTATGTCTGTTTAAATGTGACCTGCTATTACAAGACTAGCATTTTTTGAAAATGACAAAAATCTTATTTGTTCCTATGATTTTTGAAAGATACTTCTAATTTGGCTATTTCAGTGATACAGAGTGTTCGCTGTGTTAACATAACACAGTAGAAACTGAATTATTCAATTATTTGCTTCCTTAAGTATAGGAAAATTCTTGCGTGTCTTGGATACTGTAACAAAGTAACAATGGATAAATGCTGAATTTTTAATGACCACCACTGACTACTATATTAATAATGAAACTCTTGAGGAACAGTTCACAAATTTATTATTAGTGGATAGCTTGCTAGTGTAGTGCTACTATGTGTTCAAAACAAAAAAAAAAATGTGATGAATGTTTAGCATTCACTTCACTTAAAAAAAAATCACACCCTGTGCATTATGTGGCTTTCCTGAGAAAATTCCATCTGTTATGATTTAAGTGAAACACTATTTCCTTTGCAGTAAAAATAACGCCATGATTTTTTTCAGTTTTTTAGAGAAAAGGAGGATGACATAAGCTCTAGCAGAGACATTTTGCTTTCAGATTCTTCTTTTGAACCCTGCCTGCCTACCAAAGCAGCCCATGGTTCACAAATGGGCTGTGCTCATGGGAGCAGATTATTATATGTAAGTCTGTTCAGACAAACACAGCTGAGGAGCCTGGCATTTAAATGGAGCCCATCACAGAAGAGCTCTGTCTAGGGCCTGACCTTTTTTGTATAGCTCTCTAATCAGCATGCTAGTTGGTTATTGTTACACTGTGCTATAAGGTATGATCTCCATAGTATCCATTTCCATCTTAAGGGAAAGTAGTTGCTGGAATATGCATGGATGTATCCTCTGACCTTGACTTTTAGTTTTTCTGAAAATACATAAACTTCTACATTTTGGAGACATGCTCACACTTCCTTGCATTTTTATAAACACTTTTAAAACAGCTCATCTGGGAAGAGGGTTGGGAAGATTAGTGGGCTAATAGGGCTGCTTTCCCTTACTGCTGTAATACCTTTGGCTGCGAGGAGCATTACTTAAAAGCAGCAGCAGTGCTGCCTTTTGTTTAGATAATGCTGGACATGAGCATTTGCTCTTCTGTGACCACCTGTGGCTTGTGTCAGTCAGTGCACAACTGGGCATGACTGCCCACAGTGGGAGCAGGGAGGGGTGTCTTTGGTCCTTTCTGGTTTTGTGAAGACTTGTAGGTACTCAGGTTGTTTGAAGGAGGAGGGGGGATTTTTCACTTGTACCTGTTTCCATTTAAACAGCTATTGCTTCTTGCCCTTGTGCAAGTCATGGTAAAACTAACACATGACAAACACCTTTTTTCTCCTATTGTGCTCTTGTCTTTGGGATGGCCAGTGCCATAATATTGCCGGTGGTGTAGGAGGAAATAAAGCTTTTAGGAAGCATGAGGTGCTTGAGAACATACGGGTGGTGCTGTGGCCCAGAGGCCACTTGATCTCCAGTAACTCTGGGGAGTTCTAGACCTTAAAATAATAGTTCCTCATGTAAATAGGAAAAGGTCCCCATTGCCTGTCATTAATAAACATGAATGAGCTGAGCAGATTGTACCTTTTGTCTGACTATATATGTGGGGTAAAAGCAGTGTTTCTGTGTTTTTATCGTTTTATAAATCCAGCCTGTTTGTCAGAACAATTCATGATCATGTCATGCAGATTTTTACAGGAGGTTATTTCATACGATCTCACACATGTAGCATATATAACTCACGGACAGAAATCAAGAAATACAGCCATCATTCTTATTGCGGTTTTTTTTTTTTTGGCATTGGTTACTGTTCCTCATTATAAATTTCACCTCCAGCAGTTTGTTTTCCTCTTCACTTATGCAGAATGCTCCTTCTTTTGAGTCATCCTTGTCATATTTCTTCCCACAGCTAAACGCTACTGTAAGAATTCAAGTCCAACCAGCAGCACAACAAGCAGTTATGCCCCTAGCAGCAGCAGCAATATGAGTTGTGGTGGAGGCAGCAGTGCCAGCAGTACCTGCAGCAAGAGCAGCTTTGACTATACTCATGACATGGAGGCAGCACACATGGCTGCTACTGCTATTCTGAATCTCTCCACCCGCTGCAGGGAGATGCCTCAGAACCTCTCCACTAAGCCTCAGGATCTCTGTGCAAGGGTAAAATTTAGTAAATCTGTTTGTTGATGAAGATTTCTCTTAACTGTACTTGCTCTGTGGCCCTGATTGAGAGAAAAGCTTAGTACATCTTGCCTTTTTTTTTTTTTTTAACCTCAAAATTAACATAATCTGGGGGCTCTGCTAAAGCAGGGAGGAAAAAAAAACAAAAGAAAGATACAAACTGCTCACAAGTATCGCAGAAAATCATGATGGTTTTACAAACTAATAATACAGATACCATGTAATCCTTTTTAAAATTTGTTTCTTACTATAATTATAAAAGATGTTTGGATTGCTCAAGTGGTGTTAATTTCACTACAGTTTGGGTATTGTTTTTTTTGCAAAATTCAATCTGGTTCATACATTTGGTGAAAGAATTAAGATTTAACTCTGCATTTTCATTTAAAAGTCACAAATGGGACCTAAGCTTGTAAGATTCAGTGCAGAGAAATCTGTGGTGCTGTGCCTGTCTTTCTTGCCTGTCTGTGACACCGGAGTTCTTAAGGCAATGAATGCATAATGCATTTGAAATGAGCAAATCCCCCAGCACAGGTGACTTAAAATGTGCATAACAGTCTTGCAGTGACTGATGTTCTGTATGTTCATAGAGCTTCAGTATATTATAGAATGGCCATACAGATACAAATAAAAGCTTTTGTCATTAAGCTTTCTGTATTAAGGAAAAAAAGTGCACTATTTATATTTGTTAAATATTAAGGAGATTTCATTTTTAACTTTAAAGTTTTGGCTCTGATAGCCGTTCAAAAATGACTATTTAACATGCACAAGCAAACAGTACAGTGCTGCCTACAGAAGACCACTAGATGGCTGAGCACACAGATGCAGTGCAGAGGAAACATTTTTATTGTGCTTGTAGAGATTTTGAGCTGGCAGACATGTTCTGTTCTTCTCCTATAGACAAAGGTTTGCTTTCCCTTATTGTGCCTCATATTATGATCATTCATAACAAACTAAACCTGTAGCAGTAAGTATTTGTAATAATCATACTCTAAGCCAGAATGAACTTTGTTTTCAAATGCTGCTTTTTTATATTAATTTATTTAATACTGTTCAAAGGGATATCTCTTTCTACCATGTAAATAAATGCAGCTCTTCTCTATTCAGTATGATGGGAGAAGTTGAAATATAATGCTAAAAATCTTCTGCATCTAAGCCAAAAAGGGCCTCTTTCCTAATGTGTCACTGTATTGTGGCTGAAGGAATGAGTCTGAGGAGATAAACAAATATTTTCTAAATTAAATTAGCTGGATAGAAGCAATTAGGTATAAGCTCTAACAAAAGGCAGTAATTCAGAAAGAGAGATTTGCATTCACAGTGGTTTCCTGCAGCTCTGTTGATACTCAAGAGGAGAAAAAGTCACCAGACATACAAGGGTCAGTCAGATTCACATTTGTTTTGAAATCAAATTTCTCATGGAACACTCCATTTTTGGAAAGATGAGGGATTCTTTATGGGCATTGTTATCTTATCTGTCCTTAGTTTTTAAATTTTATACTCATTTTAAGATACCTTATTTCTCCTCATCTAATATAATAGACAACCCTTGCTTGTGTCATCCGATTTTTCACAGTACCAGTTGTCACAGAAATTGGCACAAATTATTATCAAGATAGATATGTGAATTGTTAGTACATGTTCATCTGCAGGGAAGGATCTGTGAAACTTAAATGTGTTTCCTCATTGACAAATGGTGTCCAAAAGGACTTCTTTGGGTACCCTACCTTCCTGTTTAATTTTCTGAGATTATCTATTCAAGCATTGACTGCTAATGTAAAAGAAAAAAAGAAACAAAGATTATTTGATGTTAGCTGGGTTTTGTTTCTCTAATCAACTAGACAGATGCCAGGACTGAAAACAAGAATTATGCAGATGTTACATCACAGGTTACTTCACCTGCCACAGAATAAATCAAGAACATAAAGACAACGGCAATCTTTAGGGCTTTCTCCTTTATAGATCAGATTTTGCACCTGTGTGCTGGGTGGCAGGAGTGGTACTGAAGGCTCTCCCCTTTCCCCCCAAACTTCAAATTAGCTATTCAGGAAGAAATCTACTTTAACAGCATTAATGTTGTGTAACAGCATCATGCTATGTGTAGGAGGGGGCTCAATGCTTACAATCTATACAGGAATGGAAAAGCATTTTATCATTCTGCTAGGCAATCAGATTGAAGAAGAGGTAGCAGTTTGCCAGTGTGAAGCTGAATTAACAATATTTTTCTTATTTTGACAGAATCCTGATATGGAAGTCGATGAAAATGGGACGTTGGATCTGAGCATGAACAAGCAGAGGCAGCGAGATGGTTGCTGCACCATTTTGACCCCACTGGAGCCAATGTCCCCACAACGACAAGCTGTGATGAACAACCGGTGTTACCAACTGAACGAGGGTGACTGCTGGGACTTGCCAGTGGACTACACTAAAATGAAGCCAAGTAGGATAGATGAAGATGATTCCAAAGAGATTAATGTATGTCTTTTTCATCTATATAGTTATTGTTACAGTCTAATTTTGGTAATTCATTAATTTTCTAAAATTTGGAGGGAAATAGGAAGCAAAATTAGTATGTGACAAAACTGGTTTTCTACAAAAGGGACTTTTCTGCTGGTTAATCTCTAGGACTATATGATGCTGGCACACATCTGATCTGTGACTAAGTTCCATAAGACAACATTTGAACCATGAATGTGAATCATGTTTTATAACAGCATCATCTTGTTAACAAATATTTTCTGCAGTAAAGATACTTTGCTATATCCAGATTATGTTACTCTGTATAAGAAGTTGACATAACCATGCAATACTGGGATAATCAGCTCTGAAGACAAGATATTCTCCTGAATTTGAAAACCATAAATGATGTGCTGAGTATTTGAAAGCATGTATTACTTAGAAATCAATTTAAACAAAGCAGCAGAATATAATGTAAGCTTCCAACTATTTCACCTAATCTTCTTGATTACTTACATGCTCTTGATAGCTCTGTGTAAGGGCCTGTATTAATGGAATACTTTCTTTCAAGAATACAAAGACAGGATATAAGAAATCAGTGTTACTTTTCTACTTATAATACCAAGGCAGCAGCAAAGCCCTTTAAACAGAAGAGGCAAATAAAGAAAATATGTCAGTGAATTTTTATTACTTTTCAAAACAGAATAGACAGGACACTGAAGAGGTCTGCAGACAAGGCTCAGTACTGCTGCTTTTTTCTGTGAGGTTTTAACCCTTACCCATTCTGCAACTTAAAATCCTTCACTCAATTCAATTTAGTTGTTTGAGGACTTCTAGAGATTGATTTTTCTTGGTTTATAGCCAAAAATTAGGCTAATCATTTATGTGTAGCACATCTCTTTCCAATTTTAATTAAACCATAAAACTATTCTCAGTATCCTTTAAATATATAACAAAGTGGCATTTTCACTGGATACCCTGAATGCATTCTAGCTTTGGTGATACAGTTTTGCTATTAATTTCACTGAAGTTGGCAGGAAATCTGTCACTATCAAGGAAATGTGAGGTAAAGCAGGGTGTTTTTTCACACTAAGAACTCCCTGCTTCTTACTATGTTGTTTATAGCACCATCTGCAGGAATCCCTGAATCCCTGCGTTCAGCCACTGCATTCCTCAAATAGATAGGTTTGAATTTCTGAGCATCACTAAAGTTAATTACAAATTATATCATTCTGTCCTGCCAGACAGATCCATTGAGATTTGTCCCAGACTGAGTTCCTGTGTGCAGATGTTAAGATTGCTTCTCTTTCATCTTTGAGGTGTTCTAAATGCTGAAAAATGCTGTTTAAGATGTCTTTTTGATGCATAAGATACTGCATTTAGTCATCTTTTTTGCCTTTCCTCTATTGTGCAGTGACTTTAGGGAAAAGACCTGAGTCTTTAGAGGAAAGAAATATGACATATATAGAAAAAGCTGGTGCTTTTCCTTTTTATTTTTCTAGTTAAATAAATACTTCACGTATTGTGAAGTCTTCATCAAAATATTCAAATACTATTCAAAATTTTAGTATGTGAAAGAATATAAAATAATTTCATTAACTTCCTCTGTCAGAACAAGATAAGGAGATACCATCTGATGACTCTGCTTTGCACTGTTTTGTGTAAGTTGTGACCTTATCTGGCTGAAATTAATGTGTATATATTTACCTGTAGCCGGAAGATTTGGATCCTTTCCAAGAGGCACTTGAAGAAAGAAGGTATCCTGGTGAAGTTACAATCCCAAGTCCTAAACCCAAATACCCTCAATGCAAAGAGAGCAAAAAGGATTTAATAACGTAAGCATAATGTGAGGTGAAATTATTTATCTCCTTTTAACTTTTTCTCTCTTTGTCTTTTTTAAACCAACGAATACATATACGCCTTGCAGTATGAGCATGCAACATTTGCAGCATATAAATGTTTCAAACTGCCAGTTAAGTAAAGTGATAAGCTAACGTGTATTTGCTTGTTCTTAATGATGCTATATTGTATTGAGACGCCATTTTCATTTAAACCTGTTCATTTTGCAGCTTTTCGATTAGGATGCTTAAAACCCCTTGCAGTCATTGCAGCTAAACTGGAAACAATGAAACTTTTAAAAGTTTTTTTTTAAACATACTTACTATTTTGGCTGTTTTTGTTTTTGTTTGGTGGCAGATGTCCAACACCAGGGTGTGATGGGAGTGGTCATGTGACTGGTAATTACGCCTCACATAGAAGGTGTGACTTCATTTTTTTCATGGTGGATTCTGTCTTTTCAATTTATTGTTTTCAGCTTACCTCAACAATGCTGTCAAAGTAAAACGTTGAACTATGTGTTAACCCTTTGAGTAATATATGTTGATCTTAAAAGCATGCTAATTTGTGTGTTGTATAAACGTCTTTTATTTTTAAATAGATTACTAAAATTTCCAAAGTATTACTTAAGCATTTAAGTAGTTAACCCAGGAATCTCCAATATTTTTGTTATATTTTTCTAGTTCATAGAGAAACAAACAAACAAACAAGAACATTTACAGTATGTAATTTTGAAAGTAATATTGATAACTAAATATATTCAGAGGGTTAACTATATTACAGAATTCAATATTACAGCACTTGCCCCATCGCTTTTCTGCATTACAAACTTTTACTTTTTAATTTTTATGTTGTGTTTGTTTGGGAGTGTTCAGTTAATGAGAAGATTAACATACTTGTATGTCCTGCCATGTCTTACAGTTTATCTGGCTGTCCCTTGGCTGACAAAAGCATTCGGAGTATGCTGGCCACAAGCTCACAAGAACTCAAGTAAGATATAAAGAACAAATATTTTCTTTATAAATATTTATTTGACCTCAAACTGTGTAAAGTATCAGAAGTATCAGAAAATAGAAATGCTGTCTGGAGAGCTGCTGCAGAAGGGGCTGATCCTACTTGGAACATGGATTGAAGTCTCTAGAAATGCCATCCAGGGGGGCTCTGTACATAAGTCTGTTGATGTAGTATGTCCTTTTGTGTGCCCATTAGGTGATAGGGATGACAGAACTTCTGGAATTACATCTTAAAGTATGAATTCCTATTTATTTTTTTTCTTAACTTGGAGTTTGCTAGTTAGAGCAGAAAATTCCCTTACAATTAGACTGATGAAACAATCCTGATTACACAAGCAGTAAAGCATTGCAGTTTCTCAGACACAGTTTGAGGGAAAGCAATTTGTTTTTCCCGAACACTTGCACAATTTTCCCCAGGTTCGTATCATTGCTACCAGCCTAATGCATTTTCTCATGTGACTATGTTTTTTAATGTTTACTTAGTTATCTCCTGCTTAAAATGAGTTTGTTACAATTCCTTTCAGTTCTTTGGAGTAACAATTTTGAACAATAAATATTAGAGGATCATGAGACTTAACTTTGCTCTGTCTTCTTGCACATATGCTCTACTGCAACTCTCTGTGTGGAAGAACTATAGCAATAGCATTTATTAGTGCTATGACAGGGCAGTGCTTCTGGTAATTTGGTTAAGATGGAAAAATGTTCACAAGAAATGAGGAAAATTCTGTAGGGAAAGTATGAATGGATATATTATGCTGCCATACTGCTTAGCAGCATTCTGTCTTTACAATACATTTCTTGACTTCAGTACATACACTGATTAACAAAAAACAAACAACTCTTGATGTAAATCGTGGGAAAAATAAGAAAGCAAGCATGAGAAAACTGCTGGAGTAAGATTGGTCTCTAGTTTTACCTAATCTAGTTGTTAGAAGTAAATAATACATGCAAAATTTACATCTGATTTCCCACAAAGCAAAAAAAATATAATGTTTTAAAACTATTAGTTTAGGTTATGCTGATATATGCTGCCAGAAGAATAGGTGATATGCAAAAGGGGATGTAAATGAGATCAGGGAAAACATTTAAGTATAGGGAGAGAAAGACATGCACACCTCAAGGAAACTCAGATTGGACCTGGATTTTGGTTTGGGATGGGTCAAATGGTAGAAGTTTGAGGAAATATGAATGCAAAGCAAATAAGCAAAACACAGTCAAGACTCTTGAGGCGGCATGAATATTTTAAGCAAATATTTTGCTGCTTTATTCCTTTATAATGTTTCTACTTATCTTAGGAAGCTGTTTCTGTATTACTTCATCTCCTCTGCTTTTCTCAAACATCTGCATTCAAGGCTGCCTGGTAGAAACCAGGAAGAAACAAATCCCAAAACACCTAAAATTGAGATCCCATTTTTATGTCAGGCGACTTTCTCTACTTATTTCAAGTTCTTCCTAAGCAAAAAGCAAGATTAAGTTAAAGTAATATTTTTAGGCTTATTTATAGTAATATTTTAGGTTTAAAATATATTATTTATTATTTATTAGCCTAAATTATTAATTTAGCAGTTATTATACCAGTTGAACACATAAAACTCTTAAGTTTCAAAATGACAGAATTTTAAGCAGGCTTACTTAAGTCAGTTCTCTTTTGTATTTGCACTATATGGCAATTCTTTGTTTTCTGATCATGTATTTTTCCACAGGATAACAAAGTAAATCATTGCATAGGGCAGATAGTAATAATGGCATAAGCAACTAATTAATTTCTTCTTTTTTCCTTTATTATCCCATGTGAGACCCTATCTGTTATTCACTCGAGTTTTCTCAAACTGCTCTCTGAAGATAGATATATTGATTCACTCACATATTTTTCACTACCATCACATCTGAGTGTTTCCTAATTAACTGACTTATAAAATATTTTTTTTCATCTGCAGTTATATAGTTATCTGAAGTAAATAGGGTTGGTATTATCCTCATTTTAAACCAGAAAAATTAGGTATATAATTTTGATTGCTCAGTTGGATACTTTTAGGACTCAATTTGTCAGTTTTTTGTATTGTAGAGAACTGTACATGATCAAACCCTTAAATTTTCTCAGAGGTTTGGGAATTTAGCAGATTTATGTAATGTAATTGACCCTTTGTGAACAGGGATGAACTCTGCAGAAAAAGCAGGAGAGTCCAGTTCCAGAGCAGCCACACTGTCCTTTCTCCTATCCCAAAACTCTGATTAGTCCCAGATTCCATTTGGTCCATTTATTTGGTCCTGTTTTTCTTCATCATTTTTTCTGCGTTGTTCCCTGTCTCAAGCTCCCCTGTCGGATCAGCCCATCTCCTGCCTCCATCACATTTATATTTTTATTGTCCTCTCTCTCTACATCCTGTGAAGCTGGTACAGAGACAGAAATAAAGCATCTTAGCATTTCCCACATATATTTGAAAGCAGGGAAGTAGGAGTCCTGTGGATGGCAGCATCCTTTATACAGCTCTCATTTATGCTCTTGTTCTCTGCTTAAGATGGAAGAAGATGTGATCATGTAAATGTAATGTGCATGCACAAAGCAGCTAAACAAAAGCTACACAAGAGAATTTGATTTTGAAATTTTTGAACTGTGAAGAGTTTCATTTACATCTGTTATATTTCTGTGTGTGAGGTCTGGGAGTGTAATTACCTTGTTTCTAAAATGAGGAAGCAGAAGCTGAAAGCAAGCAGAACTTCCATGATAAGGGATGCTACTGGCCATCTGTCAGGTCACCAGCCACCATGGGAAATTCTGGTGTCTGCTCTATGGCATAGGCTGCTGTCGTAGCCAACAGCAGCAGAAGCTTTAGTGATCTGCATGGACTGGCACCAGGAGGAGATGGGGAACAGTGCTGGGATGTTTCACACGTATTTGCTGACAGCAGAAGAGTAGTGAGAATCAGTAACCTTGGCTCCTACCCCAGGCTGTAGAGGGAAATGTATACACATTTTTTACCTATAACCCAAGCTGAGATCCCTTCTGTCCTATCCCTACCAATCTGTACTGTTCTTATCTCTTCTTCGTCTTTTATTGCTTGTTCAGTTTTTCAGTGGAGTTTTTTCCATTCTTCCGTAAAGATTTCAACCTTTGTAAAATTCTTGGCAAATACTTGTTTAATGTATAGGGTACAGGGAAAAATTGATAGCGTAGTAGTAGAACTGATAGTGCAGCATTCAGCAGCAGGAATTACATTTCTGGACTGCATAATTTGGAAAGATTTCATATTTTATGGCTTTACCATGTATCAAATATCACACATCTGCTGGTAAAGCCTTCATATTACATTTTACCGATACATCTCTTTGGGTGTTTTTTACAGCACATACAGATAGTGTTTAATGTAGCTTCCTAATGAATTTTGCTAACACACTGAATTTTTTTTGTATCCCAACTAAAATATAAAATAGCAGACATTTCAAATAATATTCATTAATAATATCGGTCATATAATATTCACAAGCAAAATAATATAAGTATCCTAAAAGGTTAGACGAATATTTATTTTGCTTCACAGTCATACTTACTGTATTGTCTTTTGGAAATTGTGGCTCTAAGATTCCATTACTCACATTTCCTGTCTCTCAGAATAATAATGTTGCAACTTTCAATTAAGTTGTTCCAGGGTCAGTATAATTATTCCTTACCACCCATTCTTCTCATCTGTAAGGGTTCTTGCTCAGGTTTACCATGCAGATTGCACAATTTTTCATTTTCGCCCAAAGCTCTAACAGAAAAATGAGAGCCTTTGTGCATAGTTTGTCAGCAGATTAAAGCTGTTACAGCCTGGTCAGTGATCTCCAAATAACTGAACAATATCTTCTGCTTTAGTTCTCAGTTATTTATGCTGGGAGAAAAACAAAACAAAACAAAACAAAACAAAACAAAACAAAACAAACAAACAAACAAACAAACAAAAACAAAAAAACAAACAAACAAAAAAAAAAGAGTTGACAGCTTTAAAGCTGTTCCAGTATTAAGATTTTGGTTATAGTACTTCTGAAAAGCAACTAATTTTTAAAGGAGCTAGAAACACTATACTAATGAGTAAAGTTAACTATGATGGGAAAGCAGTTAACAGCCCATTCAGTGACAGCTACCAATATTAAAGTATTCATTCATCAAATTAAATGTGATGTGATCTTACTAAAGGGCTTTTACTTATAATTTTTTCTTTATTTCTTCCTTATCATAGCAGGTTTTTCTAACAGTTACAATTACTTCTAAACTGTAATACCACTGTGGAGTTATAAATACTGTTAAAAAACATTTTGAAGCACTTTAAATCTTATTCAAAACAAATTTTAAAAAAAACAACTCAACAATCCAAAGCTAAAATTAGTTATGGTTTTAAAAGGACATATTTTGTTCATAAATAGATCAATACCAGGTAAAACACAGCTTGCTGACTGTGATAATTTCTACTCGGTGTCCTGTGAATGTGGGAATCTGAGAACTCAGGTACCAGAGACTCCCAGAAAGTGACAAGCTTATTTCTACTTCATGCTACTTTGATGTAAAGATAATCACAGTTTTCCAAAGAGATATACATATATATACACACATGTACATATATACCTTATGTATATAGGTTATTATATTATGTGTATAAGCTAAGTGTTAGCTTGGTCTGCTGTGGACCTAAATATCCCATCCTCAACATCTACCCTTGTTGTGTTGGGTCAATTTTCTGCCAGAGAATCCCATTATTGTTTACTCTGAAGAATCTGATCCTCTGGAAGATTTACAGTTCAAACAGATGCTTACAAGTTTGGATACTTCCTGATACTGTTGTAGTGTGCCCAGTTCTTCAGTCCCAAAGCATCTGTGTGGATTTTCTTGTTTTCTGTGACGGATGTTTTTGGTACTTCCTATGGAGGGAGGAATGCAGTCTCCTTTCCCTAACTACAATGAAACCTGAGAGCTTTTGTTTCCCACATCTCTTAACTCAAAGGAGCTCAGTCTATTTTTGCATGTTCTCCCCAACAGATTCGGAATTTCTCCATCTTTTTTTCCATGTCATCCTGCCACAGTGATTTCCATATTCTTGGTGATCTTCTCTTCTTTCTCTTAACTTCCTTTCGCTCATCTGCCTGTTCCCAGAGGTGTCATCTTGGCAGTGTTCAAATAGAAAAGTGAACTTCTCTGAAGCTCTCCCTGTTAGCCATGATTCTTCTTGAAAAACAATTCCATGCAATACAGTGGTTTTTGTAATAGAAAATATATCCTTACTTCATAATTCTAGAGAAACTCTTCTATATTAATATATTATCTATTACTTATTTTTACTGATGTGATTTTACTGCAATTTGCTCAGCAAGAACTGGGAAGAAGACAGCCTCCCAGAAATTGAGAAGCTTCTGTTGTTTTTATTCTGATGAATATATAGAATAAAATATTACTGGAAAAGGGTCGTATTTTCCTTGCTGTAGTCATCTGGTAAAAAAAAGGCCTTCTCCAAGTATAAATTTAAAATGCAGAGACAAAAATCATTAGGATATATTGGTAAAATACCACAGAAACATGTCCCTCTTTATATAGGTAACCACATTATTCTTGTACATTGTGCAGTGCCTATACTATTTTAAACCTTGATAGCTCTCCCTATATACAGTCACTTTATGTACTCAAATCAGTTATTTCTGCAGAATTCTGTTAACCTGCTGGAGTGAATTCTCCACCTACATCCTGTGTTTTCCACTTGAGGTGTTTCTGATGTTCAGTTCCTGGATGTGCATTTGTTGTTTCATCTGCAAACAAGTATTATCCCTTTCCTTTCCTTGCCTTCCCTTTCCCATCTTCCCCTTCCCTTTTCCAGTTGAGAAAACATCTATCCTCCTATAAGGATGCAGCAAGACTGAGACCCATTATATAGTTTTCACTCACTTTTATCCTAGAAAATTACTCTTTGTTGCAACAGCAGTAACCATTTCCATTCCTATTATCACCTTTTTACTCCTGTTGTTTATGTCTTTTTTTTTTCTACATGGAAACTTAATAGAAGTTGTCATTACAGTTTTTCTTGAATACTAAGGTTGTTGAGCCTAGTAAGTAATCTTATGTTAAGTTGAAATACTCCTTTGATGCTAATTTTATATCCTTTGAATCTGCAGACACTTTTTAAAATTCCTTGATGCTTTAGCTAACTTTTGTATAGGAAATGTAATTGCAAGGACCAGATGTGATGTATGTAGAGAAATGCTAAAAAGTGCTTAAGTGAGCCATTTGTAAATTATAGTGTTTTATTAATTTATCTGCAATGTTGTGGTAAAAAAAAAAACCTGAACAAACTGTAGTTTTTGATGTGTTCTTAAATTGCAAGTTAGTGTGCTAGTCTAATGTAAATGATTAAAAACAAAACCAAGGAACATAGATCCCTAATTATTAGTTCACCTATAAGGAATAATCTTTCCCATTTTGCTCAACAATCCTTGGGCCAAGTGAAATTAGGAATCTTATGTGGTTTCAGTGGGTTTTTTTTGCATTTTTGTTTCCTGTATTTATTGCAGATTTCCACTTGGATACCTTATCTTTGATGGCAGCATGCATGCCTGGCCAGAACAGAACACCTTGGGCTCTGTTCCTGCACTTCTCAATACTCAAATGGGCACTGTAGGTTATACCTAGCATTTCCAACCTCATGTTGTGTGGTGTTATGATAATGTCCTTTGTATAGAAACCCATCATCTGCAGCAACCTCATCTCTGTAGTCGCAATAAGTTTTACATATGGAAGTGGCTGGGCTTTTTTCTCTGTTAGAATAACTCATTCAGACTCTGGTAAGGTTGAGTCATTCCATTTTTCTCACTTAAGTTTGTCAACTTTTGTCTCTGAAATGGAAAACACTTGAGTTTTGTTTACATAAGACCCTTCATCATTGTTTTCATTACTCAGAGGTAGTCTTAAAAGCATGTACTCTAAAAAGCTCCTTAAAAGCCATCTGCATATCAGTATCTCTGATGCTGTGAAATGTTCCATGCAGGCATGAAATTGTTTGCATGAAGCACCTTGCAGAATCAGGGCCTTAGTAAGTTGTCAATACTATTAAATGCTCTGAAATGAGAGGCTTCCTTTGCATAGTGGTATCTACAACAGCCAAACAGTTCATGGCCCGTTTCTTTGTGTACTTAATTATTCAAAACAAAAGATAACAGCAGCTTGTATTTTTTTACTGTTTGGATTTGAATCAGTATTTAAAACCATTTACCACTCAGTTATTACCAAAATAGTCTCAATTCAGATGAACAGTCACTGAATTAGAGTAATTTTTTCAAAGCAACCTGTACGACTTAAAGAGCTCAAACTTTGTTTTCAGAAGGAATGTAAGTGGTGGGCATCCACATCCCTGCAACTTCTATATGCCTAACTTTGAAATTGGAATTCAGTGTCTGCAATAACAACTTAGGCAGTTTTGAAGATATGCTCCTTAGTTCCTAGCTCTTCACTAATCACCAAATATTTCAGTGTGAATGTTTGTTTAATGGTTTATTTTAATTTTCGAAACTTTTCTCTTGTCAGTCATTCTAGTGCCATACTGTGCAGTTTCTAAGCAACTATTCTGAGAGGAGCACTTAAATGTGATTAATTATAAATGAATTTGTTTAGCTATGTTAATATGCCCAATGAATCTCTCTAAGGCCTTCTTGTCTTGGAGTTTTTCCATTTGTACAGTTGCCTCTGTCTTCCTTGGGTTTGGTCATACTTCTTTGTCATTGAACTTGTTCTACATAATTAATCTCATTCAGCCTGGCATTTGCTTGTAATCAATTCAAGGGTCTTTTCTTTGGCACAATTTGGTAATTGTGCAGACTCCCATTGTGGTGTTGATCATTTTTGCTTCAAATCAACAGATCATAACCAATTGCTCATTCCATCCAGATCTGCAAAGATCTGCAACATGATGCTGTGGTATATCCCAAGTGCTGAGGCAATCCCCATGGGAAGTCGCATAAACTATACAGTTGCTAAAAGGGGAATTAAAAATGCAGTGTTTTTCACTTTCTGTGTTTGGTCAGACTTGCCAAAACCCTTTAATATATACCCCAAAATAAAAGTAATTTTGTCACTTGAAGTCCTAAACATGATTGTCCAGATCCTCAGTTGGTGTAAATTAGCGTAGCTCCGCTGCCTTTGGAAGAGTTACGCTAAGATACAACAGTGATGATCTGGGCAGATGCCCTCAGCTACTCTCTTGGGTTAGCATTCATGTTTGATTGCCTTATTTAAATTTTTTGAAGTTACAAAATTCCTTGCATTATTTGGTTTCTTAAAATGGCCAGTTGCTAACTTGATTATGTGGTGTCTGTATCTGCACAGTAACATCTGATTTTGCCATGCAGTTAAGTTCATCCCTTTACTTTTATCTCAGTGCTATTGGGACTTTATGTGGCACACATTTTTTGCAGCCCTATGGTATCTATATCAATGTTTTATCTCTCTAAAATATCCCATATCCCTCATAAACACCTCATCTTAATATTTTTTTAAAATATTTTTGTATTCCCAGTTAGTGGAATTTACATTTTCTCATCTGCATGTAAAAACTGCTCTTCTACCCTAACACACACAGAATTTCCACTGCTTCAAAGTCTGTTGATTTCTCTCCTTCCACAGATAACAACACTGTGCTCTTTCAGCATGGCCTCAGTTGTATGAAACAACCTTAAATTTTGAGGAGTATTTTACCACTGGCCATCATTAATTATTTTTGTATGCTTGACTGTGGTTGCACTGTACTCAGCTACAGCAGTATATATTTTCTGTAATAAGGAGGCAGAGGAGGACTGAAGTATAAGCACATTACTATAATTAGGTATTATTTTTTGGACTGTAGGTAAAAAAAGACCAACTGTTCAAAAAATGAATCTGAATAAATTGTATTTAAGATGTAGTTTCCAGAGTTATAATAATGACACAGTTTCATTCAAATAATGAGCTGTAAAGGAGTCAGTCAGAGTGATACTTAAAATGCCTTCTTCAGGTTTCAGAGTTTACAATACAGCAAGATGAACAGAACCTAGTTTCCAAATTTTCAGACTGCAAATAAAAAGTCATTATGAAAGTATATGATCAATTAAAAGAACTGTAATTTATTCAGAAGAGATTGCATACCTAAGCATTTTTCTTCTATATTAAATAAGAAAAGAATCAAAACATACAGATGCAGTTTATAAGAAAACCAAGTCATAGATTTGATTTTCTTTTTTACAGGTAGAGAACTATTTTTTTCTAGGCCAGTTTGGCACTTACTTTTCTGGCACCAAAAGTACTCAAAAGAAGAATTACAAAATCACAACTTACTCTTTTACCAGTAAAACTATGAGCTTAGGAGTTTTTTGTTTTCTTGTATAAACTGATCATAGCTAAAAGAAATAAAATGACCCTGCATTAAATGCAATCTACTGAATGTTGCATTCAGAGTTTAATACGTAAGAAACATTCAGTTTTGACTCTATGATTGGAGTCCCTATTTCAGTAATGAATCAAACATGATGTCAGACAATAAGTAAAGAACAACAAACAAAAAAATCATTATTTCTTAAAAACATTTGTATTATTTTCTTTTACATCCCAGAATTCTTGTTTAATGGGGAGTGCATTCAGAAACTGCTGGGCATTTCACAAATAAGTTTTAATTTAAAAGTTGTAAATGTTGGTTGTGCTAGACACTGTAGAGATACGCTGGATACTGCAGAGAAAAATCACTGGTTTTGTTCCCTATGAATAAGAGTAAAAAAATTATAGAATCCTAGGGAAATCATAAAAATTTGTATGAAAATGACTGAATAATTTTTAAAAATGATAGATCATGGGTTTCTCCTCAAGGCTTCTCCAGGAACCATTGTAGGTGGTGGTTTGTTTTCTTCTGATGCACTAATCAAGCAACATCTGTCAGGAAAGCGTAAGTATTTTCTATAAGTATAGGTATAATGAAGGAGGGGCAAGGGCCTTGCTTTTGAATAACACCAAATACAACTTTTGTGACTTGAGTGTGAAGAATCTGAAACAATGAAATTATTAAGAATTTTTTTCTTTACTTTTTTAAACCAACTATGGTTTAGTCCTCAACATTCCCATTCACAGAAAATTCACTTCCTTTAATGGTTCTAATTCTTTACTGAGACCTAATCCAAAATCTCTTTAAGTAATAGAATCATAGAATCACAGAAAGGTTTGGGCTGGAACAGACTTTAAAGATCATCTAGTTCCAACCCCTCTGCCATGGGCAGGAGCACCTTCCGCTAGACCAGGTTTCTCAAAACCATCCAAGCTGGCTTTAAATAGCTCCAGGGATGGGGCATCCACAGAATCCCTGGGCAGCTGTGTCAATAGAACACCTCCCACTGTCTTTAGCCAGCTTTGGATCCAAAATTATGTTCTGCAACTTTGAAAAGCTTTCCCTAAGTAGCATGTTTTTAATGGAGTGAGAACAATATTACAAAGCCAAAGTCCATGTAGAGTTTGCACTTTTTCCACTTGACAAAACAAGTTTCAGGTTGATATTGTCATGGACAGGGTCCTATCACTATTTGTTTTTAAACAAAAGCGGATTTTTAAATTTTAATTATTCAAGTATTGGTAAGGAAGTTCTTAATTTTTGTTGGAATTCTATTTGACAAAATAAACCTTTGTAAATTAAAAATTACTGATATTCGATGCAAATGAGAAGTAATTTTCTTCAAAGTTTGTATGCAAAACTATTATCCAGTATACTATGTTTAATAATTTAACTGATTTTAATTTCATTTTTACAAATTTTTGTGTTAACTCTACTGAAGGCAGAATAAATTCTGCTGATTCACAAATTGTAATAAGTAAACACATCAGCACCACATATCTGCAATTTTTGCAAAATTCTCGTGAATGTTAATGTACCACAGAGCACATGTGTTTATATCTTCATATAAAGGTCTTAAATAATCAAGAACTATCTCAAAAATACTTTTATTCTATCTTAAAATTCAAAAGGTAGTGGGATTGTCTTAAAAGCTAAGAAACATTTCTTTTTATCTGTTCATGTCAATGAAGATACTTTTATTTAAAGGTAAAGTAAATGTAATGAATATGATACTTATCTAAGGGGTGATTTTTCTCACAAACTTCTCTCACCATGTAAAGGTGAAATTGGCTGTTTTTAAAGACACTGCCAATGGATTGAGTTCTGTGCAAGAGATACAGTTGACAACTATGTTAAGTGCTGGGTAGTAGCAATTTATGGGAGACATTTCTGTAAGATGTAGTTTGCTGGATAACTTATTCCATAGTTGACCTTCCTGTGATCCCATATTCATGTTGAAATTAGTGGTTTTCCTATGTCTCAATGGGTGCTGAGTAGAATTGTACCTGTCTCTACTTCATGCAAGAAGGTTAATAAGATGTTCTTCTTCCATGTCATGTATAGCTGAGGATCCCAACCTCTGAGCTAATCAAAACAGAGAATTTGTGTTGCAGCTAGGTTCCTGCCCCAAGCAATATTCTTCCAATTCCTTGGCAAGGGGCTTTTATTTAGCAGGAATGGTTGCAAGGATAGTGATTTCTTAAAAAATATTTTGGTAGGGTTTGACTAGAAGATGTAAACATTCGCTGTGATAATAGAAAGTTATGGTTCTTCCTCACTAGCCTGGAAAAAGAAAAGTATTAATCAAAGTTTAGACAAGGTCTGTAACAACACTAACCAAGTCAGAAATCAGAGTAAGGAGCAGTAAATACATGCTCAGGGTTATTTGACTATAAGCACACTAAAACAGGAGGTGGCTTTGGAAAAGAAGTGTATTGCTTTGAAAAAATCAGAGGGAAACCTTCTAGTTAAAGTCATGTAAGGCAAAGTTAGCCTCTCACTGAGAGGTACATTTCTACTTCTGCGGTGCATGGGAGCTGTGAGCCCTGAGGTACAACAGAGCCTGAGCATTTTATCCCTGGCTGGAGCCTCCAGCCTCCCTGCACTGTGCAGCTGCTTGGGAAACTATTCCTGCAGCTCTCAGACTGCAAACCTGATGTAGCTCTTTCATGAGATGTTTACAGTATAAACCAAGCTCGCACTGCCTTGCCCTATGGGAGTTACAGAAGGGGAAATCATACAAAAGCATGGACTTTCTGCCTTTTTTACTTTGAGAAGAAAGTAAGGAGGCCAACGTGAGAAAAGACATGAGAGCATATCCCACGACAATGAAATGCACAATTTATTCTCAAGTGCTCTACTTAATGATACCTTGGAACATTTGTATGGAGCTGGAATTATTACTTAAGTGCTGTTCAATACAGTCTCAGACACTAACAGAAAAATGAAGAATTTAGCTTGAAACAGTTCTAATGGTCTTATCAGAGTTTTTTTGCCCTCACTGAAGGGATATCTCCTTTGTTCTCATAATGTGCAAACTGCCTCATCCACTCTGACAGGTTAGGGTGAAATGACACCAGTTTCAGGTTATTGAATACTGTACTAAAAGCTCTGTTTCTTTGACTGCTACCCAGACAGCTGCAGCATCCTTTCAGGGGGAGCAGGAAACTCCAAAGCAGAGGCAGATGGATGCCCAGAGTAGAAGCTGAAAGTATTATCTCGGGCACACAGTCCCTCTCACTGATCAGGATGTTGTGATCACCTCACTGAGAATTTCTGAACATTCATTAACTCTGCAAGATGGAATTCAAAATTATCACTTTCAGTTGTTAAGAAGAAGATATTCAAATACAAAGAAATACACAAATATTTTGAATATTTAAAACTATACAGCTAAATTTGCAGATGGTTGAAACTTGAACAATCCAGAAGGGACTTGAATCAAGGAAAAATAGAGTCTCTAAGGAATAGAGAAAGGAATAGAATCTCTAAATAAAGGCTGCATCTGTACTGCCAATAGGAAGCCAAACAGTATTATCTCTGCAACAGCTTTTAAGATGCATTAAAGAATTATAAAACCATGTAGCCAGGGGTATCCAAATGTTATCTAGTCTAAGCTCCTGCTCAGAACAAGTCCAGTGGGAATACATTGCTCAGGACCTTGTCCAGTTAAGTTGTGAGTATTGCCAAGGTTAGAGTTCCCACAACTATTCCAGTGTTTGACCAAACTGATGTTTGGTTGGTTTTCTTTTTTTCATTTTTAATAAAGTGACTTTCCCATGCTAAACTTTATACCTGTATTGGCTGTCCTTCAACTGTTCTGCTCTGAGAAAACTTCTGGCATGCCTTCACCACACCAACCTGTTAGGTATTCGTAGACAGCAGTAAAATTCCCTTTTTTATTACAATTTTTTTCACAAGAATGAGCAACCTAACTTCCTCAGTCTTGGATATCAAGTTCTTCAGGCCCAAAACCATCTGGCAATGTCTTGTAGCAGTGCAAACCTGCACCTTACTGTTTGTGGTTCTGAGAGTGCTGGGAAGAAAATTGTATCTTCCTAAGTGTTAGTTCATTACATCTGGTTTGTCTGGCTAGTGTCTACCAGCAGAGTGTACCTCGAGGCAGTAGGATGGAATACTCATAGGGATGGGCATAGCTGTGGTAATATCCAACTGTCCTCCTTGCAGACTGGCTCATAACTAGACTCTCACTAGGGATTTTTCCCTTCAGTATGAATTAAATATGCTTACTGCATGTCTGAGATAAGTTAGCACTCAGTGTGGAGCATGAGTCTAAAGTCAGCCACATGAAAAATTAGAGCAAGTCCGAGAGGGTTTCATGAATCGGTATAAAGTCACACAAAAAATCAGTAACAAAACTGGATTTCCCTTAGCTGCACTGTTCATTAGCCTTCTTACTAGACCAGACTGCCTCTCACAGTCTGATATAATTCACACTCGGTATTTTCATATTTCTTCACTTAGGCTTCTGACAAATGTTTTTAGGCCTAGAGGGAAAAAGCTGCTTGTTTTCATCAAATAAAAACTGGAGTATTTTGCTCACTTGCTATAGACGCTTCACCCCAAAATAGAAAGTAGTATCTCTGCTTTATCTGTCTAGGTTTGCTTTATCTGTCTTGACTTTGCACCCATTATCCAAATGTTAGCCTGTCCCTGTTACTGGGTGATACATGTTTCCAGAGAAAACATGTAAAAGTCCATCCAGTGTATGGAACTTCATGCTACAATAGCCCTTCTCAAGGTTACTGATGAGCACAATGCAGTGGCTGTGTGTGGAGCAAAACCACTCTCAGCCTTAAGATGCAATTAGTCACCTAAACATTTTACATCAAACTATTATTTTTACCTTATCTTTCCAAATGTGCACTGAAAATCATCTTTTTAATTGCTCTTTTGGAACAGGACTGTAAGAAAAAAGCTGAAAATCCCAGCCCATTACATTTTTTGTCACTTGGATTACTTTAATGGGCTTGGGATTTTTTTGCAAACATCTTAGCTCTCATGCTTCCCAGGATATATTTCCCAGGGAACTCACAGATGTTTACAATCTTATTGATTTATGGCTCTGCCATAATGCTAGGTTGAGAGAATTCGCATTAGAGGCAGGACTCTTGCTTCTTTCTTTATTACATAGGTCTAGACATATTTTTTAAGCTTGGTCTTTCATACTTATGTTAGATCCCCTATTTTGAAGGACATATAAATTGGACTTTCTCTATGCTGTTCTTCTTCCCATCCTTCGCACTCAGCCTTCCCCACCCCCCCATACATTTGATCCAATTTGATCCTTTATTGTGATCTGTAGAATCCTTCTCTTTGTTGTTTGTGCATGCACAAGTTGAACAAGAAACAGATAAATAGAATAGCTAAGGAATGGCTAATGTTGGCTTGTGCCCAATCTCTTACCAAAAGCTTCAGTGGATTGTTAAGGCCACAGACTACATGAAAGCTGGTAATCTTTTTTTCCTCCGCTTTTAGCAATCCTAATCTGATAGCTTTTCTCAGCATTCCTTGTTGTGATGCTAACCTTTTTAAATATTTCAGATTCATAGATTTTGAAGTCATTCCAAACCTCCAGGAAACTCACAGGAAGTGACAGCTTCAAGGTCACACTGCAGTGCTCATCAAATCCTTTGTTAATTGCTTCACCTAGGACAAGATATACAAAGCACAAAAGAGCAGAGCATGAGAGAGGCAGCAGCATAGAGATGAAAATTCAATAATTACTCTATTGATAATTTTAAGGTGTTCAAGGTAACCAGCAGGTTACTGACTATAGTGTACATTTCTTATGGGGAAAAAATTACCTAGTTTAAAGAGTGAATTATCAAAGTACTCGATGTTCAGCCTGATTCTAATTTAATTTTGAGCTAAAACTCCCAATTTCATCATAAACACAAAAGTTAATTAGGTACTTTTGAAGATTCCTTTCAAGGTGGAGAATACCAAATGCTATACCTATGTTACTGTCTTCAAGTGCTTCACTTGGACCCATTGTCACATGCAGAGAGCTCTAGAAATCGTGTCACTGGCTATTCTGCAAACCTGATCCAATTTTGCTGTGCAGTGTCAGAGTGGCAGATATTCCTGAGAGGCTTAGTGGTTCCCATAGTAATAGGGATTCCAACCAGGAATGGGACATTCTTCTTTAGAGACAAATGTGTCCACGTAAATTTACTGAAAAAAGCCCATGTGGGTTTTTGACTCAGATTTATTTTTTGAGCACAGGCTTACAGCAATGCTATTAGGAGGCAAGAGAATCTGCATGGCTTTGTTCCTAGTTGTAGGGCATGTTCTCTTAAGGCTATCTTCTGCTTTTTTCTCTGTGACTCCATCATTTTATGTTATTCCTTCACATACAAATGAAGCTTTTTTCCAAAGGCTGAGCTGTTTGGAAATGAACATTTGAATTTGCATATGTTGGAACTGATTCATCCCTGGTGCCAGGAAGTGCTCTCTGCTGTGGGGAGGGGATCTGCAGCTGCCCGGTGCTGCCTCCAAGGCAGGCAATGCTGGCAGGACAGAAAGTGTGGGCAAGGTGCCCAGGGGGAGAACTGATTCACAGCTTCCCCCTGGCAGCTTCTGAGCACAGATCACCCCCTGGGTAGTGCACAGAAGCTATTTCACATTAGGCACATACCCTGCCTTTGGCAACTGGCATGATAAGGGGTTATGTGCTGATGCTAGATGTGAGAACAGCAGGCAGCACGTCATGGCACTTGCTGCTGGGAAGTCCTGACTGGTAGCAAAAGAGGCAGAATGCAGAGGTGGTAATGGAAAGCACAGGAATATTTTTTCTGAAGCAATATAATTAATTTAAACTCATTGTGTGTATCTGTGCATTTGAGTGCACGGCAATATTTCATGTGCCAGCATGATGCATTTTAGGCTGCTTATAGGAGAATGGATTTCAGTGTAATTAAAAAACATATCATGTTCTTTCTCACCCCCACACAGTTCAAAAAATACAGGAAGGCAATACAGATAATAGCAGCAGCTAAAAACACAAAAAATAGTACATGCAGAAAATCAGGGAATTAATTAAATTGTACCTGAGGAGAGGAGTATGCAGTCAACACGCCCCAGTTCAGAACCATTCAGTTGCTGGGGATTTCTAGGGGCAAAGAGACAGAGTAACTCTGCAGAGATGAAAGACACTGAAGTTACTCCATGAAGCCTCTGAGCCAAAATTATTTTAGTCTCATGCCTGGACTAGCTCCATAGGCCTGGCATTGTTCCTTCATGGATAGAAACACTGTACAGTGAAAGTGGGAACAACAAATCTTTCCATTCTACACTTCTTTCCAATATCCAATCTGTACTTCTCTCAGTGTCTTCTGAGAGGGCTCAGTAATGCCCCACCAAGAGGGATCCTTGTCTAGATCTCCTGCCCACTCCCACTGGAATTGCATTGGATCCAATGCCAAAAAAAAACCCTGACAAGAATTTATTTATTTATTTATTTATTTAAAATTCACCCATTTATTTTTCCACCATAATTCTTTGGTTTTGCTGGCTCTTGTCATTTCTCAAAATCCTCTTCCTTTATATCTGTTGTGGGTTTGGCATTTAAATTTCCTTATTGCCTTCAGTGAGACCTGTCATATCAGTAGCATTCTGTGCTACTGATGTGAGAAATGCTAGTAGTATTTTACATGTGGAAAAGTGATATTTAGCACTTTTGCTAAAACTAAATTTCTGTGCTTAAATACTCCTTCTAGCTAGAACAAATAGAAGGAAATAATTTAACACATGAATAAGTTTAACTTCTTTAATTTTTTTTTTATTACAATGCATCTTTATGAAACTTTGATATTTGTAGAGTTCTGACTTTGGACAGTCATTATAGGTAATTTGTGAGGATTGCAATAGAAGTTTAGCCTTGAACATGAAACCAGAGAAGTAAAATCTCCTGAAATATTCATTATCTGCATGACTGTCCCATAGAGTTTATGTTGCCTCTTGAACCAATTCAAATGAGCTCAAATAAGCTCTGAATGCAATTTCCAGCAGTGCCCAGTGTTAGCCTGGCTCTGCTGCTTTTGAAGCCAGTGATAAAGCTTGCAAGGACTTCAATTAAAAAAAAAAAAAAAAGAGGGCAAGATACTTAAAATGAGTCACTGAGTCTTGACAGCTGATAAATTCTGTATTAAGGTTTCACACACAGCACTTTCTCTTCTGACACAAGGGCAGAATATGTACCCAGTTATTTCAGCAGTGCGAGAGGACCACAAACAATGCAGATGGCAGGAATGATAAAATCAGTTGGGAGAAAAGAACAGGAGGACAACAAGGGTGATGAAAGAAAAGATAATGGGAAAAAACAACAAAGAGGAAAGAAGAAAGAAACATTGACTTCAATGTTATTAGAGATCATGAAAGGAAGAAGGATGAGGGAGGAACAGAGATTGAGGGCATCAGCCAAAGAGAACAGAGAAAAAAAGAAGCAAAAGGAGAGAGAGAAAATGTTAAAGATGGAAGAAGAGACAAGAAGGAAAGGACTGGGGAAATGAGAGAGTAGAATGCAGCAGAGAAGTACTGGAGAGAAATATGGATGGAAAGCAAACTGTGGGGCAAAAGCAAATGGAGGTTCTTGCTTCACTGCAGGAAAATGATAGCAGATTGAAAACATGTTGAAAGGCACCAGGAAAGAAAATGTAAGGAGTGAAATAGAAGTATGTAGATATGGCACCTCTCTGAGGAAAATTAAGAGAAAATAAATCCATCCTAGCAAAACTGTTTTTCTTTGTAAATTCATAGATAGATTATGTAGGTAGACGGTTTTGGTCTAGATATCAAAAGAATCATCACTGGAATTCAGAAATCAAATGCTGTGGTAAAAAATAGAGAATAAAAAACCACAGGATTAAAATTGAAAATATCTGTGTTCCTACTGGAATTAGAACAGACAACAGCTTTTCAGTGTCATGACGAGAAAAAGAATCAGAAACATTCCCACTTCACATTCTTAATTAGAGCTTGACAATCAACCAAAATACCTGTGACTGAAAATAAGATTTTGACAGATTTGCATATCCAGATTGCTTTCACAGAGCTAGAACAGTAATGGCTGGGAGGCATTGCTCTGACTACTCAAAAGAGTAAAGGCAAAAAGAGCTGCTGCTATCTGTCCAGTTCCTGCTAAAGAGGTGTTTTCGTAACAACCACAACCCTGGCTTTTACTGACACACCTGTGGCCAAAAATCTGTACTGGGGACCGCACAGCTCTGTTCATGATCTTGTTTCTCACCTGGGAGTGCTTCCTGCAGGTTAGTGGTGACTGGCATAGGAAGGAACTGGAGAAAAGTTTTTTTTCTCTCTTTTGGCCTCTCAGCTAATTGAAAAGCATCAAGAGCTGCAAACCTGTAGTTTTTAACAAGCCTTCAAATTCGTTAAAGAATAGACACTCAATAAGCCTACTATACTCCACAGAAAATCCAGTTTTTAATTTGACAGAGTTTCTTCTCATCCTTTCGCTTTCTTGCCCACTCCTTTTTTTCTCCTTTCTCACATATTCAATTCAGGGAATTGCCAACACAATTTCTTTATAATTTTACTTTTGTAACCTTTTGTTTTGGGACTGCTTCACTAGAAAAAAAAATAGCAACAAACCACAATAATTTGTTTATGAATCTATATGCAGTTTCAGAAGACATACAGCTTTTTAGCTGCAAACAGAGCAGTGAATAAGAATCTGTATTTCTGGCATATTTTCCTCTTCTGTGTGAAGTAATTTAGACTCTTTATTGTCCAATTTTGCTCTGCCAAATCCTTCCCTTTTCAAAAGCAGTATTGTAAAATTTTATCCAGTAATGTTTTTAAAGTACTCTCAGATCCTCAGAAAAAAAACCAGAAATGCAAGTATTATTGTGTCTGTCTTCCAGCCACCCAACCTATGAATTCCATTCCTGGTGATTCAGTCAAATAAAACAGAATCTCAAATAGATGGAAACCACCAGACAATAAAAAATTCTGCATCCTGCTATGAAAAAAATCCCACAGGAAACAATTATATTTTTCTCGCCTTTCTGAATCTTCAATAGAAAATCACACCTCTACTATAGAGATTGACAGCATGGTCAAAATAAAACTATGGGGAAAATATAATTTTCTATTAATCCCAGTGCTTTTGCCATGTGGAACATTATGGAGAAGCATTTGGAATTTTTGCACAATTTTCCCATTTATTCCCCTGTTGAATTCAATATGATTTTTCTTTTGCTAGCTACTTCTGCTTTAAATAGTCAATTTGTGCTTTGTAGGATAGTCTCTCTGATAGACTGTATTATTGATACATGCATTCACAAGGGAAGATTGGATGCACAGCATAGAAGATACTAAGTGTTGTAAACAAAACAGTAAAGGTACCATCAGTCTTTTGTGCTGATCCAGCAGCTTCCTAATGACAGGTCATGAAAGGTATTTTGTAGGAAACCATTGCAATTGGCCAATGGGAGAGAAATTGATGGTTTAATTCCTTTTCATTGGAGCCAATATCCCCCGCACAAAAATGAAAATGTTGAAGAAGTTTTTTATGTCTTTGTCTTACCACTATGTTCTGAATCTAATCTATGTTTTAAAATAATTTCAAGTAAGTCAATCTAAGTCATACACAATAATGAGGAAAAAAATATTGCAGTTCTGTCTTCACACTTTGTGCAAAATCCTATTTGTTCTCATGCTAGTAAAGCTGAAAATCTTTGTACATTACATGTAAGCTTATCTTGCTCCTGTAGATTTAAATAAAAGCTTAAGAATATAGGTTTAATTATGGGTCTTATTTGTAGTGCCCTATGCTGCTGAGAGCTGGGGGGTCTTGTGAGCTGAGGTTTCAACAAGACTTAACCACTGGCATTAGGAAAACCCCTCACAGAGCTGATTTGGGCATTGCATCCATTTCCTTCCCAGTCCTAGGAACCTCCCTGAGTTCTTCAAGCTGACAGAAGTTTAATTGCTGCACACCTTCGTTCTTTCCCTAGTGAAAAATCAGTAGCAGGGCTTAAGTGTATTCTTCTCAATTTAACTCTCAGACTTTTTTCTCCTGCTATTGAATCTAAGCCAAATACTGAATCCAGCTGCCACAGCTGTTGCTGTTCTGCTGCCTGCCCTGCTTCCTGATTCTGCTGATTTTCCCAAAAATGCTTCTCTGGGATGATCTGTGAAATGAATGGGACATCAAGGCACTGCTAACTGCATTCCCCTTCCCTGACAAGCTCTTTCTTTTGCTGGATGCCCTGAATTTGTAGTCAAGTGCTACTATTCTATGTCCTGAACTTCACTCTTCACAGAGTCAGTTCCTCTTGTCACCTCCCTCATTACAGTACTAAAGTATTTCTTGTGCTACAATAAGCTATTATGTAAATTCTACAAATGAGTTTTTAATCCTGCCAAATCAGATTTACTTGCAGTAAGCAAGGAAAACTGCAGCTCTCTTTTCCCACATACTCTGATAGTCATTTTCAGAGGGTTTCACATCACCTGCCTCTACAAGCAGTGCATACATTTTTCTGGTGTTGCTGTTTGTACATATGATTAAGTCATATGTGCATAGGTAGTAAATCATAGCAAGGTTGTAAGGTATATGCAAGCCCTACATATGCTCAGACATTTGGAAAATACAGACTCCCAATTCTAATAGTACAAGGACTTGGGGTTGTCTCCTTATCTGTTTACAACAGCAAGTAAATATTGTAATAGTTTCAAAATTGTAACAAACTGCTGCATATCTGCATCCTCTGTGTCACCCTGTTAAGAGCATTTCCCATAGAATGGAAACAGAAGAAATATAAGCATTCCGGAGTTTTAAAATGTTTTTACCAACTGCACTAAAATCTCATTTCATCTGTTACATGAAGGTAAATATAAACTTATGAGATTTAAAAACAAATATTATAGCACCAAAATCAAAATTTGAAAGGTCTTTCTGAAATCCTTGCCAACATAAATCTCTCATCTGGTTTAGTCAAAAGTACATTTTTAAACTCATATGAACTGCACAAAATTGTTTCTGAAGATAATTCAATTTACAGTAGGATTATTTCTTCTTTAGCTTTGGTTGCTTATTTTTATTTTTAATGACACAGAAATAAGGTATTTTTTTGAATTGTGCAAGACTGTCCAGATGGTTGAGGTGCAATGGTCTTATTTTAAGACTGATGGATGGGATATACTGGTGCTTCTTATAAATCCTTTATAAGACACTATTAATCATGCTCCCTGTAACAAAAAGTCTTGGAAAAGACGAGAAAAAACATTTTTTGGTTTTGCTAATAGCTTATCCTCAAAAGGATAGAAAGTCTGGAGAGGAGAATGGTGGCTTCAAATCACAGGGTCATAAAGAAGAAATTCTTGTAGTACCCCAGACAGACTGCAGAATAGTAGTCCCATAGCCCCAGGTTCTCCTTTATTCGTTTACATGCCATGGACATGTAAAGCCAAAATGTAGTCAATTCCTTTAATTAATGCTTATCCCCATATCTTATGATTCAGCACATTAGAGGCTTTAGTCAGGCTTCAGTGACGCAGCTAGTCTTGGTGGAAATAGGCATTGGAGACCACTGAAGCTACCTAGCATGAAAATAAAAAGCTCATGAAGCAAGAGATTTTCTCTCTGTAGATCTCAAAACATTTCCCTAAAATTAAACATACATAGATATAGAGTATTTAAATGATAAGACCCTTCATATTAGATGCTCTGACCACTGATTTTTTAAAGAAATAACCAACGTTTATGCTAGCTATGTGCAACCACAATAAAGAATGAAGGGCAAGAGGCATACAGACTTGAGATACTCCTTTATCAAGGATCGTGGTTTTACCTAATTGGTATCAGAAGGATCTGTGCAGAAATTATGGGCTTTATCTTTCTATAAGCAGAAAAATTGATGTGTGATGTCAACCTGTATGTTGGTCTTTAAGAGCCACCTTAATATACACCTTTCATGCAAGATCATAGCCATATATTTGGTCCTGTGAAAAGACAAACAAGAGAGAGGGATAATTGTCTCTTAGCACATTGTTTAGATTTCTTGTTCAAAGTGCACAGCCTGTTCGGGATGGAGAAGAGAAGCCTCAGTGTTATAGTGTTAGTATATGTATATAAAAGTAACATAGTGTATATATAGTAACATATATTAGTATATGTTACTTTATATGTAGTTAGCTGGTATAAGTTTTACCAGCTAACATCTGAGAACTGCTACCATATTTTGATGTTTTCTATAGAAGAAGTGAACTGGTCCAGATGAAGATTATATGGGAACTTCTTTGAATACATTCCAGGTTAATTTATATCTTTCAAGGTAGCGATAATCATGTTTGAAGTCTGGCGCTGCTGAGCTCCTCAGAAATAGGTAATGCTTACTAGCTTAAAACAGCTAAAATTCAGATTAATGGAACATGATAACTGCACAGGACTGAAGACTGCATTGCTTAATTACTGATTTTAAGAAATGTTCGAGTCTCTGTAGGAACCTTGTGAATTAAAAGCTTACCAGTATGGACCAACTTTGAAGAAAGCACACATGTGACTAAAGGATGAAAGCCAAAATCTTCATAAACTCCTGATTCAAATAGTGAAAAAATGCAGTGTTATGGAAATCTGATGTTTTAGAATGCAACATCTGAATTTGTGAGCAAGCTTTTTTGAATTTGAATGCTGTCTCCAAATGAAGCTTTAAATAGCATGGCTAAAATTCAAAACTCTGGCTCAAGAAAAGTGACTTTTTGGAATTCATTTGTCTGTTCAGTAAAATGCATACAAATTAATTATTTGTCTTTTCTGTGATTTAGTATAGCAGTTCAAATACCAGCTAATGACTTTACTTAGCATTATAATGTAGTTTTTTTCTGTGATGATCGCAATCATCTTTGCAATGTAAAAAAAACCATCCATTTTCTCTGATGGCTCTAATGTTGTTCCCCTATTAGAAATTCCACTGAGGGCTTTACCATTTCTGTCTGGTGCTGTAGCTGCTGTTTGGGACTGTTTGGGTGGGTTACCATATCTCTGCAAGAGGCCAGCATTACTTCCCTGTCTACACACTTCCTTTTTCTTAGGCATTTCCTTTGCTTCATGGAGAGGTGAAGGGGTCTCTTCATGGTGCGACCTCATGACACTGTGCAGTAGGATTAGAGCAATAGCTCCAGTGGAAAAGAAAAGTCCTCACCTCAATATTAGCCATTGCCTACGCATACATCATGGGGATAGTCCATTTGCTGTTAACCCTATTCATTCCTGGTGGTGTAGGGATGTTGGATTCCTGGGAAATCTCCACAAATCTGCCAGTACTTGAGATATCCAGAAAGTATTGGAGTGGCCAGCTCATTAGCAAACAAAAACACTTTATGAATGGAAAAGCTATGTTTGTCCCTGGTGTGGAATTAAGGTCAGGTTTAGCAATGGTTAGGGGTCCCAAAGGCTGGCACCTGAGGAAACAAGGACTGAGCAAATTAATATCTTTGAATGGGTACTTATATCTTTCCTGTCAGTAACTGCTGGGTGTATCTTCCATTGTTATTCTAGGTGTCCCACCCCTGGGTGTGATGGCTCTGGGCATATTACTGGAAATTATGCTTCTCATCGAAGGTATGTAAAGACAAGGTTTTGTTATTTAGATTAAATAACTGCAGAGCTGGAAGGTGGCTCAACTGACCTAACTTCACCCTCTGAATACTGAAGTAGGATTGAGTGCTGCACAGACATACATTGGTCTAACTGATATTAACCACTAATGAATATCATTTCTCAGCTTCAGCATGACTCACTACACAAATCAGTAGGAATATTTTTTCTAATATCTAACAAAATCTTTATACAAAATAAATTCACTTTCTCTGCCTTCTCTAGTAGCCTGAGGAAGCAATTCAGCATTTATGTTTGTGTTGCTTTACATTCTGAACATCTTAACTCTTCACAGTTTGGACTCAAATCCTACTCCTGGATCTTTTCCCCACAAACTGTATTTCCTAAATGTTCATGGCATCTCTTTCAGACTCTTTCCATATTCCTTGAAATGCAAAATTGGACCCTGTTCTTTATCTCCTCTCCCAGATGAAGCCTTATCAGCTTTAATCAGAGGGAAAAAGTACCTCTTTCATCTAATATGCACCAGTCTTGTTAGTACATTTCAGAAAAAAGTTTAGCTTGTTCTTAAATTGCAACACTATGTACTACATCAAACCAGAAGAAAGGAAAAATAAATTTATGGATGAAAGCTGTCTTAACTATAACTTTACCAAGGGCCAAAGAATGCTTCTTACTCACTAATTAGGATATTGATCAATTACATTGTAGAGGTAATGGTATAAATGCTGTGTAATTAGTAACTCCCCTGTGGCTATTTAAGAACTAAATCAGTAGAGAAGGGTTGTGCCATATTTTGTAAATATGTATCCAGTGTTCAATCAAAGAATAATAGTGAATAATAGTATAGTCTACCACTCTTGTGTTAGTAAAGACTTTTTACTCCATGCAGACTAGTACTGTTGAGTGGATATTTGCTTTCTTCACCAAGTCCCTGCAGTTTTACAATTGGCTATAACTAGTCAGTACACAAATTCACAGTTTAAATGTTTTCCCACTAAAGCAGCTAACAGGTCAAAGTTAAAACATAAATAAAGAGATTGGGAACATGCCATATTTTACATGCTGTGAAAATGAGAGATCACAATATCAATTTCTATAATGCAATGTTAAAAATCAAAAGTACAAATAATATTATAAAGAGGAAGCTATAACTATTTTAAAAACTCTTACATGATGCAGGAGATTTAATCATGCTTTCGGAGGAATTTAAGGCCAAATTTAGAGCTATATTTAATTATATGTAAATTTATCAGCTACCACACTACCAGCATTATGCTTGTTATAACTCTACCCCAACTTCAGGGAAGCTATTTATGTGTTTGATCATCTATTTAACCAGAAGCAGGTGGGAGAGTGAAGATACAGAAGAAAAGTGTTACTAACAAGAGACCTAAAAGCTGGCAAGGTTGGTAGGGGAGAAACATTGAATATTGATACGTTTTTTAAACCTTTTCCTTGTGTATTGTCTCCTAGCCACAAAATGACTGGACCATGAACTGAATGGTGTTAACTACTTTTGTCTGTAAATTCTTATATTCTTGTATTTTTGCAGATGACTTCTGAACCAAGTTTTTATTTGATTGTGCAGCATAATCAACTACATATAAAGATATAAAAAGTTGTTCTACAAAAGAAACATATCTGGAATTTGCCCAGTCCATTGGAATTTAGCACATGCAGCCTTTTGAAATGCCACCATGTCTATATTGACCACATAACTGCTTCATTTCTCTTCCAAAAAGTCCTCTGGCAACCCCATGTCATCGGCTGCCTGCAGGCACAGAAGCACTGACACGTAGTCAGCGAAGTAACATTTTCTTTGCTTAAATCCACAGATGTCCTCAGGAGACCTGTCACATTTACACAGAGCCAGCCTTACCCTGTTCAGATCATGATATCTGTCAAGGCCGTTTCTGAGGTGGGAAGGCTGGCAAAATGAATGCTTTCAAAGGGCAGCAAACCAGTAGCCTAAATCTGGAGCTGTTAAGCATGGAAGACTCCACAGCATGTTGTCAGTTGGGCTTTCTAATTCCCAGGCTGAAAATTAGCATTTAGCTCTGCCTGCATCTGAGTTAGCATTTTTGTTTGTATTTGACACCATCAGTTATAACCCTCTCAGTTTCAGAAGGAAAGGAATGACAGACTTCTCTCCTAAATGGCTGCTGGGTATCACTGGTATTTAAAATGGCTGCTCAACAGCAGGCATACATGAGGCAGATTCAACTCTGCAGTTCCACACAGCCCTTCAATTGATACAAGAAGTTAGAGCACTGTACACTGCTGTTGAATTTCCCTCTTTGTCTTTTGTCTTCATATATGAGGAATTAAAGTCCTAGGGAAAATGAAGTAATATGTTTATCTTGTAATAACTTTGGGTATTACAGGACAAAAGAGTTAAAACAAAGGCTCATCCTTGGCATATGTTTTCTCAATGGATCCACTGTCAGAGGAAAAATGAATTAATCGCAGCCTCAGAAACTGTTGGAAATGTCTGTTTAGAGGACCTGAAAGGTCTTAGGATTTTCTAATAAATCAGAGTACCAGAATAGAAAGATCCAGAGAGATGATGCACCAAAACACCAATAAGTAGGTGACAATTAAATTGATATAATATGTAGAAAGCCTTAAATCATTAGCCACAGCAGAAATTCTTTGTTCAGATTTTGTTACGGAAATGTCATCATCTACAAGCATACCCATCTGTACACCTACTAAAAAAAGTACTGCTTTCTGAGGAATTCCTATTAACTGTTTAGTTTTCAGATGCAAATTCTGATTATTCTCACACAGTGAGTAGAACTACTCTCAGAGATAAAGGAGGGGTATCTTTAACTCCTGTCCCCTCCCCTTCACTTTCTGCAGACCAGGTTGCCTGACAGGCAGTGAACCAGCCTGTTCCTGAGCTGTTCCCCTGCCTCAGAGCCAGCTTCCTCTTATTCTGTATCCCTCAGACTCTCTTCCTCCTACTTCCTTCTTACAGACAACATTATTATTTTTGAAGAAAACTGTTCTTAATTGGCAGAGGCTTTCTCAGATTTAGTTTGTACACAAGGAACTATGGTCCTTTGGTGTCCACTACACAAGCTGGAATAAATAGTTCGCTTTCTAAAGGAAAATGGTTGGTTATATTTAAAATAGAAAATGAAATGGGATGAGGGCATAGGTCCATGTATCAGAATGCAAATACCTATTCCACTAATGCTGACGACCCCTGGCATGACACTGACCCTGGGCCACTAAAAGTCTCCCAGGCAGTTCTAAGATAAGATTTGAGACTCAGTGTGGGTCCAGATCATTGTTTATAAACAATATGGGTGTAGCTGTCCTGCTTTGCAGAGACAGAGAGCTTAGCTGTACAAATCTGAACTTTCTGGTCTTGGGTCAAAGCAACAGTTCTAGGTCCTTTCTATTTAATACTGTAGGTGTAGCCATGACATCTCACTAAAAGTTTCTAAATAATGTACTATGTCCAATATCGTATGCCAGCATGCCTCCCTTTCTTTAATTGACGTATTTATGACTTTGCAGCATGTAAACTCTGGTCTGTTTTTCATTTTCTAAGGCAGAATTCTGTCTGTGATTGCATTACCTTTTTCTGTGCTTCCTCCCCTCAGTCCTCACTGGTTTTGACAAGACAAAATAACTGAAAATTTTGTTACCACTCTTTCTGTCTCTTCCTAGCAAAGACAGGATCTACAGAACACTCTGCATGTAGTAGAGTACCTTTCCTCATGCTGAAAACAAAAATTTAATCTTCTATTTTGTTTCTTTCTCTAGGGAATTTTTTCTTTGATGACAATTCTTTCTCATGTCAACACTTGAAGGTGTTCTACTAGTGGATTTCTTTTTTTAATGTGGATAGTTAAGATGGAAATAACATTTAAATAGAGGACCAAGCATGATTTTTTTGGTAACCATACTTGTATCCTCAGATATCAACTACCTAAAAAAATATTTGAAAAACTGTTAAGGTCATTGTCAAGTTTACTAAGTGGTTTCAATAATTAATTCTTCATATGAGCTTGTGTAGTTGAAAACAACATTCTCAGTCTTTAGTTACATGTAACATTGGTTAGCCTAACATATAACTTTGTCTCTACCAAATCTTTATGTCTGGGTGAATTCTGAGCACCTGAACCCCTTCTCTGGAAGGCATTGAAAGCTCTGAGCTCTCTCACATTTTTATTCAATCATTCTATAGAATTGTTATGTGATGTTTGGGCAGGTTTGATAATGTTACTAATGTGCTCCTGAGAGAAATCTTTAGTCCTGTGAAGAGCTGCTCCTGTTTTTTCTATTCTTCCAACCTTCTCAGACATAGAGGACATAATGTTTCTCAGCCCTGAAGCATTGACTTCTACTCCTTTTAAAGATGCCAGTGCTGCTACTGAGTCAGCTGAAGGAATTGCCAGGCAAAGGGTTTAAGAGCTGCCTTCCCTGACTCCTTGGGGAGTTCCTGTGTGTTTGATCTGCACAGTGCCAGCAGTCCTGTCCTGCATCACAGACCCACGCGCACATCCCGCCTTGTGCCGGCTGTTGCAGCTCTTCTTATTTAACCCACCTGAGATTTGATTGTAGGAACTGGATAGGATTGCCTATTTTGCCAGTTTCTCTGATAGAAAGTGTATTCCTGTAAAGTGTGCCCAAGAATGAGAAGCTGCATTCTAAAATGTTTTCTTTCACACAGTCTTTCAGGCTGTCCACGAGCAAAGAAAAGTGGAATCAGGATAGCACAAAGCAAGGAAGACAAAGAAGACCAAGAGCCAATTAGGTGAGAACAAACATTGTCAAAGGGCCTTTGTATGTTTTATAAGGTCTTATATATCTTCAGGTTTTTTTAAGGCATAATGTTATTCTGTGATAGTTATCCAAGGGAAGATGACCACATTGATTTCTATGAGCAAATCTAGTATCTGTGCTGATTGTTTCAGCAGAGGATACGGCATCAGCCAAGGATACAATCATCTGTAATTTAGAAATAGTTAAAAATTCTTCATTTTCACATGATATTAAAAAATCACTTAGATCTTTATCTCCTAAATTACCCTTAAACATGTTTGAATACTACAGGCAAACCATACGTGCTAAATAAAAGTAGTTATGGGACTAGAAAATTGAGTGTGTGTATGAGACTGTTGCAACAAATCTGATTGTTCATGCAGTTTGCAAGAGAAACAAATGCCTGCCTATGGGTCTTGGTTTCTTCTTGCAAGGCACTCTGATATCAGTGGCCACTGAACTGGGTCGATTTAGTGACTTCTTAGATCATTCAGGACCAGATTCTCAGTGGAGAGTTGCAAGAATATTTTAGTTCACGAACAGTGAAGTAACTGGCCTTTAGTTTAGATATGTGTTACATAGAAATACATTGAAAAAGACAAAAAAACACACATAATTTTATTTAAACATTTCACTTTGAAGATTCTAACCTGTTCCTTCTAACCTTAGTTATTTGGTTTTTAGTATAGAGTATACAGGGCAATATACAGAGAAAATGTATGGGGAGATTCCCAAGTAAGGAAAACCGTCAGATGAATACAGAACTGCCTTCATTGGTCTCTGGGCTGTAGCACATAGTTTCATATCATCACCCCTATTCAAAGAGTGGTTAAAGGAGCTCAGCATTTCTAATTAGCTGCTCTGATCATGTCATAACTAGCTCTGTATACATGACTTTTTCATGACTTCAGACAAGTCTTCTTTGGATTTCATACCTATAAATAAAATATACCAAGGATTAAACTAAGCAGTATTTTATGCTTATAAAGGTTTTATGGGAAATTTTGTTGCTGATCAGAACTCAGTAGCAAATATTGTAATTCCACTGTGATATTTACTGTGATAAACACCTGCAATTAGAATACATATCTCAGTCCTTTAGTTGGAATTACATAATGTCAACAGCTGTGACTGTATCTACTGGCTAGCCTCCTTAGAATTTACCAAAGAACTTTTTTTTTCTTCAAATTGTAATGTTCTACTTGTAATTTTACCCACTACAGAGTATCTTGACTACTTCTGTGACTACAGTGTAGGGTTATTCTTTCCTTTTCATGTGAGGTTTATTTTGACTTTGCTGTAGAGGCTACCAGGTATATAATGGCAAGACAATAAAGTTTATCTCATCTATCTGCTATACAGATGTCCAGTTCCTGGCTGTGATGGTCAGGGTCATATAACTGGAAAATACGCATCCCATCGCAGTGCATCAGGGTGTCCACTTGCTGCCAAAAGGCAAAAGGATGGATACCTAAATGGCTCACAGTTCTCTTGGAAGTCAGTGAAGACGGAAGGAATGTCATGTCCAACACCAGGATGTGATGGCTCAGGACATGTCAGTGGTAGTTTTCTTACTCATCGTAGGTGAGTAACTATGACTTACGTTTTTCACTTATGTTTATTATTTAAATCAGATTTAAAATACAGCTTGTTGTCATGGCATTTCTCTGTTCCTTTTGAACTTCATTGTTACATTAAAAAATAGTCTGCTTACATGTATTTGTCAGTAACTGGAAATCCAGATGCACATTTTTACTAATGCAGATGCAGACCTGCATTTGAACCCATAATATACAGAAAAATTTAGAGGGAAAATCATGCATGACAATAACTGTGAGTTTTATAATGACAATTTTTTTTAAAATTTATTTACAAATTTATTGTTTTTTCTGGACAAATTACCTTGGGGTAGGCATTGTAAGATGTATCTGAGTCCACCTTATTTTCAGAGATGTCATACACATTCTTGATTCTCAAACATGAGAGCACAGAACTGAAGAATATAATGAAAGAGTTCCATAAAAGCAAAGTACTTTTGTTCTACATATATTTGGTAATGAAAATGTTTGTTGAAAACTAATGGAATGTAAATATTTGACAAAAGAAATACAAAGCTTGATTTTTCATAAACTTGGCAAAAATAAGAGAGCTTCTGTGATAACATTTTTTATACCTTGTAAAAGGAGTAGAAAGTGTCCAGTCTATTAGGGAAAAAACTTGCTGCCATTTTAGATATCAGACTATGAAGAAATGAGAATTTTTTTGAGCTCTGCCTGGGAATCTAGGCCTGAAAATGACTACAATGTCAGAGGAAATTTCTTATTATATAATCTCTAATATAGAACTCTATTACTTCAAATATGTCAAGTTGATCTCTCTAATTTGTCACCCTCTCCAGGCAGACCTCAGTTGAACTTCTGTACCCTTTAGTTAGCTAAACCAATTTGATCTTGTTTTGTAGTCAGTTCTAGATACAGAGGTGAAAAGTGTACTTCTTTCTCTTGCCTGTAACTATTTCCTTTGATTCTTTGAAAATCCTTTACAGCTTCACTCAGAAGCCTTATCCTTACTTCAGCCTCTCCAGACTTTGTGCACATAGTTCTTATTTATTGTTTATGCTCAGAGTTGTTTTTCTACTCAGTGTTTTATGGTATCTACTGTGAAGGGATTCTGTTCCATGACCTGAGATAGCCCAATGTAATTCACAGCCTGCAGCTCCCAGGGGCGTTAGGAAGTGGAGAAGCAAAACTGACCATTTATGCAGATAATGTTAGAATGTATCCATTCTAACAGACATGTGGGTCTAACTTTCTGGATTTCAGGAAAATACCAGTATTAGTGTTGGTATTTCAGTTTGCCTTTCTTCATAATGGTGTAACATTTATTTAACTCAGAGAGATCTGTCATTAAAACTTTAAAATTATTTTACCTTTAGTTAAAAGGTACAATATAATTACTGGGAGATTGCTTGCAAGGAGTATTCACATAGTACTTAGGGTGTCAAAGAGAAAATTCGTGCAACAAGAATAACTAACTTCTAAAAGAAATGTACTAAATTTAACAATTTGAAGGACAAATTGTGGCTAGAATTTTTTTTTAAGGAATGCTTTAATTAAAAAAAAAAACCAGAACAAAAACTAATAGAGTAACCTAAATATGACATTTAGCTACAGAGCAGTGTGTTTTTTAGTACCACTCTCTTAAGTAGAAACAGAGACTTGTAAATGGCTTACCTTATAAAATTAGTTTTTGTGCAAAAACGTCACTTGTTAGAAGAGAGTACCACAAGATGTGGTAATATTAACAAGATGTTAATATTAATAACAAGCCATATTATTTTAAAAATATTATTAGTTCTTGTAGAATTCTTAAGGCTGTTAAAAATGTTCATTTGCTCACACAAGGAAAAGCACATGGAGCCATTTTAGATTCCTTTGGGTTACTTATATGGCCTCCAGCTGCTGCTCAGAAAGGTAGGTCCATTGTAGTATTTATCAGCCTTAGTGAAATATCTTCTCAAATAGCATTTCATGCCTGTATATGGACAACTGAATCAAACCCTTTTTGTAGGATTGAACGTCACAACAGTTCACCTACCTTAAGGATCTCTTGTACAAGATGTAGAATGGATTTATTCCACTTCCAGGACCAATGGGTCCAGGAGAATTGACCACTTCAGTGAAGTAGACACCGGCCTTTAATCAGTTGTACCATAAATGTCACTGAGTGTGTCAAGAGGGAGTGGTTTCCCCTGACTACAAATAGGTACTTTATGCCATTTGAAGTGTTCTTAGGGCATGCAGTATAGGCATACTGGGTTGGCCAAAATGACTGAACACTTGTGAGACACTCCATTCTTTGATTATGACAGCTGAGAGCTGAATGTGCCTGGCAGGGGATTTACAAGGGTGTTGGCCTTGTTAAATGAAGGGGCCCCAGAGCTCCATGGCAGCTTTGACACATAGTTCCCGTGCAGACATTTAAACCCAGGTGTCATAAACTGGACAATGTCTCAATCCCATCTAAATCACAGACTCTCAATTTTCTTACATAAGAATGAAATATTCCCTCACTTCAGGTGCATCCATTCTAACAGACAGTGATCTCATCTTCTACCACTGGTAATATTTTGCTATACAGATAAAATCTGTAATCTCAAATTCTCACCTTCTGAAGAGAAGCAATAGTATGCCAGTTACACAGTGAGACCAGCCTTATGGACACTCTTTTGCAGGTAGATCTGGTTTCAGCATGCATGGGGGCAAAGCAGGGCTGTGGCCTTTAACTGAGCCATTAAAAGCTCCTCAGGAAGGTGTAGTTAATGTCCTCATTTTTGCCAGGACACCTTGCTGCTCTCCTATTAGGACTTTTTTCCCTATCAGTGGAAATATTTTTCTATCAGCAGACTCCACTAAGCATATATATACACATTCATTGCATGTATAGTTATCCTTTATGTCTTCTCTGAGATTTTTGTATTTTGCCATTTGTAGATAGCTATTAATATGCTGTTATTAAAACAGCTGTAACACTCTGGAAATGAACAGCAGACTGGCTTGTGAAAATGATGCCAGCTGTTGAATTTATCAAATATGTGTTAGGAAAGATATTTTTCAGGTAAAGATTTCTTAGAGCTGGTGTTGACATTGTACACATGATCTCATTGCACTGGTGTCAGTGGACACTGGAGATGATCTACAAGGGCTGGTAAATCAATAAAAACCTTCTCCAACTGGTACATAGTCTGGAATTTAAATATAAGCATATTCCTACATTCACACGTATGAAGCAGCCAATGAAAAAAGTCGTAAATTTCAGTGAATTTTGAATCCTACCCTATGATCAAGGGCACCAACAAAAGTTTCTGGTTTTTAATGTTTCATTGTCTGTTCACAGAAATTTCTGTGAATAGTTTTATTTTGTCAAGGAGTTTGCATTAGGGAAGAATGGAAACAGCTAGTTATCGGGAGGGACTTGAAGCATTGGATTTAATGTGCTATGCTTCAAAAAGGAGCTTCTGCTAGGAAGAGAGGCCAGTGTGAAATTAGGTGACCTATCAGCAATATGAAAATGAATTGGAAGGCATGTAAGCCTGGAATCAGTAGATAGATATATTAAATAGGTTATAATGAAATGTAAATTGCTTATTATACTATAGCTTTGTAGTTTTGTTCTTGCACAGAGCCTTACATCCCCATATTTGATTTAAGAAGATTTTTATGGATGCCATAATTTCTAGTGCTGTGATCAGCGGGGACTTTCTCAGAATATACTTGGATTTAGCAACCCTGCTCCTTAGCACAGGGTGCTTGTGCTGACTTCAGTGGAAATTAACTGCAGACATGCCTTTTCAGATCTAAAATTGTGTTCTTGCTCCCATCTTCAGCTCACTTTTATTTACATCAGTGTTCACCCACTTTAAAAACATTAATGTAGCTTTTAAATTCCCTTTACTAAGGAAAACTGTTGTGGTTAAACCCCAGTCAGGACCTCAGCTCCACAGAGTTGCTTGCTCACTTCAAGCAGGATGGGGGAGAGAATCTGTAGTGTGAAAGTGAGAAAACTCGTGGGTAGAGATGAATAGGTAAAGAAAAAGCCACAGTCACAAACAAAGCAAAACAAGGAATTAATTCACTGCTTCCCATGGGCAGTCATCCCCAGGATCCCATGGTGTTCAGCCATCCCCAGGAGAGCAGGGCTCAAGTAATGATGTCTTGGGAATACAAACACTGTTACTCCAAATGTCCCCCCACTTCCTCCTTTTTCTTCCCCCAGCTCTGTGTATTGAGCAGGACACCATATGGGATATCCCTGGGGTCAGTTGGGATCAGCTGTCCCAGTTGTGTCCCCACACAGCTCCCAACTTGTGCACCCCCAGCCCCTTGAATGGTGAGGTGGAGTGAGAAGCAGAAATGGCCTTGACTCTGCATGAGTGTTCCTCAGCAGTAAGGAAAACATCCCTGAATTATCCATGCTGTTTCCAGCACAAATCAAAAACACAGCTTCATACCAACTACTCTGAAAGAAATGAGCTCTATTCCAGCCAAGGCCAGTAGAAAAACATGTTAGTAGAGAGCTGTAATATGCAAGAGATGATCAAATTATAAACATTTCTCCCATTAACAAGCTAATGCTGAATAGAGATGAAACCATAGAGAAGGGTGATTTTTCTTTAGTGAACCTGTATCCTTGCTGAGAACAGTAGGACTCCAAGATCCATTAAAAAGTTTATAGAATGGGATTTGCATTTGAGCAGCAAGGGCATGCCACTGTGTTTGCAAAATGTATAGATGTGCTGGGGGAAAACAATGGAAATCATCCACTGCCTTTTCCCTTCTGAAGGAATGTATGTAGAAATTATCAAGTGGTTATAGGAGATGATTACTTATGACACTTGTTACAGACTCTCCACTTTATGCATAAGAAGGTTTAGTTAGCAGTAAGGCTGTCAGAAAGCTCACAGGAAATTCATTCCATTACCACACATGCATGTCCTGAGGTGAAGGAGCACTGCCAGTGCCGTTTCCTCCAAAAATTCTATTGGTCATAGCTCTGAGTTGCACAACTACATTGCTAAGCATGGGAACTGACAGATAATGAAAAGAGGAAAAGACAAAAAAAAACAACCAAACAAAAAACCCCAAACAAACCAACAAACAAAAAAACACCAAAAAATAACAAAAAAATAACAAAAAAAACCAAACAAAAAAAACCAACCATAAAACACCTCAAGACAGGTGCTGCCCTCTGCAGCTGCTTTCTGGAAGCTGGCTGGTACCTACACTCACATGGATCCTCAGAGGGCCTCTAAGTTCTCAAACACTCAGAGCATTTAGGAGATGATGAATGTGATGGAAGAAGGTTGGAGATGTAGATTTTTCATATGCAGATTCTTTTTCTCATTAAATATGCTTTTCTAGAAATAGATACTGCATAAAAATCCTCTGTGATCATCCTCAGCTTCTGAAGAGAAGATTTGCAAATACCACCTACAGTCAAACCTCCTGGTGCTCAGGACCATAGAACAGCATCTCACCCCAGAGTTTATCTGGGGGGGTGTCCCAGAAGAGGCAGTACCTCTGTAATACAGATGCTTTACAGAACACAGGCTATGGCTGCAGATTTTCTGCTAAATTGTTATAGAGCTTTCAATATTTGCCTGAAGTCTCATCCTGTCTTAACAGAAGCATTTCTCAGCTTCAGCATTTAAAAACATAAAAAAGTAATTATCATAGGTCAGCAATGGCTCTCCAGCTTGTCCACATGTTTCTGCATGGTGTGAGCCTAAACTGAGCACCATGTTCCAGGTGTGGCCTGACAGCACTGGGGGGGACAATGACTTCTGTGTCTCTGTGGTGATGCCCTGGCTGATGGAGCCCAGTGCCGTGCTGACTCTCTGTGCCACAGCAGCACCACTCACTCACACTGAGCTTGGCATCCCCAGGACCCTCAGGTCCCTTTGCACAGAGCTGCTCCACAGCCAGGTAGGTCCCAGCCTGTGCTGCGCTCCTGAATTGCACTCCCAGGTGCAAGACCTTATACTTGTCTTGGTTGAACTTCATAAGTTTCTTGTCAGCCCACTCTCCCAGCCTATCTGGGTCTTCCTGAAGTGTGACTTTCCCTTTCAAAGAGTTCACTTCCCTATTCAGTTTGGGAATCTTCATCAGGATACACTTGATCCCATTGTCCAGGTCACTTATGAAGATTGTAAACAGGGTTGGGCCCAGTATGGATCCCTGGGAGACCCCACTTGTGGCAGGTTGCCAGTTTGAAAAGGAGCTGTTTACCGCTACCCTGTGTGCAACCTCTCAGCCAGTTTCCCACCCACTACACAGACCACTTATCCAGACCATAACACATGTTTCTCTAGGAGGAGGCTGTAGGAAACTATATCAAAAGCCTTACAGAAATCCAGGTAGACAGTGTGCACTGGTCACCACCCCATCAGCCAAGCAGATTACTTTGTCACAAAAAGCAAATTTGCTTTTGCAGGTTTGTAAAGCATGGCTGTCCCTTGGTCAGTCTGTACTGGCTTTTCCCAATCATGTGTTTCATCTGACTTGTGATAGCCCCCAGCAGGATTAATTCCATAACTTTTCCAAAGACTGAAATAAGGCTAAAGAGCCTGTAGATCTTTCTTTAATCCTCTCTTGTAGGTAGGGTTGTCACTATCTCTCTTTCAGTTTTCTGGGATATCCCCTGATCTCCACAACTTCTCAAAAATTATGAAGAGGCTTACAACATCAGCCAGTGTTCCTCACACCCTCGGGTGGGCAATGTCAGAGCCCATGGATTTGTAGTGCCAAGCTCCTGTAGCAGTTCACTTACAACTCTTCCATCAGTGATGGTCAGTCTGAGTTTGCATCAACCTGGAACTTTGCTCCAAAGGCCTGAGGCCCAACAGTATTGGTAAAGACAGATGTGAAGGAAGTATCAAGAACTGCTGCCTTTTCTGCATTGCTAGTGGCTAATTCACCTCTCCCATATAACAGTGCACCAGTATTTCCCTTCTGTTTCAACTTGGTCTCTACGTACCTGAAGAACCATTTAGTGAAGTTCTTTTACATTTCTGGCCAGTTTCAATTTGAGCTTTTGCTATTCCAGCTGCATCTCTGCATCCCTTAGAAACAGCTTTGTTATTCACAGTGGGTATTTGCCAACTTTTCCATCTCTGATCCACTACTCTTTTGATTTTGAGCGGACCCAGAAGCTCACAGTTAAGCCAATTGTGAGCATCCTTTAAAGCACAGAGGATCCAAACTTCCAGCTGTATTCTCACGGTGCTCTAAACTTCCAAAATACCCTATTTGTCAGGAGTTTGTGTCCAGCAATACCCTTTAAAAGGTGTTCCTGTGCTGTACACTGAAAATGGTAAAAACTTTGCAGAGAGAAATCTTTTTTTTTCTATTTATGAAATATAAATACTGTCAAACTCTAGATTTGTAAGAAGCTTTTAATATGGAATGCATTAAAGTATTTGATTGCATCTATTTCTAGCCAGGTCTCTTGTCAGGTCAACTCTTGTCCATGCTTTTATTTGTTTCTACAGTAAGTTGACAGAGTGCTGCATTTGCATCAAAATTAATTCACTCTTAGTTCTTATTGTTTTACTTCTTCTCTGGTAGGCTTTTTAAGTTGTTTAGGATGTTTGTTCATTTGGTCTTAATCTCCCTGTCCCACCCCAGCATTGATTTATGTTGTTGTTTCCTATCTCTTAGTTTTTTCTACAAGCTGTACCTTGCAATTCTTCAGAAAAACATCGTACAGCATTAAGAGTACAGAAGAATTAACCAAATTCACTGCAGTTGATGGTAGCTACAATTGACAATGATAAACATCATCATCATGACATCATTAAAAGATGACAGGTATCATTAAAAGATGGCATCAAAAGTGTGTTGACATTTCCAAGAAGACAAGGAAAGAAGTGTGGCATAAAATGTAATAATAATATATATAAAGAAAAAAAATTAAAATCTATGACGTGGGTCCTGCAGTACAGGAAAAAAAAAAATTTTTTTACGTAGTAATTTTGTCTTGACCTTAAGGGAGAAGGGTCTTCCTAAACCACTTTACAACACCTTCCTCTTCCCATCCTCCTTCTCTCCTCCTGTAGTGTTCTGACCCTCTTCCCTTCTCTGTCCCTGCGGCTCCTGTTCAGTCTTACTTCTGAGCTTCTCAGTCCCCAGCATTTGCAGTAGTTGGTGCACTGGCAGAACAGGACAGGCAGTCTCAGGTGTTGCTTCCAGCAAGCATTTGTGAGCAATTTATAACACATTCTTCTGCTCCAGGCCCTGCAGCCCCGAGCAGGGCTGGTGGCAGGGAAGGCTCCCACTTACACACACAAAGTACATGGAGGGTCTGGCACTAAACACTAACTCACATCCACTTTGCATGTCCAAGGGACAGTCTGTCAGAGGCTTACAGCTCTGCCCAATCTACTTTTGTTTTCCTGAGGACAGCAGAATGCATCTCTAAACTCAGAACAACACCCCATGAAATGTTGTTTCTTGCTCCAATTCAAGGACAGTTATTCACAGAATTATTTGGACTATTTTGTTCTCCTCAGTAGGGACAAAGCAATGTATATGGACAAAACAGAAGTATATTCTGAGAAATAGAAATATTTTTCCTATGTCATTTGGGAAAAAAAAAGAGCCTGGTCTGACAGTTGCCACTGAAGATTTCAGTCAGATAAAATTTAATTTAATTTTTAGTTAGTTAAAATTTTGTGAAAGTTAGGAGTGACTAAATGCAGATCCTGGTTAGAGAGTTAGGCCCTTTGCAGATAGTTCTGCCAGCTCTTTTCATTACTAGCTGGAAAAAGGGTGGGATAACATTTTAATCAGATGTACCATTTGTTAAACTGGAAGGCTCTTAATAGTAAAATAGTCTAAAAGTGTTTAAGAGGTTTACTTACCTTGGGAAAGTCACAGAGAAAATAATATGAAATCCATATTAGAAAAATAAGACTGCACAATATAAACAAGGAAAACCATTTTGCTTAGCAGACCTGACAAATTACAGCAGACAGCAATTGTACAGGTGTTTGCAATGTGACACCTTCTTGATTTCAGGCACTTAGCAGAAGCTGTCTGGTTATAAGTCTGCTTGTCCTCATTCCAGACATAGCTCATAAAAAAAGCAGAGAATACAGGATAGCTTTTTAGATTTAAGGAGGGATGAATTTTCCTCTTGAAATACATTTTTCTCCTTGCTGTCTATACAAAGTGTTTAAAGAACCTGTGCTTCATTTTAAATGCCAAAGTGAGCTGTATTTGGTCACTAAATATATCACTTGAAATTTTCAGCCACCTAAGAGCCTAATCATAGGTGTGTAGCTAAACATACACCTTACCTATTTATACACAGGGAAGTCTCAACCTTTCTTCCTATTCAACAGCCCAGTAAATCCACTGGTCTTCAGGCCATCTGACCTCTTGTGGGCAGTCACCAGACAGGAGAGAGGCTGATAAGCTTTGCAGAATCCAGCCCACAGCTCCTGGGGCACTCAGTTGTGCCCCATTAAGTGCACAGCTTCGTGCTGGGGCCAACTGTAAGTCATGTAATGTGCTGCAGTGGGTACTCGCTCACTAAAGAATAAATGAGAGATTTCTGAACAGTTGTTGAATGTTGGGCAAGAGCCAAACCTCTTTCCCTCTTTAGGGATGATACAGGTCAAAGCTCATTAACACATGTGAAAAGCCCACCCACAAAGCCTCTTAGCTGACTAAGCAGCTTCAGTTAACTAAATATGATGTAAATTTGCCAAGGGACTACTGTGCCCAACTGAAGGGCAACTTTGGCAGTGCTCTTACAGTTCCAGCATTTCAAGATTCATTAATCCCTTTTCTGGTGTATATTTATGCCCCAGGGGGATTCCTTTCAAATTGAGTCTGCTCTCATGGCCTTTTCTCTCAACTTTGCCAGGTTAACAATTCTGCATAATTCCTATTTTTGTTTTTCTTACCTGATGCCTGCTTTGTTCTTTTGTTATGACGGATAGGCCTAATTAAGTTATAACACTATCGTACCTTTTAAATCTCCAGTAAAAACATCCAAATACCTTCTCTTCTGGGTGGCCATTCACTCTCTCTTGATGTGTATTTGGTGCCTGACTGACCAGATTTTACTGCTAATTCAACCCTCCCATTGCTAAAATAAAAGCATAGTTATTTCCAGAAAGTTTTTCTGAAACAATGATCAAATATTATTTAAATAATTTTGAAAGGCTTGCATTTCGTTTTAATAATGGTTATTTTTTTTTTTTATGGCCATTTGGGTAGTGGTTTGATTTTTCTTACTTCTGACACAAATATTTATTTAGACAGAATAAAATCTCAGCTACTTTTGTCAGCACCTTTGGAAAACAACTTGAATTAAGAGCTGTCACTTCCTACATTACATCAGGCTTTTAGTATTTTTGACTTAGATTTCCCTCCTGATTCAAGATTGAAGTTTTTCACAACAAGCATTCAGGTGTGAGTTGTAAATGCACCCCAAAAAGCCCAAAAAAAACAAAAACCACAAAAAACCCCAACCAAGCAACCAACCAAAGAAACAAAAAGCTTTAGCCATGAAACAAGACCTATAAAGGGCCACATTGATAAAAATCATTCTTTTCCAGTGAAGAATTATGAAATTGAGCTGAACAGATGCTTTTTTTCAGCCAACACCACACAGAGTCAGCTGGGATTGTGTGGGGAGAAGAGAGTCCTCTGTGAGTCACAGCAATCTCCATGAAAAGAAAACTACCTTGTTTGCAGAACCTCTCTCCTGGATTCCTTTTGCTTCACATCTCAATAAGAACCTGGGGAAAAGCCAATCACCCTTGAATGTAAATAAAAATGAGTGCTGCTTTAGGGAGGGTTCCTTTTATCTCTGCTGGAGTTGTGAATAGAGTATTACATCCTTTAAGGTGTGTAGCAGAATTTACTCATGGGAATAAGGAAGTCACTAAAGCTGATACCCTTCAACATAGAAAAAGAAGAGTAGTTCATGGATTTAATATTAAACCAAGGAATGGGCTACTTTGATCACTGAATTTGATCTCTTAACTTGAACTTCAAACATTTGCAAATAGTTGAGGAGTTTAGTCTAAAAGTAAGGCTTCAGCCATTAACAAAATAAAACAGTCATTCTCACTGTGATCTGTATTTCCCTGAATTTCAAAAGGATTTAACATCTGGGGCTTGTTTGAATATATCTCTAGTTAAAAGAGGTCCCTTGAAAGTGACTTGTTCCTTCCTTTAGTCTATAGACAATGCTATTTTTAATAAACAGAGGATTGTTTAATTTTGGTTTTGAAAAATCACTGTGGTAATGAATCTATAAACATCTTGCAGGGTTTATAAAATTTATCCTCAAGATGCTTTTTGGGTACTACAGGTTGAGGCTCTGGTTTCTTTACACCCTGTTATTTCTTTCTTTGTAAATTCAACACTTGACATACCAAATATAAAAGTTGTGTTTTATTTGACCTTTATCTCCTCCTTTCTCATATACCTATCTGTTTGGAAAATGTTTTCTTCATTTGAGAAGCCAAGAGCAAAACCTCCAGCTTCAAGAGGAACTAAACTGCATCTGTCTGCTGAGGAAAAAAATACATTTAACACAGAGCTGGAACCCAGATAACTAAAATCGGTCACCCAGACAATCACTCCACTTGATCAATGATCCTCCACTCTGGTGACCTATGTTGTTTGCATCCCTGAAGACAGCTCAATTGCATTCTTGAAACATTCAGGATTTTAGCCCACATTTATTTATTTTCAAATTAAATTTCTTGGCAAATGTGCACTGAACATTTAAAAATAAAAACCCCTTTAAAACTTTTCCCTCCCCCCTAGTTTTAATTTTTTTTTTAACAAATTTCACCCTATTTACAAATCCACTGAATATATGGTGAGGCACTGGTTACAGTAAGATATTCGCAGTGCTAAACCAGAAAGAAAATTCTTTCTTCCCCTTATGTTCAACTTTAATAGATACAATCTCCATACAGTCTTTATAGTGTTTCCTAAGTTATGGCAGAGGATGGTTTTATAGGATAATGTACCAGACAATACTTTTCTTTCTCAAATTAGAAATTAGTCCCAATGAGCAAGGACACATTGGATCCCAACAAAGTAAGATGCTGATGGTCATCTGGTTGTTGGTACAGCAGAGACTCACAGCTCCTGGTGAATCAGGAACTCAGGGGGAGTCAGGAGTTGGTTGCTGGTGCTTCTCACAACCCCACCAAAATGCTATGGCTTCAAGCCCTGTGGCATCCAGTCTGACAGAGATAATCCATGGCTTGGTACACTTATGCTGAATTTATTACAGCAGTACCCCAGCAATGTTAGAAAGCATAACTCATTTTTATTATGGAAAGAATACTCAACTGTGTTTATATGTTCTTATGATGTCTTGTGCATATGAGAATAATGGCAGGAGCAAGTGAGATAACTGATTCATTTTACTAATTCTTTGCTGGAATGAATAAGCTGCAGAACTGTGTAAAAGTCAGTCTGAGGTTTGAAAACCTATGACAAACATCAACTGTAAAGGCTTGAAACTTAATAATAGAATATCCTGAGTTGGAAGGGACCCACAAGGATAATTGAAATCCAGACCCAAGAATCACACAAGGTGTCTGAGAGCATTGTCCAAACACATGTTGAACTCCATCAATCTGTGACCACTTCCCTGGGGAGCCTGTTCCACTGCCCAGCCATCCTCTAGGTAAAGAACCTCTTCCTAATATCCAGCCTTAACCCTCCCGATACAGCTTCATCACATACTTAATGTGAGGATAAGTATTATCCTTAACGAAACTACTACATACTGGTACTACTGACTACTAGATATTTCTCTAGATATAGTCTTTTTTTCATTTTTGAGATATTCAAAGCATGTATTACGTAAGTCTAAAAGCACCAAAATAGCTTTCACTTGTATTCTTTTGTTTGCCAACCACAGGAAAAAAATAAAATCATATCTACTCCTGTCTCCTTCTGTCCCCCAGTCTTCTAGAAATGCCAAACAACTCTCTGTCTCACTGGGATCTCAATTCAAGCTTCTTGGTTACACCTCTGTAGGGTTCAGCCTTTGTACAACAGCCCACTTTTGGTGCAACACTCACTTGACCTTGTTTTTCATCTTCCCATAAATCCTCAGTTCTTTTCGCTGTTCTCTATTTAAAGAGCCGTTGCCTTCAGTAGAAGTAAATGTAGTCAATAAGATAAAATGGAGGAGGTAGAATGTCCTTGCAGAGTAGAAGCTTATTCTAAAAGTCCTAATTTAGTTTTTAATTACTTAAAATGATTTTAGGTAAATTAATTAAGAACAGAGCCAAGCAAAAAGGGTGCACATTGCTATCTTTGACTAACTCATTTCTGATGAATTTAGACAAGTTAAACAAACTGTAGTAAAAATCAGTACTCTTAATTTAGGTTACTAACTTGGTATCTGCTTCACTGAAACTAAAAGTGTCTGGGTCAGGAAAGTGAACTCATCTGCTTACAATACAATATACAGTTAATGAAGAGACAGATTTGCCAGAAAAGATCTGCAGAGAAGGCAATGGCATGTTCTGGCTTTGGCATCTTCCTCTGTGGAGAGCAGGACACCTTTGGGAGTTTTGAATGCTTTCTTAAATTGCATAAGCCACTGGAAAATTTAGGACCATCTGTTCATTCATGGCCTCTTTTAAGAACAGACACATAACAAGCTAAAGGTAGGCATAGAGGTGCATGATGCACAAGCTAAAGCCGTGCATGTAAGGACTGGGGAAGCAAAAAGAGGAAGCTTGTGGATTAGGCATGCAGATGCATTTCAAAAAACCCATTTTGGTCAAAGCCCTCCTCTGTCTGTACATATTGTATTAGATCACTAGCGGGTTAGAACAAAACTAATCTGGCTACAGAATGTGGAAGCCTTCTGCGTCCTCACTAGTATGCCCAAAAAATAGGCACCCTTCACCTTTCCCCTCACTAACTCATGATTCATCTGGGTGCCTCCAGAAGAAAGTAGATAATCCATACAGAATGACTCTCCAACAGTTCCAGCAGCAAGGATGGAGCACAGCACCCAGACCTTTGTGGTTCAGCATAGGCAGAAGGCAGCTGGTGCCAGGGTGCTTGAACTGCAGCCAAGCTATAGGTGCTCCATACGTGTCTACCCCAGCAATACATCTCTCTCCAGTGGTGATGGGCCACGGACAGTTGCTGTTTGGCAGCTAGAATGTGACCACCCTATTTTGTGGAATAGTAAAGCTTAGTGTTGCACATATGGAACCTTGTACCTGGGCCTCAGGGTGAGAGCGCACCTTGGAGCACTGTGGGCACACCACTGGAGAGATAACCTTCCAGACTAGATGAGAAGATATCTATGGGTTTAGGCACTCCTGAAAACTTGGTGTACAGAATCATGGCCTGGGACTAAGATTGGGTCCTTGGCACCAAAATTTAGATTTAGGGACGTTGAATCACACAGTAGATTTCTAATACTTCTGAACAAATTTGATTTGATTATTTTTCATTGCTCTCAGGTGTGCTGTTGTAGCATCCAGGTTTCTTGTTGGTCTGTTTAAATGCTGTACCTATAGACTGGAGGCTGATTTTATTTTGAGGGGTTATCATCAGTCAAGACTTTTAGAGAGGAAAAGGCTACAAAACAAGATGAGAGTAAACTAATGCAGTTGTTATAATGGCCAACGATGCTAACTTCTTCTGAAAAAGAGTGAGGACAAAGTATGAGAAAATTCATTAAATCAACTGAAAGATTAGAAAAATGAAGTCAGTTAAATGATGCAGAAATTTTGCTTATACTGTTATCCCATTTTTTTTCTCCGTGCCAACATTTTTTCCCAAAACTCCAGATCCTCTCCTTAATCGTCTTCAAGTCTCACTTTGACTCTTCAAGAGAACAGTTGTTTACAGTCACACACTGAGTCCATAGCAGACTTTGGAGTAGTAATTTGGCATCCTACCAACTAGGCTACAGCCAAAAGCTACTAGGTCATGCCATTGCTCGATACTACTAGCATTATTTTATTATACATCTTCTTAGTCACAAAGCTGTACAAAATGTTGAACACAGATTCTTTTGCTGAGAAAATATTGTTTTTAATATATTTTTCTAAGAGCAATCCTTTTTTGTTTCTTTTCAGAGAAACATTTTCAGTAATCAAACACTATACCTAAATTAGAGGACTTTGTTTAGAAGGAAGTTGCTAACTAAAGGAAGTTGTTAACTAAATAAATGCTTTTAATTGAAGACACCACTTTCCTCCATATTGCAGAGTGATTATTTGTGTATTAGATTTGAATCTGATTTTCACGATTAAAAATTGTACAAAAAAGTCTTCCTTTGGATCTGAAGAGGAAATATAAATGTGCCTGTATGCAGTGAAAAGTTCATAACGTTACTCATTTTGCATGGCTATGAATGAAATGTTGAGGCAACAGGAAATTGTTTAGCAAACTTCCAAATTCTCTTCACTAAAGGTAAAGCTTCCTCAGAATAAGAATATAGTTTTCTATCATTAAATTAGATTGAATATGTATTTTCTCTTATCTGCAATAGTGCAACTAGATAAAAGATGTGATTTTGGAAAAAGCAGCTAGTTTGGTGTACCATTATTTGTTAAATACTGAGCACTGTCTGATCCATATTTTAATTTTTACAATAAAGCCTGCTAAGACTGCGTTTGCTATCAAACTGTTTTGTGCAATGTAATTTAAAAGCTTAGTATTTTGGCAATGTGAGAGAGAAGACATAACTGAATTTACATCCATAAATGTAACAAATTTGCATTATAAGACATATATATCCCCCCTTAAAACAAGGTCATTTTTATTGGAATTATTTTCCTTAGGCTGAAACAAAAAGCCAGCACATAGTTACTGCCATTTTAAGAAAAAATTTAGAAAAAGGCAATTTAGCCAGCTCAGTAGGTAATATTCACAAAGAAGCACAGTTTATAAGAGCTAGTCATTTGGATGTGAGAGGTAGCTCATGTCCTCTTCTCTCAGCATTCAGTTCCATGTTTGAACATTAGAATCAAAAAAGGGTAAAAGTTCAGAGCAGGGACATGAAATTCAAGTGGGAGTGTTTACACAATAACTGCTTTTAAAGTAAAATGTTTTATTAAAAGTATCTTGTCTTAAGAAAATTGAACTGTATATCTGAATTTTATATTAGCTGTCTATGCAAAAATAATTTGGAAGAAAAACAAAACAATGAAATCACTACTGGTAAGTCCTTTTTTTTTCAGACTAGTGCACTCTTTCAATGCTAGGCAGTGAAGATAAACTATGTCTCTGATACTGTTTTTATTACAGGTTTGGATTACAGATTTCTTTTCAATGACCTGTCAAAATTAACAGGCTCCTTACTGTTCACAGTTTATCAGGATGCCCCAGAGCTACTTCAGCAATGAAGAAAGCAAAGCTGTCTGGAGAACAAATGCTAACAATAAAGCAGCGGGCCAGTAATGGTAAATTTTTAATCATTACGTTCTTAAATACTAATTTGCTGTAAACTAAAGTTACCATTACTCTATTGCCTTTTTTCCTATACTCTATATAAATTGTGAATTCACTGTCTCTAGAAGTGAAACCAGGTCTTATGCTCTGGAAAACTGAGCCAGGAGTAGAGCAGTCAGATCGAGTTGTGTCTATATAAATCTTAAACTCTAAAATATTTCAAAGTAGAATATACCCTTATAATTTACTGGTTCACATTCCATTCATCAAAGAGCAATAGTTAGTCTTATATTGTTGCAGGATTCAGAAAAGAAAAAGGGTTTATTTCCAGAGTGTCAGTTCCTCCTAAGTTCCCTTGAATTCATTTGGACCTATGGCTCTATAACCTCTGGCAGATGGAGGTGACTTTGTGCTATTTCAGCTCCAGTAATCTGCAATTCTTCCTGGGAACCTTGAGTTGCAGGGAAGATGATGAAAGTACCTTGGATGAAAGTCAGAATAGTACCCTGGTAGTTGAAGTTCAGTAAAATAAAAATGTAGGTGCTTCAGTTTAGGTAAGTAATATGATAAAGACTTGTCTGGGAGGTGCCCAAGTCCTGAGTTTTCTTGGAAAACGATTTAGTCACTTAGTCTGACAGTGCTTGCCTTCTTAACTGTTGGTGTTAACTGTGTTAGAGCTACTGAACATTTGAATGCAGTGCAGGAGGCACCTCAGCCCACATGGGCAGCACAGATGGAGAAAGCAGTGGCTGCCTTTATTCAAAAGCTTGTAACCATGGAGTGCAAGATCTGGATGTTATTTTCTCTAGAACCTTGGTAGTATTGAAAACTATATCTGCCATGCCCAGGAAGAATGCTTTAAGGAGTAATATGTGGATATTTTGGCTACTAGGACACATGGCCTGCCTGAGCAACTCAGTGGCCTTCTGTGATGGGGTGACTACATCAATGGACAAGGGAAGAGCTACATATGTCACTTACCTGGACTTCTGTAAAGCCACAGCCATGGTCTCCCACAATATCCTTCTCCCTGAATTGGAATGAGATGGATTTGATGGGTGCAGTGTTAGGTGAATAAGGAACTGGGGGGATTGTCACTTCCAGAGGGTAGTGGCAAATGGCTCAGAGTCCCGATGGACATCAGGGACAAGTGCTGTCCCTTAGGGGTCTGTATTGGGACCAGTGTTATTTAATATCTGAATTAATGACATAGAGAAAGGAATCAGGTGCACCCTCAGCAAATTTGCAGATGACACCAAACTGAGTGGTGCAGTGACACTCCTGAAGGACAGGATGGCATCCAGAGGGACCAGGACAAGCTTGAGGAGTGGATCATGGGAATCTCATGAGGTTTCACAAGACCAAGGGCAAGGTGCTGCATCCAGCCCTGGGGTCCTCAGCACAGGAAGGACATGTTGGAGTGGTTCCAGAGAAGGCCACCAAGGTGATCAGAGGGATGGAGCACCTCTGCTGTGAGGAAAGGCTGAGAAAATTGAGGTTGTTCAACCTGGTGAAGAGAAGGCTTTGAGGTGACCCAATTGCAGCCTACCAGTAGCTGAAGGGATCCTACAACAAGGATGGAGAGGAACTTTTTACAAGCACATGTAGTGACAGGACAAAGGGAAAAGGGCTTCAAACTGCAAGAGAATAGGTTTAGATTAGATATGAGGAAAATACTCTTTTTACTGTGAGAGTGGTGAGACACTGGAACAGGTTGTCCAGAGAAGCATTGGATGCCTCATCCCTGGAAGTGTTTCAGGCCAGGCTGGATGGGGCTCTGAGAAACCTTGTCTAGTGGAAAGTGTCCCAACCTGTGGCAGAGGGGATGAAACTAGATAATCTTTAAGGTCCCTTGCAACCCAAGCCATTCTGTAACATCAGAGTCAGGCACTGTGGGGAAAGGTGTGAAATATTCACACCAGCATAAGAATGAGAGTGGGAGCACCAGTTTTACTGGCTTTAGGTGTTCACACTTGGACTTGAGAAAAAACAAATCTGTCTCTTTCCAGGATTATTTTATGCATTTTTATACTAACTATAAGGATAAATAGATTAAACTGTCACCGTTTATTCCTGTCTGGATTCTTAGAAATCCAGATACCTTTAAAATTCTGTGGTTTTTAATATTTATGTAACAAAATGATAGAAAGCACTTTCATTTGGAAAATTATATCTTGTTATTTAATAATACCCTTCTGAACCCTTCATGAATCATTCTGAGCCTTCATCAAGCATTAAAAACAACTGCAGAATCACAATATATCCCAGTACATCACCAAAATTTCTCTTTGCTGAGAAAAAAAATTCTGAATTAGTTACAAGTTCTCTTTATCATGCTGTAATATGAAGAGATTACCACGTTAAGATTTTTTACCCTCCTTCAGAAGATCTGTAAGTGGACACACTCTTTAAATAAATTACATATGACAGTGGAGCAAAATTTGTTGCTGCAGGTACATTTCTTATAATATAAAGTTAAATGAGTGTATATAAAGGTCCTTTTGATCCTCCAGGCATTTTCAACACTCTCACTGGAGAATTACTGCAATTTTAAAGGGAAAAGTAGTGGAAAATACTTCTTTTAAACTGCAGAATAAAAGTTTGAAGAATTCTTCCTTTTTCTTTTTTGCTTGAAATAAATTGATTTTCAAATATAGAAATAATTAATTCACTGAACTCTGATTTAAACCTTAATTATTTTAACACCCCTTTTATTTTTATGTCACACAGGTATAGAAAATGATGAAGAAATTAAACAGTTAGATGAAGAAATCAAAGAATTAAATGAATCCAACTCCCAGATGGAAGCTGATATGATTAAACTCAGAACTCAGGTAACAGTTTTATGAAGCCCTAAATTCAAGCTGCTTTTTTTCTACACAACTGATTAAAAAATGTAGGAAATACACTGTTCCCTTTTATGTTTCTTATATATTAAGATATCTATGCATAATTTTCTATTTATAAAATTTGAAAACAGTGTTCATTACGCAATTTTCACGTCAGTTGCCAACAGTAAAAAAATAAAAATAAAAATAACTCAGCAAAATATATTCTTTAAAATAATGACCTGACATGGTCAGCTTGGTGTTTCCCCTTGATAAGGCTATGCCTTTCTAATAGCAGTGAAAATATTGTGTGACTATATGGTCATTAACATAAGCTACAAGGTTAAGGAGCCCAGATGAACAACATGGCTTTTGCCATGTCTTACAGAGAAAATTTAGACAGAGAAGTGAGTACCTGTTACACTTCATCATGGGATACGCTGAATGCAGCCCTTGGCAGCAGTAGTGGTTCCAGAGATACAGCTTAATTCTTTTTTCATTCCACATAAATTTGTTGGGGGAAAAAAAAAGCAGAAAACCTAACATTAGACTATTAACTAAAATACCATTATTCAGCAGTCCTAAAACTGGATGGCAAAAGCAAAAAAACAAAATCAATTGAATTCCCCTAGACATTTTCAGTGTCCAGCATACATTCTGGTGCTTTTCTTTTCACATGATTTGAGCACAGACACTAACAGTGAAATTCATCACAGTCACCATTTGTCAGTCTTTAGTCCCATGATCATAGACACCCAAACAATCTCAACAGAAACAGAGTAAATCATTCCTTGTTACTTCTTTGTCTGCTGCCTTTGGAGATAGGCACCACATCCATTCTCCTTCTTCTCTTGTATAGCCATAAATACAAGGCAGGATCTACTTTTTCAATTTGGTTTTTATTTGGTTTCTAAACCTTAGCCAGATTGATACTGCAACTTCACTTCTTTATGCTTGCATTCAGAGTTCTGTTATTATTCAGCTTTCATAGGATTTTATTTATGGTTTACACAGTATCCTGATGTGACTAAATATAACAGTAGGATAATGAAGGCAAAATCTGCAAGAATATAAAGCAAGAAGAATAATCAGTGGCAGGAAAATTACATATATTTACTCTTGAGAAATTTGGTCATAAATTCTGGATCTGGCAGCTTCCAATGGCCTTATGTTTTCTTCTGCTTAATACACTGTAGGTGCTATTCACATACATACTGATTTAGCTGAGTTTTTAAAATGTGTGAAGCAGTTTGGCTGTTATATGTACATTAGGTAAATGCTCCAGTTTTTAGTAATCTACTGCACCTTTAATCTCATATTTGGCTAGATTAATTGAAAAATAAAGCCATGATAACACTATCACAGGCATAAACATGTACTGAGTTTCGGAGATTTATCTAGGAATTTCACATCAAGCTTTGATCTGAAATGAGTACAGGAGCAATACTTTAGTGGTCTCAGTTCTAGCTTTCATCCTTCAGACTAGTGCCATTACATATTCTTAGAAATCAGATTAGGCACTTTTTGGGACCACTGAATGTTCTTGGTAAAAGGAAGCTCAGCTGGTGATTTTACCATTAAGTTAAGAGGTTATTTTTCAAAAATCAGCACTGCAGATTTAGAAAAAATGTAGATTAAAATGATTAATGGGATTTAAAAAAGTAGAGCTACAGGAGACCATGGAAACATTATTTTGTCCACCAGTCATCTTTACTTCCTAAGATCTTTCTAAGCTAAACCTGACAGGTGCTTGTCTAATTTGTTCTTTCCATACTAGAATTCCCACAATCTCTGGGTAATCTGGTCTAGTAGTTATCTGTCCTTACCCAGCTAGCTACCAAGGCCTTGCAGAGAATCCCAAGTTAAATTTCACAAAAAATTCAGAGGCCTTAGTTTTGAATTCGTACACTTTCCTGAAGATAAGCAATTTACATTTACAACACACAGAGAGTTACATCCTAGTCATTATCAAACTATTAAGAAGATCAAAGTCAACAGTCCCCTTAATTTGCAAAACTAAAATTATATTGGACATAACAAAATGTTTGCTGATAAACCTTCAGAAAATCATTGTGCAGCTCAGATTTCAGTAAGACATGACAGATGAGGAATATGCAATGGGAAAATGGTGGAAGTTATGTGAACACCAGAAGTAGCAACAGTCTTGTTTGATACAGATTTGCAACCCATATGATTGTATGTGCCACTGAAAGTTTTTCATATTCTACATTAAATTCTTCGATGTAGAATTTTTCTATTTAATAAAGTGAGAAGTCAGTCCTTTTTCATAGTTGGAGCAGTTGTAAGACTCCTTTACTCAGCTGCCTTTTTACTTCAGACTTTGGAGAAAGTATTTTTAACCTAAAATCTAGTAAATTTGTTCAAATTTAACATGCAAATATTAGAGGAGCAGAAACACATAAAGGGGAAAGGGGAAGAATAAATCTGCAAATAATGTGTTTCATACAAGCAACAGATTAGCCTATTTTCAGAATACATACAAATAGACATTTCTTAGTTTTAGGGTAAAATGTGGGGAGGGAAATTTCAGCCTTTAAGCAAACAAATACAAGAATTAAATTTAAAACAGATGAATTTATAGATTATTACTAAGTGAAGTGGTGAGATATCCTGATCATCTGCCACTGTATCTGCTGATACTCAGCATCTCATGGAAAAATGAAAAAATATGATTCAAGTTGCAATGCTCAGCTAGACAGAAAATCTATAGAATGTCAACTCCTGCTGAAGTTAGTGTGAGGTGGCTGCAGTATGCCATACTGAACTGAGCCTTCATTGGCATCAGACTCCTCATTCTGGTCTCTAATATATAAAAAAATTAGGATAGGTATTGGAGTATGACTTGACTCTGAGAAACACCTATGAAAGATGTTTTGCATTTGGATACAGCACTTCCCTCCAATGTAAATGAGCTGAAAGCAAAATAAGAGAGGAGAATCAGGTGTCCAGGTTCAAATATGAAGAAAGTATTCTCCTTAGTAATATAGTTTGTGGAAATAGCTCAAAATCAATTAATTGTGACAAAACCAGGTCCGTACAGTACTGGCAACTTGGATTAACTGCAGTATGCACTTGTAGTCAAAGCAAGAGGTACTTGGAGACTGTTTAGGTAGACACATAACTTTTCAAAGTTACTTCTATCAACTGGTGGGCTGTATTTCCATAAGGAGACAGAAAGCTTAGGTCTGAAATAAAACATGATACCTCTAACTACCTGACTGTGCCACCAGTTTCCAAACATTTGCTCACCCATGGTCAAGTTAATATGCACTTTAGAACCTGTACCCTTCTGCCTGTTACTACTACACAAACCTCTGACCTTCCCATCAGCATTTTTTTAATTGTATCGATTCTTTCCATAGCTCAGTCTCTAGGCCTGTATATAAACCAGTGGACAGGCCAATGGATAAACCTCATTTTGAGAATTCAAAACCTTGTGTTCTTTGGCATTTTTTCCACCTCACTGGCTTCTTTTTTCTTGTCAATGCATATTTTAACCTACACACACACAGAGCACACTGTACACTCTGAACTAGATGTCAACAGTTATCACCCCATGTGGAAAGTAAGGACAGGGCTACAGAGGAAAGTGCAGACAGATGTGAGTGAGCTCTGCACGTGCTCTTGATGATCTGGATATAAGCCAGTGCTCATCTGAAATCCTTGTAACTCCATTAGCACAATGCTCTCCACAAGCTCGGGGAAGGTTTGTCTCAGCGATGCATTTAGCTTAAGCAGGCACCATGCAAGGTCAGAGCTCACGTGTTTGGTCACCTGGAAACACAGGCAGAGCACAATCTCAGTTGTTTTCACCTGTACATGAAACAATGCCACAGGGCTATGTGCAAATATTCTTCAGTTTCACAAGTCATTGTATATATTGGAAAACTTCCTGAATTTGTACATACATTGCAATAACATGCAGATGTTCAGCTTTCAAAAGTAGCCCCGTGAGTTTGTTCTGTGAGTTTGCACAGAATCATATTATACTTACAAAGAGCGAAACATGGCAGCAAGGAGCAGTGCATTCTTAATTAACAAGATATATGTGTAGCTGAAAATACAAGAAAAGCATGACTGACTGCCCCTAAGATTGGCTTCTAGGAGTCTTAACTGCATGGGTGAACTTGCAGAACTAAGGTCCTTAATGCCTTTCAATTACACAAGAAAAGCTCTAAAGGAGTGGAGTCGAATCCAAGTTCATTCACTCACTATTACCAGTATTGAAAAGACAAGCTGTTAAAGTTAAACAACATACAGTGGGAATAAGAAAGCTTTAGTGACTGTAAGAACTGCAGACTCAAGCAAAACCTTTTTAAACATGAATGAATAGACCTCTTTTCCTTTCCCTGGTATTCCTGTTCTCTCTCCTTCAAAGAGTGCATGCTTTATACCAGTTTGCCTTATATTACATTGTATACAAATCTGTCCATTTTAGATTACCACAATGGAGAGCAACCTGAAGACGATAGAAGAGGAGAACAAAGTAATTGAACAGCAAAATGAGTCTCTTCTTCATGAATTGGCCAATTTAAGCCAGTCTTTAATTCATAGTCTAGCTAATATCCAGCTGCCACATATGGTAA